>NC_134359.1:50357996-50957996 GCF_048569485.1 Anomaloglossus baeobatrachus
TGCGCGGTTTGTGTGGGTGTGGGGTGTGTGTGTGTTTTTGGGGGAGGTATGTTTTGTGCAATGTGTGTTGTGCGGTATGTGCGTATATTTGTGTGTGCGGCGTTGTCTGTGTGTGTGTGGGTGTCTGTGTAGGGCAGTGTTTGTGGTTCCGTGTGTGTGTGTGTTGGGGGGAGGTGTGCACCCCCCATTGTGCTCCATCCCCCATGCTGCGCACCCCCCATCGTGCTCCATCCCCCCATGCTGCGCACTCCCCATCGTGCTCCATCCCCCATGCTGCGCACTCCCCATCGTGCTCCATCCCCCATGCTGCGCACTCCCCATCGTGCTCCATCCCCCATGCTGCGCACTCCCCATTGTGCTCCATCCCCCATGCTGCGCACCCCCCATCGTGCTCCATCCCCCATGCTGCGCACTCCCCATTGTGCTCCATCCCCCATGCTGCGCACCCCCCATCGTGCTCCATCCCCCATGCTGCGCACTCCCCATCGTGCCCCATGCTGCGCACTCCCCATCGTGCTCCATCCCCCATGCTGCGCACTCCCCATCGTACTCAATCCCCCATGCTGTGCACCCCCCATCGTGCTCCAGTGTCACACATCAGACAGTATACATGCACACATCTGATCGCATACACACACCCCACTTCTGCCTGTGCCCACCGGTGGGCGGTCCAGCTCAGATCCGATCGCATACACTCACACACACACTGACGATATCGCACATACGCGCTCACACAATCACAACATCCGGAGATACCACATGCTTCCGGCCATGTGATCCTCCGGCAGGTCCTGGAAGGTCACTGCATGCACAGGATCGCCGCCGAGAAGCAAGCGATATCATGGGATGTTGTGAGTGTGTGGATGCGATCTGATGTGTGTGTGTTCCGCCGCTGCAGGACCTTGATGCGCTCACCTCGGGGCGAGAGGCCATTCCGTGTGGGGGGAGGTGCCGAGGCGAGCTGCCAATCCGTGCGGGGGAGGAGCCGAGGCGAGCGGCCAATCCGTGAGGCCAAGCGTCCAATCCATGCGGGGGGGGGCGGCGGAGCCGAGGCAAGCGGCCAATCCGTGCGAGGGGGCGGAGCCGAGGTGAGGCGAGCGGCCAATCCGTGCGGGGGGCGGGACCATGGCGAGGCCAGCGGTCAATCCGCTGTTTGTCACCGTAAGGACACAATTTTGGAGCAAGACAGACAGACAGACAAAATAAGGCAAATGTGTGTGTGTGTGTGTGTGTGTGTGTGTGTATGTATATATATGTATTATATATATATATATATATATATATATATATATATATATATATAATAAATTATAAAGAAAAGTATTGTATAGTAATATTTATAAATTGCTAGTTATGACCGTTGTTGGTTGTAAAGCTTTGGTTTGTTTGTTTTTTGTTTTTTTTTCCTCTTCCTCTCTCTTCTCTCCTACATGGATAAAGCAGGATACAAAGCAATATTTCTATAAATTAGAACAAGGCAGTTTACCCTCTAAGGAGCTTAGTGGCGTCCTGCCAATCACATGGCAGCATTTGGCTTCCGCTACCGTTTGGCTCCTGTAGATACCGTCTTAGTCTCTGTATAATAAGCCAGCAATTTCTTAGAGAAAAGCGTCTCCATATGAGTATCTAAAAATAGCTTCTCTTATCTGTCCAAAAAAGTGTAATTATAAAGAAGAAAAAATTTCTCGGTTTTTTTTTTTGTTTTTTTTTTTTTTTTAACCTCCTTTTCAAGAATTACTTAATTTAATAAACTTGTTGTTACCAGTGTATACATCAGGAGTGACAATGATTCCATCCTAAATTGTCATGTAAATAACAAAACCCCTTATGCCAGTGTTATAGCGCTGATCCTCAAAAAGTATTTTTTTTTCTTTCCCTCGTCAATATGTCAGTGCAGTGGTGACTCTATGTAATGGTTGCTGCTCCAGCTGTCAATTATATTTGACATGCGTAATTACAATATGTAGATTTCTATAATTGTGACAGGTATGAACATATCATAAAATGTAAATGCCTACCATAGGGCATAGCATTAGTTTGAAAAGCTCATGTGAATGTCTTGTGTGTGTGTGTGTGTGTGTGTGTATATATATGTATATGTATATATATATATATATATACACATATATATATATATATATATATATATATATATATATGTGTATATATATATATATATATATATATACTTTAATTTTTATATTTTACAAAAAAACTGATTTTGAAAAGATGTTGCCATTTTGAAAAGCTAAAAAAAAAAAGTTTTGAAAGGTCTTAAACATTGCATCACTTTTTTTTTTTTTTTTTTTTTTCTCAATTGTAGTATAAATTTACACTATATCATGTGTTTTTGTTTTTTTTTGTTTTTTTTTTTTTAAAAAACTGGACCCAAAACCAATTATGTAATGTAGAATATAAGACAGTATTCATCCTCCCGTACTCCAATGCGCTTTTTTTTTTTTTTTTTTTATTTATTTTTTTTTTTTATTTTCCTGATGCTGCTCAGTATAAGGCCCTGTGCGCACTGGAAAATTGGAATCTGAAAGCTTCTCGCACCAGCGGTAAAAAAACTGCAGGAAACCGCACCCGAAAACTGTTGCATCAGTTAAATCACTGAAGGATTGGGCACTGCTCTCCTTCACCGAGGAGACCCCGTGTGCAGACATGGCTTCGGACGGGGTGCCTGACGTTTACTTGCTGCTTCAGTGCGGTGTTCACTATCGCCCTTGCTTCCAGTCGTGCTTACCGTTTTAATAGTGAGACACTTAACACCAGAGTTCATTTGGCCAAACAAGTTTTTTGAATACTTTTATTTCCACACCGTTATGACACTCTCTCGTCCGCTCTCTCGTCCGCTCTCTCGTCCGCTCTCTCGTCCGCTCTCTCGTCCGCTCTCTCGTCCGCTCTCTCGTCCGCTCTCTCGTCCGCTCTCTCGTCCGCTCTCTCGTCCGCTCTCTCGTCCGCTCTCTCGTCCGCTCTCTCGTTCTTAATACTGCACAACGTTTGTCCGTTTCTGGGCCCCAACAGCTTCTCTAATTCTGCTGGGGTGAGCTGTAGGCTCCGGTCCTCCAGACTGCACAATCTGCCCTTAAGTGCAGTATTCCGCCTCCCTCTTGGTTCCTGGGTCTCTGTCTAAATGGTGTTTCCTCCAACAGCAAATCAAATCCTAGATACTCCCTGCACCACAATAGTCGCCCACCTGGGGGGTCAGAGAGGGGAGGTGAGGAGCGTAGTAAGTCTGTGAGTGGAGACAGAGTTGGGAAGTAGCCCTCCGAGCTGTGAGGAGCTCAGAGGAAGTTGGGAATGGTGGATCCTGAAGGAACGGTCTGGGCCTATAGGAGTCGGACCCCCGGTCACAGGAGATTGTGGCAAGGTCTCTGGACTTGTCGAGGAGGACAGCCGGCAGGCTAGCACTGTCACTGGTCCGGGACCGAAGGCACGACTGGGAACATGGACCCTAGGTCGGGGAATAGCTTAAGGCAACCCGACAATTCACCTGAGGAGAACTGAGCCTTTATGATCTGTTCCCACCCGCTCCAGAATCGGGGCATTAGCGCAACGAGGGGGATAGGACTTTCCAATCCAAAACTGTCCAGAAAATCCCAAGCATGAGCCCTGAGAGCAGGCTCCCATACTTGGCCATAGTGGGGAGCGGAGCCCGGCTAGTTCCATTTTACTGGGCGACCAAGTTGAAGTCAAACTAAGTGCCAGGAGTCAGGTCACGGATCACCAGGCAACACTATTGGGGACAGGACACGGACGCGCTCCCCTCAGCGGTAGCGTTACCCAGAGACTTGGTTTACCCAGTTGTCAGTGTCTGCTTATGGACTGAGTGAGTACGAGAGTGACCCCTGCACCCCACGGCACTCCCCTACAGAGTTCTGGGTCATCGCCCTACCTGTGGAGGGCTACGACACCTTGCTGCCCCACTTCATCAAACCATTTCCGGTGACTACCTCTTGAAGCTCATCAAGAGAATGCCAAGAGTGTGCAAAGCAGTAATCAAAGCAAAAGGTGGCTACTTTGAAGAACCTAGAATGAGACATATTTTCAGTTTCACACTTTTTTGTTAAGTATTTCATTCCACATGTTTTAATTCATAGTTTTGATGCCTTCAATGTGAATCTACAATTTTCAGAGTCATGAAAATAAAGAAAACTTTGAGGTGTGTCCAAACTTTTGGTCAGTAGTGTGTGTGTGTGTGTGTGTGTGTGTGTGTGTGTGTGTGTGTGTGTGTGTGTGTGTTATATTATGTGATAACCCCTCCAAAAAAAATTCAGTCCTGTCTGGGGTGTGACTGAAATTTATATAAATTATATCTCACAAAAGTGAGTACACCCCTCACATTTTGGTAAATATTTTTATTACATCTTTTCATGGGACTGCACTGAAGATCTGACACTTTGATACAATGTGCAGTAGTCACTGTGCAGTAAATGTTATGCCACCTGAAGAATAACTCGACACACAACCATTAATTTCTAAAGCGCTGGCAAGAAAAGTGAGTACACCCCTAAGTGAAAATGGCAAAACTGTGTCAATATATAGTGTGGCCTCCATTATTTTTCAACCACTGCCTTTAACTCTCTCTTTGGTATGGAGTTCACTAGAACTTCATATTAGCCTGCTGGATCCTCTTCCATCCTCCATGATGACATTACAGAGCTAGTGGATATTGGAGACCTTCCGCTCTTCCACCTCCTATTTGAGGAGGCGTCGCAGATGATGAATAGGTTTTAGGTCTGGACACACTTGGCCAGTCCAGCACCTTTACCACAGTTTCCTTAGCAAGGCATTTCGAGGTGTGTTTTGGGTCATTATCATGCTTGAGTACAAGAGGAGAGGATCCTGCTCTGCTTCAGTATGTCACAGTACATGATAGCATTCATGGTTCCCACAGACGGCAGCACTCACGCAACCCCAAATCATGACCCTCCCACCACAATGCCTGACTTTATGCAGGACACACTTGTCTTTGTTCTCACCTGGTTGCTGAAAAACTCGCTTGACACAATCTGAATCCAACATAAGTTTATCTTGGTTTCATCAAACTGCAAGATAAAGTTCCAGTAATCCATGCCCTAAAGGCCCCGTCACACTACAACATCGCTAGCAACATCGCTGCTAACGAACAACTTTTGTGACGTTGCTAGCGATGTTGCTGTGTGTGACATCCAGCAACAACCTGGCCCCTGCTGTGAGGTCGTTGGTTGTTGCTGAATGTCCTGGGCCATTTTTTAGTTGTTGCTGTCCCGCTGTGAAGCACAGATCGCTGTGTGTGACAGCGAGACAGCAACAACTAAATGTGCAGGCAGCAGGAGCCGGCTTCTGCGGAGGCTGGTAACCTATGTAAACATCGGGTAACCAAGAAGCCCTGTCCTTGGTTACCCGATATTTACCTTTGTTACCAGCCTCCGCCGCTCTCACTGTCAGTGCCGGCTCCTGCTCTGTGCACATGTAGCTGCAGGACACATCGGGTTAATTAACCCCATGTGTGCTGTAACTAGGAGAGCAGGGAGCCAGCACTAAGCATTGTGCGCTGCTCCCTGCTCTGTGCACATTTAGCTGCAGCACACATCGGGTAATTAACCCGATGTGTGCTGTAACTAGGAGAGCAAGGAGCCAGCGCTAAGCATTGTGCGCTGCTCCCTGCTCTGTGCACATTTAGCTGCAGCACACATCGGGTAATTAACCCGATGTGTGCTGTACTAGGAGAGCAGGGAGCCAGCGCTCAGTGTGCGCTGCTCCCTGCTCTCTGCACGTGTAGCTGCTTTGGTTACCCGATATTTACCTTAGTTACCAAGCGCAGCATCTTCCACGCGGCGCTGGGGGCTGGTCACCAGCAACTTGTGTAGCCACGCTCCAGCGATCCCTGCCAGGTCAGGTTGCTGGTGGGATCGCTGGAGCGTCGCTTAGTGTGACATCTCACCAGCAACCTCCTAGCAACTTACCAGCGATCCCTATCGTTGTTGGGATCGCTGGTAAGTTGCTTAGTGTGACTGGACCTTTTAGTCTGCTTATCTTCAGCAAACTGCGAGCTTTCTTCTGCATCACCTTTTTAGAAGAGGCTTCCTTCTAGGACGACAACCATGCAGACCGAAAAGACAACCTCTGCCTATCATGCTGAGCACATGCACTCCACTTCTTTGGTCGACCATGGCGAGGCCTGTTCAGAGTGGATCCTGCCTTGTTAAAGCGCTGTATAGTGCTGAGAAACCAAGGGAAAAATTGTGAAAACATACCCTGCTGTAACTAAATGAAAGCATAGTGCATATAAACATAGGGTACTTAGTAAACACTGTTTTTGATCAAAAAAAGCATGAAGCTATCCCACCAACGCCAAGGTATACCCAGTTGGGATAGTACCTACACTCTCTAATATTAAAACCTTACCTTTTTGTATTCAGTACAAACAGGGAGTGGCCCCCTTCTCAGCGAGCTGGGCATTTCATTCTGTGAATCCCCCTGACTGTGTGTGTCCTGTTGGGACCCGGTCGCTCTCAGCCCTTAGCCACATTGAGGCCTATTTTAGACCCATGGTAAGGTTTTAATATTGGAGAGTGTAGGTTCTATCCCAACTGGGTACACCTTGGCGTTGGTGGGATAGCTTCATGCTTTTTTTTGATCAAAAACAGTGTTTATTAAGTACCCTATGTTTTTATATGCACTATGCTTTTCTTTAGTTACAGCAGGGTATGTTTTCACAATTTTTCCTTGGTTTCTCTTTGTCTCATGGCCAGTGTGAACATGGTCTCACAAGTTCCATGTATACCATCTCATACTCCGGCTCACTTTTTTGTTTTTTTGTTTCGCTGTATAGTGCTGCAGCTTAGTGTCAGGGTGACGACAATCTTCTTATAGCCTCAGCCATCTATATGCAGATCAACAATTCTTTGTTTTCAGATCCTCAGAAAATTCTTTGCCATGAGGAGCCATGTTGAACTTCTGGTGACCAGTATGAGAGAGTGTGTGAGGGATAACACCAAATGTAACACACCTGCTCCCCATTCACACCTGAGATCTTGTAACACTAATGAGTCACATGACACTGGGGAGGGAAAATGGCCAATTGGACACAATTTGGCCATTTTCACTTAAGGATGTACTCACTTTTGTTGCCAGCAGTTTTGACATTAATGGCAGTGTGATGAGTTATTTAGAGAACGCTACATTACACTGTTATACAAGCTGCACACTGACACTGTACGTTGTATCACAGGGTCAGATCTTCAGTGTTGTCCCAGGAAAAGAGAGAATATTTACAAAAAAATGAGGTGTGTGTGTGTGAGATATATATATACATATATACAATCTCTTGTATATACTGTATATAAAAGTGTGTGTGTATATAAATAATATATATATCATATATATATATATATAATATATATATATATATATTCTTATTTATACACACACACACACTTGTATATACAGTATACATTAGTATATACAAGATAAAATAAATATATATATATATATATATATATATATAGATAGAGAGATATATATATATATATATATATATATATATATATATTTTTTAATAAATATATATAATAAATAAATTGCCTTATTCTGTCTGTCTGTCTTGCTCCAAAATTGTGTCCTTATGGTGACACAAAGCTGATTGGCCACTGGGCTCGCCATGGCCCCGCCCCCCAACACGGATTGGCCGGCCGCTCGCCCAGGCTCGGCCCCCCCCACAGATTGGCCTCTCGCCCCGGCACCCTGCAGGCATTGGCAACTCTGCCACGCCCCGCCCCCCTCACGCAATGCACGCTAGCTCTGGCCCCGCCCCCCCCACGCATTCCCCGAACCGACACGGTCACGGAGCCACGACTACCAGGTGAGTACTGTACCCCTGGGAGCCCACATCAGCGTACGCCGCCAAACCAGCCGACACATACCCTCGCATTGCTGGGGCTGGCCGGCGCATGCTGGTGTGGGCTCCCGTGCGAGCGGGGGACGAGATACGCTGGTAACCATGGTAGCATAGTTACCAGCACATCAAGGTCCTGCAGCGGCGGAAAATGCACGCACACACACACACACACACACACACACACACACACACACACACACACACATCAGATCACACTTACTCTCACACACACTTCACACACACATCACATCGCATCCACATACTCACAACATCCTGGGATATCGCTTGCTTCTCGGCGGCGATACTGTGCTGTGAGCTTCCAGGACCTGCCGGAGGATCACATGGCCAGAAGCATGTGGTATCTCCGGATGTTGTGAGTATGAGCGCGTATGTGCAATATTGTCAATGTGTGTGTGTGTGTGAGTGTATGCGATCGGATCTGTGAGTGTCGGCAGAGGAGCACGGCGTGCTGGAGGCTGATCCTGGGGAAGGCTGGGAGGGGGAGGCTGAGAGAAGAGAGGCTGATGCTGGGGGAGGCTGAGGCTGGGGTAGGCTGGGAGGAGAGAGGCTGATGCTGGGGACCGAAAAGGCTGATGCTGGGAGGAGAGAGGCTGATGCTGGGGGAGGCTGAGGCTGGGGTAGGCTGGGAGGAGAGAGGCTGATGCTGGGGACAGAAAAGGCTGATGCTGGGAGGAGAGAGGCTGATGCTGGGAAGAGAGAGGCTGATGCTGGGGGAGGCTGAGGCTGGGGTAGGCTGGGAGGAGAGAGGCTGATGCTGGGGACAGAAAAGGCTGATGCTGGGAGGAGAGAGGCTGATGCTGGGAGGAGAGAGGCTGATGCTGGGAGGAGAGAGGCTGATGCTGGGAGGAGAGAGGCTGATGCTGCGGGCAGAGAGGCTGATGCTGCGGGTAGAGAGGCTGATGCTGGTGCAGCATGGGGGATGGAGCACGATGGGGGGTGCGCAGCATGGCGGATGGAGCACGATGGGGGGTGCGCAGCATGGGGGATGGAGCACGTTTGGGAGTGCGCAGCATGGCGGATGGAGCACGTTTGGGAGTGCGCAGCATGGCGGATGGACCACGTTTGGGAGTGCGCAGCATGGCGGATGGACCACGTTTGGGAGTGCGCAGCATGGGAGATGGAGCACGATGAGGGGTGCGCAGCATAGGGGATGGAGCACGATGGGGAGTGCGCTGCATGGGGGATGGAGCACGATGGGGAGTGCGCTGCATGGGGGATGGAGCACGTTTGGGAGTGCGCACCTCCCCCCCCAACACACACACGCGCGCGCACTGCACAACACACCACACACACACTGGGAACCGCAAACAACTGCCCTACAGACACCCACACACACACACAGACACCCACACACACAGACACCCACACACACAGACAATGCTGCACACACAAATATACGCACATACCGCACAACACACACATTGCACAAAACATACCTCCCCCCCCAAAACACACCACACACACACAAACCGCGCAACACACACACAACGCTACAGACACACAGCGCTCCACAAACAACGCAACACACGCAACACACATACAATACCGCTCTCACCCCCCGCCACACCCAGACAACACCCAGAACATGTACAGCGCCCTACACAAACACTTGGTAACTACACACAACAACATATATATATATATATATATATATATATATATAATGTTGTTGTGTGTAGTTACCAAGTGTTTGTTATATTTATATATATATATATATATATATATATATATATATATATATATATATATATATATATATATATATATATATATATATATATATATATATATATATATATATATATATAACAAACAAAAATCATACATGAACTACACAATACGTAAATTCTAGAATACCTGATGCGTAGAATTGGGCCACCTTCTAGTATTATTTATTTTTTTATATATATATTCTCCTTTGCAATTCTTACAGCTAATAATTCTGGATATCAAAACCAGTTTGGGGCTTTAAAGGCTCATGCCGATGCTTTTTACTTTTTAAAATGGCTCTACAGAAAGCCAAGCCAATCATTTTAAAACTGCTTCCATTTTGCCAGGCTGCTAATTACCTACGCCTTATCGCTTCTGTGTGGCTCTTGAAGGGTGTTTTTATGTTGTCTGAAGAAGGAAGAAATGTTAATTGGGTCTATTAATGAAACAGTTGTAGGCATATCATGCAGGAACAATTATTATTTCCAGTCAACTGCACTGGTCGTGGCATTCCTTCCTTGACCCCAACTATATTGTGTCTCGTGATGTTAAATATAATATATCTTTTCCCTCCCCCCCCCCTTTTTTTTTTTTTTTTATGTTCTTGTTCTGCCTCCTGCAGTCATCCAGTCACCCATGTGAAACAAGAGGCTTAACAATGGATGAATGCATTATTGCCTCCAGCTGTTCTGTGAATTGCACGCTGGAAACAATAAAAACAGTTTACATTTTGCTTATATTAAAAAGATTAAAAGTTCTTTTTATTTTAATTTTGCAAAGATTGGCTTATCCCAAGTTGCGAAATAATAAATATTTATTTTTTTTCTTTTTTTGTGGACATAAAAAAAAAATATATCTTTACGTACGTAGGCACGCACACACATACATACATATATATATATATATATATATATATATATATATATATACTGCATATAATTTACTGGAGTGTAAGGGGTATCCTGATATAAGTTGAGATTTCCTAATAATTCTCAAAACCACAAAATGGTCATCATGGTGGAAAATCGAAAATTGGGTTTGGAAAATTTTAATTTGCCTGCCACACAAAATGTATTGATAATGTTATCACCTGCACACCTAGAAAATTGACAGTCTGTTCAGTGAAGCCTAAAATTTAATTAAATGTGTAGGACGATAGATATAGTGTGTGTGTGTATATATATATATATATATGTGTGTGTGATATATAATTAACCATTCTAAGTTTGACACACAAAAAAGTTAAAAAATGTATTTTGTGCATAAAAAATCAGTTGCACAATTTTTATTTTTTTTTTCTTACCCAGCAAATTTTATTTAAATAATTAAATGCAAATCATATCTAAACTGCTTTTAAAAAAACTAATAAAAATAAATATATTTATTGCAACTGAATTTTTTTTTTTTTATGGTGCCCTTATTAATTTTATTTTATTTACACTACTAAACATTTTTAGTTTTGTGTTTTTTTTTTTTTTTTTTTTTTTAATATTTTCCAGCATCATCAATTCTTAAAAGAGAGAAGAAACTCCGAGCCAAGAATGTGCGCTTCAACTGTGTCACAGTGTATTACTTCACTCGGAGACAAGGGTTTACTAGCGTGCCCAGTCAAGGGGGAAGCACCTTGGGGATGTCTAGCCGTCACAACAGCATTCGTCAGTACACTCTGGGCGAGTTTGCTGTAGAGCAAGATCGACTGCATAAAGAGATGCTAAGAGACCACCTTCGAGAAGAAAAACTCAACTCCCTCAAGCAGAAGGTAGTACTATATTTATTTTATTTTAATATATAATATTTATATTTTTGTTTATTTCTTTTGTAAATAGAGTGTGTATATGTGTGACGCCCTTGGACTATCAGGTCGTCACAGGGTACTGTGCAATCTGCCCTCCCGTGCTGTATCCACCTCCCTCTTGGTTCTGGGTCCCTAACCAAATGGTGTTGCCTACAACAGCAAATCAAATCCTAGATACATCCTGCACAACACCCACCAGACACACCAGTGGACTGATTGAGTGGAATAGTTGCCCACGTGGAGGTCGGGGAAGTGAGGTGAGGTGGTGGAGAGTAGCCCTCGAGCTGTGAGAAGCTCTGAGGAGGTCGGGAGCGGGGATTCCCATAAGGAAACTGTCTAGATTGCAGACGCTGGTCTGGGCCTAGAGGAGTCGGACCCCCGGTTGCAGAGAATCGTGGCAAGGGGCTCGGATCTGTCGAGCAGAACAGCCGGCGGCCTTGCACCATCACCGGTCCGGGACCGAGGCACGACTGGGTACGTGGACCCTAGGTCGGGGAATAGCTGCATGCAACCCGATAATTTACCCGTGAAGAACGGAGCCTTCAAGATTTGTTCCCAACCGCTCCAAAATTGGGGCACTAGCGCAACGAGGGGGATAGGACTTTCCACCTAAAACGGTCCAGAAAATCCAAAGCGTGAGCCCTGAGAGCAAGCTCCCACACTTGGCCACAGTGGGGAGCGGGACCTGGCAAGTTTTTACACTACCGGGACCACCAGAGACTTAAAATTAGTGCCTGGAGGTAGGTCACGGATCATCAGGCCGCACCATTGGGGACGGGACCCGAACTAGCTCCCCCTCAGCGGCAGCGGTATCCAGAGATTTGGTTTACCCAGTTGTCGGTGTCTGCTTTATGGACTGAGTGAGTACAAGAGTGATCCCTGCATCCCACGGCCTTATCCCCACACCGAGTCCCGGGGCATTCCCCCCTACCCGTGGTGGGTTCCAACACCTTCCTGCCCCTTTCCATCATCCCCGGGTACTCCCAACCGCAGCGGTGGTACTCCTAATTACCACACACCATGAGTGCTGTCACAAACTCTATAATCCCTTGTAAATACCCCCTTTATTTGAGTGGCTGCACGACCCCTGGGTCCAGAGACCCTCGAGCCACTGAGAACCCGAATCGGCTACTTCCACGGGGGCAGCACATATGTATGTATGTATGTATGTATGTATGTATGTATGTGTAATTTTGTTTTTCTTGTTGTCCTCTGTGTAATTTCCTCCTCCTGTGTCCTCCTGCCTTGCCCCTTTTCTTAATTCGAACTTTGCGCTGCACCGACATTGCTGCTGTTGGCGGCACGTGCGCGCTAGAGTAATGATGTCTTCGTTAAAATGGCGTTTGGCGCAGGCGCGTACCATGATCTTTGGTGCCATTTTATTGAAGACTATGAGCAGCATCGGTACATGCGTAGAGGAAAACAAAAATTAAATCTGCGCATGCGCCGATGCAGGTCATAGTCTTTTCTATAGTGTTTTCAATAACATGGAGCCAGAGATTGTGGTACGTTCATGTGCCATCTCCGGTACCATTTTAATGAAGACAACATTACTCCTAGCAATCAGCATGTACCACCAACAGCAGCAATGGTGGAGCAGCAAAAATTTTAATAAAGGGAAGGAGCCAGCCAGAAGGACGCCGGAGGAGGAATTTACACAAAGGCCCGTCCTGCTGCACACGTCAAAGAATGCACCAGATTCAAAGAATGCACCAACTTCTGGACCTTTTTTTTTTATCAATGTGTAGTGTTTTGGGGTTTTGTTTTTTTTTCCTGCAATCAACGATTCAATCTGAAAAGTTAAGGTATGAATTTAATCGCCATGCTAGTGCCAATATGGCACTGTCTTTACTTTTTATGGAAAAATCCTGGTGGTTGGTTCCCTTTTTTTTTCCCTCAAAGTAAAAATTCACTTAAATTTAAAAATTTTAAAATTTCAATTATACCTTTTATTAAAAAAAAAAAAAGTTTTGTTTTTTTTTTCTCCTACATACTTTGTCGTGTTTGACGTTCTTTCAACAACTTAAATGCTCACCCAAATAGCTCATTGTTGGTGGTCACATATGTTCAGTAGCTGAATCCCACCTCCTGGATCCACTTGTTCAGGGGCAGCAGAGTTTCTTCTGTTCTGCAAGTTGACAGTAAAAATCTACATTATAGAAGTGATTGCTTTTCATCAGTGGACATTCAGAGAGGAAATCAAAGCAATGCCAAGGGTTGCCACATTTCAAAATTTTTCTACTTTAGACTGAGACATTGGGTAGGGGCCAGGCTGGGACACGTAGTTCTAATGGCAGCTACCATGACCCTACCATAAGCTGGAGTCAAGTGCTGGATCTTTGAACACTCCCTTGTGTCCCTCACAATTGTTTACAGCAGGTGGATGCGGTAATGGAGAGTCTGAGGCCCCCAATAGGGGACTGGACGACTTTGATGCCAGGCTAGGTAGAAGAGTATGGAGCCATAATGATGGAGAGGCTATTGTCAGAGTGTATGTTGGAAGATTACATATGTCAAGCTAGGATAATTGCTCCTAAATTACGAATTGTGCTTGTGGGCCTACTGTCAACCAGGCCTCTGGTACATAACAGGAGAGGAGAGCAGCTAGCAGATGACAGTAGACCACCATCCTACTCGGAGCCTTCGGCAGTGTCTGTGTAAGGCGCTTCGCTATGACTATGGGGGTACCCCTTCTTCCCCGTCTGTCAGTATTGGCACGAGTCACTTTGGACAGGTTTTACCGGACGGGCTTGGACAGGAGTTACCGGATGATGCCCGGTATCTCTGGGTGATCCTCCAGAACCAAGGGACAAGAAGGTAGTCCGATAGGAGACAGATAAATCTAAGATGTGCTTTTGTAATGCAACCAATGTAGATGTTGTGCCTAATATGAAAGACTTTATTGCCTTGAATTGAAAGTGTGTTGAAGTTGAATTAAGAGAATGTGTCGCAGTTTCATTTTTAAAGTCTGGAACTGTTGAGCTAAAAGTTAACCAGAAAAAGAGTGGTTTACCTTCATGTTTTTCTTCACTGCCGAAGGGAATTGAGTCACCCAAGTCATCTTCAACGTGTAGCCACTCCAAAAGTATGGTCAGCATGACACCATGAAGCCAGATCCCTCAGACCAGTGAATACTATAGCGCCCCCCCCTCCCCCTTGCTCTGTTGGGATGGCTGGGAAGCGGACTAAAGGAAGGATCCCCCTTGCCTGCAACTACCACCCTCACATACAATAGAACAAGTTGCTAAATATTTCCAACTTTAGCAATTCAGGACACAATACTGAGAAATGACAATGGAGTTCGCTCCCTGTTGCTCTAACAGTTAGCATCCGGCCCTGATCCTACTGAACACTGCCTTATAAAATAAGAAACTTGGTGCTACCGCCCTGAGAAATGCGCTATTGGTAAACTAGTTATTGACTTGATATCAGTAATAATCTCTGAAACAGGAAATCCCTACCTGCTAAGTTCACTAAACTTGTGTGACTCTGATTATTCCTACTGAGCTCCACATCGAGAACCTATATGTGATGCCCTGGCCTATCAGGTCATCACAGGGTATTGTGCAACCTGCCCATCAGCACCGTATCCAATCCTCCTTGATTAAGGATCCTTGTCCTTTGGTGTTGCGAAGTTCAGAGCCAGTCAAAACCCTAGGAACACTTTACACCATACCCACCAGCCACACCATTGGGGGGCCTGAAAGGAATAGGGCCGCCCACTTGGGGGGGTTAGGAGGGGAATGTGAAAAAATGAGAGTGGAGTGTGTTGGAGGAGAAAGAGAGGAGGTCAGGAGCAGGGCTCCTTGAGTCTACTAGGTGGCAGGCGTTGGTCTGGGCCTGGTAGGAGCTGGAACCCCGGTCGCAGGGGATCGTGTCAAGGGGCACGGACTTGCCGAGGAGGGAAGCTGGCGGTCTTGAGCCATCTCCAGGCAGGGGCCAGGGCACGACTGGGTACGCGGACCCTAGGCCGGGAAGTAGCTTAAAGTGTCCTGGTAATTTTACTCGACGGGGGTTAAGTCTTGAAGATTCATCTCTCACCCACTCCAAAATCGGGCTACTAGCGCAATGAGGGGATAGGACTTTTCCCAATTACAGTCCACCAAATCCCAAGCGTGAACCCTGAGAGCAAGCTCACTCCGTTAGCCATATGGGTGAGCGGGACCCGATTTAGTTCCATACTATAGGTGCCACGGAAAAGGCCACAGGCTAACAAGCACCACCAAGGGCACGGATCCAAGCGTGCTCCCTCCTTGCTGCAGCAGTGCTCAGAACTCTGGTTTACAAGGTGTCAGTATTCTTGGACGGAGTGAGTATGCAGAGACTCTCTTCCTTTTCCCAATGGCACCCCCCCCCGCATAAACACCTTGCTGCCATACCACCGGGCTCCCCCACCAACAGCAGCAGCGGTACTCCATCTTACCACGCACCGTGGGTGGTGTCACGAACTTCTAACTCCCATGTATATACCCCCCTTTTCAAACTCGAGTGACCGCACGAACCCCCGGGTCCGGAGACCCCTTGAGTCACCGCGGTTCCGGATCCGAAGAGGCTCGGCCGCTGACACGGGGGTGGTACGTATATTGAAAACCACTATGAGTGTAACGTGAATACTCACATAAGACGTATGCAACATCGATTATACATATAATGGTATAAATTCACACTTAAACGATATTAAGAATACACTGGACTGTCGCCAAACAGTGTCCCGGTCAAAGCCATATGGGCCTCCTTCAACTTCTCATGAAGGTCATTGCCCCAAGGAGCCAAGTACGCTCTCCTGCTAGGCCGCAAATCTCATACGGTGGGCTGTTATTTCTGCCACTGACTGTTTCCTTCAATCCTCGGAGAGACAACTCGCTCTGCCCTCCGCTCACTCAATCGACTTTCCGCCCCTCGATTGGGTCTCCGCTCACTCAACCGAGATTCCATCTTTTGCTTTGATGATCAGGATCTCCTATCCTTTATGAAGAGCCTACACTCCTTGCTTCATCCATATCCAATTAAGGCTTTGTATTTCTGGACACTTTCCCAGTGCGGGCTTCAATATCACAGGGAACTTAAGTCCGGGCAATGACTGACTCCTACCCTAACCTCTGTGGCCTTTTTTTTTTTTTTTTTTTTTTTTTTTTTTTTTTTGGGTGTCCCATCAGGTCACATGTTCCCTGTATAACTAACCCGCCTTACTCTTATGCAATTTTTTTTTTTTTTTTCCTCTTGGTCCAGTATTCCTTTTAGGTTTCTACATCTATCGCCTCTGATCACTAGGTGGCAGCACCTGCCCACAATGCTTTATTGCACATCCTGATTTAGGAGTCCCTACACTCCACTCCAAATTTTCAAATGTGACCCTTCTTTTCTCAAGAAAATTTAATATAAGCAAATAAGAATTAGCCTTACTCTTAAAGGCACAGTAGATGTAGATAACAGCCTAGGATACATTTTATTCTTTTGGGTATGAGGAGGAGGAGGTATCCTTGAAAAAAAAAATGTAAAGATGATTTACTTTTCATGGTGGCTGTCGTACAGATTACTTGCCACAAAATAATTACAGGAGAATACAGTTTGCTTTTGGTGCTATTGATCACTACTGCAGGGGTTGTAAAGACAGTTATTATACACAGCCCAACATCTGAGCTCTACTAGATCCGCAGCAGAGAAAAGTGATTCTGTCGTAACTGCAGCACCCAGTAAATAGTGATACATCTCTGGAATTGGGGTCTCTGTCCCTAAATCATACTGCTATCACATTACATAGGGAAAAAAAAACGCCGGGGTAATGGATTCCGTGACGCACATCCGGCATCGTTAGCGATATCGTTGCGTGCGACACAAACGAGTGGCCGCAAAGAACCGCACAGAATTTGCTGCCTGCGTTATTCCCTGCCGGATTTCACGATAACATTGCAGTCAATGGAGTGAAATGTCGCAGCGACGTGCGGAAAAGAAGTGACATGCAATTGTTTTTGCTGCAGCTGTCAAAAATCTGCATAGTGCGCACAGCATTTTTTTTTCCCCATAAGTTTTTTGCAGGTGAATCACTGCAGAGATGTTATGAACATAACATGCAGCAAAACCGCAGGAAATCCGCAGCAAAAACCGGCGAGTGTGCACAGGGCCTTATACTCAACATTGAAATTGCAAAATGTGGGCGTTTGATATTACCCTACACTATACAGTCTTACAACGGATTCAAATTTCACTGTATGTGTGTGTGTGTATATATGTATGTATGTATGTGTGTGTGTGTGTGTGTGTGTGTGTGTGTGTGTGTGTGTGTATATAATATACATTACTATGTGTTTGTTAGATATATACACATAATATATACACACACACACACACACACACACACACACACACACACACACACACACACACACACACACACACACACACACACACACACACATACACATACATACACACGTGTGTGTATATAATTATATAAAAAAAATTACACCAACTACCCCAGTGCAAATCAATTTGAAGGATCCGTCAGTTATCTGTGGCAGATATACAGGAGCCCTGAAAACTGCCTCTTGTCTGAAGCCATTCATAGCTCTTCTTTCTAGTTGCCAGCTGTGCATAATCAAGCCATAATGATTTGTTAGTCAAAAGAAGAGCCATGGATACAATATGGGGTAAGAGGAGGTTCTCTGGGCTCCCAATTATTGACTGATAAGATTAGAACAGATGCTGAGATAAGATTGTGAGGAAAGTGCAGGAAGGGTGAACTGATTGTCATATGTAGTGCATTCTAGAGAACTGGTGCAGCACAAGAAAAGTTTTGGATAGCAGTGGGAGGTTTGTATTAGAGGATGTTGGTTTTAGATCCTTAGAACAGAGAGGAAAGGTAGTGTGGTAGACTGAGATGAGGGATGATATGTAGAGCACTGTAGTATCATAATAGAGCTTTGTGGGTTTGTGATAAGTGTGTTATTCTGTAATGGATGAAGTGCCAGTACAATGACTGGCACAGGGTGGAGGCATCACGTAGTTGCTGGGGAAAAATGAGCTATACAGCTGCATTTAGGATAGATTGATGAAGATAAGGAAAATTGGCAAAATTACTGTAAAGATCTGAGGTTGTGGGTTGCATTAAATTAAT
The DNA here is from genome assembly GCF_048569485.1 of Anomaloglossus baeobatrachus. NCBI lineage: Eukaryota > Metazoa > Chordata > Amphibia > Anura > Aromobatidae > Anomaloglossus > Anomaloglossus baeobatrachus. The sequence goes on from NC_134359.1 coordinate 50,376,522, forward strand.
CACATTGGCAGGTTAACAATGTTAAATATTTTTTTTTTTTATTTTTTTTTTTTTGTCCACAGCCTTAGGTACCGTGTTTCCCCGAAAGTAAGACCCTGTCTTACATTAATTTTACCCCAAAAAGTCCCACCCGGTCTTACTTTCGGGGGAGGTCTTACATTAGCCGAAAAAAAATGACAATTTCTAGCCCCATACCCCATAACAGTGCCGTATCCCACTGCACATAGCCCCATACCCCATAAAAGTGCCGTATCCCACTGCACATAGCCCCATAACAGTGCCGTATCCCACTGCACACAGCCCCATACCCCATAACAGTGCCGTATCCCACTGCACACAGCCCCATACCCCATACCAGTGCTGTATCCCACTGCACACAGCCCCACACCCCATAACAGTGCCGTATCCCACTGCACACAGCTCCACACCCCATAACAGTGCCGTATCCCACTGCACACAGCCCCATACCCCATAAGTGCCGTATCCCACTGCACATAGCCCCATACCCCATAACAGTGCCGTATCCCACTGCACATAGCCCCATACCCCATAACAGTGCTGTATCCCACTGCACACAGCCCCACACCCCATAACAGTGCCGTATCCCACTGCACACAGCCCCATACCCTATACAGTACATGTTTCCCTACTTGGTTTTTAAATGCTGGATGTTTTCCTCTGCGGTGCGGCTGTGGGTGCGGAAGGCCTGTGCTGCAGGGAACGCTGTGCCAATCAGCAGGGAAACAGCGGTGACGTGGGGCTGGGGCAGCCAATTACAGCCCGAGCTGCTGGGCCAATCAGCGCTCGAGCCGGGGGCCGGCGGTGACGTGGGGAGCAGGGGCGCCCAATGAGCTGTTGAGCTGGGCGGATTGCGGGGTTAACACAGCGAGTTAACCCCATGAGCGCTGGACCCGCCCAGCTGCACCTGAGGACAACTCTGGAGCCTGGGGACCCAATGGGGGACAGCGGCGGCCCAAAGGTAAGGGCCTTACATTTCACAGCGGCCCCCCAACCCTGCCTTACATTCGGGGGAGGCCTTACATTGAAGGACCCCCCCCCCCCCGTAACCACCACCTGTCTTACTTTCGGGGGGGTCCCACTTTCGGGGAAACACGGTAGATGGTAAAAATGAAATGTCCTCAGTCCATGAGATCCCAAACCGGGACCAGTAGTTGCACTGCCCCCATAGCAGATGATACCCACTGTCTCCCAACTTTTGGCCCACAGCTTTTGTATCTCCCACCCCTATAGTGTGTAGTCAGTCTATGCTCCTCTAGATGATGGATACCACAAGCACAGCACATGTATCCATCTCCAGCCAGCAACAATAGTCCTTATGCTCCTCTAGATGATTGAAATCACTATCGTAGCATGTGTATCCAGCTCCAATCTCATCTCTATAGTCCATTTATGTGCACCCAAGACCTGGCTGCTGCAACAGATACTCACCTATCCACCTCACAGCACCAACCACCTCACTGACCAAATATGTGGCTTACTGTTCTACCTCTCCTGGGATCAGCTCCCTGGATTGGGCCAAAGTGCTCATTATTCCCACTCCCTTAGACTTTTGTTATGTGAAGCTCAAAGTATGAAGCTTCCAGAAGCCCAGTCTCTGGCCTGATATGCAGGATTGTGTATTAGAGAAGCCTCCTGCAGAGAGGAACTAAAAACTCACAACCGGCCCACCAGATGCAGGACAATGCATGCTACAGCAGGCCTTATTACATTAGAGTCCATGGAGGCTAGCTAGCATGACACACTGTTACAACTCCTTCCCTCTTCAAATTGTGTATTTTTTTGAACTGATAAGCAAGCAGTCTCTAATAAAACACAACAGTAAGATTGACATAATCGGTGTTGCATACGGTAAAAAGTCTGTTCTAAGTCCATTGGTCAAATAGTCTTTAGTCCGTGGCCAGCTCCTCACAATTGCAATGAAATTTAATTTATGATGGTGCAATACTTCTGATATATAAATGACATGCCATACAGGCAATGTGTAGTGTAACAAGTTATGCAAATACAAGGTGCTACAATGCAAGTTATGGTGCTTTTTATGTGAGTTATATCCTACTTCTCATGTTATTACTAATATATATTAATCTGATGTTGCCCACAGATGGATTTTGCAAAGCTAAGCAGCATGTATTACTCCAATGTTGATTTTGGAGCATAAATTCCCTAATGTGACATCCAAGATACTTGAAATTGAAGGAGGCGATGTTTATTAGGCAACATGTCTGCAGTATCCACCAGAGAGGAAATCCGGCATTTGCAGCAAACGCATTAAGATTCCGATTGTAGTATTTCTCAGAAGTCAGCAGTATAATCAGGCTATTGCTATGCAAATAGCCTCATTATAATTAATTTGTGTCAGCTCCTGAGAGGTCCTCCAATGGCATTCTGGAATTTAAGTAAGAAAATATATATATATATGCATCATATTAGAGCTAAATATTGACATGAACTCTAAAGAATTGTATGGTCAATTATTGTGCATTGAGCCGATTTTTACTTTCTGGTGTCTCTCACATCCACATGGGAGGAGAACAGCACTGACATCACAACCCCACACCTGCTCTGATCTGCACAATCCGCAGCAATACTGTATGCATCTTGGCACATGTGCGGGGTCATCATGTTATTGGCAATGCTATCCGAAATGGAAGTGAGCTTCGCTGGATAACCCATTTCATCATCTAGGTTACGTTACCAAAACTTTACAACCCAACTTTCTGCCACCTAAACTTTTAAGACACTCGTTACCATACAGTGCCCCACAAAAAAAGTGTTAATTTTTGTGTGGTGTGTGTGTGTGTGTGTGTGTATATATGTGTATACTTTAATATTTATATATATATATATATATATATATATATATATATATATATATATATATATATATATATATATATATATATATATATATATATATATATATATATATATATATATATATATATATATATATATATATAATTTTACATTAATTTAATTTTTTTTTTTGGGGGGGGGTCGGGAGCACAATGGCAGTCGTCTAGCCGCCTTTTTGCTGACCCATCAACTGACCAGAAAAAGTTTGCAGAAAAAAAAAAAAACTTCTGCTCACTTGATCACTCCAGGGGTGGATATATGATTGATGCAGGGTCCCAAGAGGTCGAGAGGCCCATTTCTACTTCCAAAACAGGTGGAATTGTAAATATTGATGAGTTATTGGACTGAAAATGGCCCATATACTGTTCTTGCACAGGGGGCCTTTTTCGGCCTCTGTCCGCCAGTGGACCACTCGCATGTCCTGCCCCTCAACTGCTCACTGCCTGCCATTTGGTCCTCCAAAACTGCATCGCCCAAGCTGTTCACTCTATGCCTGGATTTCCAGGCATGAACAGGCCTCGGAGGTCACTGCACATTGCATCTCTTTGATGTGACAATATGTAAAATGCAGTAGCCTGTGTGAGAAGATGGAATCAAAGAATATTAAAGTTGGAATGAACCTCCTGGGTCATCTAGTCCCAACCCCCTGCTCAAAGCAGGATTCACGAAATCACCCCAGACAGATGTCCGTCCAACCTCTTTTTAAAGACTTCCATTGAGGGAGAACTCACCACCTCTCGCGGCAGCCTGTTCCACTCGTTGATCACTCTCTCTGTCAAAAAGTTTTTTTTCTAATACCTAATCTGGGTCTCCTCCCCATCAGTTTCATCCCATTTGCTTTTAGTCTTTCCTTGTGAAAATGAGAATAAAAACTAATCCCTCTACAGTGTGACAGCCTTTAAGATATTTGTAGACCGCTATTGGGTGTCCTTTGTCTTCCCTTTTGCAAGCTAAACAATCCTAAATCCTGTAACAGTTCTCCATAGGACATTGGACATAGCCAATGTTCCTTCGTTGAAGAAACCAGTGTAATGTAAATTGTGAAATGCATTAGTAATGTTGAAATGTGGTGGGTGTTTTTTTTTTGATAACCAGGTAACTTGGAGTTAATATTTGGGACTAGCCTAGAGTAAGAGGAGCTAGAGTGAGGGAACAGTGACTGTTTCCTGTTAGGGAGTCAGATTGGTTTTTCACTACTGCACGCTGAGCCCTAAGGTCTGAGTAGAGAGCAGAACCGCATGACATGGGTGTCCCTGAACTGAGAGGAGACCAAGGTAGAAGATGGTGTGATCCTGAATACAGCGAGAGAGAGTAAGGATTGTGCGAAGGATAAAGTCACATGAGAGGAGACGAGTCCTCCAGCAGGATGCCTAGCAGTATGGCCCCAAAATGTATAACTTGGAGAGGTAATGGGCCAGGATGGAACAGTATGTGAGACTGAGAGTGCCCAGGCAGGCGTTCACAAAGCATCGGAAGTGGAGGAGCTAAGGTTCTTCCATATTGCCACAGTATTTCCTTTGAAGAGGATGAACATACGAAACTGTCGGTTGAGGACAGGATTTTCACTAACTAAATTATACTTCTCCAAGCACAATCTTTCTACTTCAACACCCCCCACAAGTAACAGATTGTTGTGGTGTAAAAGAAATATTCATGAAGTTATGCACTCGCTACCTACTGTACATACTTCTTACTAAGTGAAGAGTTTTTTTTGTAATGGTAGTCTCATTCACTGAACTTTCTATCATCTTGTTTTGGTCAGTCGAAATAATGCCCCCAAAGTTCAAGTCCACACACCTAGCCAGGACCCCCCCAAATTCATGTAACATGCCAGAGCGTAAGAGACAACTACATCGCCCATGGCTACCACCCCGAGTCACATCACACCTGGTTGAGGCCAAAAGCACCAGACTAGATTGCACAGGGTAGGAGATGCCACTTGCGACGGTAAAGTGTTAAATTGAACACTTACTTAAAGCCTGAATTCAGAGGTCTGTGAAACCTGGTCAGAGTATACAACGCTATGTCTCGCCTCATCAGCATCACTTATGCACAGGAATCTGAGTCCAGGTCAGGAGACCAGCAGCAAATCCGGAGGTCATGGTCCGTAGTCAGATTATGTCCTATGGTTGTCTGAGCCTAATCTTAAGCTGAATTCACATGAGTGCTGGACTTTGTGGGTCTCACCTCCTGCAGATTGTTGACATAATTGCCTTTTTGGGTTCCTTTGCATATCAAATGGGAGCAGAAGGTACTACTAAATGTATTAATACAGTTTTGAAACTGGACCATTCAAGCCCATTATGCAATTTTATTTATTTTTTTTATATAATCGCCCCTCCTCCCCCCCCACATGTTGGAGGGGCAGACGGGGACCATTATAGTAGTCGCAGCAGAGGCTTCTTGGCTGCAGCGCAGCCCAATGTGAACACCATGTGCCCCAGTCACCTCTCCAGTGTAATAAAACAATGTAAAGCGGGCTTTACACGCTGCGACATTGCTAGCCGATGCTAGCGATGTCGAGTGTCATAACACCCGCCCCCGTCGTACAGCCGATATGTGGTGATTGCTGCCGCAGCGAACATTATCGCTACGGCAGCGTCACACGCACATACCTGTGCAGCGACGTCGCTGCGACCGGCGAACCGCCTCCTTTCTGAGGGGGCGGTTTGTTCAGCGTCACAGCAGCGTCACTGAACCGCCGCCCAATAGAAAAGGAGGGGAGGAGATGAGCGGCCAGAACATGCCGCCCACCTCCTTCCTTCCTCCTTTTCCGGTGGACGGAGGTAAGGTGATGTTTGTCGTTCGAGCGGCGTCACACATAGCGATGTGTGCTGCCTCAGGGACGACAAACAACATCGTTACTGCAGCAGCAACGATAATTGGGAAGAGGGGGGGCATGTCACCGATGAGCAATTTTTGAACGTTTTTGCGACTATTCAAAATCGTTCATAGGAGTCACACACAACAAGATCGCTAAAGCGGCCGGATATGAGTCACAAATTCCGTGACCCTCAACGAGATCGCTTTAGCGATCTCGTAGCGTGTAAAGCGTAGCGTAGTGTGTAAAGCCACCTTTAGTCTATTCACATGTTGACTCAATGACATGGACATTTACAATATTATTTTTATCACCGGTACATTACTTGGTAGTATCAAACATGGATCTTTATCACGCAGTATGCGGGCACAACCCTGTCCCCTGGAGGGGTTTCCAATCGCAACGGTTACTGTGTACATTTTGCAGGCCGACTGCTTCCCTGGTACTTGAGTCTTTTTGAAGATCTCTAAACCGGCCATCTCCTCTAAGGATGTCATTGTACGTTAGCAGATTCAAAAAGTCCTTCTAGCACACTTCATCCCACCCACAGTTTAGCTTTCGCCAGTGAAGGGTCCTATTACAACAACACTCCTCTGCTCTCACATTGGGTATTCACCGTCTCTTTAGGGTGACACTAACCACCTGTCTTTTGGGGGGATTTTTCAGGTATCTTTCCAGGAAAACTGACGTCACTCACACCGCACAAATTTAACCCACTCGTAAAGACGCAATTGCAACCAGTCCTCTCCACGCTACTACCCTGCGTGTCCGGGGTCCAACTCTGACCCGAAGGTCCAGACAAATTGTGGTTAATGGGCTCCTTGCCTGTGGCGTCTCTTGCAGACGCAGTTACTTATTCCTTTCTCCTTAATGGGCACTCTCTCACTTCCTGAGTACTTGCCTTTTTATTCACTATACTCCTCCCTGCAGTTAACCCCTTTCTACCCAGAAAGTACTAGGGAAGCAGTTACTGACTATGGCCCTCTAGTGGTCGCAAAAAATATCAAACCATTCTCGATCAAACATAACACAGTATAGACCCCTTACACACCAAAACCTCAAATATGCAAACACATAGGCTAACCTTGCTCCATATGCGGTTTGTAATACAAAAGGACAACACATATAGACTGTACTATAACAACAAAAAAATGTTTCAATTTGGTCTGTGCCATTTCTGTTTTTTTTTTTCGTTTCGGCCCAGTAATTTCTATTAGGACATTACAGGTCAATGAACACAGCGCTGGCTTCGAAATATTTTTCCCACTCAGCATTTCCATTCTCTTTTTTCAGATAACTAAAAATGGCACAATCGAGTCTGAAGAAGCCAATATTCTCACCCTAGATGATATTTCAGATGATGACATTGACTTGGATAACACTGAAGTAGACGAGTATTTCTTTCTACAACCCCTGCCAACAAAGAAGCGGAGGGCCTTGTTGCGTTCGTCTGGGGTGAAGAAGATCGATGTGGAAGAAAAACACGAGCTGCGAGCCATCCGTCTGTCTAGAGAAGATTGCGGCTGTGACTGCAGAATATTTTGTGATCCAGAAACGTGCACTTGCAGCCTTGCGGGCATAAAATGTCAGGTGAGCTGCCAGACAGGAATCCTTCTAGATGTCGTTGTTTAGAATTATTACACTTGTTTGTTGTTGTGTTTTTTTTTGTTTTTTGTTTTTTTCTAAACTAGTAAAAAACAATTCGGAAAAGTCATATTTTAAATGCTACTTCCAATAACATGGCTTTAATAAGAAAGCAAAGCCATCTCTGGTATAAAACTATTGAGTATTCGAGTTTATATCAGGTGGAGATCGATTGTTTCGATCTACTTGGTACCAAATTCCAACAATCTTAAATTCCCAAAACGTTATGGGGTAAAAAGTCTAAATATTATCAACCAATATCCATCTTCCTTTTAAAAGAAAAAATTCTGCACCCGTCTAAAGATATTGCCTTCAATGAACAATAATGTCATAGAATGTCAATTACATGATTTGTACCAATTGGTCATACAAATGCCTAATATTCATTGAACTGAAAAATGCTCCAAAAATGTAGATTGCAATTATTATTTTTTTTTTTTATTTATTTTTTTTTTTAAGCTTTATTTATATTTCACTCATCTGCTGATGTCCATTCTCTACCCAAAAACATCTTATGTTACCCAGCCTCCTCCAGACGGGTTTCCAATCAACTCGACAGAGAATCTCAATCTATAGGGGAAGGTTTCAAATTTGAGGTTAAGATCGGAGGATGCAAAAGCTTAGAGCCCCAAATTCATTCTGTCCAGCATAGTTTGGGCTTAATCAGATGAACGCATAATTAGTCCATATGCGAAATGGATAGCTAAAGTATCTGTGCTAGTTTATATGAACATTTTTAAACACAAGGACTCATTGTCGGCATGTCTGGAGAGGAAAAAAATTGTGTATAAATGAAACTTTCATTTTTGTGGACAAAAAAAAAAATAAATTTGTATATTCTCAGCCTTTGTAGTTTGAAAGCAGTGGGATGTGTGCTATAATAATCATAATATATTAATAAATAATATGGCAGACCACCAGGATTAGTGCCTGAAATCTGGACACTCTCAATTTCACTTGGATTAGTCATACAATGCCCCTGCACTACAAATATGCTGGAGCATTGATTTCTGTGGCACCCGAGACTGGCCCTGTCTCATTCCTCCAGACTAGCCATTACCTGTCCAGTGATGAGCACTCTACTTTTATAGAGCTTGTCCACCACTTTAAGTTTGATAACCTATCCTAAGGATTAGGTCATCAATGTCTGGTTGTCAGCCGGCACCCCCGCCGGTCAGCTGTTTTAAGTGTCAGTGGCAGCTGGAAATGCTCAGTTCCAGAGCTGCATCTTCAACCGATAGTGGCTGCAGCCGGGTACCACACATCCGTTGCCTATTGATTTGAATAGTAGGCGGACATGCAGTACCCGGCTACTATCAGAAAACAGGGCAGCTCCAGAACTGAGCACTTCTGGCTGCCTGGTTCCACAGGTAAAACTGAAAACAGCTGATAGGCGTGGGTACCGGGTGTCTGACCCCGGCCAATTAGACATTGATTTCCTATGCTAAGGATAGGCCATCAATGTAAAAGTAGTGGACAACTTCTTAAGGGGTTTTTTCGGTTTCCAAAAGCATTAACTTTATGCCAGGATTAAGAACAAGGCTCATCGTTTCTGGCTACAGAGCCACAGAGTTGGCAGCAGCAACATGAACTACTATGCAGCACCGTAAAGCGATGAGTAAATGTGAGTTATGGAAGCGGATGGTAACCAAATACCGCCATGGGTCAAAGTTAAAGTGTAACTGTGGCAATATAAAAGTCCTGAGACCTTTACTCATCAATCAGAATATCGCTTTGAGGTCCTCAGCTCCTGCATGAGCTGTGGACATGGAGTAGTGTGTGGGCTCAATAGTAAGTTTATAACACACAGGAAACATCGGAGCGCTATCTCATAAAGGCGAAGTACTTTCAACCGTTCGTAGAGGCGATATCCCTACAGGAGCAAGTTCCATCGCCCCGGTATGTAGATGCATCAGTCAGAAGTGAACCAACCTTTCCACCTCAAACCAATAATTAGTTAGAGGTTGAGTCTCTGCACAGGAGTGTGTCTCCCGTGTTGGAAAATCCTTTTAGCGCTGTGTGTGAAGGGGGCTTGCTGACTACGACATTGTTAGGCCAATCTGCATGAGCAATGAGACTTGCAAAATAGTGATTGGATGTGAAGAGAATAAAGGGTTTGGTTTTATTTTAATTTTGTTTTTGTTTCTTTAAAAGGTGGATCGTATGTCGTTTCCTTGTGGATGCTCCAAAGAAGGATGCAGCAATACAGCGGGGCGAATCGAATTTAACCCTATCCGTGTACGGACACATTTTTTGCACACAATCATGAAACTAGAGTTGGAGAAAAACCGTGAGCAGCAGGTGTCTGCGGCAAATGGCTGCCATGGTGGTGACGTCGGCTCAATTGCCAGCTCTATGGTCCAGACCGGCCATCCTGTAGAATATTCTATCGCGGAGAATTTTGAAATTGAAACCAATCCGCAATCTGCAATGATGCACTTTCAGAATTCGGAGCACCTGGACTGCAGTGGGGAAGAGGAAGAAGATGATGGGAGCAGCTACTGTAGTGGAGTAACTGACTCTAGCACGCAAAGTTTAGCTCAAAGCGATTCGGATGATGACGATGAAGAAGAAGGTGATGACGACGATGATGATGAGGAGGAAGAAGACGACGATGGTGACAAATCTGATGACTTTAATGAAGTATCCCATGAAGACAATCTGTCTGTACCTTCCGTTCTCTGCTATTCAGAAACCAATTCAATGCATGATAACCATATAAAAAATTCTCAATATTACGCCAACACCTCACCAATGTATTACCAAATAGATAACCATAATTCCTGTGCCATGAATCAAATGACCGAAGGTTATTCGGAAGTAGAGACTGTTAAAAATGGGGCTGCAAATTTGGTGCCTTACAACATGAGACCTGAGCAGTTTGTGGACTATTCAAGGCAATCCGGTGAAGGCTACACCAATTCTAATTACCCCGTAACCAGTCCATCGGTGATCGTCTGCTGCGCCACCGCAGAAAATGACAACAATGGTCACTGCAATACTTTGTATGCAGAACATCGGTCAAGTCTCCCTCCGGTAGGGTTTCGGTCATATCTAAAAAGTTCCTCAACTGATGGATATGTATCAAACTTAAACGGTGGTGGCCACCATGTACCGGAACTTCTGAATGAAAACACCATATCTGAGACCAGCAAACTACATGAGGATTGCATGAAGGCTCCGGTGGTGGAGACGGTACCAGTTTAATGGGGCATACCTGACAAATCATTCATTGTGATTGAAAAACCTGTTTTTAACCATAGACCATGTAGAGATGAACATACTACTTTTTTTTTTTTTTTTCTTCTAAGTCCTAATTTAAGGTTCACTTTTTACGTCATCATGACCATGGCACTGCACAACAACACTGTTTACCAATGCGTAAAAGTATTTAAACATTTTTGTTAATTAGGAAATGTTAATTTAAATATGTTAACCATAATATATTTCAATGGAGGCCTTCTATCGTAAAGGTCAACGAGATCCAATATTTGTATATTTAACGGGTCAGTGCAAGATTGATCGGATTCTTTAACCTGAGGGATACTGCCCCTTGGTGGTTGGTGGTTGTGGTTGGACTTTAAATCCCATAATCACCATAATTATTTGGGTTTTTGTTTTTGGGGAGGTCCAGCTATACAAAGCCCATGATGAGTATTTAAACTCCGAGCCTAGATTAACATTAAAAGAACATACTTTGTGATTTTTGTGATAAAAAAAAAATATAGTTGTGATTTATTTATGAAATTTCTATGTATGATTATAGGTTGTGGCCACTCCATTTTGCTATTTATATGGACATGTTTTAACCAAGAAGAGGATGGTTAAGAGATTTGCAATATATTGTACCCTAAAAATAATTGGGATTCTAGGGTATGACTCGTCAGGGTTAATATGGACAAGATGAATAGCCGTCAGACAATCCTGGAAATATTGTTTTCTTTAAATGATTAATGCTGTAAAATTGCTGTACCTGGGTGACTTCTGAAGAACAATATACTACGCCGCATGGGTCAAACATTAAAGTGGTTTACTGCGATTTTAATATTGATGACTTAAGCTCTACTGGTGCGATCCTAGCTCCCTGTATTCCCAAAATCCTGGTGGATCGAAGCGAGCACAGCGCCACATGTTGTGTTGTGGCCAAGACTGGTACTGCAGCTCTCTCCTATTGACTCCAATCAATTGAGTCATTAATAGAAAAGTTCTGTGAAACTTCTTTAAAATATGGCAAATGTAGCCTCCATTTTTTTTTTTTTTTTCTTCCCAATTTCCCCCTCGTAGGGAAAGGTTTTGTTTTGCTACTGCTATATAATGAATTATACTACGTGCACACTTTTACTAAAATTACATCCACTTAGCTTCAATACCTCCAATTATAACATGAAATTATAAAAATAACCATGCTTTTTAAATAACTATTGGTCAATTAAAAAATGCAATTATAGGAGTGCAAAAATTAGCTACAGGGGAGCGTTATACAATTTAGCCTAACTATAGTTTTTGGGGATGGTGCAGAATATAGGGTCAGGTTGCTGCTATAGGGTGAGGTTCGCTGCGCATGGCTAGACACGATTTAATGGCTTTGGGTGACTCGTGACTATCCTGCCAGAGATCTGTGGGTTTTTTGTTTGGGGGGGGTCCCGTCCAGACTACACAGCTAAGTTAGATATGGTAACAACGCCACTAATTTTAGTGCGAACAAACTCCAACACCTAATAAATTTGGTCTTATGTGGTCAAGAAATGACGTTATTGATGTCAATACTGGCAGATCATATACTAAGGCTATGAACACTGGTGTGAAGGGAGGCAGAAAAGAACACTGAGGTCACACGAGCGTAGCCAGAAAAGTAGGATGATTTTTTTTTTGTTTTTTCTCACCCGTGTGCTGTCCGTATCCAATCTGTTTTGTGTTTTTCTTCTTATCAATTATTAGGCTATGTGCACATGTAGCAGATTTATTTTTTTTTCTGCACATAAAACTGCATTTCTTGGCTGGAAAACTTTTTTTTTTTTTTTTTTTTTTTTGCTGAATTTCACCACCCCATCTCAATAGATAAAAAGGCATGAACACTTGACATGCTGCTTATTTTTTCCAGTACTAAAAATCTGCAAGGAAATAAGAAGCAGGGTTTGCACAGCATATCAAGATTCTCAGACTTTTTTTTTTTTTCCTTGCAATATTGATTAAAATCTGCAAGAAATAAAGCAACAAATCTGCTACGTGTGCACATAGCCTTATTATTTACAGGACCATTTTCAGTGTTCTGTGCTACAGAATAGCTTTGTATCCATAAAAACGAACGTCGTTCACATCCGTTGACATGTATTGGAAAGTCTCGCATGATTTTGGCATCCATTTGCTACAACTTTTTTTCTCATCTGGAATCTGGGTGACCAAAAAACTGACCATCTGCTCTAATTGACTAACATTGGTCCGAGTGCAATGTGAGGCTTTCTTTAATTTCACTTGTCCGATTCATATGCTCATGTGAGCGTACCCTAAGGTTTCAGCTCCACCTGCGTTTTATACGGACAAGTGCAATCCGCTAAAACATCAGCTTCCACGTGCACTAGTGTAAACCTATGTAGAAGTGTCCATCTGCGATTCTTTTCCCATGTCATATCAACATGAAAAAAAAGAAAACAATCACTTCACTCGGCATTTGGTAGCGAGTCTCAGCTCACACACATCCATTCAAATCTATGGGTGCAAGTGAAACGTACTGCACTTGGATGTCATCCGAGCACAGTGCGATATATGCAGAGACAGGCAGCAGAGAAGATGGAGAAAGTGTTCCCTCCCTCTTCTCCGCAGCTGTGATCCGATCCCATGATCCGATCGAATGTTTATTATATATAAGATGTAGAAATGTCCAAATCTGCCAAAGTGTCAGAACTTTTCAGTATTGGTCGAAGAGCTGGCGGAGACTTCCTAATTCAGTTCAGCAATGCAATTTACTGAAATTAGGAAGCGTTGCTCCTTTTTTTTTTTTTTTTTTATAGATTGAGTAGCGTGTGTACCAAACTAATTCTTCGCTGAAGCCGTTCCCTCCTTGTAGCACACACGATCATTGACATTTCATTGGTCATTCAGTTTGACTATCCTTTACAAGTAAATTTCACATTGGTTTCGAGACAATATCTATCTAAATTTTTCATGTAAACCTGAGTCGAAAATCTACTAGGAATAGAAATACTGTGCAAATTGCACAAAACCTTGTATTACAGAGATAACCGGTGGGATTTATATGGTATATCGTTAAGCCATTGTGACATACACGATGGGAGGTGTAAGGGTTTATTTTTGGAAGTTGCATCTTTTACAGGTTCAACATGCAAAGCCCATACACCTTCTACATCCTGATGCACTTTATTTATATAGTTGTCAATATAAGCTGAGAAAATTGGAATTTTTTCCCATTGTAATCAAATCTGTGCAAATTGTCAAGAGTGATGAAACATTGCGTTATTGGGGTATTCCAGTGGTTTTCAATTAGTGATGGTGTAGAGAGAGATTTGACATATATAAATTGCTTCTGCTCACAAACTTTTTATTTGGCATAAACATTCTCTGGTTTTATAAGATGACTGACTAACCATGAGTTCAAGGATGTAGGTATATAGAGAGCATGTCACTTCTTTTACCTGCTTCAGGGTTTCCAAACGTCAGCGGTTTAGAGAGAAGATCTAAAACTGAACATGTGCACAGCAAGTTATTTTTACATTTGCTGTGTATTATGTACATTTTGTGGCGCTTTTTCAGGCAGATGATATCGTGCTCATAGCCTTAGATAGATGGATAGATTTTGGAGAGCGTATAACCCAAGCAAAAAAATATTATGAATTTTGTGTTTCTATAAATTCAGGTTCTTACAACACTCCTGTAGTGGTAAGGTGTAAGCCTGACTTGTATATAAGACACGGTGCAATTTTGTAAAAAATGTAAGATCGTCTATATACCTATCACTGGTGGATATAGCAGGGCTGTACTACAGATGTGTAATACATGAATCTGTATGATGTCTTTGTACTGAAGGAAAAACCCACAATTTTCCAAAACTAGAATCCAATAAACAGAGGAAAGCCTCTATCCAAATTTTCACTCTGTCCCCTCTACCGTGTGTTAACCAAAAGCAAAGGCACAAAAACCATGGTCTGATCTTCATAGTCAATCCCTAATACTCATGGGAAAGTAGAGCGCAGATATGGGATCAAGGAAACCTGTGCTTGGAGGTTTCTCCTTACTCCGATGCCCTTCTTTAGTTAGTGAAATCTATATGGAAGGGAACATGGACCTCAAATAGTCATATAACTGAGCATATAGAGGTATTATCCATCATCATAGAGGCCGTCAGTATATTTGCTCAATGGATTTAAAGACTTAAGTGGGGTGAATGGTCAGGAAGCCCCTGTGAAACAAGAGTGCTGTTGTTCAAAGCTCGCTTTGTTTCTGGTGGACTTAAGTGGTCCTTGCTTTAGGATAGTTACTCATCCCAGTGACCGCCATGTAATATGTTCTACTTTAAAATGGTCCTGGAAAACCCTTTTACTGTAGGGAAAATATTTTTTTACTCTGGGCCTAAGAACTAATAGGGAGATAGTTAGTATCTAACTGCCTGTTTTTCCTGGCGCAGATCTCTGTTGACACAGAGTGGTCACAGATACCTCATGCCACGATTCTACATCTTCTGCTGTCACATCGACAGTGCAGCTGCTTCTCTTCCACTCTGCTCTGTTGATGGGGCCTGACTGGTTACATCATACTGATTTCACAGTCTGCACCCCGTTGCCTAACTGCAGGGAGCAGACAGTTAATATATGACATCAGCAGTCACGCCCAATCAGCCAAGTGGAAGAGGAAGAGTTGCTCTTTCTAAATGAAGCCGCAGAATTGCTGGTAGGAGCCGTTTGACTGCTCTCAGCTGGTGCTGGGTCAAACAGGCAAGTAGTTCTTAGGCCCATAGTAAAACTTTAAAAATAATCCCGAACTACTTGCCCGTTTGAGCTGCCACCAGCTCAGAGCAGTCATGGACCATTCCTACCGGCGATTCTGCTGCTTCCACTCGGTTGATGAGGTGTGACTGCTATGTCTTCTCATTAACTGTCAGCGCCCTGCAGTTAGACAGCGGGGAGCCAACTGTCAAATCAGTATAACATCAACCAAGCAGAGTGGAAAAGAAACAGTTGCTCTACTGATGTTACAAAAGTGGAAGCCGTAGAACCATGGCAGGAGCTGAATGTGACCTCTCAGTATTGGTAGAGATCTGTGCCAGGCAGAACAGGCAGTTAGTTAGCATCCACCTACCTGTTAGCTCTTAGGCCCAGAGTGAAAATGGGGAAAAAAAATAATCCTGGACAACCTCCTTTTAAATATTGGCCAACGGTGTTAAACTGTGACCGACTGTTTGCTCCAGGTCTCACTAGTAATGCTGTGTTCACACGTCGTATAAATGCTGCATTTTTTTTTTTCTGCTGCTCTTTGCCCGTATATTTTCTACAGGTGTCCACACCACAACACGCAATAACAATCTGCGCTTTTTAAAATTTGGGTGTTTTGTTTTTTTTTGTTATAGTTGTTTTCAGGCTCTTCATAAGGCTATAGAGGAAAAAATGCACCAAAAAACAAAAAAAAATTATCAGGAAATTTACATCTGCTTTGCATTGATAATTGAATGCAGCAGATCTACCCTTAAAAAAAAATGCAGCAGAAAAAAAAATAACCTCATTAGAGAGAGCTCCTGTAGGAAATTAGGCTTTTTCTTAGCAATGATAAGGCCAGCAATTTAATCAATGCCACTGCTGTATATAATCTAACTATGTCTTCAGTGGTGGGGATCTACTACAAGGAGGTGCACAGTATATACTGTATATGATGTACAATCCACTAATACATTGCAAGAAAAAAAAGATATAGTGGCTCTCGCCATCTAATTACAATTTACTTTATTCACACATGCCTGGAAAACAAATTTGCAGCTACCCATTTTAGCAGGAGAACAAGTTGGCGCCAGCTCCTTCTCTTTCTGGAATTCATAACCGTGGCTATGTTTGCTGGTCATGCGTGAAGGACGATGATTGTAACTAGAGGGCGAATGTCGGTGTATCTTTATTTTTTACTCACAATTTATTTATTCTCCACACTATTTGTTATTTTGCAAATCTGCTCCATTTATCTCAACAGAATGGAGCTCTTCAACACACAAGCTTTTGTTCATTGGTTCCGTAAAAAAAAAACAAAAAAAAAAACAGCCATGTTTTATGATCCTTGAAAACGCCTTAAAGAGAACCAACCATCAGGATTTTCATATATAAACTAAAGCCAGTGCTATACTGGCACTAGGATGCTGAAACTAGGCATGCCTTTTGTTCTGAGAATGGATGTTTTTATTTCAGAAATATGTGCAAGTAAAGTTCCAGCAATGTACTGCTATTTAATTGACAGGTGCAACAGGAAGGGAATATGTGGGTCGGGTTTTGCTATCTATTCCTGCTCCTGTCTGTCTGCCTTTGTCAGAATTAACGTCTATGATGCTGACAGGGGTAGGAAGGCCAGGCAGGCAGACAGGGGTGGGAATAGATAGCAAAACCCAACCCACATATTCCATCTATTCCCACCCCTGTGTGCTGCCTGTCCTTCCTACTCCTGCCACCGTCATAAACGTTAATTCCGACAAAGGCAGGTAGACAGGAACGGGAATAGATAGTGGCAAGATCTGACCAATATATTCCCTTCCTGTTGCACCTGTCAATCAAATAGCAGTGCATTGCTGGAAGTTTACTTGCACATATTTCTGAAATATAACATCCAATATCTGAACAAAAGCTAAGCTTACATTCCGCATCCTAGCACCAGCATAGCACTGGCTTTACTTTATATATGAAAATCGTGCTGGTTTATTCCCTTTAATAAAAAAAAAAAAATTTGGGTCCTCCTTGAGTGGTCACCGGCTACCATTTGACTGATGACCTTTTCCCATCAACTACAAACCTTTTTGACTATACATGTTAATGTTCTACACGACATGCAAGTTGATAGATTCCAAAGTCGTAACAATCGTGAAAAATTTCCCATAAATTTATTTATATTTTTGAGATCACAAGAATCAGAAATTTGAGTAAATATACACAGAAGACATTAATTTTTATGGACATGCCAAATAACAATCCATTGCGTCGCCATCAAATGTTATTTTCTTTGTAACCTTTTATTCCCCATTTTGGCCATGTTTTGCTTCCACGAGAAGCCAGGAGTCTTTTCATCCTCCTTTTTTCTTTTTTTATTTGCCTGCCCATTTTCTACAGTAGAACCGCGACAATGTCGAGAACCTGTCAAAGAACGAATTAAAATGCACAGAGATGAACAAATTTAATCATCATTTTAAAAGGGGCACTTATCGCGTTTTACTTTACCTCAAATTTCCTTTCGACTTCAAAGACATATATTTTTTTTCTTTTTGAAATATGACAAGCAAATTGCAGCTTGTATTATGTTTCCTGAGGGAATTTACATTTTTAATGCAATACACCTCTTTATATGTTGAGTATTTTGCCGTCTTTCTATTGATATGAAGTATGTTATGTACATGTTGGTTTGAAACTGTAGATTTTTGCCTTGCTGTTAAAATGACTGCATCTGCTCTTCTTTTATATGATGTCAAAAGAAAACTTTTTTTTTTGTTTTTTGATTCTCATATTTTAGAAATAAGAGTGAAAGATGATGGACAGTTAATTTTAAGAGCCTAATAATATTGAAGTACAAGTGTATGACGCATTATGAAAAATGATACAAACCTTAAGATAAAAATGATGGATTCGGAAATAAGATTCAACTTGAAACTCGTTGGTGTCATTTTTTCCCCCCATTTCCTATATGCTTTGATCATGGGCTGTGATGAAAATGGAGTAATGGTGATACGGCATGGTTGTCAATGTTCCTGAAATATCTGGAAGATTCCTAAAAAAGAAGACTACAAAAATTAGCAAGTCCTTAGGGCTACTGTAAGGAAACATTCTCTAACGGTTTTCTTTTGATGTGACCTTGAGTATCAGCCGTCAGAAGCACATTCAAGGGCCAGAAACGTGGAATGGATGGGGAAATGACCTGAGAGGGATTCAATCTATGAAAAAATAAAAGTCTGGTCTATCCACAACGCCAATCCAGAAAACATTAGAAAACTTTGTGTGCTATAAGGTTATATCCTTACTACTTGTGATGAGCGGACACAACCATGCTCAGGTGCTCGGTACTCATAACTAGTGATAAGCGAGCACTACCATGCTCGGGTGTTCAGTACTCGTAGTGATGAGCGGGCACTACCATGCTCGGGTGTTCAGTACTCGTAACTAGTGATGAGTGAGCACTACCATGCTCGGGTGTTCAGTACTCGTAGTGATGAGCGGGCACTACCATGCTCGGGTGCTCAGTACTGGTAACTAGTGATGAGTGAGCACTACCATGCTCAGGTGCTCGGTACTCGTAACTAGTGATGAGTGAGCACTACCATGCTCAGGTGCTCGGTACTCGTAACTAGTGATGAGTGAGCACTACCATGCTCGGTAGTGCTGCTCACCCATCACTAGTTACAAGTACCGAGCAGCCGAGCATGGTAGAGCTCGCTTATCACTAGTTACTAGTACCATGCTCAAGAACTCGGTACTTGTAACTAGTGATGAGCAGGCACTAACATGCTCGGGTGCTCGTAGCGAGCAGTTGCAACTTGGATGGGTTTGACTTTTATCTACTGAGTACAATGGACGTCAATGGGAACTCAAGTATTTTTTTTTGGAAGCTCTTCTGGAAAAATGCTCAAGTTGCCCATTAACTTCCAATATACTCGGTACACGAGTCGAGCTCGGTCAAACGTCCAACTGCCCTTAAACATCCATGGTTCTAAGACATAGGTGGCTGTAAGAAGCACTTGTATTCTGAGATGATTATTTGTTGAGGAACCAGTGGGGCCCTCCCATTGCTTTATTTGTGTCCATTGGCATCCATTTTCTTGTCAAGTAAAGGCAGCATTAAAGGAATTGTCTGGTCTAAAATGACAAGTCTGCAATCAATCTGTTAATGCAGACTTTTGAATCTTCAAAGTGCACGTGTGTTGCCCAGGGGAGGGGGTACTCTGTCCCGGGCAGTAACAAATGGGAATGTCACTCTGGTGGCCATTGCCTGCTCCCGTGCCCTGGGGGACGCTTAATGAAATGGCAGGGGCTATTTAGAAGGGATAATTAACGTTTGTTACGCCACCTGCGGTAGTGCGGCAAGGGAATAGGTGCCGCTGCTTATGAGGGACTGGGGCTGATGGAATCAGCAGCAAGTGTGTTAACCCTCTCCGCAGGTAGGTAGGTAGGTAATCCCCGGTGTCCTCTAGGTGCTGGATGAGGTGGATAGTGCAGGAACAGTCTGAGACCTCTTGGTGTTGGATGAGGTACACACTGCTGGTTACCGTGGTGCTGAATGAGGTGCAGGCTGAAAGGAATCCAGACTGGCAAAATCCGAGTGAAACAGGGAGTCTTTACTGACGATTTACTCACAGGTTATACTCCCCCGATGCTGGGGACAGATTCCTGGTTCCCTTTGTCACTGCTCTGTCTGTCGCCTGGCTATGGCACCCCTCTATGCACGTTTCTAGCACAGACCTTGCAGCCAGCTTCTTCTCCCCTAGGCATCGTGCGATGATCCTCAGGCCTTGCACCCAGCCGGGTGTCCTCCTCCCTCCTTCTCCTCTCTCTGTCTGGACTTGTCTGATTTTCTCCTCCACTTCACTCACCAACCACTCCCCTTACCTCTAGGGACCTAGCTACAGGAGGGTTGGATTTACACCTCCTAGACAACCTCCACTTCCTGGACAGGCTTTACACCATAGGATGACCAACCCTCTTGTAGTTCAGGGTATGTGAGTGTTTTAGGTGTGTGCGGGTTTAGCCAGAGCTAGGACTCCAGGAACCAGGTTGCAGATCTTAGTAGCAAGGGCGCTACACGCGCACACTGTGCAATGTGAGGATTTTACGGTTTCATACTCCTGGACAGAATCCGACAAGATTGTTTATTACCTTGCTCAATACACTTGAAATAAGCGTACCTAAAACAGTCTAGTCAGACTCTGGCCAGGTATACGTTTTAGCAGTAGCACTACTAATCCACATCAGACAAATCGGGGTTTCTTTCAAAACTCCACCAAGCTGTCCAGTATGTAACATATCGTTGGAATCAGAATCTCTGTCTTTACATTATGCTGGCATCAGATTACATATGAAAAACCTGCTGACAGATTCCTTTTAACATGTTTCATTGAAGATTAAATGTGACTTACATTAAACTCGTCCATATAGTTATTAGTAAATGCTGGGAAGAGTATATAGGCATATACTGTAAAATAAATTATATGTGACCACCTGATTGGGCAGAAACTGGAAGAAAGGAGGACTGCTTTAAGAATGTGACCTATATGATTGCGTCTAAGAAAATAAGTTTATTCACTATAAAATCTTTTTTCAGAACTCTGGAGACAAGTCAACATACAATGAATTAAGGTCAATTTTGCTTCTAGCTGTGTTGTCTTTATTTGCATTTTTATCAAAGTTATATCAAGCGGTCGCACAATGATACATTTTGGCTCATCTTAGATGTAAGGCTTCTGCCTAGAACTGATTTTTCCACTTTTCATTCACTACCCCAGTATGATGACCCCACATGATATGTTGCCCCTAAAGCACCCCACACATAGTATGATGTCACCACAGCCCCCACCCCCACACCATAGTATAATGTCTGTTCAGTCCCCCGACACAGAATGATGATTCTAAAATAAAAATAAAAAAATGATTGACTCGTATTTTGGATATTATTACATGTATCTAGAGAATAAAGAGCATTCCTTACTTATAGAATATTATACAGTGGAGCATTACATGTGTAAGCTGTGACATATCAAATTGGTGTTTGAAATAGTAACACGTTCAATAGGATGGATGCAAAACAAACAAATAAAAAAAAATAATTGAAAAAGAACAACAACAAAACTCTTCTTAAATAGTTGAATAAATTTAGTGTGAGTGCCCTCTGGTGGTCAACATACATAATTACATCTATTGTATATATAATAATAAAAAAAAAGTTTTCTGAACATAAATCTTTCAGATTTGGTGGCTAGTATGTAGATTTTATATTTGCGTTTGTTTATAAAAACAGTAATGTAAGTTGCTAATGAGACTTTTAAAACACAGACAAAAAAATAATTTAAAACAAATGGCAAATCCAATATAAAACTAATAATTTTTCCAACAGAAATTGTCAGCAGTACTTCTTGGCGTAATATCTGCCTAGATCTTGTTCTGGGAATTTGTATTGTTGGATGTGTAATCTGATGTAGCGGTTGACAAAAATGTCCTACTGATTTATAAGAGCTCGGACAAGGCTTTGGTGTAGCTACATTCACATTGCGCTTTGGTTATAGGTCTACCTCCATAAACTCCCAAAAATAAAAAAATATCCTGTGGAAATTAGACTGCAAATGCATATGTGCGATATTGCAATATTAAGTCTGTGTGTGTGTGTATATATATATATTTATTACTAGAAGGTGGCCCGATTCTACGCATCGGGTATTCTAGAATTTACGTATTGTGTAGTTCATGTATGATTTTTGTTATACATACATATATAACTATATATGTCTGTGTATGTATATATATATATATATATATATATATATATATATATATATATATATATATATATATATATATATATATATATATATATATATATATATATATATATATATATATATTATATGTTGTGTGTAGTTACCAAGTGTTTGTGTAGAGCGCTGTACATGTTCTGGGTGTTGTCTAGGTGTGGCGGGGGATGAGAGCGGTGTTGTTTGTGTGTTGCGTTGTTTGTGGAGCGCTGTGTGTGTGTGTGTGGGGTGTGTGTGTGTGTTTTGGTGGGAGGTATGTTTTGTGCAATGTGTGTGTGGTGCGGTATGTGCGTATATTGGTGTGTGCCGCGGTGTTTGTGTGTGTGCGGCGTTGTCTGTGTGTGTCGGTGTCTGTGTAGGGCGGTGTTTGTGGTTCCCAGTGTGTGTGGGTGTGTGTTTTGGGGGAAGGTGTGCACCCCCCATCGTGCTCCATCCCGCCCATGCTGCGAACCCCCCCATCGTGCTCCATCCCCCATGCTGTGCACCCCCCATCGTGCTCCATCCCCCCATGCTGCGCACTCCCCATCGTGCTCCATCCCCCATGCTGCGCACTCCCGATCGTGCTCCATCCCCCATGCTGCGCACCCCCATCGTGCTCCATCCCCCATGCTGCGCACCCCCATCGTGCTCCATCCCCCATGCTGCGCACTTCCCATCGTGCTCCATCAACCCATGCTGCGCACTCCCCATCGTGCTCCATCCCCCATGCTGCGAACTCCCCATCGTGCTCCATCCCCCATGCTGCGCACCCCCCATGCTGCGCACCCCCCATCGTGCTCCATCCCCCATGCTGCGCACTCCCCATCGTGCTCCATCCCCCATGCTGCGCATTCCCCATCGTGCTCCATCCCCTATGCTGCACACTCCCCATCGTGCTCCATCCCCCATGCTGCGCACTCCCCATCGTGCTCCATCCCCCATGCTGCGCACTCCCAAACGTGCTCCATCCCCCATGCTGCACACTCCCCATCGTGCTCCATCCCCCATGCTGCGCACCCCGCATCGTGCTCCATCCCCCATGCTGCGCACCCCGCATTGTGCTCCATCCCCCCATGCTGCGCACCCCGCATCGTGCGCCATCCCCCATGCTGCGCACTCCCAAACGTGCTCCATCCCCCATGCAGCGCACTCCCAAACGTGCTCCATCCCCCATGCTGCGCACTCCCAAACGTGCTCCATCCCCCATGCTGCGCACCCCCCATCGTGCTCCATCCCCCATGCTGTGCACCCATGCTGCGCACTCCCCATCGTGCTCCATCCCCTATGCTGCGCACCCCCCATCGTGCTTCATCCCCCATGCTGCGCACTCCCCATCGTGCTTCATCCCCCATGCTGCGCACTCCCCATCGTGCTCCATCCCCCATGCGGCGCACTCCCCATCGTGCTCCATCCCCCATGCTGTGCACCCCCGATCGTGCTCCATCCCCCATGCTGTGCACCCCCGATCGTGCTCCATCCCCCATGCGGCGCACTCCCCATCGTGCTCCATCCCCCATGCGCACTCCCAAACGTGCTTCATCCCCCATGCTGCGCACTCCCCATCGTGCTCCATTCCCCATGCTGCGCACCCCCCATCGTGCTTCATCCCCCATGCTGCGCACTCCCCATCGTGCTCCATCCCCCATGCTGCGCACTCCCCATCATGCTCCATCCCCCATGCGGCGCACTCCCAAACGTGCTTCATCCCCCATGCTGCGCACTCCCCATCGTGCTCCATTCCCCATGCTGCGCACCCCCCATCGTGCTCCATCTCCCATGCTGCGCACTCCCCATCGTGCTCCATCCCCCATGCGGCGCATTCCCCATCGTGCTCCATCCCCCATGCGGCGCATTCCCCATCGTGCTCCATCCCCTATGCTGCGCACCCCCCATCGTGCTTCATCCCCCATGCTGCGCACTCCCCATCATGCTCCATCCCCCATGCTGTGCACCCCCCATCGTGCTCCATCCCCCATGCTGTGCACTCCCAAACGCACACATCTGATCGCATACACTCACACACACACCCCACTTCTCCCTATGCCCACCGGTGGGCGGTCTCAGCAGCTGTGCTGCACGCCGTGCTCCTCTGCCGACACTCACAGATCCGATCGCATACACACACACACACACACACACACACACACACACACACACACAAACACTGACGATATCGCACATACGCGCTCATACAATCACAACATCCAGAGATACCACATGCTTCCGGCCATGTGATCCTCCGGCAGGTCCTGGAAGGTCACTGCAAGCCACCGAGAAGCAAGCGATATCACGGGATGTTGTGAGTATGTGGATGCGATCTGATGTGTGTGTGAGGTGTGTGAGAGAGTGAGTGTGATCTGATGTGTGTGTGTCTGTTGTTATGTCTGTGCGTGTGTGTGTGTGTGTGTATTCCGCCGCTGCAGGACGTGGATGCGATCTGATGTGTGTGTGAGAGTGAGTGTGATCTGATGTGTGTGTCTGTTATGTTTGTGCGTGTGTGTGTGTTCCGCCGCTGCAGGACCTTGATGTGCTCACCTGGCCAATTCGGTGTTTGGGGCGAGCGTCCAATGCGTGAGGGGGCGGGTCCATGCCGAGCGGCAAATCCGTGTGGGGGGATGGGGCCATGCAGAGCCCAGCGGCCAATCCGCTGTTTGGGGCGAGCGTCCAATGCGTGAGGGGGCTGGTCCAGGCCGAGCGGCCAATCTGTGCGGGGGGGCAGGGCCATGGCGAGCCCAGCGGCCAATCCGCTGTTTGGGGTGAACGTCCAATGCGTGAGGGGGCTGGTCCAGGCCGAGCGGCCAATCCGTGCAGGGGGGCGGGGCCATGGCGAGCCCAGCGGCCAATCCGCTGTTTGGGGCGAGCGGCAAATGCGTGAGGGGGCGGGTCCAGGCCGAGCGGCCAATCCGTGCGGGGGGGCGGGGCCATGGCGAGCCCAGCGGCCAATCCGCTGTTTGTCACCGTAAGGACACAATTTTGGAGCAAGACAGAATAAGGCTATATATATATATATATATATATATATATAGATTATTATATACCACACACACACATATATATATATATATATATATATATGTGTGTGTGTGTGGTATATAATATATACACATATTATATATATAACACATATACAGAGTATTTAATATATATAAATCATATTAAAATGAATGGGTCTTCGCACATATCTATTTTTCACTGACATGTGGTACACACACATGCACCCGTGTGTTCCGCACGCAGACAGATTAGTGCTGCCGGAGAAAAACTGAAGTCACACAGACCACATACTGATGTGATCCGTGTGACACGTACTGGAGAAAACACGTGTCTTTGAAATAAAATTATTTTCTATACTCACCTGTCTCCAGCGCTGCTGTCCCTTGCTTCCAGACCCGCATATTATGCTCATGAATATTCACTGCACCTCGGACCCAGAAGCAGCAGCAGTGCTGGAGACATCCGCAACGGGAACAGATGAGTAAAACGTTCCTGTTCACCGTGTGCTATCATGAATAGCACACAGTAAACACACTTGTGCCAAAGTCACGGCACACGGAGGACCATACTCACCTTCAACATGGAACGGGAAAACCGTTTGTTTTTATCACGGACGTATGAAGGGGGCCTTTAAGAAGAGTAGAGACCCGATCAATTTGAGAAATAGCTATTGGCCTATGAGGCTGCATCCTTTCATTATTGTATTCATCTTGTTAAATAAATAAAAAAAAGTCTCGCTCAATCCTGTGGAGCTTATAAGGTGTCCCAAAGGTATGGTGCACAACATCCACTGTAAGAATTTACAGCTCTGGCAAAAATTAGGAGACCACTGCAAAATTGTCAGTTTTTCTTTATAGGTATATTTTTGAGTAAACTGTAAATTGTCCTTTTATTCTGTAAACAACTGACAACGTCTCCCAATTTCCAGGCAATAACTTTTGTATTTATTTTCTGAAAATGATAAATGGTCAAAATAACAAAAAAAAAAATGCACAGTGCCTTCACACCTCAAATAATGCAAAGAAAACAAGTTCATAATCATTTAGAAACAACAATACTATTAATATTTACCTCAGGAAGATTTCAGAAATCAATATTGTGTGGAATAACTATGATGTTTAATCCCAGCGTTCATGCGTCTTGGCTGCTTTCCACCAATCTTTCACACTGCTTTTGGGTGACCTTATGCCACTCCTGGTGCAAAAATGTAAGCAGTTCTTCGTTTGATGGCTTGTGACTATCCATCTTCCTCTTAATTACATTCCAGAGGTTTTCAATGGAGTTCAGGTCTGGAGATTGGGCTAGCCATGACAGGGTTTTGATGTGGTGGTCCTTCATCCACACATTGATTGACCTAGCTGTGTGGCATGGCGCATACACTTTTCTATACACCTGTATTCTAAGGGTAAAATCCAATTAAGATTTTATTTCTTCCTGTGAAATTTCTACAAACTTATTACAATAATTTGTACACATTACACCATTACAATAATCACATTTTAATGCGTTTAAAAATTAAAAAAATAAATATTACAAATCAGAATTGCATAAAAGAAAAAAGCTTTACATT
The DNA here is from genome assembly GCF_048569485.1 of Anomaloglossus baeobatrachus. NCBI lineage: Eukaryota > Metazoa > Chordata > Amphibia > Anura > Aromobatidae > Anomaloglossus > Anomaloglossus baeobatrachus. The sequence continues at coordinate 50,403,114 of NC_134359.1, forward strand.
ATCATCTACCTTTCATGAGTGCATGCGGATCTACATAGACACAGTCCATACACATAGCTGGCTGCCATGATCAGCGCAGCTCCATCATTACACAAAAGTCAATGAAGGTCCCAAGTAGTAGAAGAGAGGATGCCAGCACTCACCACATCATGGAAAACTCTTTATAGCAAGTAAAGCTAAGCAGTTGGGGAAAGTAGAGGCAAACAGCAGGTGACTGACACCTGTACAGGCCCACGATCTGGTGAGTACCATCACCTTCACTTCTACCTGTAATGCTAAAAATAAAAAAATATAAATATACAGTGTGTCCACCCATATCCTGTCCACCGCCATTAACTTGAGAACGGCGGCAGCTATAGGCATAGAAGAGGTGTCTAGGTATAGTAAAGTAGCCATGCGCTACGCAATGAAACCACCTATAGCGCCACCTGGTGGAGAACAACGGAGTTAGCATTTTTATCTCGAAAACAGAACAAGAGAGAAAAAAAGTGAATTACAAAGTTGTAGGGCATCATCAATTCAATACGAATCGACACCTTGCATACAGAAATGCTATGATTAAAATGTAAAACTCACAAGTCTAAGGACGTGAATCGATTCCTCATGAAGACCTTCCTACAAGTCATTGGGTATGATGGCTGTGTGGAGTGGCCTCCACGCTCACCTGTCCCCATTGGACTTCTTTCTGTGAGGTCACATCAAACAGCAGGTGTATGCGACCCCTCCACCAACATTGCAGGATCTACGACGACGTATCACAGAAGCTTGTGCAAACGTGTCACCTACCATATTGCACAACGTGCAGCAAGATACAGTATGCTGTCCAGAGTCCAGATGTGCATTGCAGCTGACGGGGGCCACTGTGAGCATCAAAGTTAAATGAGCGCCATATGCGTGACCAGCATTCAATGTTTCTGGGGGGTCATGGGTATCATATCACAGCATTTCTGTATGCAAGGTGTCGATTCCTGTTGAATTGATAATGCCCTACAATTTTTCATTCACTTTTTCTCTCTCGTTCCGTTTTCGAGATAAAAATGCTAACGCTGTTGTTTTCCACCAGGTGGTGCTATTGGTGGTTTCATTGCATAGCGCATGGCTACTTTACTATACCTAGACACCACTTCTATGCCGATAGCTGCCGCCGTTCTCAAGTTAATGGCGGTGGACAGGATATGGGTGGACACACTGTATTTGGTGTCCCTGTAATAGTTATTGTACCTCTCACAAACAGATTATTTATGGTGATGGGTGAATGGCATAAAAACTAGTAGGATTGATTTTTTTTTTCTAAATTAAACTTATAAATGTATATATGTAACTAAGGCCGAGTTCACACGTAGCATAAATGGACATTTTTGCGGCACGTTTTTGGCACATGTCTAAACCATGCTACACAACAGCAATTGGCTGATTATTGCATTTTTCTCTCTAATGCATTTTTGGTGCAGATTTGAAGCTGAATTTTTATGGTTTTTCTTATAGTATATAAAAGCTTTGACTCTGCCCCTAGAACGCAACTGCAGTTTGTTTGTTTTTTTTTACATGTATTATTTTAGGCTCCCTGTAGAAAAATAGTCCACAAAACTGCACAGTTCTGCTGGGCCATGGGCAGAACTTTCCATGAAATCACATCCACTTTGCTTGGATATTAAGGCCATGTTCACACACAACTTTAATTCTTCTGCGTTTAGCCCCTTCACGACCTTAGTTGTACTGGTAAGTCCAAGGTCGTGCACTTCTCTTTGATTCAGGCTTAGGCTAGTTTCACACATCCAAATTTTCGTCGGTTTGCCACACGCCAGTACAGTGTATATAGTACAATAGCAGCACTAACTTCCAGGTCACATGCTCTGGTCACATGACAGCTTGTCACGCTGCGACTGTACTGGCGTGCGCCGGAACTGTTAAACCGGCAAAAAGCCGGATGTGTGAAACTACCCTAAAGCGGGCTTTACACGCTACGATATATCATACGATATGTCGTTGGGGTCCCGTTGTAAGTGACACACATCCGGCATCATTTGACATATCGTAGCGTGTGACAGCTACGAGCGAGTGTGAACGAGCAAAAATACTCACCTGATCGTTGCTCGTTGACACGTCGCTCATTTTCAAAATATCGAACATCCTTCTGTGCTCCGGTTGTTCATCGTTCCCGAGGCAGCACACATCGCTCCGTGTGACACCCCAGAAAGGATGAACTGCAGCTTACCTGTGCCCGCCGCCAATGCGGAAGGAAGGAGGTGGGCGGGATGTTTACATCCCGCTCATCTCCGCCCCTCCGATTCTATTGGCCGGCTGCTGTGTGACGTTGCTGTGACGCCGAACGTCTCTCTCCCTTCAGGAAGTGGATGTTCGCCGCCCACAGTGAGGTCGTTTGGAAGGTAAGTACATGTGACGGGGGGGTTACAATATTTTGTTGCCCGTGTTGCACATTGCCCGTGCCGCACAAACAATGGGGGCGGGTGCGATCGCACATGCAATGGCACGATTAATTGCAGCGTGTAAAGCAGGCTTTACACTCCAGGGCCACATCTTTCCCATCACATCAGCTGATCTGATCAGCCGCGGGTGGATCGGAGATCCACTCGCACCTGTTAACCAGTAAAATCCCACTGTCAATCTCAGACCGCAATAAACTAGGGGGAAAAAAGGAGTAGCCCAAATAGGGTTTTATCTGGGGATGGTGGATAATGTGGAGAGACAGAAAGGCTCACCTGAGGTAGTTGTAAACAGCCACAACAACTACTGAAAAAGCAAAGATGGCTGCTGCAACACCCCTGGGGTAGAGGTATTTCTCAAAGAAGCTTCTTTGAGGAATCTGACAGCGGGATTTAATGCCTGTCGGCTGAGAATGAGTCATTCCCCACTGCCACTGGTGGCCCCAGGATGTGATCATGCAGCGCCTATGGGTTGTCATCACAGCAGCGGTCAGCTAATGACCAATTGTCACTCATGGCATACTTCCTGTGAACACCGGCTGAGCACCGCTATTCATAGGAAATCAGTATTTGCGCTGAACAGAGCCATGCTGATGCCCTGCTCCGTAATGCGCGTGATTGGATGATCGCAGCTCTAAGGCCCCTGATTGGACTATTAAATACAATAAAAAGTAGGGAAACATGTTTTTAAAAATATAAAAAATAAATAAAAAAAGCAGAAGTTCAAATCACCCCTCCTTTGCCCCATTGAATATATAACATTAAAAAAAAATACACATTTGGTATTGCCAAGTTCAGAAATGTCCTATCAAAATGTAAAATAAATTAATCTGATCGGTAAACAACGTAATGAAAAATTAAAACGCCAGATGTACTTTTTTTTGGCTGTCGCAGCATTACAATAAAATGCAGTAACAGGCAAAGTATCACATCTAACCAAAAATGTCAACTCAGGACGCAAAACATAAGCAGCCACTGAGCTCCAGATCCAGAAAAATAGGAACATTACAAGTCTCAGTGAATAAAGGGAGAAAAAAAAAAAAAAGGGGGAGGGGGGGGGTGTTTACATTTCTGAAATTTGTTTTACCAATGAAAGAGAAATAAATATATTATATAATTATATAAATTATATATTTATATTACATACATATACACTTTTTCAATGTATATATATATATATATATATATATATATATATATATATATATATATATATATATATATATATATATATATATATACACACACATATATACACACACATATATACACACACAGTCATATGAAAAAGTTTGGGCACCCCTATTAATGTTAACCTTTTTTCTTTATAACAATTCGGGTTTTTGCAGCAGCTATTTCAGTTTCATATATCTAATAACTGATGAACTAAGTAATATTTCTGGATTGAAATGAGGTTTATTGTACTAACAGAAAATGTGCAATCCGCATTTAAATAAAATTTGACCGGTGCAAAAGTATGAGCACCCTTATCAATTTCTTGATTCGAACACTCCTAGCTACTTTTTACTGACTTACTAAAGCACTAAATTGGTTTTGTAACCTCATTGAGCTTTGAACTTCATAGGCAGGTGTATCCAATCATGAGAAAAGGTATTTAAGATGGCCACTTGCAAGTTGTTCTCTTATTTGAATTTCCTATGAAGAGTGGCATCATGGGCTCCTCAAAACAACTCTCAAATGATCTGAAAACAAAGATTATTCAACATAGTTGTTCAGGGGAAGGATACAAAAAGTTGTCTCAGAGATTTAAACTGTCAGTTTCCACTGTGAGGAACATAGTAAGGAAATGGAAGAACACAGGTACAGTTCTTGTTAAGCCCAGAAGTGGCAGGCCAAGGAAAATATCAGAAAGGCAGAGAAGAAGAATGGTCAAGGACAATCCACAGACCACCTCCAAAGACCTGCAGCATCATCTTGCTGCTGATGGTGTCAATGTGCATCAGTCAACAATACAGCGCACGTTGCACAAGGAGAAGCTGTATGGGAGAGTGATGCGCAAGCAGCTGTTTCTGCAAGCACGCCACAAACAGTCGCCTGAGGTATGCAAAAACACATTTGGACGAGCCAGTTACCTTTTGGAAGAAGGTCCTGTGGAGTACTGAAACAAAGATTGAGTTGTTTGGTCATACAAAAAGGCGTTATGCATGAAGGCAAAAAAACACGGCATTCCAAGAAAAGCACTTGCTACCCACAGTAAAATTTGGTGGAGGTTCCATCATGCTTTGGGGCTGTGTGGCCAATGCCAGCAACGGGAATCTTGTTAAAATTGAGGGTCGCATGGATTCAACTCAGTATCAGCAGATTCTTGACAATAATGTGCAAGAATCAGTGACGAAGTTGAAGTTACGCAGGGGATGGATATTTCAGCAAGACAATGATCCAAAACACCGCTCCAAATCTACTCAGGCATTCATGCAGAGGAACAATTACAATGTTCTGGAATGGCCATCCCAGTCCCCAGACCTGAATATCATTGAAAATCTGCGGGATGATTTGAAGCAGCTGTCCATGCTCGGCGACCATCAAACTTAACTGAACTGGAATTGTTTTGTAAACAGGAATGGTCAAATATACCTTCATCCAGGATCCAGGAACTCATTAAAAGCTACAGGAAGCGACTAGAGGCTGTTATTTATGCAAAAGGAGGATCTACAAAATATTAATGTCACCTCTATGTTGAGGTGCCCATACTTTTGCACTGGTCAATTTTGTTTAAATGTGGATTGCACATTTTCTGTTAGTACAATAAACCTCATTTCAATCCAGAAATATTACTCAATCCAGATCCAAATTGTTATAAAGAAAAAAGGTTAACATTAATAGGGGTGCCCAAACTTTTTCATATGACAATTATATATATATATATATATATATATATATATATATATATATATATATATATATAGATATATATATATATAGATATATATATATATATATATATATAGATATATATATATATAGATATATATATATATAGATATATATATATATAGATATATATATATATATAGATATAGATATATAGATAGATATAGATATATAGATATATATATAGATATATATATAGATATATATATAGATATATATATAGATATATATATAGATATATATATAGATATATATATAGATATATATATAGATATATATATAGATATATATATATAGATATATATATATAGATATATATATATAGATATATATATAGATATATATATATAGATATATATATAGATATATATAGATAGATATATATATAGATATATATAGATAGATATATATAGATATAGATAGATATAGATATAGATAGATATAGATATAGATATAGATATAGATATAGATATAGATATATATATATAATTTTTTCCCCCAATTCAATTGAAAAAATAAAACTATTTAAGTGGTAATAAAATAATTTTTTTAACCAATTCAATTGAAAAAAAAATATATACATACTTTTTTTATTTAACTGGTGGAAAAACATTATATATTTTTATTCACCAATTAAGTTGAAAAAAATAACAAAATATACAACAAAAAACTATATATTATATATACATACACACACACACATTTGGTATCTATGAACTCGTACTGACCTACAGGAATCATAATTCAATTTCAGTTTTACCATATAATGAACATGATAAATAAAAAGCTCAAAAAACAATTGTGGAACTGGACTTTTTTTTTTTTTTTTTTGCAATTTCACCACACTTGTACTTTTGAAAGAAACTATTCATTTTACCATATAGTGTACTGGAAAACAGGAAAAGAAATTCCAACTTGACCGGCAAAAAAACAAGCACTTATACGGTTATGTTGAAAAATAAAAAAAAAAGTTACGGCTCTTGGAAGAAGGGGAGGAACAAACGATAAAGCGGAAACCGCCTGGATGGTGAAGGGGTTAACTTTCCAAGCATAGTTTGCCCACTTTCTAAGTCTAGAAAAGTTGGGAGGCAAAACTATAACATGATACAGTATACACCCTTACAGTAATATAGGACTAATATTCAACAAGTGCAATGTTTTTTGTAAAGGAGACATATTAGGAGACTTTTGTAAATGTAGAGCCCTAGACAACAAAGCGCAAAAGCAGAAGTCAGTAATTATTTCACTTAAATAAAACTACGTTTATGACGAACGTGACCACAAGCAGAATGACCTCGCCAACCTATTCTCATGGCAGCCGGTGAAAACATAACATTTACACATCTCTAACTTCTAATTTAAGCCCCTTCTTTCTGCCTTTGGCGTTTTTGTTTTATTTTCAATGTTCCGACTGTTCTGACATAGAAGAGTCCCAGTCCCTAGTTTAGGGCGAGAGGATGTGGCCAATTACAAAAGGTGGAAGAAAGCCACAAAACAACGTCCAAATGTGTCTGGTCACTGAAAAGCAGTTGCATCAAACGCTGTCGGATGGGAGGAAACTATCTATAACCACTGCCTGAGGTTCACGATAAAAATATGTGGAAAAATCCTGACAAAGAATAAGAGTTTTACAAAAACAAAAACAAAAAACAGGAAGGTATTAAACAGCCTAAAAAGTGTGTAATATTGCATTACTTCTTGCCTGGTACCAAAAAAAAAAAAAAAATCTCTACATATACCAATCTGCATGGGGTCAAATTGACCCCATGGTGGTACCAGACAAAGTTTAATAGAATACATAAATAATATAGTAATTTAGATGCTATCTTTAAAACCTCTCATCTAGAATGTCAGTACAATGGGAAGTGTTATGATTCAGGGACCGGGGAGGATCCCAAAATACGGAATCCCAAAAAGGTAACAGAGTGGCTGGAAACTTAACGGACTGCAGAACTAATTCTGACACACAACTAGAAGTAGCCGTGGGGCGTGCCTACGATGACCTGGACGCCTCGACAAAGCTGGAGAATTAACTAATCTCACATGTAGGGATATAAGAAAGCTAATCTGCCTCGGAGCAGTCCCCAAAGATAGATAGCCCCCCACATGTAAAGGCTACAGTGATATAGAAAAACTCAATACAAAGCCCGAAAAGAGATTTCAGAAAAGGTGAGGCCCAAACTATCTTTATAGGAAAGAGCAACTTGACTGCAGCCGTAAAAACCCATAATATATACCAGCACTTCTGATATAGAAAAATCCTGAGGTCACACAACCTCTCCCCCACTGTACCAGCACTCAGAGGTTACTGGGATCCAAAAACACTAATACAGATGAGGGACTGAATTAATACCAAGCATGACAAACACAATACCTTGCAGAATCATGGAGCTAGGTATACAGACACTCTCAGCAGGGAATGATCCCATTCCACCAAGAACTCCACACCGACAAAATAGGATTCAAGCCTTAGTATTAAAGCAGAAAAAACAACAAGAAAGTGGAAAACAAACAGCAGAGGTACAAAGACCACTTATCTGAGAGTAGTTCTAGAAGTGAGCAGAGCTGGTTATAGAATGTCCTTAACACACAGGAGACATTGACCACCATCAAGTAACAAGAGAAAACTACTCAGTTAAATAGCCCAATCTGACCCTGATTGCCAGTCCTCCACAGGTGTGTGGCTTTCATTCCACACATCAACTGCACTGCCAGCACGGACCACAAGAGGGAGCCCCAAACTGGAAAACGTATTCACAACGGAAGGTTTCAGATTTCTTCACTACAATACATGATTAGTCAAATTTACAAATCTCCCACCATTCTGGGTTTATAGCTCCACAAACCAAGAGATGTAAAAAACCCTGCTTAGTTGGAGCCCCTTATATCAAAGTATATTGGGTATTTTTTTTCTTCTTCATATCTCTTAAAGGGAATCTATCACCAACTTTTTCCTCCCCCATGTAAGAGCAGCATAATGTAAAGACAGACACCCTGAATCCAGTGATGTGTCAATTATTGAACTGTTTGTTGTCATTTTGATAAAATCAATGTTTTCTCTGCTGCAGATCTAGCAGTTATACAGAGCTCATGAATATGCTGGACTACCTGCAGCACGCCAAGTAGTCCTGTAATGATCTGCTGCTGATTAACACTAGAACTACTGAGGTAGTCATTTGACTACTTTGCACCATGTATTTCTATATAGGTGTCATGAGTCCAGTAGTTCTAGTGTTAAACAGTGATTTTATCAAAAATATACTAAGCCTCCCAGTAAGTGACATCACTGGAATCAGGATCTCTTTTCCTTCATCATGCTGCTTTCAGATTAGGTGATAAAAGCATAAAATTACGTAGGATGCGTCATGCACACAGGCTTCAGAAGGAGGACAAAGATGGCCAAAAGATGAGGCGCCGACATCGGAGAATGGAAACACCCATATGACCCAACTTCACCGCAGTGACCATTTAGTTGAGTAATATAAAGTATTTTTCACGTTCTACACAGCGGCCTGGGCTCTTATATACAGTATGTTACAATGCTGTATATAAGAGCCTACTGGTGGTGGCCGCAGCTTATAGGCCCTAAATCTGCTGACCGGTTCCCTTTAAACTGATTCCGTCAGAAGATTTTTGCTGTGTAATCTGAGCACTGCATAATGTAGGAGTTAAAATACGAATTCAGGAACATGTCACTTATAAGGCTGTGTGCCTAAGGCACACCTGTGCAATAATGCTGCTATCTAATCTTGATCTGCCACACCTCTGAGGTGGATGGATTAACTCGGCAAAGGAACAGTGTTCACTAAGGGCCGTTTCACACATCCGGCTTTTCACTGGATTGGCAAATCTGGCGCACTCCAGTACAGTGTGATACAGTACAATGGCAGTGCAACAAGCTCCGGTCACATGCTGTCATGTGACCATAGCATGTAACCTGGAAGTTGCAGCGCTGCCATTTACTGTATCACACTGTACTGGAGTGTGCCGGATCCACTAATCTGGCGAAAATCTGGATGTGCGAAACGGCCCTAACACAGATTTAGGGCCCCCTTCACACGTCAGTGGAAAAAAAACCATGTATTTCACTGACATAAAAGGGGTGTATATCCCTCCGTGTGCCGTGATTTTGGCACACATGTGATCTCCGTGTGCTATCTGTGATAATACATGGAGATTGGGAACTTAAACTCACCTGTCCACGCCGCTACTGTCTGTGGTCTTGAAGTCTCCAGCGATGCGGTGTCTAGCCGCTACTGTCTCACTAATGCTGCAGCTACTTTCAGGTTCACTGTGCATATGCATGAGCATGAGCATAATGAGCGGGCGTGGAAGCAGGAGACAGCCGCGGCTGGAGACAGCAGCGGCTGGAGACAGCAGCGGCTGGAGACAGCAGCGGCTGGAGACAGCAGCGGCTGGAGACAGCAGCGGCTGGAGACAGCAGCGGCTGGAGACAGCAGCGGCTGAACACGGGTGAGTTTAAAAAGCTTTTTATTTTAAATGTATGTGTTTTCTGGTACGTTTTTCACAGATCACGCCACTGTGTGGTCCGTGGGACATCAGTGATGCCGGAGAAAAATGGACTTGTCTCTGTTCGGAACACACTGACACATGGAAATAAGTCAGTAAGAAATCACCGACGTGTGTGTGCAGAAACATTGATTTAAAGATAAATGAAAATTCAGCTCACCGAGTTGCTGTGATCCGCTGTATGTCTGGATCCACGCACGGAAGGCTAGGCTGCCAGTCACATGGATAAAGAAGAAAAATCCAGGGCAGTCCTCAAGTGCAATTAAAAAAGTTTTCCATTTATTTAATGAATCCATTAAAAATGAAAAGTGTACAGAGCGGTCAGCTGGGAAAGTATAGGGGACACAGAGAAGAGACCCCACCACTTTTCTCTGTGTCCCCTATACTTTCCCAGCTGACCGCTCTGTACACTTTTTCCAGCCGCTGCTGTCTCCAGCCGCTGCTGTCTCCAGCCGCTGCTGTCTCCAGCCGCTGCTGTCTCCAGCCGCTGCTGTCTCCAGCCGCTGCTGTCTCCAGCCGCTGCTGTCTCCTGCTTCCAGGCCCGCTCATTCTGCTCATGCATATGCACAGTGAACCTGAAAGTAGCTGCAGCAGTAGTGAGACAGTAGCGGCTAGACACCGCATCGCTGGAGACTTCAACACCACAGACAGAAAATTCAGCTCACCGAGTTGCTGTGATCCGCTGTATGTCTGGATCCACGCACGGAAGGCTAGGCTGCCAGTCACATGGATAAAGAAGAAAAATCCAGCGCAGTCCTCAAGTGCAATTAAAAAAGTTTTCCATTTATTTAATGAATCTGTTAAAAATAAAAAGTGTACAGAGCGGTCAGCTGGGAAAGTATAGGGGACACAGAGAAGAGACCCCACCACTCTTCTCTGTGTCCCCTATACTTTCCCAGCTGACCGTTCTGTACACTTTACATTTTTAACGGATTCATTAAATAAATGGAAAACGTTTTTAATTGCACTTGAGGACTGCACTGGATTTTTCTTCTTTATCCATTGATTTAAAGGGTCTATGTATGTCCCTCATTTTGGTCCGTAAAAAAAACAGCAACATGCATACCAAAATCACTGATGTGTGAAGGGGACCTTAGACAGATTCTTGAGCAATATTAGACAGAAAAAGGCCTTTTGTGCACATGGTTTTCCATCTTTGAGTTCAGAGTATGAAAAATGGGAGCAAAAAGAAATGTGTTCTGCATATATTTTTGCTCAATATATTCACTTGTACTGTTAATTTATGCAAAATTTGTTGAAAATACAACTTCCATTTAAGGAAGACCTTATTAATGTCTCGTACAGAACTCGGATGAGCTCCTTACTGGAACAACCACCACCTAAAGAGAGCAAGACAAACAAATCACAGCAGGTATCTGTTTATTTCAGTTTATTTCCACCATTCTTTGTTACACAATTGAAACAGAAAAAAAAAATCAGTTTATCCTAAAATGAATTTAAATTTTATGCTTATTTTTTCTATTTGTTTATTTTTGTTTTACCCTTTGGCCAATATGACCTTTAATATATCCTTCAAAAAATGTAAAAATATACATTTATAGTAAAATTCATACAAAACCTCTCCCCTTATTATTGCAGTTTAAAGTCCCCTACACATTAGTCAAGGCCACATTAAATAAAATGAATCACACATTTGTACAAACGGAACAGAAAGATCAGTCACTTGAAATAAGAAATAACATAGTCCCTTAAAATATATTATTTAGGTAAGCAATCATACAGATCAATAAAACAAACGGAAGCATAATAAATAAGGCAATTAAATGCAAACAGATTTCTTAGAATTCAACAAGAAATTATTGGAGCAGATTCTGGTGTTATGTCTATTGCAGGATGTAAGGGGCAGGGGCGTGAGACAGAAACTCTCTCTAGCGTGATTTGAGCCTATGTGCCTTTCCCCCCCCTCCAATTAGGCACTGCATAGGGCATAAGAGAACATTTCTGCCCTAGAGTGCTCCTTTACTGGGAACTAGTGATGAGTGAGCACTACCATGCTTGGGTATTCTGTACCCGTAACTAGTGATGAGCGGGCACTACCATGCTTGGGTATTCTGTACCCGTAACTAGTGATGAGCAGGCACTACCATGCTTGGGTATTCTGTACCCGTAACTAGTGATGAGCGGGCACTACCATGCTCGGTACTCATAACTAGTGATGAGTGAGCACTACAATGCACAGGTGCTTGGTACTCATAACCAGTGATGAATGAGCATTACCATGCTTGGGTACTCAGTACACGCATCTAGTGATGAGCGAGCACTACCATGCTCAGGTGCTCAGTACTCGTAACCAGTGATGAACGAGCACTACCATGCTCGGGTGCTCGGTACTCGTAACTAGTGATGAGTGGGCACTACCATGCTCAGGTGCTCTGTACTCGTAACTAGTGATGAGTGAGCACTACCATGCTCGGGTGCTCGGTACTCGTAAATAGCGATGAGTGAGCACTACCATGCTCGGGTGCTCGGTACTTGTTAAGAGCAATTGGATGATCGGATGAGTGCGACAAGACCATCAGAGTATAATGGACGTCAGTTGGGGACTCGAGCATTTTTCCAGGGAATCTTTCGTAAAAATGATGGAGTTCCCCATTGACTTCCATTACACTTGGATGCTCGACTTGCGCTTAACGAGTATCGAGCATGGCAGTTCTAAGTAAAGGTGATGGGGAGCCAAATAGCTTTGCCGGGCACTGGTACTGGTCCTGCAGCCACAAATTACTGATGAGGCCACTAGACCACGGTTTTGCATATCTTTATGCTCAATTCTACATGCATACTATAGATGCCATTACAGCAGCTACAAGGTCCATGGATCAGGAACCTTCCAAGGTATCCATATTTTCACAATTCCTCTACATTCATGGGTATCATGATCGATAGGACTCTTACCACTGCAAGCTAAGCAAAAAAACAGGCTAAAGTTCGTACCATACTGACCAAATGGGGACAGCAAAGAGGTAAGAAAGGGCTAAATCCAACTAAACACTTTGTTTTCCCAACTGGTAAATAAAGGTTAAGTCCCTCTTGAGCATATATTAGGTCATTGGTAGAGATTTAAAATGGTTTTCCACTTTCACGAATGTGGTCCCCATATGATGTAAAATACCTAAAACAGAGCCAGTAGGTACACACCTTCCCCCGTATCCAATGACTGCTCCCCGCTTCTGCTCCGGTCTCAGTGTTTTAGCTGTAGCGGTGACATCACATCAACAGCGCATGTGATGTCATCACCACTGTAGGCAATAACTGAGCTCAGTGGCAGCGTCATGGTAGACAGCACAAGATTCTGAGATCAATGATTGGCTGCAGCAGTGAGGAGTGCCGTCAACATGATGTCCCCAGTCTGCCAAAAAACTGAGACTGAAGCAGCGGTGGAGAACAGTCACTGGACTCAAGAAGGACAAGTACCTGCTTGGTTTTTCATTAGCGTATATGGTCCATTTTCTTGAAAGTGGGCAACCTCTTTACTATAAAGACTATTATACAAAAAGAGTACATAACAGGGGCTGCCAGCCATCTCCCCAATGTGCCTATAGAGCAATTAAGGTGAGGGGGGGGTGGACCTTGAGTGAAATCACAAAAAAAAAATCAAGAAAATCTTAGGTCAAAAAGTTAACGCACAACAAAAATGTAAAAGACACAAAATACAGCAAATCCACAAACAAACAAATCTTCCAGGATAATCTTAGTGGAAGGTGCTTAAATCTGAAAAAAATAAATGTCATTGCCAATTATTTTGAAACCTAGATTTAGAAGGTCTAATGGTAAGAAAAAACACGGACATTGATATTTCAGCTCTAACCTTTACCAGCAGCTTCAACGTGACCTTAAAATAATTCAATAACCCACAATTTAGAAATCCAGAAATCAAGTTAAGTCACCACATATTCATTAAAGAAATAGGATTATATTTTTTTGCCATTTCGTTTCTAAGAAAAATATTGGAAGAAACTTTTTACAGTATGTGATGCCTTAAAGGGGCTGCCTGGGCTAAGGATTTACTCACAAGTGCATAGTGGTTAATCCCAGCATCGGAAGTGAAAAAGTTACCTTGTCACAGGACCACTGAGGCCTGCGATTGCTTGCAGCGGTAAAAGTGACTTGAACATTGCGTCATTAAAAAACAACAACAACAACAACAACAACAACAACAACCATCCCACAGCATTCTGTTCACATCATTTGGCCATTGCAGATAATCACAGATCGTCCTGTAACAGGAATCACTTCCGATGCAATATGGTTAGGTTAAAATGTGTTGTTTTGTTTTTTTGCACAAATGCCTGTAATTGCCTCTGGAATGGTCCATAGACCGTGAACGGAGCATATGTACGGCAACTGTTTCATCCAAACAAAGCATTTCAGCTCCCCATTCTTAGGACCAGTGGGGACCCCCATGGATGAGTAGCTATTACCCATCCTGTGGATAAGTGATAATTTGCAAAGGCTAAAAATCAGAAATTTGATTGTCATGGTCTGAATATGGCCATGATTTCCTAGAGTCTATGGATCTCCTAACCTGAACTTATCAGCCACATAAGCATTAGTGGGTGCTCAGTACTCGTAACTAGTGATGAGCAGGCACTACCATGCTCAGGTGGTCGGTACTCGTAACTAGCAATGGGCGAGCACTACCATCTTCAGGGGCTCAGTACTCGTAACTAGCAATGGGCGAGCACTACCATGCTCAGGTGCTCAGTACTCGTAACTAGCAATGAGCGAGCACTACCATGCATGGAGGCTCAGTACTCGTAACTAGAGATGAGCGAGCACTACCATGTTCGGGTGCTTGGTACTCGTAACTAGTGATGAGCAGGCACTACCATGCTCAGGTGGTCGGTACTCGTAACTAGCAATGGGCGAGCACTACCATGCTCAGGTGCTCAGTACTCGTAACTAGCAATGGGCGAGCACTACCATGCTCAGGGGCTCAGTACTCGTAACTAGTGATGAGCGGGCACTACCATGCTCGGGTGCTCTGTACTCGTAACTAGTGATGAGCGGGCACTACCATGCTCAGGTGGTCGGTACTCGTAACTAGCAATGGGCGAGCACTACCATGCTCAGGTGCTCAGTACTCGTAACTAGCAATGGGCGAGCACTACCATACTCAGGGGCTCAGTACTCGTAACTAGAGATGAGCGAGCACTACCATGTTCGGGTGCTTGGTACTCGTAACTAGCAATGAGCGAGCACTACCATTCTCGGTGTTTCTAACAAGTGATGAGCAGACATTACCATGCTCGGGTGCTCAGGACTCAAAAGAGGAGTTGGATGCTCAGGTGGGCGCAACTCGAGTACCTGAGTATAATGACAGTCAATGGGGAGCTCAAGAATTTTCCTGGAAAATCTTTCAGAAAAATGCTTGAGTCACCCATTGACTTCCATTATGCTCGGTACTTGAGTAGAGCCCATCTGAGTGTCCGACCTACTCGTTATGAGTACAGAGCAGCCGAGCACGGTAGTGCTCGCTCATCACTAGTTACGAGAACCAGCCACCAGAGCATGGTAGTACTCGTTCGTCACTAATACCCGACACTGTTGAGTTTGGGTCAGGAGGAGACCTGCTGTTGGAATAAAAATCAAGTTCAGTTTGCGGTTCCATGAAACGCTTGGTGGGGACACTTCTTTTAACTTAACGGGCATCATCTTGGTTATTATTTGCTTGGTTCTAACTAATTATCACTAGGCAGCAAGATTTCCAAAGGAATCTGCCATAGTCATCTCAAAAGGGATCTTCTAGTGGCAATATGCTAGCCATTGTAAATGGTGACCATATAATACTTGGACAACCAAGTCTGGCAGAGTGGAAATCATTTTTAGTTAAAGGCTCACAGACTTGGGGACTTGCATATGAAACGTGTCTTATCGAGATATTTTTATTCTTTGATCTTATTTTTTTCTAATAAACAGCCCACTGTTAGCTGCACAGCATAGTAATATTAAAGGCTTTGTCCAGGATAAATAAAAAGTGGCATCTTTCTATCAAAAACAGCACCGTCCCCAACCATGGTTTGAGGGTGATTTTACAGGTCAGCTCCACTTCATAAAATTTTAATGGGGCTTAATTGCAATATGGCCCAAGAACCCCCCCAAAAAAAGCAGCCCTGTCTTACTAGTCTTGGACAATCGCTTTAATGCATTCTAATTTAGATGGAATCCCGGCACAGAACCTAACAATTTTTTATATTACGCTTAATAACTGGTCTGGTTGTTGGATAACACAGGAAAATAGCACGACCATCTACTTCGAAGCTAAGGTGTGAATGTCTGAGTAGGTAGCAAATTAAGAAAAAAGATAAGGTAATAAATGCAATAAAAAAAAAAACAATGTCAAACAGATTCTGCACGTTCCTGAGTCGGATCACCACAAATATTTAAACAGTCTAGTGTCAGTGCATTAGTGAAGCTGCTGCAATTAGTGGCAAGGGTACCATTATATATTGGGCAGAAGGAGTTTAGAATAAGGGTGGGATTCCCAGCCCCTAGTAACGCGCCCAAAAGAAGTGAAGGTGGAAAGTAAAAAAATACATGGACAATAACACAACAGACCCTACCTGTACGAACCAGAAATACAGTACCTTCATAAGATGAAACAATGGCAGTGTTTATAGCTTCATGATTGCTGGCGTCAGTATAAAAAGGATCACAATCAATTAAATTTAAGGCCATTATCAAAATATTATGTGTTTGTATATTATATCTATCTATCTATCTATATATATATATATAATGTATGATATAGAGATATATTATATATATATATATTCTAAAAAAAATAAAATAAGGGGAGCGCTTAATAAAACAAAATGGTACTTTAGTGTGCCCTTTATTGTGTATGTGTATATATATATATATATATATATATATATATATATATATATATATATATATATATATATATATATATATATATATATATATATTATATATATATATATATATATATATAATCTATCCATCTCTCATTCAAAGGAAAAGCCTGCCATTTAGTATTCACCTTGAAATCCCCATCCTGAAGACCCTTTCCTCGGAGTTCTGCGTTGAGCTGTTCCCTTCTGTAGCACCTCCTAGAAATGTATGCATATACAACTGGGCGTAACCATATCTCTTGCCAAAGGGGCGTGTCTCTGCACAGTCTGTGCAATCCCAGCTGAGGCTGTCAGACGGTGTACAGACACGTCCCCAGCTGTTAATACCTCGTTATAAGTTTCTAGGAAGAATAACGGAAAATGGAGAAGGCAGAGTTCTAAAAAATTCTGTATCAAAACGTTGTGGCGTCTGTACAATGTAGAAACCTTAAATACAAAGCCTTTACAATATTGAGGTAAGAAACACATATGAACATTATATAAAAGGTCCGGAATTTTTTTTTTTTTTTTTTTTGAGTGCGGTTTTCATTAAGGCAAGTTCCCCTCCCCCTTCTGCTGAAGTGCATGTGATGTTAATAGCCGGCGGTGCTTGGACTCTGAGTACGTCATCCAGTCTGTACTCTCTGGAGTCGTTGTAAACACTAAGAGACCCCACTTGACAAATTAACAACTACAGTATTATGTAAACAGAGGAAAATTAAAAAAAAAAGGATTTAAAAACATTCTTTGGCATGTGCAGTGGACACAACGTTCGGAGTGTTCTTTCTTCTGTAACAACAGCTCAGCGATGTCAGAAAACGTTACAGTGCATCTTTCTATCACAGTGTTAAAAAGAAAGTGTTATTAGTTTTCTTAAGTTCCTTGTCGGAATATCCATTGTTGAAAAGGGTCCGAGGGGTTACAAGGGACGAGACTTGGGTTGGGGCCATTTGCGGTAAGGCACATATTATACGCGACACTGAAGAGGAGCTGATCCTGGAGAGAGACGACAAAAGAATGGGAACCTTTATAAGCATCAGACTGGTGCTGACCTCCACTTAGAAAAGCCTTTAACTTTTTTTTTTTTTTCTACGCTCAACTACACAAAACTACAAATGTTCAACCATTGCTCATAACATGGAGCAAGTCAGCTCAGCCATATAGCTAGCTACAAAATGTGTAAAGTGCTATGGAATGATGGCGCTACAGGAGTAAAAGAAATACAATTCTTAGTTCGGCTCAGGACGTCTACATGGGACAGTGATCAGGCAAAACCTCCATGCTTAAAGGGGTTGTCCTGTTTAAATCAAAAAGTCTGTGCGCCACATCTGCCCGCACTGCAGCGCGTCGGCATCTGCCCGCACTGCAGTGTGAGCAGCCGCGGGGATGACGAGCGTTGTCGTCAGGAGGTTAGTAAAGTTCATTACCTGCTGTGATGAATTCTTGCACCCCTGCCATCAACGCTCGTTACTGACTTCCATGCCCACTGCGTTCTCTTGCGGGCGGCCCGAGACTGTGACTAGCGGTGATGTCACGGGCCGCTTGCGATACTTCGCTTGTAAACGCAGCAGTCATTGAACTCAGTGACGAGCGCTGATGTCAGGAGTGCAGTGGCTTCCATCACCGCAGGTAATGTACCTCGCTAACCTCCTGATGGCAGCGCTCGTCATGCCCTGCAGTGACCTAGGCTGACCTCATGATGTTAGCTCCGGTCACTGCACTGCTCTCCCAGCCAATGGGGAATGTTCTGTTCTTCATTGACTCGGACAGTGACTATGGATCATAATGGGACCCCCTTATTGGATTACGCCGGACACGGATTTGTTTTTTCTTTTCAATAACTTGGTGAAAGGAGAGAATGTTTTGGGGAGTGTTTCTTCAAATAAAAATGTGTTTGTCATTGATTATTTCTTTTATTACTGACTGGGTTAGTGGTGTCGGGTATTTCATAGATGCCGTGACATCACTAACCCCAGGGCTTGATGCCAGGTGACATTACTCATCTGGAATCAACCACTTATATTACCCCGTTTGCCACCGCACCAGGGCATTCGGGATGAGTGAGATAAAGTCTTGGGTCGGTCACATCTAATCGATGCGGCAATTCCATTCAGCTGCTGGCTGATATTTTTAGGCTGGGGTGGGCTTCCAATGTCTTGGGTCTCCCCAGCCTGAGAATACCAGCCAGCAGCGGTGAGGCTTCATCTTGGCTGGTATTCCTGTTAAGAATTTAGTAAACTTACCTTCTGAAGTTCCCACTTTTCCTCAGATGGAACAGTTGTGCTCCCGCCTTTGTAATTGCACCTACTAAGGAGAACCTGCCCCTTACCAGCTTTGAGACACAGCTCCTTTTGGATATTATGTCGGATCTCATGGCTTAGGGTATATTCAAAGTACTAAATGAGAAAAAAGTTGAAAAAGTTATATAAACAACTATTTACTTGTTATAATAATCAAAGCAAAATACATATTAAAAGGAGTTATGAAAGATTAGGGAAAAAAAAAAAGTGATTTTTTTTTTTATTCCCATATCACACCAGGGCACCACTGCAGTACCAGGAACAGCCTGTGGGGGAATGTGGCGCCGATTCTAGCACAATAAGTGTATTATTTGCCAACTTTGTCATCAATAGGAAAGATTAGGACAGAAGTCTAAAGAATTAGTTCTGGATTTTATAACGTCATGGTTTGGCAAACTAAAGTGTGCATTATGTGCTGTCAGGGAAGTGCGCGTTATGGTGGAAGCTTTGGATCGCAGACCTGGGCCAAATTCAATATTGGTCTATTGTCAAGAATTTGTATGCCCAATGCTTTACACACACATACTAATCTTTACTACTTCTCTTGAGGTAAGAGCACATAAGTGCTTTTCAGGCCTGAGCTCTCATTGTCAAGGCTTCATCCGGGACTTAATAGGCGCAGGAATAATAAGAAGAGTGTGAGCCTTGCAGGCCGGTCTCTGGGTCAATTATTGGTCTCCTAGGAAAAATCTCGGGGATCCATCTACGAGAGCCCTCTCTACGCACACCGAGACTGTACGGATTATTTCATGGTCAAGGTTACAGCTCTGGTCATGACGGTAAAGCAGAGACATCCATACAGATTGGAGAGAATTACCAACACACATTTCATTCTAATTAGTCACATCATTAATAGAAAATTCATGACTTAATTCCACAAGCAGGAAGGTCCCTGCCTATCACTTAGCTGGTATTAGAATTATTGTACGTGATGGTTTTAAGATGGAGCCTTCAAAGTTTTCCAATAGGTTTTTCAGGTGGTTTCTAGAACGCAGCACTACAGCAATGATTTTTTTAATTTAGAGTGGTGCTTTAAATGTCAGCCCCGCTACCCCTGTCTTATACTCACCGTGTGCCACCTTCATCTGTTCCCACCACTGCTCCAGTCGCTCTCCGGTGATTTGTGAACTGCCAGCAGCTCCAGTGTCTCATGGCACCAGAGGTCACAACTCAATACAAGTATATAAAAGCCTTGTTCATGCTCTCGTAGACTTGCATTGAGCTTGTGACGTAACTTTTGACTTCTGGACAGTCCAAAGTTGCAGACACAAGATAATGCAGCGGGACTGGAGCAAAACCAAAAAAGGATTAAAACACCGAAGGGTGGCTATAAGACATGGGGCAGGAGACTTAGGGCGGCTTTGCACGTTGCGACATCGCACGTGCGATGTCGGTGGGGTCAAAACTAAAGTGACGCACATCCGGCGTCACTTTCGACATCGTACTGTGTAAATGCTAGATGATACGATGAATGAGCGCAAAAGCGTCGTTATCGTATCATCGTTGCATTCACCGACATTTCCATAATGCCGATGCCGTGACAGGTACGATGTTGTTCCTCGTTCCTGCGGCAGCATACATCACTGTGTGTGAAGCCGCAGGAGCGATGAACTTTTCCTTACCTGCCGCCAGCGGCTATGCGGAAGGAAGGAGGTGGGCGGGATGTTTACATCCTGCTCATCTCCGCCCCTCCGCTGCTATTGGCCGCCTGCCGTGTGACCTCGCTATGATGCCGCATGACTCGCCCCCTTAGGAAGGAGGCGGGTCGCCGGCCAGAGCGACGGTCACAGGGCAGGTGAGTGCATGTGAAGCTGGCGTGGCGATAATTTTCGCTACGCCAGCTATCACATGATATCGTACCTGCGACGGGGGCGGGGACTATCGCGTGTGACATCGCAGCATCGGCTTGCGATGTCGCAACGTGCAAAGCCCGCCTAAGACCCAAAGCAACACTCCAGCACTGACTAAATATAATATAGTATAATATAATATAATATAATATAATATAATATAATATATATATATATATATATACATACACACATACACACACACACATACATACATTATATATATATATATATATATATATATATATATATATATATATATATATATATATTATATGCCCACTCGAAACGCACGTGGGGGTAATTGCAGTGGCACTTTAGCTTGTTTGTAGTCCTGCACCATGCACTTTTTTATCAATAGTGTATTGACTGTTTGTCTGTATTTAAATCTAATGAAATTTATAGACATTTTTTCTACTTTGGTAGTGATCTATATTGGCTCCATATTGTTATAGGGTAAAATCCTGTGGAGGAGTTTTTCACAGCTGTATCAGCAAATATATGAATCCATGTTCCCAGCTTTCACTAGAGGTCACTGGGAAACGTCTCATAGGCATACTGCATATGCCTGTGGACAGGCGGCTCTGCATACTGCAAGTGAGTGTGCACAGCTAAAGAAATGCTAAATCAGAAAATACACAAATAGATCTATTAATGTGTTGATGGTTTCAAGGCAAAAAGTCACCCACCCCCTATGGACACACCTTCTCATTCAAAGAGTTTTCTTTATTTTCATGACTCTGAAAATTGTAGATGGTCCCAACCCCATTTATAAGGCAACAAATCCCACTTATTAAACCTGACAGGGCACACCTGTGAAGTGAAAACCATTTCTGGTGACTACCTCTTGAAGCTCATCAAGAGAATGCCAAGAGTGTGCAAAGCAGTAATCAAAGCAAAATGTGGCTACTTTGAAGAACCTAGAATATAAGACATATTTTCAGTTGTTTCACACTTTTTTGTTAAGTATTTCATTCCACATGTGTTAATTCATAGTTTTGATGCCTTCAATGTGAATCTACAATTTTCAGTCATGAAAATAAAGAAAACTCTTTGAATGAGAAGGTGTGTCCAAACCTTTGGTCTGTACTGTATAATATTATATATATATATATATATATATATATATATATATATATATATATATATATATACACACACACACACACACACACACACACACAGTAGTTAACAAGTATGTACAAATGCGGAGTTCACAGTTTCCTTCGATGAACCTTCCCACCAACTTGTTTGTCATCGATCTCTGCTCCCCTCTTTGATTGACAGTTATGGCTTTCCAAGAGTCAGAAGAATGGAAACTAGTGGCTGGAAAGGTGAATTGAGCTGCTACCATGTCAAAAATGCACTGCGCTTCCTTGAGCTTGGTTTGAACAGTCACTTTGTGCTGAACGATTCCTTCTTCACTAGTAACTGCAAGTGGGTGTCAGCTGTGTAACACAGCCAGCACCTCAGGTCTATGTAAAGGCATCAATTCCTTAGCATTTATCATAAACCAGCACCTCACGTTCCATACAGGTGCTTCTCAATAAATTACAATATCATCAAAAAGTTAATTCAGTTATTCAATACAAAACACATTATTTAGAGCCATTACACACAGAGTGATCTATTTCAAGTATTTATTTCTGTTAATGTTGAGGATTATGGCTTACAGCCAATGAAAACCTAAGTCATTTATTTCAGAAAATTAGAATAAATTACTACAAATACCTGCAAAGGCTTCCTAAGTGTTTAAAATGGTCCCTTAGTCTGGTTCAGTAGGCTACACAATCATGGGGAAGACTGCTGACTTGACATATGTCCATAAGGCAGTCATTGACACACTCCACAAGGAGAGTAAGCCACAAAAGGTCATTGCTAAAGAAGCTGGCTGCTCACAGAGTGCTGTATCGAAGCATATTAATGGAGAGTAGAGTGGAAGGAAAAAGTGTGGTAGAAAAAGGTGCACAAGCAACTGGGATAACTGCAGTCTTAAAAAGATGGATAAGAAAAGGCCATTCAAAAATTTGGGGGAGATTCACAAGGAGTGGATGCTGCTGGAGTCAGTGCTTGAAGAGCCACCACACACAGATGTATCCAGGACATGGGCTACAACTGTCACATTGTCATACACTAATGATTAATAGACAACTCCAGAAACGCCTTACCTCAGCCAAGGAGAAAAAGAACTGGACTGTTGCTCAGTGGTCCAAGGTGTTGTTTTCAGATGAAAGTAAATTTTGCATTTCATTTGGAAATCGCGGTCCCAGAGTCTGGAGGAAGAGTGGAGAGGCCACAATCCAAGCTGCTGAGGTCTAGTGTGAAGTCTCCACAATCAGGGATGGTTTTGGCAGCCATGTCATCTGCTGGTGTAGCTCCACTGTGTTTTATCAAGACCAAAGTCAGCGTAGTCGTCTACCAGGACATTTTAGAGCACTTCATGCTTCCCTCTGCCGACAAGCTTTTTGGAGATGGAAACTACATTTTCCAGCAGGACGTGGAACCTGTCCACACTGCCAAAAGTACCAATACCTGGTTTACTAACCACAGTATCACAGTGCTTGATTGGCCAGCAAACTCTCCTGACCTAAACCTCATAGAGAATCTATGAGAGATACCAGACCCAACAATGCAGACGAGCTGAAGGCGGCTATCAAAGCAACCTGGGCTTCCATAACACCTCAGCAGTGCCACAGGCTGATCGCCTCCATGCCACGCCGCATTGATGCAGTAATTCATGCAAAAGGAGCCCTGACCAAGTATTGAGGCATTTACTGTACAACATTTTCAGTAGGCGCCAATATTTCTGAGTGTAAAATCATTTTTTCAGTTGGTCTTATATAATATTCTAATTTTCTGAGATAATGACTTTTGGGTTGTCATTGGCTATAAGACATAATCATCAACATTAACAGAAATAAACACTTGAACTAGATCCCTCTGTGTGTAATGACTCTATATGATATATAGGAATAGATCCTTCTGTGTGTAATGACTATATAATATATAGAAATATATCCCCCGTGTGTAATAACTCTGTATAATATGTAGGAATAGATCCCTCTATGTGTAATGACTCTATATAATATATTGAAATAGATCCCTCTGTATGTAATGAGTATATAATATATAGGAATAGATCCCTCTGTGTGTAATGACGCTATATAATATATGTGTTTACTTTTTGTATTGAATTACTGAAATAAATTAACTTTTTTATGATATTCTTATATATTGAGATGCACTTGTATGTCACATGTTGGCAAAGGGTTAACCTTGAATAACTGAGCGTGCACGCAGAACAGTGCACATGTGAATGTGTATGAGCGCTCTGTAGATCCTTAGTGTGCACTATTTAATCTGCGCTCAAGACCAGTGTAGCAGAGCAAAATTGGACCTGTGGCTCTGCATTATTATGATCATTACTTATGCTTTTTTTTCTGGGCTTTTACATTGAAATCCTAGTAAACGCACTAACCTATTATTATATTGTGCTAAATGATAAATTCCCCCTGTTTCATGTGTACTTAGCAGAAGACCAGCTGATTGCTTAAAGGTTTAGGAATGTGACAAGTGATACCTTGTTCTTTTAAACAATTTTTTTTTAAGTGATACCTTGTAATTTTCATTCCAAGGCCCATGCCGAGCAGCCACAGCTCATCCAGAAAACCGGGAGTGCGGCACCTTGGCAGCTATGTGGAGACATTATTAGAGACTACACTGGGCTATAAAATGAACAGCATAATAACTCTTGGGCCTTTATACCAGCCGTACCCTTATTTTTAAAGAATCACTAGACAAGTGACCTGTTTATTAGAGATACACACACACACACACACACACACACACACACACACAAAATCATCAACTGTTACCAATGGTATCTCTCGCTCTCTGGAGGACCAGTCCGGTGCAGCACTTAGCTCTACCTGTGGGGGCGCTGCAGGGAAACTGAACAATCACTGCCAGGTTTCCCATCAAATTACATCTGACTGCTGGACACTTTGATATTGGATCCTTCAAGCAACTCGTAATTGTACAAAGCAGAAAATCTATTTCAGCTGCCAATAAATATGAAGACCCTCCTTCTCAGAACTTCTGAAAATCCCAATAATTTTTATTACACGGATGACCTTAGAAATATTTGAATGG
This sequence comes from Anomaloglossus baeobatrachus, assembly GCF_048569485.1. Classification (NCBI taxonomy): domain Eukaryota; kingdom Metazoa; phylum Chordata; class Amphibia; order Anura; family Aromobatidae; genus Anomaloglossus; species Anomaloglossus baeobatrachus. The sequence goes on from NC_134359.1 coordinate 50,428,157, forward strand.
GACATAGAGAAAAGAATAGGAGGATATAGAAACGTTACCTGGTTACCCCCAAGTCCGTGACAGGTATAAAGGATAGGAGGTTTGCCCCCATGATTGTTATCTGCTCCAGCATCCAAACACCATTGTTTGCCGACATTTTGTATCTGTATAGAGAAAACAATTCCGGACAATTAGACAATGTAGTATCCTGCCTTGATGTATTTGGTTACATCCCTCTACAGGTCACGGGATTAACAGGGTAATCTGGAACTACCGTTCTCCTATCATCCCAAACTACAGCCCTAAGGGGAGTGAAAGTTCAGATTTATCTTTACGCAAAAGGAAGAATTTACCCCTTAGGCTACGTGCGCACACATGGCGACCACAAAGATGCATGTTTTTGGTCACAAACAAACGCTCCCTCGGCATGCATTTTCTGCAGCGTTTTATTGCGTTTTTTAACCGTGTTTTTTGCCCAGTGCATTTTTCAAGTCAAATCTATTGACTGGAAGGGCTCAAAAACGCTGGCAAAAACACAGAAAGAATTCACATGCTGCATCTTTCTGGTCATCAGCCCAGACGCAGCCAAAACAAAGCTGCAACGTGCAGACAGCAAAGCTGAAATCTCAGACTTTACTGGGGAAGGAAATGCATGCAGTTTTGGTAAGTGCGAAAGAGAACGAGAGAGCGAAAGAGAACGAGAGAGCGAAAGAGAACGAGAGAGCGAAAGAGAACGAGAGAGCGAAAGAGAACGAGAGAGCGAAAGAGAACGAGAGAGCGAAAGAGAACGAGAGAGCGAAAGAGAACGAGAGAGCGAAAGAGAACGAGAGAGCGAAAGAGAACGAGAGAGCGAAAGAGAACGAGAGAGCGAAAGAGAACGAGAGAGCGAAAGAGAACGAGAGAGCGAAAGAGAACGAGGGAGCGAAAGAGAAAAAGAGCAAAAGAGAAAAAGAGCAAAAGAGAAAAAGAGCGAAAGAGAAAAAAAGGGAAAGAGAAAAAAAGGGAAAGAGAAAAAAAAAGAGCAAAAGAGCAAGCGAAAGAAAAAGAGCGAAAGAGAAAGAGCGAAAGAGAAAGAGCGAAAGAGAAAGAGCGCAAAAAATAGCGGAAAAAAAAAAAGAGCGAAAGAAAGAGTGAAAGAAAGAAAAATATATCTCAGGGTTGCTAACTTAAATTTTTTTTTACAGACACATTGGAAAACCATAACTCATTAATTTCTGTGATCCAGGTCTACAGCCCATAATTCTGATATGAAGACATCAGCTGTAAATCATGAAAATAACAGTCAAAATATTCTGTTTAAGATTCTTCAGCTTTGTAAAAAAAAAAAAAAAAAAAAAAAAAAAAAAATCAACTATTTTTATGGACTGTCCTGGTATTTCTGGACATTTAGCAGCCTAGATAGGTAGAGATATACACATTTTCATTACCGTATATAGATTCCTATATAGATATACTGTAGACCTTAGGGATTTCAGAAAAACCTAATGATTGTGTTTTAGAACTTACGTCTCCATAGATGAGCGGGCTCAGGTCTGGAACGTACATTTCAGGATAGACATTTTTCAGATACCACGTAAAATTCTTGCACTGAAGGTTTTGTCGTAAACTGTTTCTTTTTGATATATCTCCATAGGCTTTCTATAACAAAAAAAAAAATGATTTAAAGTTTTAAATATTAAAGAACAGAACAGCTTAGTGTGAAAATATTCAATTGGACGACAAAAAATATTTGAACACTACAGATGTGTCAGTATGCAGATTTGCATGTTTTAAGAGGACCTGTCACCAGGTCAAAAATATCCTATTTTTACTCTTATTTTATTCTTACAGTGCAGCTAAATATTCCACTTTTTTCCCCATTTTTAAGATCCACCATACAGTTTTAGAGGTATGCATCCCATTTATTTAGTGGAAATTTTTATGGGCTTTACAAAAAGGTACTACAACTCTCCTACCTTTCTGCCTATTCCCATCAGCAGGTACTAGAGAGTCTGTTGACTGTATTCATAGTGGTGCCAGTGTAAGCCATCGAGTTCAATGGAATAACAAGGAACTAACAAATATAAGTCTTTTCTTGATACATTTCTGACCCATTATTTGGGCAAAAGTCACAAAAAATACAAAGTCAAGCAAGAAATCTGTTAGAGGAACTTCTTTTTTTGCATAGTATGAGCAGTTGGACCCGTCTACCTGCTGGACAATATTTGCAGCTTCCCGATTTCTCCGATAAAATATTTCCTTGTAACTATCCATCCACACTTCGGCAAGGCGGACCTGGTTCCGGATGATCACCTGAGTACCTTTAGGAAAGGTATGAGGACTCTTGCTACGGAAAACATGGCCGACAACAGAACAGGGTAGAATTTCCAGCTGCCCTCCGCACTGCCATACCTAGACTCAAGGGGAACATTAACAGACAATGACATAAGGCGGTTCAATGATCAATGGTAAGGGTTACTGCAAAGTCTACAAAGATAAGGCATCTTCAGGTAATAAAATGTCAGATATAGGTTTTAACTTACTCTAAAAGACATTTCTATATTTTCACCGCCCCATATCTCCATTTCTTCATCATAACTACCAATATGCTGAAAGTATTCCTTGGATATGGAGAAGAGACCGCCAGCAAAAGTTGGTGTCCTGCATGAAACACAATACATTTATAGTTGACTCATAAATTTCAATTCCAAATGCTGTAAATGTGAAATATTTGTCAAACTAAAAAGGTTATCAAAAGCTTCAATTCCTTTTTTTATTTTTATTATTGACTGTACTGACTACAAATAGAAGACGACTCCATAAAATGTAGATACGTATTAATGGTGGCACTCAATCTGATCATAGAAAAAAGGCAGCGGAAAGTCTGTAAGGATATCGACTCAAAAAGGCAACGGTATCCATTAGATAGCGGCTTGTCAGACAGCCATCTTTCCCGACTCCCCAATGCACAGGAACACTCGACTTGACCGAATGCTCTTGTGTCCTTCATTGCCAGATACTTTTAGTGGTAGGTTATCTCCAGGAGAACATAAGGACTGGCTGTTGCAATTCAGCAGCCAGATCCTTCTCTTCCCCCCAAAACCATCTGTTGAGGAGAGTCAGGTGGCCGCCATGCACATTAGACTGTAATCCAATTGTGCCGATATTTGGAGGGTTGGACAACTTAAGTCTAAAGGCCCAGTCACACTAAACAACATCGCTAGCAACATCGCTGCTAACGAACAACTTTTGTGACGTAGCAGCGATGTTGCTAGTGATGTTGCTGTGTGTGACATCCAGCAACAACCCGGCCCCTGCTGCTGTGAGGTCGCTGGTTGTTGCTGAATGTCCTGGGCCATTTTTTAGTTGTTGCTCCCCCGCTGTGAAGCACACATCACTGTGTGTGACAGCGAGAGAGCAACAACTGAATGTGCAGGCAGCAGGAGCCGGCTTCTGTGGACTCTGGTAAACACAGTAAACATCGGGTAACCAAGAATCCCTTACCTTGGTTACCCGATATTTACCTTCGTTACCAGCCTCCGCAGCTCTCACTGTCAGCGCCGGCTCCTGCTCTGTGCACATGTAGCTGCAGTACACATCGGGTAATTAACCCCATGTGTACTGTAGCTAGGAGAGCAGGCAGCCAGCGCTAAGCAGTGTGCGCTGGTAACCAAGGTAAATATCGGGTTGGTTACCCGATATTTACCTTAGTTACCAAGCGCAGCATCGCTTCCACGCGGTGCTGCTGGCTGGGGGCTGGTCACTGGTTGCTGGTGAGCTCACCAGCAACTCGTGTAGCCACGCTCCAGCGATCCCTGCCAGGTCAGGTTGCTGGTGGGATCGCTGGAGCGTCGCAGTGTGACATCTCACCAGCAACCTCCTAGCAACTTACCAGCGATCCCTATCAGGTTGGATCGTTGTTGGGATCGCTGGTAAGTTGTTTAGTGTGACTGGGCCTTAACGCTCTAAGGAGGCCTTTAAGCTGTTCATAGAGATTAGATAGCTGTTGGCCGAACGATACTTTGGCCAATTATTCATCTGACCACCAGCTTAGCCAACTTTCCAACACATAGGAGCAGTCATTCAACCAAGAGCTCCTGTGTTCTCTATTAGAAAGTCATCAACTCACATGTTGGTTGACGTCTTCCAGGAGTACAATACAATCGTCAGTCCAAAACTCAGACATATGAGATTGAAATTTCGCCCGACCATTGATTGACCGGTGTCCCATACATATTTGACCATAGGCCAAACTCCTCAATGTTGGTAGGGTTAGTCAACATTAGTCTAATGTGCATGGGGACCTTTAGTTTGATTTTTCCCAAACAATAACCAGATTTATCATCTTACTTTATTGGGTAAGTCTCATCCTTTCTTTTCTTGTTCTCCAAACTCGGCACCGTCTCCCATCCAAATCCTAAGGCCCAATCAAAGTTCCCTCGGTTGCGGTTGTTCCCGTATGGCGATGGGCTGGCAAACTCAAAAGTGTTGAGATCGATGGTGACAATATCTGGGCTGACAACCGCGGTATAATTCTCAGCAATTCTTGCCAATAGCGTCTCCAGCCAGCCGTAGTAGCACTCACCTAAGAGCATACACGAGTATTAGGACTATACATGGAATACACAGCGCAGGTCATCACTTTGGAGCTGCCAGGTGTTGGGTAGTCTGAGCCATTTTCAGTTCTTTGTGCTTATTTTACACCTATAATTATAGTCTTGTGTGTCATTTTGTGCCATTATGATGGCGACGTTCACCTTACACATTCCACGTTGTCTGCAATAAATTCCTGAGAAGGTTGTAGGGGAAACAAAGAATGTCCGAGGATCAAAAAGAACAAATCTCTAACTTATGGCTATAAAAAGTAATTACGGAAGGTGCAATATCCACCCGTTGACAATTATAAGGGGGGCTGTAGAGTAACCAGGGGCGGCAATGTGAGTCCTGCTCACCACATTTACACAGACCGCAGAGACCCCAATGCTTAAAGGGAATATTCACCATTTGTTATAAAATTCTGCCATTACTTTATATCTCCTTGTAAAATCTTTAAATTCCCTGCACAGACAGATTCAAAACATGCAATCTGCCACCACTAGGGGGGGCTAACTGAATACTGTGTACCTATTAACCTCTTCACTCTTGGTCCATTTTTCATTTTTGCACCTTTAAAACTTTTCCTGCCTTTATTTCCAAGACTTATTACTTTTTTTGTTTTCTTCTGACATAGCTGTATGGCAGCTTGTGTATTTATCATGTAAATGGACTGGAGGAAAAAAAATTAAATTAAATGCAAAAAAAAAACAACAAACACACATGGGAAAATTACGTAAAATGGGGGCCAAAAAAAAATAAAAAAAAAAAGCAAATTTACCATTTTTTGAGTTTTGTTTTTTTACAGCGCCTATTGTGCAGTAAAATTACCCAACATTGTGTCTACACAGATCCCAAACTTTGTATTAAAAGAAATAGTGCCATCTTCTGAGATCTGTAACTTATGTTTTTCATCAAATGTTTGTGTGGCAAAGCGTAAATTTTTATATATTATATATATATATATATATATATATATATATATATATATATATATATATATACACACATATACACACTATTTTGTGATGCATTCAAAACTTTGATCTTTTTATTGCATTGTTGTGGAAAGGTACAGAGAAATTTGGCATTTGGCTTTCATTTTTACTGTACATTATTTACCGTACAGATTAATTACCGTAGTTTTGGGATTATAAAATGCACTTTTCCGCCGTACAATTTAGGAGGAAAATGAGGGCATGCATCTTAAAATCCGAACATAGCTTAGTGGGGGAGCTGTCTGTGCGGCGACCGGGTGCCTGTGGCTCCCGACTGCCTCTCTGTGCGTGCGTGCAGCCTGCTGGCTGCCACTCTGTGCGGACGGGCAGCTGTGCGGCAGGTGTCCCAGTGTGTCCGCGGTCCCAGTTTCAAACTATGGCGCAGGGAGTCAGCGCGTGCGCAGATGGAGCTCTTGGATGAGAGCTCCATCTGCGCACGCACCACTCCAGGCGCCATCATTTGAACGGAGACTGCAGACACACTGGGACACTCACCGCAGCGGCCTGCTCCACCACTCACTCACCGTCGCTACTGACCCGCCACGGCTGACGCCACTGACCGCCTCTGCCACCACGGACCCGCTGCGGCTGATGCCACTAACCCGACACTGCTGCTGCCGCTGCCAGCACGGACCCGCCGCGGCTGCCAGCACAACCTCTGCCTTCTGTGACCGTTGCTTCACCACCACTGCTGCCCCCCCTCCGGTAAGAGAACACTGGATAATAAGAAGGACCCCATTTTTATTTTTTTTTACCTTTTTGGGATGCGTCTTATAATTCGGTGTGTCTTATAAAACGAAAAATACGGTACTTTTACACTTTGATAGTTAGGACTTTTATGGACATGGAAAAATAATTTGACAAAATTAGCATATCTGTTTCTTTGTTTTTACGGGAAAATGGAGGGGATTCCAATTTTTTTTATTTTAATTTCTTAGTCTTCTTAGGGGACTTGAACCTGTACTCATTTGATGGCTTGTTCTCTATCAAGCAATTCTACAGTATATAGTCAAAATTATATCCCACTGGGTTTATAGGAACTCAGGTGGCAGCCATGAGGGCCTAAATCAGGACTCAGTAGCCATAATAAACCACCGAGACACCCAGTTGTGGGGAAAAGGCGATGGGATTTGCGTCATGGGCACACTGGAACTGGCGGAATACTCAGCAGATGCTGGTGAGGTATGATGTGGGCTCAACCCCTAAGCCAGGTCTATACAATGGCATCCAATGTCACACATCAGGAAGAGATTAATATTTATGACCCACCAATAGGATACGTCCTAGTATCAGAGGAGTAGGGCCAGACTCCTGGGATCAGCTGACTAAAGATGCTGTGACACACTTGACCTGGCCCAACTCCGTACATTGTGGAGCCTGTGAATGTTACCGCAAGTTCTGTCCCCTTCGCTTACACGAGAGAGTGTAGTAGCATTCAAAGCCACTAGATAGCGGTGACGCTGTCTCATGTCTAGTGCGTTGTTGCAGCTTCAATCATCTGATCAGTGGATCCCCAGTCATCTGACATTGAGGACATAAGAAAAGGTTATTCATATAACTCGAAGAAAATTTCCTGGCTTGTATAGTTATGATCAGTAGTGACGAGTCATACAGCTCGTTTCGTGCCTCAGTAGTTTCCCCATACTTAATACTGCAGCTCTGCTTGCTAACAATGGCTGCCAAGTTAAAAGCCCACCATGAAATCTATACAGAGATAAATCTGCTTAGAAATTCTGTGGAAACAAACCACTGGAGCCTCAGTAAGGTGGATCCTTGAGATTCTCGTTGATGGTTTAGTATAGTAAATCTCATTAGAGATGAGCAGATTGATTAAATCCAATGCAAATCTATGTTGAATTTTATGTAACTGTAGTGCCCCACGGGGCAGGTGGTTAACCTACTCGTCGCCGGGCCGTTTAGGGCGTTGTCACAGGGTGGCTTTGCCCGGTAACGTTGCCCCAAGGCGTACAGTTAAATGGTTGGGGAAGTGGGGTATTGGGGAGAGTTTGTCATGACGTCACCTGTGAAATAGGAAACTGTGGACAAATAGCGCAATAGGGTCTTACCCTTATAGGCACAGGGCAAAGGAGGGGGGAGCAAATATACTCACCAACTGTAGTTGTGACAGTCACAACTACTGTAATCGCATGTAGAGATAAGATCCCGGCAGCAGCAACCCAGTGGCTGATAACAGAGAGTTTGATAGAAGAGGGTTTCTATACCGCGCCAAGGATCACAAGTCTGGATGTCAGATCAATGATAATAATAAAGCCTCATTGATCTGACATCCAGACTTGTGATCCTTGGCGCGGTATAGAAACCCTCTTCTATCAAACTCTCTGTTATGACGTCACCTGTGGTACGCGGCCAGTAGTTGCCACCGCTGCAGAATTCCTCGGCGGGGCAGGTGTTATGGGAGCCGGATTGGTTTTGTTCCCCACAGGCAGAGCGGGCCCCGGGTGGATGAAGAGGGAAGGAAATGGCTGTTGGCGCCTAAGCGCTTGGTGGCGGCACCGGTAAGGACACAGTCTCTGTGGGTTCAGGGTGTAGTTTACTCTCAACTTCAGCTGCCAGCCCGGTCACACTGATCACTGCCGTGATGGCCTCAGGTCAATCCCAGATCCAGTAAAGGAGTCACCACTGACGTTGTGAAAAGAGAAGGCGAGAAAGTGTCCTATTTCTAGGGTGTCCCCCTCCGTAGTTAGGTAGCCTGGCTGAGATGCCGCTCCAAGCCACCAGGCCCAGTGAAAGTCCAAGTTCTCCAGAGATGTGATGCCAGGACTATGGTCCTGACGGGTCTGACTGGCCATGATGTGTGTGTGTGTGTGTGTGTGTGTGTGTGTGTGTGTGTGTGTGTGTGTGTGTGTGTGTGTGTGTGTGTGTGTGTGTGTGTGTGTGTGTGTGCCTATTTATACTCCAAGTGGAACCCGCCCAGGTGGCTGGCTTCAGTGACCGGGAAGTCCATGTTCGTATGGCCACCCCCCTGCCTACCCTAAGCCAACCCTCTCTGTATGAAGGTTCCTAGGCTGTGTGTAGTGTGTGAATGTGGAACACCGGTGAATAACGCCCTCCTTACCTGCGATAGATACTGCACCCTGATTAGGGTGCAGTACCCTGTGGTGACCAGAGCCTCAGGGGTGCCCCATCATTTGTGCGATTAAGCAAAGGTGACATTATACACACTGCAGAAGATTGTATTAGCCAGAAAAGGCTTGCATAATCAACTTCTTGCAGCTATCACATCATGTAGTATAGCACAGGGAGGCAAGAGGGACTTATGAACTGTATAAAAGCCAAGGTAGGGAATGCAGCAGCTACTTTATTAATCTGGATAGTGAGAACATGTCACAGCTTAGCAAGAGGAGATAGAACATTGCCATTAAAAAAAGTGTGTGACAGCCTATGAAGAATGGTTACCATTCATCATAGCCATATATTTGGAGGTTACTTTGAGATTACTAAGGCTATGTGTGCGGTAACGAACTCGAAAGGGGCTATATCCGGTCAAAGAAAACCTCTGTGTTACACACGTCTTTTGAGGGCATTTGGAGCACTTTTTTTTTTTTTTCAGGGGTGGGGAGGGGAGGGGAGGGAGGATCCAGTAAATTCACATTTCCAAAAATGTTCCCATCTCTATCTCACACACTATAACCAGTTACCGCCATAACTTACAATGAGCATCCAGAAATGTCAGAGTGTCTCCTGTGGCTACTGAGGCACCGAGGAGACGTGCGGAGATGAGGCCTTTCCTTTCCTTCTGTCTCACCACCTTCACGATCTGGAACGGCTTTACGTACTCGTCCAGCTTATCCTTTAAATATTCTGACAAAAAAACAAAAATAATTCTGTTGGAAACTTCAGACTAATTCTTCATTACAGCCTAGCTCATCAGGGAACATTCTGGTTAAAAACAGGGCAGCAGAATGAGGATGAGCATGTCCACCATCTGGATGACAATGGGGGGCATTCATGTCAGCCGTCAGAGAGCACAATGTGGATGACTGTGGGGTCCTATACTAGAGAAAAATGGTGGAGGGAGTAAAATGTGGAAGGGAGTGGGGGGCATTGTACAGGAAAATGGGAATAACACTATGGTGCAGTCTGGTGAGCAATAGGGGAAAATACAGTTGAGTAACACTGGGGGTTCATTGTGGGTGGCAACTGAGGTGACACTGGAGCGTATTCTGTTATTGAACTGACATCTCAGTGTGGATGTAAGTGAGGTCCAATAGGGAGCACATTGTGGAGTCTACTTTACGGCAGTTTTGCTATTCCCTACGTGATGCATTATAATGCAGGACTTGCAATCTGGAGAACATACAGTACCCTCCAGCTATGACTGACACCTTTCCAGCTAAAATTCAGAAGTAAAACGGAAAAAAACATCACTGTATAATTTATTCTGATTTAATTAAACTTCCGTTCTGCTGCACATTTAGTGAATCTCCACCTGTAAACATAGGCGGATTATAATGAGGGCAACCAGGGTTACCACACAGGCACCACAGCTCCGGAAGGGGGGCGGCCTATGGACAGATTTTCATCGTTATAATGTTTTATGTGGCAACACATACTCTCCGGGCAGGGACCTTTCCTGGAACTACGCTGCCGACAGTGCAGAATGGCAGTGCAGCTCAGGAAAAGCTCCTATCCCCAGTGTGATGATGTCATCAGTCGGAGCCTGCATCAAGGAGGAGCCCAGAGGACCGGAGCAGAGTGCTGGGGAATGGGAGCGGGGTGAGTATGTAGTTTTATTCTATATAGAGGGCTATGTGGGGGCTCATACTGTATCTAGGGGAGGGGGCACTGTGTGGAGGCTCATATTGTATATAGGTGGTTATGTGGGGGCTGGGCGTGGGATCATACTATAGAGGGCTATCGGGGGGGAAGCTCATATTGTATATAGGTGCTATACTGTATGTAGCGGGCTGAGTCTGGGCTCATACTATGTATAGGGGGGCTAATACTGTATATAAGGGTTATGTGGGCTCATACTATATGTAGGGGGCTCAGTATGTGGGCTAATGCTGTATATGGGGGCTTTCTGGGGACGCACTGCATTTCCGGCTGCTATGTGTGGGCTCATACTGTATTTAGGGGACTGTCAGCGTACTTAATTCTGCTCAATATTAAGTAATACAATTAAGAGTAACATAAAACAATAATTATAATTAATGCTTATTTTAATAATGAACAGAATTAAATTTCAGCCTTTGGTTCAGCCCTTCTCAACAGTCATGGTCTCTCATGTAGGTAAAAATTTGCGCTCTCATTTTCGACCTGCAGATGGGCACCTGTGTCGTAGATCATGTGATAGGTCATGTGATTATCAAAAGAGGATCTTGTGACATGTCAAGTGATACATTGGGGCTGGGAGGTCCTTCGCCATCTAAACTGCCCGGGGCCATGGCTGCTCTTAAAGCCTGTAACAAACAAGCCAATTTTTTGATTAATTTCATAATATATGTAAAATATTTCTATTAAGGTGACTGGAGCTACCACAATAAAGAGTTTAGGATTATACTGTATTCTACCTTAGAACTAAGTTGAAAGGACAAAAAAAACAAAAAACAAAACGGGCCAAGGATAACAGTGACCTAATGCAAGCAGATGTAAGTGACACATGGCTGGAATCAAATTACATAGAAAAAACCTGCTGACAGATTCCTTTTAAACAATGGATCATTATTTTTTTCAGGCTGGTGACATTCATTTTACTGAGATGCCCAAAGTTTAAAATTAAAGGGGTGGTTCACCCCTTTTCATTATCTGCTAGATCGATATGTTGAGAAACAATATTTGTCTCAAATACCTTGCATTGGCAATAGTGACTGTGAGCGGCGCTATTGCGGACTGCTCTTCCCCATCTCGCGACCCCCGGGGATCCGTGACCACAGGGATTCGGTGATGTCACGTCAACTTCCTGTTCACCTGACCTCACCGCGGCCAGCCGCAGTCTCCGTGAGTCACTGGGCCGTGGGTGGTGTTTCACTGCTCACAGCCCAGCATCTCCCTGCTCTTTCTTCCCTCACTATAGAGCGTTGCAAACAGGAGACACGCTGGGCTGTAACACACTGCCCATAGGCCAGTGACTCACGGAGATTGGGGCCGGCCACAATGAGGTCAGGTGAACAGGAAGTTGACGTGATATTACCGGATCCCCGAGGTCATGGAGCCCGGGAGTCACACGACGGGGAAGAGCGGTCCGCAATAGCGCCTCTCACAGGCACTATTGCCAACGCAAGGTATTTGAGACAAACATTGTTTCTCAACATAATATCAATCTAGCAAATAATGAAAGGGGTGAACAACGTTTTAAGAAAATCTTAATATACAACTACCAATATTACCACATATTACTAGTGATGGGTCAATGATAACTATTCATGTTCGGATTACTTGTAATGAGTCTCAAAGTACTATTCTGGTATTCGTCGCGAATAACGACCCTAATGTAAGTCAATGGGGAACCCGAGCATTTTTCTTGTGGTGATGAATACTGGAATAATACTCGGAATCTGGGAAGCATTATCTGAACAAGAATAGTTACTATTTGCCAATCACGAATCATTTCAAAAAGTTAAATAAATCACAAGCATTAAAAAAAAAAAAAAAAAAAAAAAAGAAAATTGCAATTTTATTCAGCCCTCCCAGGTTGCATTCGTCCTATCTTACCATCAGTACTGGCATCATCCACCATAATGATCTCCTTTAGAAGAATGGCGGGCGATGTGTACATGGCGCTGTACACCGTGCGGAGCAGCGTGGACCAGGCTTCATTGTGGAACACGATGATTATACTGGTCGTGGGCAGCGGAGGACAGCGCTTGAACTTCTGCTCAATGCACCTTTAAGAAAGTAAAAAATGAATCATTTCAATAGCTAAAACAGAGACTGGAGAGAAAAAACAAAAATCTCTTAAAAGAGGTTTTCCACTACTAATATGACCTCTTTCATTTGTCCTAACTCTTCCTAACTAACACTTTCCTAATATATTTCTGCTCCCATCCCTGCTCCTGTAAACTGATCTCTCTGTAGTGCGTATATACCTTTATTGATGTTATAGCTGTGATCCTTTTGGTCTGGAGACCGGAATCAGATCAACTGAGCAGTGACAAGCACTACAATGTGCCGATCATTAGATAGTATATCACATCGCACAATCTGCAGATTGCAGTACTTCTCACATGAAAGCACTGCACTGTAAAGTGGGCTGAGAAAATAGTGAAGTGTTTTCTGGGCATGTGTGCCTAGACTTTTCTCACCCACAGAGAGGCAGTCCTGGCCCCACCAGTGGCATGCCTCGTTCCACTCAGTTTGTCTGATTCCGGTCTCCAGACTGGAAGGATCAAAGAAAAACATCAACATAGGAATATGGGAGCCGCAGAGAGATCAGCTTACTGGAGCAGGGAAGGGAGCAGAAGTATGTTAGGAAAGTGTTAGTTAGGCAAAGTTAGGACAAATGAAAGAGGGTCACAAGAGAAGTGGAAAACTCTTTTAATGATTAGATAATGGCTTTTGGAAAGTGCCACACGTCCTGAGCCTGCACGCCATTACTCATTGAGCACCATGTAGTCAACATTAAAAGTAGCAATGATGCTGCCTCTACTGGATCTAAAGTTTTGGTAAGTGCCAGGTGCCCCCGAGCCTGGCATGAATGCTAGGTCCAATGGATGCCCGTTACAATAAAAGCAATTACAAAATTAAAAAAAAAAAGAAGAACACAAACACCTCGCCAAATGAAACCGTCAGTCATTCTGTTAGCTTTAGACTTGGATCAAAATTAGCAAATAAAAAAAACCATTTCGTGAATTTATTATAGAGGCCACTTGCAAACTTAACAGGAACCTGTCAGCTGAATGATTTATGCTGGTCATGGTTCTGGCGGGATTGGAGACCGGCTCCGATATTGAAGCTGTGTACATTTTACACTGAAACGTGTCAGTGTTCTAAGGAAAGATTAAAAAGCCGTCAAAGGAGGAGGTGTCTAGAATGGCTAACCCTAAGAGGGTCTCTGGCGGCTTCTACACACTTCGTTCCCCCATGACTGAGAGATATCTCCCTTTACACCCACATACAAAAGAAACCTGGCAGTCTAAGCCCCCCTTTACAAGTCCGTGAAAAATGTTCATTGCTTTGCACGGTCGTGTTGAAGGTGTGTATGGCCCATCTGTGTGCCGTGATTTTGGTACACTAGTGTTCACCGTGTGCTATCTATGATAGCACACGGAGAGCAGGAACTTTTTACTCACCTGTCCCCAACGCTGCTGTCACTGGTGCTGCTACTTCCGGGTCCATGGTGCAATGAATAATCATGAGCATAATGAGCGGGCCTGGAAGCAAGTGACAGCAGTGCCAAAGACAGCAGCGCTGGAGACAGGCGAGTACAGAAAATCATTTTATTTCAAAGACGTGTTTTCACCAGGACGTGTCACATCAGAGTGCGGGCCGTGTGACATCAGGGCTGCCAGAGAAAAATGGACTTGTCTCCTTGCGGAACACACGGACACACGAGTGCTCCATACAGACACGCGGTCCTTGTGAAAACACGGATATGTGCACAGATCGATTAAATTTTAATGAGTCTGCATATGTCCGTGTCTCGTATGAAAATGGATGTCATACGTACCGAAAACACGGACGTGTGAACGAGGCCTAGGGGAGTGGAGTGGAGAGAAGCCACAGGGACAAGTCTTCCAAGCAACCTGTATCTGGCCGGCTTTAAGACTATATCTTCTCTGGAACACAATATTGCTTTAGAGCGGAGGGCTGCAATATGGAGCCGGACTCTGATTTATTTTGGCCACGGATAAGGCAGCGTTAATGAGCAATCACGTTTATTTTAAAGAATAAAAAAGATCACTAAAAGGATTTAATTTTTTTTAAGTTTTTGTACACTTTACCCTAAATAAAACTAAAAATAATATCCCTGTCAAAAGATTATAAAAAAGTAGTATAAAAAAAAATGTGAAAAATTGTTTTGGTAGTCAGGGCTGCTGAACCGCCACGTGGGCAAAATTACTAAAAAGTGTCTGGTCATAAAGAAGTTAAAAGGTAACATTTGCTTTATCCTCTTTGCTTTAGGGGGGGGGGTCTTCAACAACAAGACACAGTCAAGACTGTGGACTATTCTTGTTGTCAAATATACTAGCTCCCCCGATATAGACCTAATGGACACCAAGTGTGGCAGCGGCGAAAATCTGAGTGCAGGAGATCTGGCATATGAAGCCGAGGCACGTAAGTCTTGTCTCGCTATGCTGCTGCCCAGAAGACTTCATGACTAGTCACAAGAAAGCTCCGCCCACATGACTAGACAGGTTTAATTATAATACATCACTCCCATAATTAATATTTTGCTTTCTGCACTAATTAGCAGCCAGTTCACATGCAAATATTTTTTAAAAATAGCAATAGGAACCCCCCCCAAAAAACCCCAAAACATTACAATGAATGATACATACTCCGGAGGTCTTGTGTCGGGTCCCAGATCTCGGTGGAGTGAGATCCTATCACTAGCAAATGCATTGAAACAATGTTTCTTGTCTCCTTCGTCTTTCTCTTTCTGTTCCTCGGGTCCGAGTTTATCTATAATAAATGCTTTTCCGGACGCTCCAGGTTCATGAGGGTCCAGGGGTGGCCGCACAAGGAAAGGCTTCAGCTCGGCCGCTGTGTAATAACCCGGTAGACAATGCCTTTTGTCATCGGTGTCCTGCAGTTTTTCCGGTGCGTTAATCTGCATTTTTGGCACAGAGTCTTTCAAATTATTGACAGCGTCCATCACCATGTCAAACATTTTTTTCTTCTTGACGCGAGACCCCCCGTGTCCCGTCAGATCGTCCATCTCTCGGTCCACCACCTCCTTTTGGATTAAAAACACAAATCCCATAAAAATAAGAGTCGCTGCACCAAGTTTCCAGTGCAGGAAGCGCTGACCTAGCAGCAGCCTTTTAAAGTTCGTCATTTTTGTTTTTTAGATTTTTTTGGGCTGGAAAGAAAAAAAAGTGGTCTTCTAAGAAAGGGTCATCACAGATGGAGATTGCAAGTTACTATTCCAGACCTGAAAAAAAAAAAAAATTAAATCATACAATCTGTTGGAGGTTTATGTTGGAATAACACAATTTCGGTCCATTATACGACTTGGATCCTGTATAATTCAGTTTCCTATGCAGACTGTCTCTAATTTTCAGTTCTGTCTGAGCTATAGGGTAGAGACTAGCAGCTAAGATCTCTCCATACATACTATGCACAGACTTGAGGGATTCCGCTCTATCTAGTGCATGTTCAGAAGCAGCACTGAGGACATTTGTACAAAAGTATCGAGCAGTAGTGCTGTGAATCCAGCTCTGGGAAGACAGAAAACACTAGTAATCAGTAGCATGATTGTGTCTCTGACTTTTTCACCGCTTCCCTTTCACTTTGAAGCTGTGATCTGATGCCTCGTAGTCCATTTTGCTTAGACTAAGATGGATTTTGCCAATTTATAACTGTGAACGATGAGTTCAGGAAGTTGAGTGCAGTGGGAAAATGGCTCATAAGTGGAGAAAGAAACTTATTTCTCTACTATCATACATTACAAAGTTTCATATACTCTATTATATTCTAGATTTACCAAAATGAAGAATACAAGGAACGAATAAAAGCAATAAGACAGTGACCATGGGAAAATGAGTTAATATCCTCACCAATCTCACCATCCCCAATGGTTCCTACTTTCTGGTTCCATTTCTAAAAACAGTGGAAATGACTAAAAGTGGCCGCTCAGTCAATCAGTGGCAATGCCAGAGCATAGACCAACCTTTCCAAAGTAGATACCAAAAGGGACCAGGTAAGTCTCAAAAAGAACGGCGCAAGTAATTTCTAAGGGCGCGTTCACATGATCGAAAAGCTGTCCAATGACCCAGAGCAGCCAGGCCCCCCCCCCCAGAGCAGCAAGGCCCCTCCCCCCAGAGCAGCCAGACCCCCCCCCAGAGCAGCCAGCCCCCCCCCCCCCAGAGCAGCCAGGCCCCCCCCCCCAGAGCAGCCAGGCCCCCCTCCCCAGAGCAGCCAGGCCCCCCCCCCCAGAGCAGCCAGGCCCCCCCACCCCCAGAGCAGCCAGGCCCCCCACCCCCAGAGCAGCCAGGCCCACCCCCCGAGCAGCCAGGCCCACCCCCCGAGCAGCCAGGCCCACCCCCCCAGAGCAGCCAGGCCCACCCCCCCAGAACAGCCAGGCCCCCCCCCCGAGCAGCCAGGCCCCCCCCCGAGCAGCCAGGCCCCACCCCCCCAGAGCAGCCAGGCCCCCCCCCCAGAGCAGCCAGGCCCCCCCCCCCAGAGCAGCCAGGCCCCCCCCCAGAGCAGCCAGGCCCCCCCCCAGAGCAGCCAGGCCCCCCAGAGTAGGAAGCGTTCACATGACCGAAAAGCTGTCCATTGACCCAGAGCAAGCAGGCAGGCCCCCCCCAGAGCAAGCAAGCAGGCAGGCCCCCCCAGAGCAAGCAAGCAGGCAGGCCCCCCCAGAGCAAGCAAGCAGGCAGGCCCCCCCCAGAGCAAGCAAGCAGGCAGGCCCCCCCAGAGCAAGCAAGCAGGCAGGCCCCCCCCAGAGCAAGCAAGCAGGCAGGCCCCCCCCAGAGCAAGCAAGCAGGCAGGCCCCCCCCAGAGCAAGCAAGCAGGCAGGCCCCCCCCAGAGCAAGCAGGCAGGCAGGCCCCCCCCAGAGCAAGCAGGCAGGCAGGCCCCCCCCAGAGCAAGCAGGCAGGCTCCCCCCCCCAGAGCAAGCAGGCAGGCTCCCCCCCCAGAGCAAGCAGGCAGGCTCCCCCCCCAGAGCAAGCAGGCAGGCTCCCCCCCAGAGCAAGCAGGCAGGCTCCCCCCCCCAGAGCAAGCAGGCAGGCTCCCCCCCCAGAGCAAGCAGGCAGGCTCCCCCCCCAGAGCAAGCAGGCAGGCTCCCCCCCCAGAGCAAGCAGGCAGGCCCCCCCAGAGCAAGCAAGCAGGCCCCCCCAGAGCAAGCAAGCAGGCCCCCCCAGAGCAAGCAAGCAGGCCCCCCCAGAGCAAGCAGGCAGGCCCCCCCCAGAGCAAGCAGGCAGGCCCCCCCCAGAGCAAGCAGGCAGGTTCCCCCCAGAGCAAGCAGGCAGGCCCCCCCCAGAGCAAGCAGGCAGGCCCCCCCCAGAGCAAGCAGGCAGGTTCCCCCCAGAGCAAGCAGGCAGGCCCCCCCAGGGCAAGCGTTTTTTCTCAAATGGAATGAAAACGGTCCTGTGCACCTGCACGGAGGGTGAGTAGTACTACTTTTAGGTTTAAAAGGGGCATTCTAATATGCAAGATCCTATCCCATTATGTAGTATGTGTAATAATATTAGCAAATACCTCCAATTAGAAATGTAGTACCGTATATAGTTCTCCTGATTAGCCATGTCTCTTACCTCATGTGCAGGGCATTGCAGCTTAGGTATGCATGGTTGCAACCACTCATATAGTGAAAGTTATTTAGCTGTTCGTGGTTGCAACCATGGATGCCTAAGCTACTGCAATGCCCTGCACATGAGTTAAGGGACATCGCTAATACACATTTTAAAGTACGAGGACTACTGGGTACAGTTGTGCAAATAATACAGGAGAAAACTGCTGTATTACAGCACCAAAAAAAAAAAGAAAAAATGAAGTCACAAATATAGTTAAATCTGCGCCTTTGCTTTTTTTCTTCCATTCTGCTTCTATTATTTCTAGATATTCATGGCCATTTTGTTGCTAGTGAAGTGGATCGAAGCAAAGGAAACCCGATTCTAATAGATGAGGAGGGCAGTGTGCCAGTGTAATGTGACCCATGGTTTACAGTACAGGATGTGCCTACAACCTTCCACGTGTCCTTCTGGGAGGGCTGGAACTTAACCCTACTGAGCAAAATGCAAAAAGGCGTCTTATGGAGTCGAAAAAGTCTTTGTACACCCTCCAAGAACCAGAGCCCGGGTGCAACTAACATCTCTACATCTGTGTCCCCCATACCACGTGCACCCAGCTTAGAAGGTAATCACCAACATGCCCTCTGATAATGGAAGAGACTTTATTGTTGATAAACTTTGATTCTGAAAGGTCGAGTCATCTGAGTTGGACACATCTAATGCAAGAGGTTCATGGCAATGGCACAGCGCCACGCATTCTATGGTGGGTGTGAACGGTATTACAAGCAAAGTCTCAAAACTGAATGGGAGATAACTTGCAGTACTATCCACGGCCACTATATGAGGTACAGAGCCTTACCACTTGTAGTGCAGCAACCATTGGCTGATGGTGGGGGGTGTCCAGTTGGACCCCTACCAATCATACAGATGACTAATGCTAAAGATGAGCAATCAATTTAAGTCCCAGACCACACTTTAATACTATTAGACAAATTAACCTGAATAATTAGGGTATGTGCATGAAGAATTTTTTCATATTCTTTTTTCACAACAGGTCCTTTCAAAAAAGAAAATAAAAAAAGGCCAAAAAATTCATGAACAAGAAAGAAAGAAAGAAAGAAAGAGCAAAAAAGAGAAGGAGAGAGAAGGCGAGAGAGAGAAAGCGAAAGCGAGAGAGAAAGCGAGAGAGAGAGAGAGAGAGAGAGAAAGCGAGAGAGAAAGCGAGAAAGCGAGAGAGAAAGCGAGAGAGAAAGCGAGAAAGCGAGAGAGAAAGCGAGAAAGCGAGAGAGAGAGAGAGAGAGAGAGAAAGCGAGAAAGCGAGAGAGAGAGAGAGAGAGAGAAAGCGAGAGAGAAAGCGAGAGAGAGAGAAAGCGAGAGAGAGCGAGCGAGAGAGAGAGAGAGAGAGAGAGAAAGCGAGAGAGAGAGAGAGAAAGCGAGAGAGAGAGAGAGAAAGCGAGAGAGAGAGAGAAAGCGAGAGAGAGAGAAAGCGAGAGAGAGAGAGAGAAAGCGAGAGAGAGAGAGAGAAAGCGAGAGAGAGAGAGAGAAAGCGAGAGAGAGAGAGAGAAAGCGAGAGAGAGAGAGAGAAAGCGAGAGAGAGAGAGAAAGCGAGAGAGAGAGAGAAAGCGAGAGAGAGAGAGAGAGAGAGAGAAAGCGAGAGAGGGAGAGGGAGAGGGAGAGGGAGAGAGAAAGAGAAAGAGAAAGCGAGAGAGAAAGAGAAAGCTCCTTTGTAGCGGCTCCTGATGGAATCTTGTCCAAACCAGGCACCGTCCAATCAGAAGGCTGCAAATAAACTTTTATAAAAGTTGCCAAAGATTGTTCATAGCGGCACCAGGAAAACAAAAACATCCACAAAATTGTAACGCCTCCAGAAGGGGCTTCCTCACGAAAATTTGTCGTTTCTGATGGCAAAAAAACCCTCCATAGTCCAATAGTAAACGTGGGCAGAAAAGTTCCATGACACTTAGCTGGAAGCAATGTACGAAGTGAAAAGGCTAAACTTAAAATTCACGGCTGAATTCAGACATGAGTCACCATTCCTCAGTAATTTCCATTCTCCCTTGTTCATCTTGTAGAACCTGAAGCGTCTTAGTTTCCAGCAGCGCACTATGTACAAAGCGGGACGGCTAAACAGGTGTGCCCACGTCAGCCCTCCTCCCACCACAGCTGTCTGACAAGGTCTTGCAGGAAGGAGTGGAAAAGTAAGATTTCCACGTGTAATGCCTCCATTTGAAGTGGCTTTCATACAATTTGGTTTGGTCATCATGTTTTTTTGCTGTCAAATTGCAGGAAAAAAACAAACCAAAAAAAAACACAACATCCCTTTCCAAGTATTTTTTTTCCATGTTTTTGTGAACATAAATGTCCACCAGCCTAAATAATATGTAATTGCTAATTTTTGCATGGCTATATGAAATCTTACAGAGTATTTTTATCGTGGTTGTTTATGCCTTTTTTTAGTGCAGTTTGGTCACAAAACTGCCAGCAAAGTCAATGAGAATCCTGAAGTGTTGTGCACATGTTGCGTATTTTCTGCTTGCAGAATCCTACTCCACACTGATGAGGGGCAATATCCCGAAACAGCTGTCTGTGGATAGATACCTGGCCTTGGTACTTCTCTTGTCATATCTTTAAACGTGTCAAAAAGTTGGATATTGACTAAAAGGGCCACTTAATATGGTGGTTGTGGTGGTCTCCTAAAAAGAGCCACTCCTTGGCTAAGTCCTGTGTTGAGACTCCTAACAGAGGCTCCACAGACGTTTTTGATTTGTTCCTTGCAGATTTGGCGCAGAAAACGATCAGCAGCAGCATGTCAATTCATTCAGCATTTTTCACCAATGTAAGGCGGCTTTCACACTACGTTTTTTTTAACATGCATCCTGAACGTTTTTTTAACGCAAAAACGGATCCAGTGCAAATGCGTTTTCATTTCAATGCATTTGCAATGGACTCGCGTCAACATGCGTTCACATGCGTTTGCGTGTGTTAAAGTGAGGATCCAGCGACTTGCAGTTTAACTTTTTTCAAAAACGCTACTTGTAGCGTTTTTGAGCTGCGTCCAAATACTGCAAATTGCTGGATCCTGACTAAACAGCATGAAAACACATGTGAACGCTGGTATGCTGATAGACAGGATCCTGCTTGCTCTACTGAGCATGCACAGAAACCAGCCTCGGGTGATCAGTTCCTCTCTCCCCCTCCCTCTCTGCCTCTCTCCCCCTCCCTCTCTGCCTCTCTCCCCCCCCCCGCCTGAGAGCTGTGGACACTCGTAACCAAGGTAAATATCGGGTAACCAAGCAAGTTACCTGATGTTTATCTTGGTTATGTGTGCAGGGAGCCTGGCTCCTAGCAGCGGCGGACGCTCGTAACCAAGGTAAATATTGGGTATCTGAGCAAGTTACCCGATGTTTACCTTGGTTACGAGCCTCCGCAGCTGTCAGATGCCGGCTCCTAGTCTGTCATGTTCAGTTCCACTGACTCCCGATCACATGACTCCAGTGCCCGCCCCTAAACATCCAGTGACAGGATCCTGCAAAATAACATGCGTTTGCATGCGTTTTTCTTTGTAAAAACAGGATCCGCTTTTACAGCAAAAAAAACCCAAAAAACGTTCATGACGCATGTTAAAAAAAACGTAGTGTGAAAGCAGCCTAAGCAATAAAAAACATGCAAAAAAGACAAAAAAAAGCTCATTTTTGCACTGTGTTTTTTCTGCGAAGAGATGCAGAAATTTCTGCAACCAAATACTGAATGTCTGTCTTTTTGAATGAATTGAAAATAAAGTATTCCATCTTAGAAGTGATGGACTGTTTCTTGGATTGGAACGGTTGAAGAGCACTGATCAGAGCTCAGTAACCACCTAAATGCAGAAAACGTATCAGTGTTTTAGGTCGTAAGATACATTTTTGGCACTAGAATTGGTGCGTTTTGATTCATAGGGCATGGTCCAACAGCAGAGTCAGAATATAATCTGTGGCCACTGGACGGGATCCCCGATAACCACCTCCTACTTCACGGCTCTTATTTTGATTAGCCGGCCTGGCACAAAGCCATCCATGTGGTGTGACGCACATGCGCCAGGCTAGCTAATCAAAACATCCGTGGATGCCATTAGCTAGGAGACTGTTCTCAGGACCCTCGTCCAGTGGCCACAAAATAGCGAAGTGGCCAAAAAACAGAGTCCGGCAAATAAATATGTACCTATACTATCTGCCACCTCTTTAGATATATTTTTCTAACTGTATGCCACCTATCGGTTTTTCAGTAGAATTGTTCAGATGTTGAAATTAGAATTCACCCACTTCACAAAATTTAGATTTAAAAAAAAAAAAAAAAAAGTTAAAAAGCCTTTGATTGCCTGAAAAATACCTATATAATACTTAAGTTTAGTAGGAACAGGGTGGAAAGAATAGAATTCAGCAGCACATCCAGATAAATAATTAAAATTCCACTTTTATTTCAGAAAAAACCCTAAAAACCACATAGGTCAGATGAACATCCAGGGGGTAATTCCGTTTCAGGCCTTAGCGGCCCTTAGGCTACATGCGCACGCTGTTTTTTTTTCCTGCTTTTTTGCTGCTTTTTTGGCTGCAGTTTTGTCAGCAGAACTTTCTGACATTTGACTTCCCAGCAAAGTCTATGAGAAGTCAGATTTGTCATGCGCACATTGCAGTTTGTCAGCGTTTTTTTTGTCAAAAGTTTGTGACAAAAAAAATACAGCATGTTCATTCTTCCTGCGTTTTTGTCAACATTTGTCACCCATTGAAATCAATGAGGGCATCAAAAACGCAGGAAAAATGCATGCTAATCAAAAGTGGTGCATTTTACCTGCCTTTTACCTGCATTTTTGGTACCAAAAACGCAGGTGATTTGTCAGGAAGTGAGGTCAGGCAAGTGGTCCCGTCCCGTCCTCCATGTGTTCCCCGAAGTACCGGTGTCCCCAGGGGAGATGATGTGGAGGACAGGACTATCAGCGGCGGCGGCAGCGAGAGGGAAAAATCAATGTTTTCAGCTGCCAATGTCCATCCCCCTCTTGCTGCCGCCGCTGATAGTCCCGTCCTCCACATGTTCCCCGAAGTACCGCTGTCCCCAGCATACACGCACAGGGGAGATGATGGACCCCTCTCGCTGCCACCGCCACCGCTGAAAGTCCCGTCCTGTCAGCTCCACGCTCCTGTCAGCTCCACGCAGTAGCGCGATCAGCTGAGCTGTCACTGAGGTTACTCGCGGCCACCGCTGGATTCAGCGGTGGCCGCGGGTAACCTCGGTGACAGCTTAGCTGATCGCGCGGCTGTCTTCATTAGCTGCATGGAGGTGACCGGAGCGGCGGTGTCTGCTGCTTCTCCGGTCACCTCCATGCAGCAGAGCTGGATGCGGCGCTGGAGCATCCTGGATTATGCCGGACATGGAGGGCTTTGTCGGGATTAATAAATTGGTAATGAGGGAATGTGTGTGTGTTTTTTATTTCTAATAAAGGATTTTTCGGGTGTGTGTGTTTATTTACTGTAATTTACAGATTAATCATGGAAGGTGTCTCATAGACGCCTGACATGATTAAACTAGGACTTATTGGCAGCTATGGGCTGCCAATAACTCCTTATTACCCCGATTTGCCAACGCACCAGGGCAAATCGGGAAGAGCCGGGTACAGTCCCAGAACAGCCGCATCTAATGGATGCGGCCATTCTGGGCGGCTGCTGACCGATATTGTTAGGCTGGGGGGCTCCCCATAACGTGGGGCTCCCCATCCTGAGAATACCAGCCTTCAGCCGTATGGCTTTATCTGGCTGGCATTAAAATTGGGGGGGACCACACGCCAGTTTTTTTTTTAATTATTTATTTATTTCTAATTTTTTTTTTCAATTCAACAAGCTTTATGGGCTTGTTTGAACTGAAAAATACATGAAACAATTGTTGACAAAACTGCAGCCAAAAACGCACCAAAAAGCAGCAAAAATGCACCAAAAAAGCACCTACATTTTTTGTGACATTTCCAGGCTCTCTCTGACAAGGTGCAGTTTTGGCTGCAGTTTTGGCTGCAGTTTGTGAACACGAAAAAGAAGCAGCGTGCGCATGTAGCCTTAGTCTTAGAAGTCTATTAGGACTGTACTGAAGCTTTTTTTTTTTTTTTTAGCTCTAATACAACAGTTATAATATCCAAGTGACCTTTATCTGTCTAGTGGAAAACTCATGGTAACCGATTGTATCAACCAGAGGCACTCCAGGTGGCTGGTGTACCAGTGTAATATTGGACCATTATGAACATTACAATGAATTGTGAAAAAAATAAAAGTACATGTACATATATACACATACATACATAAACGTACACATATACATACATACATACATACATACACACACACACACACACACACACACACACACAGCGCCTTTCGAAAGTATTCAGCCCCCTTGAATTTTTCAACCTTTTCCCACATTTCAGGCTTCAAACAAAAATAAAAATTTTAATGTTATGGTGAAGAATCAACAACAAGTGGACACAATTGTGAAGTTGAACGAAATGTATTGCTTACTTTAAACTTTTTTAAAAAATAAATAACTGAAAATTGGGGCGTGCAATATTATTCATCCCCTTTACTTTCAGTGCAGCAAACTCACTCCAGAAGTTCATTGAGGATCTCTGAATGATCCAAGGTTGTCCTAAATGACCGATGATAACTATAGTCCACCAGTGTGTAATCAAGTCTCTGTATAAATGCACCTGCACTGTAATAGTCTCAGTTTTCTGTGTAAAGTGCTGATAGCGTCATGAAGACCAAAGAACACAACAGGCAGGTCCGTGATACTGTTGTGGAGAAGTTTAAAGTCGGATTTGGTTACAAAAAGATTTCCACAACTTTAAACATCCCAAGGAACACAGTGCAAGCGATCATATTGAAATGGAAGGAAGGAGTATCAAACCACTGCAAATCTACAAGACCCGGCCGTCCATCCAAACTTTAATCTCAAACAAGGAGAAGACTGATCAGAGATGCAACCAAGAGGCCCATGATCACTCTGGATGAACTGCAGAGATCTACAGCTGAGGTGGGAGAGTCTGTCCATAGGACAACAATCAGTCGTACACTGCACAAATCTGGCTTTTATGGAAGAGTGGCAAGAAGAAAGCCATTTCTCAAAGATATCCATAAAAAGGGTTTAAAGTTTGTCAAAAGCCACCTGGCAGACACACCAAACATGTGGAAGAAGGTGCTCTGGTCAGATGAAACCAAAATCAAACTATTTGGGCACAATGCCAAACAATATGTTTGGCGTAAAAGCAACACAGCTCATCACCCTGAACACACCATCCCCACTGTCAAACATGGTGGTGGCAGCATCATGGTTTGGACCTGCTTTTCTTCAGCAGGGACAGGGAAGATGGTTAAAATTGATGGGAAGATGGATGGAGCCAAATACAGGACCATTCTTGAAGAAAACCTGTTGGAGTCTGCAAAAGACCTGAGAGTGGGACGGGGATTTGTCTTAAAACAAGACAATGATCCCAAACATAAAGCAAAATCTATAATAGAATGGTTCACAAATAAACGTATCCAGGTGTTAGAATGGCCAAGTCACAGTCCAGACCTGAACCCAATCGAGAATCTGTGGAAAGAGCTGAAAACTGCTGTTCACAAACGCTCTTCATCCAACCTCACTCAGCTCCAGCTGTTTGCAAAGGAAGAATGGGCAAGAATTTCAGTCTCTCGATGAGCAAAACTGATATAGACACATACCCCAAGAGACTGCAGCTGTGATTGCAGCAAAAGGTGGCGCTACAAAGTATTAACTTAAAAGGGGCAGTATAATATAAAAGGGGAAGAATAATATTGCACGCCCCAATTTTCAGTTACTTATTTTTTTTAAAAAAAAGTTTAAAATAAGCAATAAATATAGTTCAACTTCACAATTGTGTCCCACTTGTTGATTCTTCACCAGAACATTACAATTTTTATCTTTAGGTACTGTATGTATGTGTAAATATATTATACACATTCATACATACATACACACACATTTTATATATTATACACATATTCATACATACATACACACACATTTTATATATTATACATCATGCACACTTTGTGAGGTAGACAAGAATTGTGTTTAAATTTCTAGAGTATGGAGAATATTTTGTATACAAGTATCTTGCCCATCCCAATGCAGGAAGCACAGCCTACAAAACAAGGCTTGGGTTCAAAATCTTTAGTTCAGTAGCAAAATTAGGACACAGGGGTATTAAGCTGCCCTCCTTGTTTGTTGTGTGTGAAGAGTGAGGGGCCCTTTGCACACTACGACATCACAGGTCGGTGGGGTCAAATCGAAAGTGACAAACTTCTGGCGTCGCTTTCAACATCGAAGTGTGTAAATTGTTTAACTACGATTACCGAGCGCAAAAGCGTTGGTATCGTATGATCGGTGTAGTGTCGGTCATTTTCATTATTTTGGCTGCTGCGACGGTACGATGTTGTTCCTCGTTCCTGCAGTAGCACACATCGCTGTGTATGAAGTCGCAGGAGCGAGGAACATTGCCTTACCTGTGTCCCGGCTGCAATGCGGAAGGAAAAAGGTGGGTGGGATGTTTACGTCCCGCTCATCTCCGCCCCTCCGCTTCTATTGGGCGCCTGCCGTGTGACATCACTGTGACGCCACACGACCCGCCCCCTTAGGAAGGAGGTGGGTCGCCGGCCAGAGCGACGTCGCAGGGCAGGTGAGTGCATTTTAAGCTGCCGTAGCAATAATGTTCGCTACGGGAGCTATCACCATGATATCGCAGCTGCGACGGGGGCGAGGAGTATCGCGCTCGGCATCGCAGCATCGGCTTGCGATGTCGTAGTGTGCAAAGTGCCCCTAAGAGGTGCTGTTACTGCAGTAAGTCACTGAGTATGCAGGTCCAGCACCTCCACATCCCTTGAATCTTTAGCTTAGTATTTATAGACTGCGACTACCACTCCTATTTTCAATGTGCTTCCGCACTGAAGTAGTACACTACAATCAGATTAGACTTCTTTTCAACCTGTAGTTCCATCAAGGACAACATCTGCAAGGAGTTTTTATGTTCTCCTCGTGTTTGCATGGGTTTCCTCCAGGGACTCAGATTTCCTCCCATACATCGTAGACATACAGATAAGGACAGTGATGACGTCTGTAAAGCGCTGTGGAATTATTAAAATATTTTTTAAATAATTATTAAAAATAAATTTTAAAAATATATAGAAATTTGCCGGCTTTCTGAGTCTTCCGAGTCTTCAGTGGTGTGTGAAATTGTGCATTTTTCTTTTTTTCTGACCTTGCATATCAAACATTGATTTGCTGGTCTTAAAATTCACAGGTCCCTGCAAACTTGAGCCACACATCTATATTGATTAGTATATGCTAATATTTGGTTGCACAATTTGGGTGAATATTGTTACCAACCTGGCGAGTTTAGCGCAAAAAGAAAAAAAAGAAAAGTCTACATCACATAATAAATGTGGTACATTGTTACTTTGTCTTTAGCTGGAAAGAGAGCAAAAATTCTGGCACATTTTATCTTCTTCTAATAAGGTTTCCCGCCATGATGGTTTTCATGAACATTAATTACGGTATGTACCGTAGACCACGCTGGTGCAGACAGGTGAAGAAACAGTTCACGCCCATCATGGCTCCATAAAATCCACTAAAACTTCCTATTTATTTAAGCCAACCCTTTATACAAACATATCCAGCTGTAAATAATAATGGCGTGGCCTACAAGACAAGAGAACCGCTCCTTATTTACCCTACTTTCAAGATAAAAGATAATGGTGCCGCCATCAGAGGAGGTTTTGTTTTTCTACAAATGAACTAAACATTTAGGGCTAAATATCCAAAAAATACATCTTATTGGCGGCTTCCTTTTTTTTCCTGGACTGATGATCCACATAAATATATGCAGATACTTCCTACTGTGGCCCAATGTGCAGGCCATGTTGGCTTAATAAAGTGAATGGGTTTGCAAGAAAAAAAACAAAAACAGACATCACCCGGATATCATCTATGTAACGTCCATTTCTCACGGACTTTTCACTGGGAAACACTTGAGAAACTTATCAGTTTCCATCTTTTGTCATATAAGAGAAAACAATGACACGGGTAATAGAAAAGACAAGTCAAGCACCAGCTAATACACAAACCAGCAAACAAATGAAGAAAAAGAAAAAAAAAAAAAAAAAGTCAATTTTTTGAGGATACCAAATGAACATTTGTGTGAATAAGGCCTTCATGTTTTTGAGCTGTTTGATGTGCTAAAGCTGCCTTAACAGAGGACAAAATCTGCCATAGATTTTACCATTGTAGTTCCAGATCTCACGCAACACAAACTGGGGCCAATTTTACTTAAAGTCAATTTTAATCTTTTAGTACATATGTGGCGCCCCTGAGGCTCCAGTCGCCATAGAGTACTGCACCTTATTTAAAGTGCGGTATTCGCCTCGGGTAAAGAGGGGGGGATTAATCACCGGTGTTCCACATTCACACTTTACATACAGTCAGGTGCTTTCCCACTGGGGGGATGGCCCAGGGTAGATAGTGGGTGGCCATCACGAAGCATGCGACTTTCCCAGTCACTGAAACCAGCCACCTGTGGGGCAGGTTCCACTTGGGGTAGAAGTAGGAGCAACATCACACAACCTTCAGTCTACCCAGGACTCCAGTTCTGGCGACAAGACACAACCACCACCTTCTTCCTTTTTCTTCTTTCACAGGGCCTGTGGCTTGGAGCGAAACGCTCAGCCTGGGTTCCTCACTACTGGAGGGGCAACTCTTAGAAAGGACATTTTCCAAACACCAGTGGCTTCTTCCAACTTATCCGAGGTCGACGGGGCCCATCACAGCGGGTGACCAGTACTTCCCAGGTGAATGGCATAGACTGAGTAATATACCTGGAACCCACAGAGACTATGTCCGCCTGTCATTCCAGGCGCCGCCTCCCCGCGCCTCGCCATCACTACTCCCCTCATCATCCTCCCTGGGCCCGCTCCATCTGTGGGGAGCAGAAACACCTTAACTGCTACTAACATCTGCCCCAGAGTAGAGCGGCAGCTAATTCCCTGTCCGCATACCGCAGGTAGCGTCACAATAACAACCTCCACCATCACCCTTACCCACCCTCCCCCTCCATGTATACCTCGTGGTCACGAAACTGGGCAGGGCCACCAGTGACATCCACTGATCCTCACCGGGACGGTGACGAGTATCTTTCCCCCGACCCCCTGGGGTGCTACACATACCCTATATCAGTGGTCCCCAGCCTTTCTGACCCCGAGAGCCACATTCAGCTCTGACAGAGGGCCGCCAGCCACATTTAGCTCCCATCGCCCTCACAGTAGTGACACCCAGAAGCAACCAATTACCAGATTTCTATCGAAATCACCACACTGAAGCATTAAACCAAGATCCAGGGGTTCCTACCTCCATTCTGGTCTTCTGTGTGAGGCTCCTAACAAATGTCACCATCCAAGGACCTACTCTCCATAGCGGTATGCTAGACATTGGATATTGTGCTAATGCACCT
Organism: Anomaloglossus baeobatrachus; assembly: GCF_048569485.1. Lineage (NCBI taxonomy): Eukaryota > Metazoa > Chordata > Amphibia > Anura > Aromobatidae > Anomaloglossus > Anomaloglossus baeobatrachus. The sequence goes on from NC_134359.1 coordinate 50,457,602, forward strand.
AGGTGGCTGACAGGCGTGAGCCTCAAATTATGGGCCCAAAAGCCACATGTGGCTCCCAAACCAAACGTTGGTGACCCCTACCCTATATAAACAAACGTGTTAGAAAACATCAATTTTAGTTCAGGTGTCTCATCCGGTCCCATCGTCACGCGGTGTACAACATCGGCCACTCGCCATGCCGTCTGCTTTTACAAACGTAACAGAATCTCTGGTGGCAAAGGGCCCCTTTGGAAGAACAGTGTAGGGGCCCTTTTCAGTCCAATAGCTCATCAATATTCACAATTCCACCTGTTTTGTAAGTAGAAACGGGCCCCTCAACCTCTTGGGCCCCTGTGCAGCTGCACAGGCTGCACCAAATATGTCCACCCCGTCTGGTGGTAAAATGCTTCCTGATACTAGAGTCCAAACCTCCCATGGGATTAACATTGGCAAAAAAACAGTGACCCTGTCGGGAGCGTCATGGCGTGGACAATTGTATGCTTCAAATGTTGTGGGACAATTAAAGGAAAGGCTTTCTGTGCCAACATGACTGTGTCCCAGTGCACCAAGCAAGGTCCATAAAGACATGGTTTGGAGGAGTTTGGTGTGGAAGAACTTGACCGGCCACACAGAGTCCTGATCTCAACCCCATCCAACACCTTTGGGATGAACTAGTACAGTACTCTCATCCAACATCATCAAGAACAGCATCTGTAAGGTCACGGAGAGGGCAAAAATTCCCACAGGCAACTCGAAAATTTGGTAGAAATCCTTCCTACAACAGTTATAACTGCAAAAGGAGGAACCAACTGCATATTAATGGCTATGGATGTACAATGGGAGGCCAGAAGAGCTCCTGTAGGTGTCGTGGGAAGGTGGGTGTCTAAAAGCCCAGATAGTAAATGTGGTAAGAAATCGATGCAGACACAGGGAACATAAAAACCCCATAGACCTCATTCTTGGTTGATTGAACCTGGGAGCCGCATTACATCCATGTGCAGGAGGTCGGAGATAAAGCTGGTGTCGCGAGCGGGGAGGGAGCCGTAGCTGCTGCGCTCTCGCTGGCGCTCGGGTCCGGCGCTGCTGCTGATGCTCGGTGGCTCGAGCGGTGGGCCGGATCCGGGGACTCGAGCGGCGCTCCTCGCCCATGAGTGAAAGGGGTGGTTTGGTTTGGGGATTTGGTCCGTGATGCCACCCACGGTTTGTGGTGAAGCTGGGCACCACCGCTGCTGGTGACGGGGATCCCGGGAGCGTTAGCAGGGAGCAGCTGAGATGTTTTCCCCCTCTGTGGGTAGGGGGTTGGTGGTCCCGGTTGAGGTGACGGGGAAGCAGGGCTGGCAAGGTGCAGGGTCGCTTGGACTGCGCAGCGCGGTGGCAGTCGGCACGGTAGTACTCACTCAGCCACAAATGGATGCACAGTCTCTGGTAAAACAATCGGCTGGATGGACGGGTCCCGCAGCCGGCTGCTGTGGCTTCTCCCGGACGGTTGGTGGTGGCTGCCTTTCCCTGCCCCTTTTGTGTGTGTTCGGTCCCGATGGCTTCCCACCGGTAACCCGCTCCCCAGCGTGGATATGTGCCGGAGGAGCCCTTTTGCCCGCAGGCTCTGGCCCTGGGAACTCTAGCTGTGGCGGTAGCTGTATTTCCCTTGTGCGGTTTGGACGGTTGCCTTCAAATCGGGTCTTAGCTGTTTGGAAACCCCTGGGGTTCCGGTCACTAACGGATTTGACCTGTTTAACGGCGACTCCAAGCCTGGTCGGGGTCCGCAGGTCCTGCCGGTTTGTGCTGGCTTCACTTTGCTCCCCGGTTCGGTACCGGCGGGCCACCGCCCGTCCCCGGTCCTATGGTTCCGCGTTGATCTGCCTCTCCTGCAGACGGCCACCACCGTCTGCCAACCCTGCTCTCGGTGCCCAGGCCACGTACCCGGACACAGTCAGTTTGCTCCTCTACTCCTACTTCACTCCTTTCCTGACTCCTACTCACTTCTCACTGACTTCCTTTTCCGCCTCCAGGACTGTGAATTCCACAGTGGGTGGGGCCAACCGCCTGGCTCTACCCCACCTGGACATGGTGGGGTAGAGCAAGGCATCAGCCCCTGGAGGGAGGCAACAAGGATTTGTGTCTGACTGATGTGCCTATCTCGGGATGGGGGTGTTGTGCTGTAGTACCTGTGACGACCTGGCTAGTCCAGGGCGCCACATTGGACCAACATCGCAATGGAAGAGAAGGGCGTCCTGCTTCACATCTTGGGGGAGAAACCAATAGTTTTATCTGTATAAATGTACATATTTTTAATGTGGGGTGTCTTGGGTAGGTGTACTTTTTTTTTTCTTTTTACACCGAGACATTTTTATGAAGTCATTTTAAAGAAATGTAAATTTGATAGCAGCTTTATTTTGTGTTATACATTTCCCCTGAAGGGTTCTCACTGTAGAGTATATAGAAACAGAGCAAAGTTTTCCTGTGGGTATTTACCCTATAATTTATGCGTGTACAGGTCATCCTAGTAAATCATTTATCTATAACATGTCTTGCTTTTAGAGGATTTTTTTTTTGTATGAAAGACATTTTTTCTCTATTCATACAATAAGATGTAATAAGTCTGATCTCTGGTGGTTCCAATGCCGAAAACAATACCATTTACTATACATGGGAAGGGGGAGGGAGGGTGGGGGGGGAGGTGTCTTGATTTTCCGCTCATTTTTCCCTGGCCTGGTACACATCATCTCTCCATGCTCAATGTCAGACCGGAGTTACACAAACCCCTTTATTTTAATGTCATTATCAAAAAATAATCCTAGAACCTTTTCACTTTGGCATCTAGACCCAATAACAGACATCACTTTTCAGCAGTCTCATTACCATCAGAGGCAAGATTATATAGTATATAATAAAAGGTCATCCCTAGATTTTAAAGGCGTACCTTAGATTGTAATCACAGAGAGCAATAAAGGAAAAAGTCAATAGGTTACCATTGCATTTCACCTCCTCTTCCTCCCTGCACAGTGACCTCTGCACAGGCCACAGAGCATGCTCACAATACTCTCCTATAAATGTCACCAGTGTTTTTTTCTTCTCTTTGGAAAAAAATAGAAATACACTTTAACGCTTCGTCTTACCAGAAGCCCTTTTATGCAATAGCTACTTTGTGACTTGTAGAAGCACGTCTTCTCCATAACACTGCGGATAAGCTTTTCATTCAAGCGTGAAATGTAAGAAACTAATCATTGTGTTCAGGTATGGAGTTAGTGTACAGATCAAAAGGGTTCGAGGGGGTTGAAGGTGGGGAAAAAAAAAAAAGTAAGTGTAGTAGGAGTTGATCGGCAATGTCTGTCAACATCCAACAGTTGATGGAGTTGTGGTGCTCAGCTCCGCAGTTGCTTACTCCTGGCTGTTAGCGGTGCTGAGGGTAGCTGATCGGTGGGGTCAAGAGTGGAACAACCGTGTAATATTCATGATCTATTCTTGAAGCACCACTCCAGCGTTTTGGGTTTTTTTCATCGCTCTAAATCCAAATCTCCTGCTTTCAGTCTTATTCTCACTTTTCGGCATTTTCACCATTTCTTGACATCGCTCCGGTCTCGCAGCACCACCTTGTGATCATGACTTCTGACTGAAAGTCAGAACTGACGTCATAAGCTGAAGTTGGTGAGGTGCAGGGTCGCAGGGACAGCGCGGCGCGGTGTCGGATGGCACGGGTGTACTCACTCAGCAAGAAAGGTACAAAGTCCTCGGTAAACCAAACGGCTGGATGGACGGGTCCCGCAGCCGGCTGCAGTGTTTCTCCCCGGACAGGTGATGGCGGCTGTCTTTCCCTGCACCTTGATGTTCTTCTGCTGACTACGATGGATTCCCAACGGTAGTCTGCTCCCCGATGTATGGGTACCGGAGGAGTCAGTTTGCCCGCAGACGCTGGCCCTTGGGTCTCTAGCCTTAGGCGGTAGCTGTATACCCTCACGGTGTGGGCGGTTGCCTTCAATCGGGACTTTTGCTGTTGTGAAACCCCTGGGGTTCCAGTCACATTCGGATCTGACTATTGTCGGCGGCTCCAAGCCTGGTCGGGGTCCGCTGGCCCTGCCTGTGTGTGCTGACTTCACTTCGCTCCCCGGTCGGTACCGGCGGGCCGTCGCCTGTCCCCGGTTCTATGGTTCCGCGTTGCTTCACCACTCCTGCAGACGGCCACCACAGTCTGCCAACCTTGCTGTCAGTGCCCGGGCCACTACCCAGACACCCAAGTGCTTACTCCTCTCACTTCAACCTCCTAAACTGTTCTGTCACTTTTCCCGCCTCCAGGCCTGTGAACTCCTTGGTGGGTGGAGCCAACCGCTTGACTCCGCCCCACCTGGTGTGGACATCAGACACTGGAGGGAGGCAACAAGGATTAATGTTTGGCTGTTGTCCCTGTCTAATGGGGTGGGGGTGTTTGTGTGTTATCTGTGACGACCTGGCTAGGCCAGGGCGCCATATATATACATACACACACACACACACACACACACTTGTCCCCCAGCAATGCAGTCCCCGCTGCACTGACGTCCTCAGCTATGGCCCCGATCGGCTCCACCCACTTCGCACTCCTCCCCCGCTCACATTGTCGGCAACCGAACGATCAGCTGATCACCCGGCGGCCGGCTACTGTGAGTGATCGGCTGATCACCCGGCGGCCGGCTACTGTGAGTGATCGGCTGATCACCCGGCGGCCGGCTACTGTGAGTGATCGGCTGATCACCCGGCGGCCGGCTACTGTGAGTGATCGGCTGATCACCCGGCGGCCGGCTACTGTGAGTGATCGGCTGATCACCCGGCGGCCGGCTACTGTGAGTGATCGGCTGATCACCCGGCGGCCGGCTACTGTGAGTGATCGGCTGATCACCCGGCGGCCGGCTACTGTGAGTGATCGGCTGATCACCCGGCGGCCGGCTACTGTGAGTGATCGGCTGATCGTTCACAATAGTCTGCCGACGGTAAAACTGTAAAAAAAAAAAACAAAAACCAAAACGGATTGCGTTGTTTCGCAGCATCCGTTGCATCCGTTGTGCCACTATATGCAACACATCCGTTGCATCCGTCACACAACGCTGTGAGAACATAAAAAACACTTTCTAATACTTACCTAACGGTTGCTCGGTTGACCATATGGGAGTCTCCGTTCTCCGGTGCGGACGCCTCCCCTTTCGGCCATCTTCGTCCTCTTTCTGAAGCCTGTGTGCATGACGTGTCTACATCATACACACTCGCCGGTCCTGCGCAGACGCACTACAATACTTTGATCTGCCCTGCTCTGGACCTGAATGCCGGCGAGTGTGGATGACGTCGGACGCGTCATACACCACGGCTAGAGAAGGAGAACAAAGATGGCCAAAAGAGGCGGCGCCGGCAACGGACAATGGAGACGCCCATATGGCCAACCACGCGACTGTTAGGCAAGTATTATAAAGTGTTTTTTATGTTCTCACAGCGGCCTGGGCTCTTATATACAGCATGTTAGAATGCTGTATATAAGAGCCCGGTGGTGGTGACCACAGCGTATAGGCCAAAAAAGTGGTAACAGGTTCCCTTTAACATTCTACAAATGGGTAAAAAAAAAAAAAGCAGCAAACACTCATCCCTAGAGGTAAGGGTTGCTATATTAATCAGTAGGACACGGAGACGTCTTCCCATGGGGTTTCCTCCATGACTCCAGTTTCACTCTTTGTGTAGTCTGCATTACAAGCAGAACCTGATGTGGCTGCACAATGGCACAAAGAGCTCCGGTGACGCCCCGTGGGAAGATAAACCGAACAGGATCCAATACAGTGGGCAACAATGGGTCTTTGTTTTCTGTTGGGTTTACAAGTGATTTGTATAGAATCCAACAAAAAATAATCAATGCAGGCCTCCGTACCAAGCCAAGATAGAAGGCTGGGTCGGCAACATTGTAGAATTTTCCTGCTTCCACGGCAGGCAAGTCTTAGAAATCTCACCAACATCCTTACGATTTTTCCCATAAATTTTATACTACGCATTTTTTTTTAATTTTTTTTTTTTTTTAGCAGATTTTCCCTTTTTCCTAATGTGGTGGATACATTCTACAGCAAAATCCACAAATAAATAATAGGCTTGTAGTTTAACATGCAGACTTAAAAAAGAATCGTAGACCTGGTCTAAAAAGTTGGCGACAGTCGGAAATCAACCTCTGGTCTTCTAAAGCCCACGATCACACAATATTTGAGGCGTCCACTCAGTCCTATTTATTTCTATGTAATAACAATGTTGATGTTCAGGTTTTTGAGAGTCTTAACGGCTTCAGGTTTCCAACAATGCCAAGTGTTTAAAAAGTGAGCGGACCCTTCTGCTCTGTAGATGATCTATACTCTTCAATATAAGTCAATGAGAAGGCTTAAAAACCCAGAAGGCCCCTGGGGTAATTTTTTGAACATTTTGTAAAAATTGTCACCAAAACACCCACCCCCTCCCCCCCCAAAAAAAAAAAAAACAACAAAAAGATTTCCAAAAGTTCATGCCACATCTTACTCGTTAGCCCTTGTGCCCTAAAAACCTATGGGAGGCCGCTGCACATGGTGGTGGTGCCCAGTATCACTTGCTACCATGAACATTTCCTGGCTACCAACTTGCAAAAGAAATGGTGATAAGCAGCTACATGGGCTCCCCAGTGAGCAATGGGGCGTTTAGACTGGTGCTACAATGGTTGGAGGGGTTGGGGGATGTCAAAATGTGCGCAAACAGGCTTGATCCCAAACACTGAAGTGTGCCTGTACCTGTGGGTTGACGACAGAGCTGCAGAGAGCCTATATACAGTGATGGAGCGCGGTCTGGCAAGACCCCAAAGCACTGGCGGACACAGACACCCTTGTGGAGGAACAGTATATAGGCCCTTTGCAGACCAAGAGCTCATCAAAACGCAAAATTCTACCTTCTTTGGAGGTACAAATGGGCCCCCCATCCTCTTGGAACCCTGTATAGCCAAACAGGTAGCACAATGATATGTCGGCCCCTGCCCCAAAGGCAGGCAGGAAGACGGGAAGACGGAATATATGTATACCGCCCCGGTGTTGGTCAGGCTGCTCGGATTCGGGATCATGGTGGCCCGGACCCGGCTTGGCGGACACTTTGATCCGTGAAAGGGGTATTTACAGTGGATTAGTTCATGACGCCACCTGCAGGTTGCGGTAGTGGGAGTACCGCCGCTCCTGGAAGGAGTACCGGGGCAGATTGTGTTTGGCAGGAAGGTGTCAATCCCTCCGCAGGTAGGGAAGGCCCCGGACTCAGGGTGTTGGTGCTTTGGGAGGACAGGGTGCAGGGGACCAGGGTACTCCCTGTGGGTAGCCGTGGTGATGGATGAGGTTTAAGGCCACTTTACACACAGAGATAAATCTGCGGAAGATCTGTGGTTGCAGTGAAATTGTGGACAATCAGTGCCAGGTTTGTGGCTGTGTACAAATGGAACAATATGTCCATGATTTCACTGCAACCACAGATCTGCCAAAGATTTATCTCTGTGTGTAAAGTGGCCTTTAGAAAGGAGACACACACACACTGCAAGTAAACCAAAGTATCTGTGTACAGCTGCCGGGAGTCCGTCCAAGTACCCAGTCCCACCGATATCACTTAGTGATCCGGAGCCTGCATCCATGCACAATTTGTAGTCCGTTGGTGGTCCCCGTGGCTTGCAGCTGTTGGGGGCCCTGCTCACTATTTGTAGTGTAGATGTGCTCTTGAGGGCTGGCATGCGGGATTTTAGTGGGTTACTGTGTCTTGATACACCCCTATCCCCCTCGTTGTAATGATGCCCTCAACCTCTGAGCTCGTAGGGAAGTCCTTGGAGGTCCTCTCCCATACAGGTGAATTGTCAGGACGTTGAATCGGCTCCTGACCTAGGGTCCTGTACCCCCTCGTGCTCAGTTCCGGTCAGTTCTTTTGGACCTTCTGGTGCCGACAGTCCTCCAAGACTATGTCCGTCACACCCTCGTCCAATGTCCCTGCTACCGGTCCCCGACTCCTCCGGACCCGGATCACCGCTTGCGACCCAACCAGTGTCCCTAGATCCCCAGGAGCTAACTCTCCCAGCTCCTCTCTTTGGAGCCTACTTCACTTCTCAGTTTCCTTCTCACAGTCTGCTCAGTCCCCCAGTGGCCAGCCCATTTCCAGTTTGTCCAGCCCCCTGGTGTGTCTGGTGGTGACTGCTGTGAGGTGATTGGGTTTTGTGGTGCAGATGGGAGTGACATCGGCTGCTTGGATACCTGGAACCATGGGGGGTTGGTGCTGCACCCTGGGTAAGGATGCAGTACCCTGTGGCACCCTGATGTATTCAGGGGCGCCACATATGCAAAATCGTCTATTTTTCATTCAGTTGAACACAAGACCATTTTTCATCCATAGGTCATCCTTATGGCGTAATGTTACATCCATATGCCGTCCATACATTTACAGCCGTATGACTTCCGCTTTTTACATAAACCATGTAATCATTAAAGGCCAAATACAGTCTCCTATCTTAATTGTAGTGGATCGATGAAAAACACACAACATACAAAACGATAACATCATTGTCATCCGCTTTTTCCACATCAATTGAATTATTATGGGCGCGTCAGATCCAGAAATATAGATCCAAGTAATGCGTGCCGTGGTTTGTGACACGCAGCCCATCAGTGGAACCTCCGGAATACGGTGAGGTTTCCATCCATGGTGTAAGGACTGCTCAGGAAGCGATTGTGCTATTGATCTTAAAGAAGCTGTCCGCTACTAGTGTGTCGCCCTGGACAAGCCAGGGGCCACAGAGCACAACACCAACACACCCCACACTCCCTGCAGGCACATCAAGGTCAGACACAAAACCCTTGTTGCCTTCCTCCAGGGGCTGATGTCCACACCAGGGGGCGGAGCCAGGCGGTTGGTCTCCGCCCACCGAGGAGTTCACAGTCCTGGAGGCAGGAAAAGGAAGTTCAGTTAAGCTAGGGAACTGAAGGAGTGAGGAGTTCAGTTTTGACAGTGAAAGAGGAAGGAGGAAAAGTGAGCAGTAGTGAAGTGGTAAGAGAGCAGACTGAAGTGAGTCCGGGTGTGTGGCCCGGACGGAGCAGCAAGGTTGGCAGACGGTGGTGACCGTCTGCAGGAGTGGCCTATCGGAGTTTGCCTAAGGACAGTGGACGGGCGGTGGCCCGGCGGTACCGGACCGGTACACAAGGAGAAGCCAGCACCATTGGCAGGGGCTTTTCGGACCCCGGCAAGGCTAGGAGTCGCCGTGAAGTTGCGGAATTCGTTAGTGAAGGGGACCTCTGGGTTTCCAAACAGTCAAGTCCCGACAGAAGGCAACCGTCCAACCGTGAAGGGGAGACACCGCCAAGGGCAGCCGTTTCCCAGGGCCAGCGCCTGCGGGCAAAAGGGGCTCCTCCGGCCCACATCCAGGTCGGGGAGTGGGTTACCGGTGGGAACCCATCGGAATCAACATAGAACATAGGTGCAGGGAGAGACAGTCATCACTAACCTGCAGGGAACAACAACACCGCAGCCGTCCGTGGGACCCGTCCATCCAGCCGCTTGTTTTACCGTGAACTGTGTCATCATCATTGGGCTGAGTGAGTACCTCCGTGCCGTGCGGCACAGCGCTGACCCTGCACCTCACCAGGCCCCGCAACCCGCCTGCCATCCACTCCTACTCCATCACCGGGCCCCGGGACAACCAACCCCCTACCCACGGAGGGGAGAAATAACAACAAAGCTGCTCCCTGTCACCGCTCCCGGGATCCCCGTCCAGAGCAGCGGTGGTGTCCACACAATCACCACAACCGTGGGTGGCGTCACGGACAATATCCCCAACACCAAACCACCCCTTTTCACTCACGGGCGAGGAGCGCCGCTCGAGTCCCAGGGATCCAGCCCATCGCTCGAGCCACCGAGCAGCAGCAGCCGTAGAGCAGCGGCAGCCGGACCCGAGCAGTGGGAGAGCGCAGCGTCCCCTCCTCTGCCCGCAACACTAGCACAACCCATCACTATCCTTTTGTTTCCCCCTTTTAAAATAACATCACTTACTGGTCACCGATGCTGTTCCAGCAGTGTAATCACGGTCTCTAGCAGGAGCGCAAAAGAGTGTTATATGTCGCCATCCCTGTGGCCAATCAGTGGTAGCTTCACTCACCCCGCAAGTGGACAAATTAATTGCATCCGGATCATTTCCACTGGATGTATCCAATACTCCAAAGGCAGGAAAAGTGAAGCAGCCATCGTGATCGAGTGGTCTAACATTGATATGTACTGCCACGAGAGACAGTGAAACCACCGCTGGAACAGCACTGGCACCGAGTATAAGTGTTGTTATTGAAAAAAGGGGAAACATATGTATAGATAATGGTTGTTCTAGTTGTGGACAACCCCTTTAAGAAGTTAAATATACTTACTGAACCAAAAAAGGAGCTTCCATAAAATTAGGAAAGCAAATGACCACGGCGAACTTCAGTGTAAAAAAATATCAGAGTTGCCGATACCCAGAGATTAATCACACAGCTAATCTTAGCAATTCATTTTAAAAGAAATGTGACAGTGTATTTTTATAGATGCAGGAATGTGCGGTAATTAACATATATTCGGGTCATTAAAGGGCGACGTCCTCATACGTGGATGGAAGACACCCGCTCTGTAAAGGAGCCACCCATGTCACCACACCTCTAAACGCACGTATAGGAATGATACCTACATTACAATGACAAACTTAGCTAGTTAAAACACCCATAGCAAGGGATTGCTTAAAAGGCAATTCCCTAGAATGCGATTTGCCACTTATTTATTGATATTCGACTAAATCATACTCTGAAGCCAAGACGTGGATCACGGTGATCATCAAGGAGGTAACCACACTTCACATCTGCGGAAAAAGCGCAAGAGTCAAGAAGACTTTTGTGCTAGTTCCAGGTATAATATATACCGTATATATTTTGCGTGGGCTTATGTATATGCACAGAGTCATCCTAGCTGACGAGTACAATCAATGACGATCATCATGGAAAAACACAGGAGGCCGATGAGAGGTCTATTCCCGACAGCGCTGCTGGTAACAATGTCACCAGTGTACACGGGAGCAGAGAACAATGGCTGGAGTCTGTACCAGGGACACGTGCCACCATCCAACACAGGCTGATGACAACTCACCAATCTGACGCATGAAAAGAAAAAAATAACCTCAGCACTAAAAGGACCAAAAAATAAAGTGGGGAAAAAAGGATTTTTGTGTTGTCAGTTCTCCATCAACACAGGAGGAGCAGAATCACAATATTGGGGACCAGATTAATAGCAGCCGTCACTACATTTGCTAATGTTTCATAGATACAGACATTATTTGAGAGCTTTCTTACAAAAGGAAGGTTCTGTGGATTTATGCAATTAAATCTTAAAGGGGCTGTCCGGTAAAAATAAGTTATATCTGCTGGAGATAAGTGATAATGACGCGCCCGCGGGGTCTTGGGAATTGCTCATCACCGGGCCGGTTTTGGGTTGTCACAGTGGCCTGGCCCAGCTCCGTGATTCCCACGGTGTCAACCAAAATGATGGGGGGGGGGGGGGATGACAGTGATGATGGGAGTAGTTGTCTTTCGTGATGCCACCTGTGGTATGCAGCCATTAGGGGAGCCGCCGCTGTGCAAGGTTTATCTCTGCTAGGGTGGATGGTGACGCAGCTCAGGTGTTGCAGCTCTTCACATGTTGACAGCAGTTGTCCACCCCGGTGTGGGAAGCGCGAGCGCGGGAAGGATCAGACGACACAGCAGTTGCAGTTTAAGGTGTTTACTCACTGAGTTGCTCTTGCCGTTGGACTGCCAGACTCCGCTGTGATGGGCTGGAGACGATCCCGGATAGTTCGGGGGCCAGTACTGGAGGGATACTTCGTGAGTCCTTTCTCCCTGTGCTCTGTTGTGCGAGTCCCTGCGACTTGAAGCTACACAGGAACCGGAGTCCTGGGGGTGGTTATGTTCCCCGTCTCGTATAGCAGGCAGTGCAAGTGTGGTGCCCCAGGACCTGGTCGCCACAACAGCATTGCCCTTCCAAAGGGTTAATGCTGAGCCTGGAGGTAATTGGGAGGTCCATTGGCCAGCAAGTTTAACATCCAACGCAGTTCTCCCTCCGGCCAGCAGGGGGAGCTCTGAACCTGGAATTCCAGGGAGCCTTCCTCAAGTCTGACCTGAGGGAGGAAGTAGTAGTCAGTCTGTAGAGAGAGGTGATAGTGAGCAGACGCAGGGTGAGCTGTCCTGTGGATCTGGGGCCTAGAGCTAGAGTAGCTTGGCCCAGGGAAGCAGGAGTAGCAGAGAGGCAGCGAAGAGACTCGGACATCGGAGTCTGTGGCCACCAGGGCTTAAAATACCCCTGGTAGCCGAATCCGAAGGGCAGGAGAGCTGCAAGCACCTGGCCCATATACATCCCGAACACACAGCTGCAGCATCAGGGACCGGTGTGGACTCCAGCAGAGAAGCACCAGAGAGGGCCTGCGCAGCCTGCTACAAAGGGAAAGGGACGTACCACCGGTCCCAGCAGCAAAGAGGGCCATTGCTGGATTCAGAGAAGCAAGGTCCTATGATAACAAAGAAAAGCACAGGAGTAGGCCTCATACTTAGCTGGCCAGAAAGATCACCCCAAGTACTTCCAGGCCGTCCGGATCCTCATCACCACCTGTAACGGTCTCCCAGGACTGGACTGTTCCTAAAGTAAAAGAGGAAAAGGTAAAGAGACTGTTGTTTGTGCCTGGTTCTTTCATTGCCTGTCGGCCCTGCACCGTGTTAGCCACTCAACACCATAGACTTTCACGAGCACTAACAGTGTCCCCGGGGCTCCGCTCCACCTGTGGGGAGCAGTACCACCATCGCTGCTATATCATCACCCCGGAGGCCTCACACAGCAGCGGCGGCTTAATAACCGCAGACCACAGGTGGCGTCACGAACACAAACTTTAATTCAAGCCACATATTTTACTGACACCCACCAGGGCCACGGAGCCGGGCCCAGCCACCACTGACTACCTCCGGACTAGTCCGGCCCGGCACCGGGTGTCCCATAGCCCTGGGGTGGGCGAGTCAATTTTGGCGCCGTGAACAGGATTTCGTGCCCGGTTTCACCGGGTACTGTGCGCCTGCAGAAACTGTGCTTAAAAGACTGTGTTACTGTTTGCAAACTGCCGCCATTAGCCTCGCCGAGCGCAGGAAGAAGGGGGGCGTGCCTGACAAAGAGCGCGAAGGGAGCGCGCCATCAGAGCAGAGCGCTGTTAACCCCGCGCGACCCAGAAGGGAATTTGAAAAGTGAACGGAGCCTGGTAAGGTTCACTAAGGGGGAGGAAGATGTCCGACTCAGAGGGAGAGCAGGTGGCTGCCATAGCCCGAGGCGCCGCAGCACCGGCCGAAGCAATCCCAGTCGCCGCCGCCCCAGCCCCCGCTGTAGCGCCGGTAATGCCGATCACAATGCCGTACATCCCGGGAGCAGAATGGCTGCCGCAGTACTCCGGGGAGTCCCATACCTTGAGCGACTTCAGAGAAAGCCTGCACAGCTTGTTCATAGTGTATCCGCTGACTGAGAGCCAGAAGGTGGGCATATTAATGGGGCAGCTAGCCGGCGCGGCCCAGCGTGAAGTGAAGTCCTGGCCTGATACAGATAAAGGGACAGTAACCCAGATACTGGCCAAGCTGAAGAGTACTTTTGACACCCGCACCGCAGCAGAGATAAAGATGAGATTCTTTGGGTGTAAGCAGCGGGCCACAGACAGCATAAGGGACTATGCCTTAAACTTGCAGGAGGCCCTGAAAGCAGTTAAACAGGTGGACCCAGAGAGTGTACGAGAAGGAGACAAACTCCTAACTGAGCAGTTCATAGAAGGGCTCCTGTCAGACGCCCACAGGACCCAGCTGCGTATCATGGTCCTGCAGAACCCTGCTCTGGGCTTTGCAAAGTTTAAGGACCAGCCCATCCGGGTACTAAGAGAATCTACACCGAATGACCCAGTACCCCTGCGGCCTCTTGCTATCACGTACCCCGGGGTGGTGCCTGCAACACAAGCTGCTGCAGGGGCCGAGGCGCAGTCCCTGGATAAGGATCCCACTGCAGAACTCAGGCAGCAGGTCCAGGAGCTGACCAAGACTGTAGCTGCCCTTGCCAAGACCGTGCAGTCTCTACAAGTGACCCCATCGCCTGCAAGAATCGAGTTGGCCTCCAGCCCAGATGACGTCCCATGGATGCGACAGAGGAGGATTCCGCCGACCCGAGGAAAAGACACAGACCGGTATGATTCAACAGGACAACCGATCTGCCACCGCTGCAGCCAGGCGGGCCACATTGCACGACACTGTCCTTTAAATGGGCCGAGCCTGGGGCCAGGAGCCAACCCCCAGGTGTAAGGAAGCCCGGCTCAACCCCCAGCCGCAGCAAGTATGTGGGAGGACGACCGGTCCTTCCTATTGTGCTGGATGGGATCCCTTTGAATGCCCTCTTGGACACGGGGTCCCAGGTAACAACCATCCCCTATAAACTGTACAAAAGATATTGGGCTGATTCAGACATTGACCATGGCCCAGATGATGATTTAACAATTGTGGCCAGTAATGGTCAGCCCTTACCTCAAATTGGGTACAAAGAAGTAACCATTAAAGTGGGGCAGGTAGAATTGCCATGTCAGGGGATGATAATTGTAGATATTGATCGCAAAGAATCTGACCCACTGCTAACCATTGGTACAAATGTGACAGAAAATTGTATTGCCGAAATGATAATTTTGTTGCAACAGGCGTCTGAAACTGCCAGCTCCGGGCAGCAGCGTGCCCTACAGAGGGAGATCAGAGCCCTGGTGAGGAGGCAGCAGGTAGAGCTGGCCGGAGGAGAAATTGGCAGTGTGAGGGTAAGTGACCCCCTCCCCATTGCAATACCCCCAAGAAGTGAAATGTTGATATGGTGTCGGGCAGCAATAGGCCTCAAGGGTCAGGATTACCATGCCTTGGTGGAACCGGTGTATTCAGACAGTAGGCCTGGAGTCCTGGTAGCCAGAGGGGTAGCAGACGTCCGCAAGGGGAGAGTGCCCGTCCGTGTCCTGAATTGTGGGGAGGAGGAGGCCAAATTGCCCCGGTACGCCACTGTAGCAAAACTGTACACTGTCAGCAACAATACCATCAAAGCAGTGGAACCCTTGATCCCGTCTGACCAGGCGGAAGACAATGGCTCCAAGGGACGGCTGGAAGACTGGTGCCAAAATTTACATGTGGGCACCGACTCCACCCCCTCACACCAAAAGCATGGGGTTTACCGGGTGGTACAGGAGTACGAGCGGGTCTTCAGCAAACACCCCCTAGATTTTGGGCAGGTGAAAGGGGTTAAACATCAAATCCCCACGGGTGATCATTATCCCATTAAAGAGAGATACCGCCCTGTACCCCCCGCACAGTATCAGCGTGCCAAAGAGATGTTACGGAAAATGAAAGAGGCTGGGGTTATCAGAGATAGTTGTAGCCCCTGGGCAGCTCCTCTAGTGCTCGTAAAGAAAAAAGATGGTACCATAAGAATGTGCGTAGATTACAGGCAAATTAACCGCATTACACATAAAGATGCTTATCCACTACCCAGAATAGAGGAGTCACTAACAGCCTTAAAGTCAGCTAACTATTTCTCCACCTTGGATCTCACCAGTTTGTATTGGCAGGTTCCCGTGGCAGAGGCGGACAAGGAGAAGACTGCATTCACGACACCAATGGGCCTCTGCGAGTTCAACTGTATGCCATTCGGGCTCTGCAACGCCCCAGGGACATTCCAAAGGTTGATGGAGTGCTGCTTGGGCCACCACAACTTTGAAACCGTGCTGTTGTACCTGGATGACGTCATAGTCTACTCCAAGACTTATGAAGAGCACCTGAGGCACTTAGCAGAAGTGTTTGAGTCTTTGTCGAAATATGGCCTGAAGATAAAGCCGTCCAAATGTCACCTCTTGAAGCCAAAAGGTACAGTACCTGGGTCATGTGGTCAGCGCAGAAGGTGTGGCACCTGATCCAGAGAAAGTCACCGTGATCAAGGACTGGCCAAGACCCACGACGGTAAAAGAGGTGCGGCAGTTCCTTGGGCTGGTGGGCTACTACCGAAGGTTCATTGATGGTTTCACAAAGATAGCAGCGCCCCTTCAAGATCTCCTGGTGGGCCAGCCAAAGCAGGCCAAGAAGCAGAGCCCTCCATTTGAATGGAGCAGCCAAATAGAAACATCCTTTGTCCGGCTGAAAGGGGCTCTCACGGGAGAAGAAATTCTGGCCTACCCTGACTACAGCCAGCCGTTTGTACTGTATACAGACGCCAGCAACGTGGGACTGGGAGCGGTTCTGTCCCAGGTGCAGGGAGGCAGAGAGAAGGTAATAGCTTACGCTAGTAGGAAGCTGCGGCCCACAGAAAGGAATCCAGAAAACTACAGTTCCTTCAAGCTGGAGTTCCTCACTATTGTTTGGGCGGTGACTGAACGCTTCAAGCACTATCTGGCATCGGCCAAGTTCACCATCTTCACGGACAACAATCCGTTGACACATCTGGCAACAGCCAAGTTAGGTGCGTTGGAACAGCGATCGATGGCCCGGCTGTCTAACTTCGACTTTACCATCAAGTACCGGGCTGGCAAGAAGAATAACAATGCTGATGCGCTGTCCAGAATGCCTCACTTACCCGAGTCTGGAGAAGACCTGGATGAACTTGAAGAGATAGAGTTACCGGCTTTCCATCATCAGGGTGTTTCCCAGTGTGAGCATGCTGTAGGAGTGAAGCGCTCGAGCCAGCACGAGGTCTCGGTCAACCCATTACTCCACCATAATTGGGAAGAGACACAGAACGGTGACCCGGCCGTGCGATTGGTCAAAGAAAAGCTAGCACAAGCTGAGACCCATCTTGGCCCAGATGCTCCAGAAGAAGCCCAGCAGCTGTGGAAGGAGAGGGGACGACTGTTCACCTACCAAGGCAAGCTCTGCAAGAGATATGTCAACTGGCGAACGAATGAACTCGTCTGGCAGATAGTGGTCCCGCAGAGGGATGCTCCAATGGTCCTAGCAGCTTATCATGATAACGCAGGACACTTCGGGTGGAAGAAGTTGGAGACCCTACTCCGTGATCGGTTCTACTGGGTGCACATGAGAAAGACAGTCGAGAAGTGGTTCCGAGACTGTGGTCCGTGTAACCTGAGGCGGAAAGATGATGCCAGCCAGAGGTCTCCCCTACAGCCAATTGTCACGAAGCAGCCCCTGGAGTTGGTGGCCCTGGACCATGTGAAGTTAACACCAAGCCGGTCAGGCTATGTGTACGCCCTCACCATAGTGGACCATTACTCTTGTTTCCTGGTAGTAGTGCCCGTGAAGGACCAGACAGCCAGAACAGCAGCGAGAGCATTTCAGGCATACTTTTGCCGACCTCACGGTTACCCTGAAAGGGTACTGACTGATCAGGGTCCTGCATTCGAGGCCGAAGTGTTCCAAGAGTTCTGTAACATGTACGGTTGTAAGAAAATCAGAACCACACCGTACCACCCCCAAACCAATGGATTGTGCGAGAAGATGAACCATGTGGTTATTGATATGCTCAAGACTCTACCTTTGGAAGAAAGAAACCAATGGCCAGAGAAGTTACCAGATCTGGTAGACTTGTACAACCATATCCCGGTAAATTCGACCAACTGCAGCCCTGCTTACCTGATGCGAGCCAGACCTGGCAAGTTACCTGTAGACTTTGAGATGGGGACTGTGTCACCTGAGGCGGTTCAGGAAATAGAGGATTGGGATACAGAGCGGCAGCAGCAGTACCGTAAGATCCAGGAATGCGTCGAAAGGAGCCTGTCTCAAGCAAGAACGAGACAAGAGCAGCATTACAATCAAACAGCCCCAGCAACTCCCTTAGCACCTGGAGAACAAGTCCTCAAGAAGAAGCGGAGGGCGCATAAATTGGATGATCAGTGGGAGAAGGAACCCTACACCATTATCCCCTCCAACTTTGACAACAGTAAGGTATGCCTCATAAGCAAGGATGAAGGCAAGACCTATCAAGCAGTTTCTCGAGACCGCCTGAAAGCGTGGCCTGAACGGTGCAGGGTCCAAAGGGAAGTGGAAGAAGTACAGGAAAGTCCCCAAAGTCAAGAAAAAGAAGAAGAGGAGATGATCCAAACAATCCTTGGAAAATTCCCCAAAACTTGGACCCGAATAAACAATGCCATAGTGGTACCAGTTTTGACGTTCCCGCAGTTGGTCGAGCCAGAAACAGAAGAGGTTCCAGATCCACCTAAAGAACCGTCCGCTCCAACACAAGATGACACGCCAGCAGTGGAACCGGAGGTTCAACCCCCTGCCAGTGGCGAACCTGCCGTACCCTTGGCGAATCTGAGATCCCGTAGGCAACCAACGTGCATCCCTGTCAGGGTTAGGCCTACCAATAACACGGGGGGGGGCAGACACTCCAAGTAGTCAGGGACAAACCCCAGAGCTACGCCGGTCCCAACGTAGCACCCGGGGACAGCCCCCTCCAAGGTATAGAACATAGAAAATAAAAATACCTAACAGAATGTAAATAGTTATGTGAAATGTCTGTAATGTTGTGTATAAAATGCTTTTTGTCTTAGGTGATTAAGTAAATGGACAATTGGGTCACTGGACTATGGGTGGCCAACACCTAAATTGTTCATAGTTAGCACCAGTGTGCTCAACACCCCTGAAGAAAAACCCGTCCGGCGTGCATAGAGTGGGGTCATCAATGCTCTGACGCACGCCCAGAGCCTACGTTGGGGGTTTGATCGCGGCGGGTCCCCCATGGAGCAGTGTAATGGACACCCGGCAGGGAGCCACACTGGACTCTTATAGTAGTGTTTAAGTTGGTAACGTTTAAGTAATGCGCCTCCCATAATGGGATGAAATGTTGTAACCTGTTTTGTTTTGTCTCTACAGTCCGGGAGTACTGAATTTAACTAAGGGGGAGTGTGGCGCCCCAGGACCTGGTCGCCACAACAGCATTGCCCTTCCAAAGGGTTAATGCTGAGCCTGGAGGTAATTGGGAGGTCCATTGGCCAGCAAGTTTAACATCCAACGCAGTTCTCCCTCCGGCCAGCAGGGGGAGCTCTGATCCTGGAATTCCAGGGAGCCTTCCTCAAGTCTGACCTGAGGGAGGAAGTAGTAGTCAGTCTGTAGAGAGAGGTGATAGTGAGCAGACGCAGAGTGAGCTGTCCTGTGGATCTGGGGCCTAGAGCTAGAGTAGCTTGGCCCAGGGAAGCAGGAGTAGCAGAGAGGCAGCGAAGAGACTCGGACATCGGAGTCTGTGGCCACCAGGGCTTAAAATACCCCTGGTAGCCGAATCCGAAGGGCAGGAGAGCTGCAAGCACCTGGCCCATATACATCCCGAACACACAGCTGCAGCATCAGGGACCGGTGTGGACTCCAGCAGAGAAGCACCAGAGAGGGCCTGCACAGCCTGCTACAAAGGGAAAGGGACGTACCACCGGTCCCAGCAGCAAAGAGGGCCATTGCTGGATTCAGAGAAGCAAGGTCCTATCATAACAAAGAAAAGCACAGGAGTAGGCCTCATACTCAGCTGGCCAGAAAGATCACCCCAAGTACTTCCAGGCCGTCCGGATCCTCATCACCACCTGTAACAGTCTCCCAGGACTGGACTGTTCCTAAAGTAAAAGAGGAAAAGGTAAAGAGACTGTTGTTTGTGCCTGGTTCTTTCATTGCCTGTCGGCCCTGCACTGTGTTAGCCACACAACACCATAGACTTTCACGAGCACTAACAGTGTCCCCGGGGCTCCGCTCCACCTGTGGGGAGCAGTACCACCATCGCTGCTATATCATCACCCCGGAGGCCTCACACAGCAGCGGCGGCTTAATAACCGCAGACCACAGGTGGCGTCACGAACACAAACTTTAATTCAAGCCACATATTTTACTCACACCCACCAGGGCCACGGAGCCGGGCCCAGCCACCACTGACTACCTCTGGACTAGTCCGGCCCGGCACCGGGTGTCCCATAGCCCTGGGGTGGGCGAGTCACAAGTCCGTTGATGGGCCGCCCTATGGTTATGGCTCCTGGCTCTATATGCTGCTTTGCCCTGGGCGCTGTTGTGAGCCAGAAGACTTGAAATCCTCTACTCAGCGGATTCTACTGGCAGGCCGTGAAGTGCCCACCAGCCTAGGGCTCCGCACCCGGAGATGTGCGCCAGTCCTGAGGGAGCTATTAGCTCTCCCCTCAGCGACCATATTCTCCTGCGTCTCACTTCGTTCCCGGTGGTGTCCAAACTCTTGGTGTGTGTGGCTCCTACTCCCCTGATCAGTCACCCTGCCCACTCGACCACAGAGTTAGTGGGTGGGAGGCCCCAGACGATATGGTGACTATCCTCAATGACCCTACCCTAACCCCGTCCCGGTGAGAGGGCAACTGGCTTATGTGTGGTTGTGGATATTGTGAACCGGCACCGACCTCTTCCTTACCTGGGATGAGTACCGCACCTCTGGTGAGATGTAGTTGTGACGCCCTGGCCTATCAGGTCGTCACAGGGTATTGTGCAATCTGCCCTTCAGCACAGTATCCACCCTCCTTGGTTAGGGGTCCTGGTCCTTTGGTGTTGCTAACAGCCAATCAAAATCCTGGGAAAACACTTCACACCATGCCCACCAGACACACCATTGGGGGGCCAAAAAGGAATAGGGCCACCCAATTGGGGGTTAGTAAGAGGAGGTGGGAAGTATCAAAGACAGAGCAGTGTGTGTAGTGACTTTTGAGAGGAGAGGTCACGGAGGAGAGCTCCTGAGTCCCGGGTGGCAGACATTGGTCTGGGCCTGGTAGGAGCTGGAACCCCGGTCGCAGGGGACAGTGTCAAGGGGCACGGACTGCCGAGGAAAGCAGCCGGCAGCCTTGAGCTATCATCGAGCAGGGCCAGAGCACGACTGGGGACGTGGACCCTAGGCTGGAAAGTAGCTTCACGCGTTCCGGTAATTTACCAGACAGGGGTGAAGACTTCAAGTGTCATCCCCAACCCGCTCCAAAATCGAGGTACTAGCGCACCGATGGGATAGGATTTTCCCACTACAGTCCAAAGAAATCCTACGCGTGAACCCTGAGAGCAAGTTCACTCCGTTAGCCACACGGGTGAGTGGGACCCGAAGAGTTTTATACCCACGGGTCCAACAGAGACAAAAGGTGCCAAGGACAGGGCCACAGGCTAAAAGCAACACCAAGGCCACGGACCCCAGCGCGCTCCATACAAGCTGCAGTGGTGCTCAGAATTCTGGTTTACAAGCTGTCGGTGTTGTTATTCCTGGACTGAGTGAGTACGCTGAAAACCCCTGTTCCTATACCCAACGGCACCCAAACACCATCTATCCAACGGGCCCCGGGACACAAACCCCCTACCCACGGAGGGGTTAAACATCAGGCTGCCACACACCACCGTCACCGGGCTCCCCAACGGCAGCGGTGGTCCCTCACCTTACCACGCACCGTGGGTGGCGTCATGAACTTTCTAGTCCCCCTGTATATAGCCCCCTTACATCGAAAGGCCGCACGACCCCCGGGTCCGGAGACCCCTTGAGTCACTGCGGATCCGAGCAGCCCGGCTGCTGGCACGGGGGCGGCACACAGTAGCCTGTGGCGACTGAAGCCTCAGGGGCAACCACAATAACTTAATGATCATTGGGGTGCCGACCACTTGACGTGTACCAAATTGGCAGAACAGGAAATGTTTATTCCCCATGTCGAGGGCGGAGGAGGGGACGCCGCGCTCCCCCACTGCTGCTCGGGTCCGGCTGGCACTGCGGCTGCTGCGGCCTGCCGCTGCTCGGTGGCTCGAGCGATGGGCCGGATCCCGGGGACTCGAGCGGCGCTCCTCGCCCGTGAGTGAAAAGGGGAATTGGTGTTTTCGGATAGTTTATTGTCCGTGACGCCACCCACGGTTGTGGTGATTGAATGTACACCACCGCTGCTCTGGCTGGGGGATCCCGGGAGTGATGGTGTGGAGCAGCCAGTTGTTGTGTTGCCCCTCCGTGGGTAGGGGTTGGTGATCCCAGGGCCCAGTGATGGGGTTGGGATGGTGGACAGGCGGGTATGGGGCCTGTGGAGGTGCAGGGGCGCAGGGGGCAGCGCTGTGCCGCATGGCACGGAGGTACTCACTCAGCCAGTAAACACGACACAGTTCTCGGTAAACAAACGGCTGGTTGGACGGGTCCTTCGGACGGTTACGGTGCTGACTTCCCCTGCAGTCGACGGTGACAGTCTCTTCCCTGCACCTATGTGTTGTTGTTTGGTAGCGATGGGTTCCCACCGGTAACCTGCTCCCCAGCTTGGATATGAGCCGGAGAAGCTCCACTCTTGCCCGCAGGCGCTGGCCCTGGGAAACTGGTGCCTTGGCGGTGGCGGTGTCTCCCCTTAACGGTTGGACTGTTGCCTTCAACGGGACTTGGTTGTTGGGAGACAGTCGTCCCCTTCACTGACGGATTTGGCAAATTCAGCGACTCCTAGCCTTGCCGGGATCCGAAAGGCCCCTGCCCTGGTGCCGACTAATCTTCGTATACCGCTCCGGTACCGCCGGGTCACCACCCGTCCACGGTCCTTTCGGCAACCTCCAATCAGTTTCGCCTGCAGACAGTCACCGCCGTCTGCCAACCTTGCTGTCTCAGTCCGGGGCACACACCCGGACCAACTTCAGGCTTCTTGCTGTCACTTCTCCTACTTTCCTCCTTTACTACTTCACTTCACTTCCTTTCACTTTCAACTCTCAAGCTAATCTGCCTGGTTTTCCCGCCTCCAGAGCTGTGAACTCCTCGGTGGGTGGAGCCAACCGCCTGGCCCACCCTCTGGTGTGCACACCAGCCCCTGGAGGAAGGCAACAAGGATTTTAGTTTTGACCTTGTGTGTACCTGCAGGGAATGTGGGGTGCATGTGATGTGACCTGTGACCCCTGGCTTGCCCAGGGCGTCACATTCCCCCTTAGCAAAACGCAGACCGTCCTCGGGCTGCCCGTCCAACACCGGTTTTATTTTCCTTTTTGTTTTCTGTGAAAATATGAAAAACGGTAACATATTTACAACTTATGGCATCATCCCACAGCGGGAGGTTCATTTCTTAAACGTTGCAAACAGTGTACGGTTACGGTTTTCGCTCTCTCCCACCCAAGCAACCTGGCCCTGATGCTGCCCCTAAAGCCCAGGCAGCACCCCTTGACCCCAGTCCAGCACAAGTTACCCGAGCGGGATCTGTCCTTCCCCTCCAGAGGGTAGCCACCGGTTCCTGTGGTGGCTGGGCCCCAGCTTGCTCTGCTGTGGGCCCTCCCTCCAACCTGCCTCTCCGGAGGTGGTAACTGCGGAAACGGTAACACAACTTATTTACAAGCCACTAACGTCTGTGGTTGCCCTGCAAGTTCACGGGCTTGTCCATAAGGAGTCCCTTATGCAACCTTTTGAACGGTCCCCACGGGGACAACGGTGCCGGCAACGGCCGGTTTCCAAATCACGATGAATCAGGTGACTGTTCGGTTATCATCTTATCATCATCTTTTTCAAACTTGCAAACAAAACTCAGTGGTGGTCCCAACGGGGACTGGACAACGGTGCTCCGCTGCCATTACTCCGGATATTCAGCTTCATCCGAGGGAGGGGGTGCAGAACTCAGTTGGCTCTCCTGGCTGCCCCTCAGTTTTGCATCTAGGGCGAACCACCCCCTCTCTCCACAGTGCCGGGTATACTGTATAATGTAACCCGGCATCAGATTACGGCCGGGGTGCTCCTCGGGCAGGTGGGCATTCACATCCCGCCAGGCTATAAACACTTCGGCCTCCAGGCCCGGTTCATAGATAAACCCATAGCCCCGGCGGACATCAAACCGCCTCACCTGTCCTTCATACAACGGGCCCCGGATACGGAACGTCGCCTGGCGGAGGTTCTCCTTC
Source organism: Anomaloglossus baeobatrachus (assembly GCF_048569485.1). Taxonomy (NCBI): domain Eukaryota; kingdom Metazoa; phylum Chordata; class Amphibia; order Anura; family Aromobatidae; genus Anomaloglossus; species Anomaloglossus baeobatrachus. Next base: position 50,481,475 of record NC_134359.1, read on the forward strand.
TCTCGGATTGCCCGTGCCACCAATTCGGCTTTCTTCTTCTCCCTTTCTCCGATCTCCGGACCCAGCGGCACCGGCTCCCTGTCCCAATACGGTGCTGCTGCGAGCTCCGGCGCACGGGTCGGGCCCCGCGGGACATTCCGGACGTTGCCCACTGTCAGGGATCTGGGCGGCAGGTCCCGCGGTGTCTTGGCCTTGGGCGCCGCCTTGCAGCGACAACCCAGTGCCACCTTAGCCGAGGTGTGGGGGGTGGGCACAGGGGCTTTCTGCAGCTGGGCCTTCGGCTCGGAACGGGTTATCAGCTCCGGCTCGGGGGACTTCTCAGGGGATGCCTCCGGTGCAGACTTCGGGGCCTTCCACGGCAGCACCTGCGATTTACTACGGGCTCCGGCTACAGGTCGGCCCGCCGGGGCGGGCATGCTGGGTATCGCTACCGGTTGCGGTGGCAGCGGGCCTAGTGGCGGGATCACAGCTTCCGAGACGGGTGGCGAGGAAGGCAACAGAGCGAGAGGGCTTGGACCGGGTCCCGCAGCCGCGATGACCGGCCCTTCAAGGGCATCGGGGCATGGGTCACTCACCCTCCCTTCCTCGGCTTCCTCCTCGCGTCTCCGCACGGTCGCTATCACGTCCGCCATGTCGGCCTCCCACTCCTCCATGAGGAGCTGCATTTTGACCTGCAGCCTTTGATAGAGCTGCGCGGTCCGGATCTCCACCCACGCCGTGGTTCCCGGCGCGGGGGCTACGGTGCTTCGGGACGGCATCCACATTCTGTTGGCAACTCCTTCCAGGAACAGGGTGACTGCAGAGTCCTGGCGTCCCTGCTTTTATAGCTGCGTTCACATGCAGCCAGCCGCCATCGCGTCCCCCTTAGCTTCTTTCCGGCCCCTCCTCTATTGGGGCGGGGTTTTGGCCTTCGCGCCTCTGCTACTCGAGAAGACGCTCGAGCGGGAACTTTTCGCGCCAAAGATGGCGACTTCTGAAATTTTTCAGCCGGATACCTCCGGCGGTCACAAGGCGCACCTCTACCCAACGGCAGAGCGGTAAGATCATGTTCATGACGCCAAGTTGTCGCGGGCGGAGGAGGGGACGCCGCGCTCCCCCACTGCTGCTCGGGTCCGGCTGGCACTGCGGCTGCTGCGGCCTGCCGCTGCTTGGTGGCTCGAGCGATGGGCCGGATCCCGGGGACTCGAGCGGCGCTCCTCGCCCGTGAGTGAAAAGGGGAATTGGTGTTTTGGGATAGTTTATTGTCCGTGACGCCACCCACGGTTGTGGTGATTGAATGTACACCACCGCTGCTCTGGCTGGGGGATCCCGGGAGTGATGGTGTGGAGCAACCAGTTGTTGTGTTGCCCCTCCGTGGGTAGGGGTTGGTGATCCCTGGGCCCAGTGATGGGGTTGGGATGGTGGACAGGCGGGTATGGGGCCTGTGGAGGTGCAGGGGCGCAGGGGGCAGCGCTGTGCCGCACAGCACGGAGGTACTCACTCAGCCAGTAAACACGACACAGTTCTCGGTAAACAAACGGCTGGTTGGACGGGTCCTTCGGACGGTTACGGTGCTGACTTCCCCTGCAGTTGAGGGTGACGGTCTCTTCCCTGCACCTATGTGTTGTTGTTTGGTAGCGATGGGTTCCCACCGGTAACCCGCTCCCCAGCTTGGATATGAGCCGGAGGAGCTCCACTCTTGCCCGCAGGCGCTGGCCCTGGGAAACTGGTGCCTTGGCGGTGGCGGTGTCTCCCCTTAATGGTTGGACTGTTGCCTTCAACGGGACTTGGTTGTTGGGAGACAGTCGTCCCCTTCACTGACGGATTTGGCAAATTCAGCGACTCCAAGCCTTGCCGGGATCCGAAAGGCCCCTGCCCTGGTGCCGACTAATCTTCGTATACCGCTCCGGTACCGCCGGGTCACCACCCGTCCACGGTCCTTTCGGCAACCTCCAATCAGTCTCGCCTGCAGACGGTCACCGACGTCTGCCAACCTTGCTGTCTCAGTCCGGGGCACACACCCGGACCAACTTCAGGCTTCTTGCTGTCACTTCTCCTACTTTCCTCCTTTACTACTTCACTTCCTTTCACTTTCAACTCTCAAGCTAATCTGCCTGGTTTTCCCACCTCCAGAGCTGTGAACTCCTCGGTAGGTGGAGCCAACCGCCTGGCCCATCCCCTGGTGTGGACACCAGCCCCTGGAGGAAGGCAACAAGGATTTTAGTTTTGACCTTGTGTGTAGCTGCAGGGAATGTGGGGTGCATGTGATGTTGTGACCTGTGACCCCTGGCTTGCCCAGGGCGTCACACCCACCAGGCACTTTAATCCCCATTTTAAAAAGGAACAGCAACTCCCGACCCCCGTACCATTCATTCTCTATGGGGCGGGAGGAAAAAGTCAAGTGCGGCGCTCAGCTGCCACATAAGGAATGAATGGTGCAAGGGTCGAGTGTGTGCACTGCAGCTCCATTGAAAGGGTACATGGCCACGATCAGGAACCGCTGAGTCTTGGAAGCGACGGGTCCTGACCTGCGGGGCCATGAGTCTCCTCTGCAGGAGACCGCAGCTGCCTGTGTCCATGATCAGGGTTTGGGCAGTTGCAGTCTCTCGCTGTGCTCTCCCGGAGGAGAACGCTTGCGACTCCACAGCAAAGAATTGACATGCTGCAGCTCGGAAAGCTGCACCGCAGGTCAGTTTACGCTGCGGGAGAAACAAGCACAGTGGGCAGGAAATTTCTACAAATCCCATCCACTGTGCTTGTATTGTACAATGCTGCATCCAAGACACTGCAAACACTGATCGTGCGCATGTACGCATGGGGCTAATTCTGCCAATGAATGCAGATCCCACCAATCAAAAAGTTATCTCCTGTCCAGTGAACGGGTGATAATTTGCTTTTACCGGACAATCCATATAAGACTTGTGTTACTTTGTTTCCTCTGTTCCATGTCCTATAGATTAACTTACTGAAAATACCAGAAAATATATCCTCCAATACTGTAGTCAGAACCAAAAAAAGCCCAAAACTGTCACATTAAGCCAGCGAGGCTCAGCTCTAAACTAATGAGGGGCAATCACCCCAAACAGCCGCCTGTCCATGGGCTTCTGGTTTGGCATTCATCCCTGGTCACGGTGCAAGGCTCGTTAAGGGGCCGGATAATGAATTATAGGCGGCCACGTCTACTTGGCATTTGCAGGGATGGTTTATTTCATTCTGTAAGTGAGCTAATTTTCAGTCTCAAAAGTCGGCACAAAAAAAAAAATATTGTTACTGCGTTCTATATTATAATATGGACGATAATGTGATATTTCAGGGGTTTTGGGGCACTTTTTAGGTTATCACTTTGATGAACCATGTTACACATTTTGTGAAAGACAAAAATCAGTTTGTTTTTTTGTTAACAATCAGAAAAAGTTAAAGAGAATCCTCCCTCTAAGAACAGTATAATGTAGAGACCCTGATTCCAGTGATGTGTCACTTATTGAGCTTTTATTATGATAAAATTAATGTTTTCTCTGCTGCAGATCTAGCAGTTATACAGAGCTCATGAATATGCTGGACTACCTGCAGAATGCCAAGTAGTCCTCTAATGATAATCTCCTGCTGATTAAAACGGTGATTTTATCAAAACTACACTAAGTGACACATCGCTGGAATCAGGGTCTCTGCCCCTACATTATGCTGCTCTCAGATTAGGCGGCAAAAACCTGGTGACATATCCCCTTTAACAGAGATGAGCTATTTGATAAGCACCTGGCCCACGGTCCTGTCCAATCCCCAATGGCAGCCAGGCCCTACATCTGCACTTGGAACTCGGCCCAGCGAGCACCGGAGGCAGCTGGGGCGGGGGGGCGGCCCAGCGAGCCCCGGAGGTAGTCTGAGGTAGCCCAAGGGTGGGGGGGCGGCCTAGCGAGCCCCGGAGGCAGAAGGGGGGGGCGGCCCAGCGAGCCCCGGAGGCAGCCGGAGGGGGGCGGCCCAGCGAGCGCCGGAGGCAGAAGGGGGGGGGGGGCGGCCCAGCGAGCGCCGGAGGCAGAAGGGGGGGGGGGCGGCCCAGCGAGCGCCGGAGGCAGAAGGGGGGGGGGGGGCGGCCCAGCGAGCGCCGGAGGCAGAAGGGGGGGGGGGGGCGGCCCAGCGAGCCCCGGAGGCAGAAGGGGGGGGGGGGGCGGCCCAGCGAGCCCCGGAGGCAGAAGGGGGGGGGGGCGGCCCAGCGAGCCCCGGAGGCAGAAGGGGGGGGGCGGCCCAGCGAGCCCCGGAGGCAGAAGGGTGGGGGGCGGCCCAGCGAGCCCCGGAGGCAGAAGGGTGGGGGGCGGCCCAGCGAGCCCCGGAGGCAGAAGGGGGGGGGGGGGGGCGGCCCAGCGAGCCCCGGAGGCAGAAGGGGGGGGGGGCGGCCCAGCGAGCCCCGGAGGCAGAAGGGTGGGGGGCGGCCCAGCGAGCCCCGGAGGCAGAAGGGGGGGGGGGGGGGCGGCCCAGCGAGCCCCGGAGGCAGAAGGGGGGGGGGGGGCGGCCCAGCGAGCCCCGGAGGCAGAAGGGGGGGGGGGGCGGCCCAGCGAGCCCCGGAGGCAGAAGGGGGGGGGGGGGCGGCCCAGCGAGCCCCGGAGGCAGAAGGGGGGGGGGGCGGCCCAGCGAGCCCCGGAGGCAGAAGGGTGGGGGGCGGCCCAGCGAGCCCCGGAGGCAGAAGGGTGGGGGGCGGCCCAGCGAGCCCCGGAGGCAGAAGGGGGGGGGGGGGGCGGCCCAGCGAGCCCCGGAGGCAGAAGGGGGGGGGGGGCGGCCCAGCGAGCCCCGGAGGCAGAAGGGGGGGGGGGCGGCCCAGCGAGCCCCGGAGGCAGAAGGGGGGGGGGGGGGCGGCCCAGCGAGCCCCGGAGGCAGAAGGGGGGGGGGGCGGCCCAGCGAGCCCCGGAGGCAGAAGGGGGGGGGGGCGGCCCAGCGAGCCCCGGAGGCAGAAGGGGGGGGGGGGGCGGCCCAGCGAGCCCCGGAGGCAGAAGGGGGGGGGGGCGGCCCAGCGAGCCCCGGAGGCAGAAGGGGGGGGGGGGCGGCCCAGCGAGCCCCGGAGGCAGAAGGGGGGGGGGGGCGGCCCAGCGAGCCCCGGAGGCAGAAGGGGGGGGGGCGGCCCAGCGAGCCCCGGAGGCAGAAGGGGGGGGGGGCGGCCCAGCGAGCCCCGGAGGCAGAAGGGGGGGGGGGTAGCCCAGCGAGCCCCGGAGGCAGAAGGGGGGGTGGCCCAGCGAGCCCCGGAGGCAGAAGGGGGGGGGGGGGGTCCAGGGTGCAACACTGATTTAATTGGACACCTACTGCGGGGACCTGCACCGATCACCAGAGGCGGCAGTGCACATGCTCGAATGTTGCTCCACTCACTATAGGACGTCTGAGCTCTGCACTCTTTCAGGCAGCTCCGTAGAGAATGAATGGAGTGCTCATCAGACAGTCCACTTCCCTGTCTCTACCCAAACTCATCCCCCATATAGGCACATACAGTGTAGAGCTGATGAGTTTGGGTTGGGAGAACCTGCGACCAGTCCATTCACTACTGTCAGTCCTCAGACTGTGTGAGGCAGACCTCAATTTCTGAAAGGCAGAAGACGACTTTTTACATAGGACTGCAGCATTATCGCAGCATTATCGCAGATTGCGAAAAGTTTTAATAAGCCCTTTGCAGGACATCAATCAGAAATGCTATAAAAAGAAAGATCAATATTCATCACCAATTACACTCCTCAGCAGTGTCAGGATTAAAGGGGCGGTGTCGGGGGTGACCGCACACAGCACTGATGTCAGCAGAGTAGTAATGGCACAGTCACTTGTACACAGCAAAACGATACTATGCAAATTATTAAATGGAGGCGGCACAGGAAGGGTTAACTACTAACACGTTATACTGAATATTAGAGGAACTTACACAAGAGAAACAAAGTTATGAAACTTCTGATGTAAGAGGAAAACACCAGAGAACCAGTGTACAGTATATACACACAGTGTACAGTATATACACACAGTGTACAGTATATACACACAGTACTCACTATATACACACAGTACTCACTATATACACACAGTACTCACTATATACACAGTGTACAGTATAAGGTATATGCACAGTACTCACTATATACTCAGTGTACAGTATATATACACAGTACTCACTATATACACACACACAGTATATAGTATACAGTACATATCAGTATATATAGTATGCACACGGTATATAGTATTATACAGTACACAGTATATAGTATACAGTACACTATGTATACACTATATACAAAGTATTTAGTATTCACTACATAGTATATAGTACACACAGTATATATAGTCTACAGTACATATAGTACACAGCATATACAGTATATATAGTACACAATATATAGTATACCAGCTACACAGTGTTATATATATATATATATATATATATATATATATATATATATATACATACATACATACATACACACACACACATACACATAGTTGTCACTATATACACACTGTATATAGTATACAGTATATATTATAGTATACACAGTATATAGTATATTATAGAGTACATTGTGTGTATATATATATACATACACTCTTCTGTATATATACTGTACTGTGTATATACACAGTACTCACTGTATACACGCAGTATATAGTATACAGTACACAATATATATAGTATACACACGGTATATATAGTATATTATACAGTACATAATATATACACTATACACAGTACAGCATTATATACACAGTACACACTAAACAAAGTATATAGCATTCACTACATAGTATACAGTGTATATATAGTATACAGTACATAATATAGTATACAGTATATACAGTACAATACCCAGTATACATATTATACACAGTACAATATATATTACACTATATACAGTACACACCATACACCGCCTCTCTGCTCCCTATATACACCCCAGAACACTGCCCCTAGCGGTCACTCCGCACTGACAGCTCCATCCGCGCTCGCTGACCTGTTGCTTTCCAATTCTAGAGTGAGACTACAGCTCTCTTCATCCCTCCGCCAGCAGTTGTAGTCCCGCCGTGTATCGGAGCTCTGCCGCCGCCGCCGATGATCCCGGGACGTGAAGTCACAAAGTTTGTAGGAAGTTGTACTCACAGTGATGGGGACGGCGGCGGCTCTGGTTCCGGAGCGCTGTGTGCGGCCGCACGGATCCGGCGGGGGAGGCAGGTGACGGGGGAGGGTCCGGGCGGAGGAGGCAGCCGGAGGTGGCGGCAGCGGTGACAACCCGGAGCGGAGGAGGCTGCGGACCGCGCTTCCGCTTTGCTGGACCCAGGTGAGGAGGCTGCAACGTAACCAAGAGGTCAGCAGTGCGCAGGCGCCAACTCACCTGCACTACGCCCTCACCTGTACTACAGGGGGAAAGCGGGAGGAGGAGGAGGAGGACGGTATATCATCTATCCAGACTCGGACTGGCCCACAGGGGGACAGGTGAATCCCCTGGTGGGCTGCTGTACAGGAAGGAATAAGCCACTTATCCTCCATATTTACATGTAACTCAACAGTGGGCCCCTAGACTCAATATTACAGTTACTATCTATCTATCCATCTATCTATCCCTCTATCTATCTATCTATCCATCTATCTATCTATCTATCTATCTATCTATCCCTCTATCCATCTATCTATCTATCTATCCCTCTATCTATCTATCTATCTATCTATCTATCCCTCTATCCATCTATCTATCTATCTATCTATCTATCTATCTATCCCTCTATCTATCTATCTATCTATCTATCCCTCTATCTATCTATCTATCTATCCCTCTATCTATTATCTATCTATCCTCCTATCTATCTATCTATCTATCTATCTATCTATCCCTCTATCCATCTATCCCTCTATCTATCCCTCGATCTATCTATCCTCCTATCTATCTATCTCTCCTCCTATCTATCTATCTATCTATCTATCTATCTATCTATCTATCTATCTCTCCTCCTATCTATCTATCCTCCTATCTATCTATCTATCTATCCTCCTATCTATCTATCTATCTATTATCTATCCCTCTATCTATCCCTCTATCTATCTATCCTCCTATCTATCCTCCTATCTATCTCTCTATCTATCTATCCCTCTATCTATTATCTATCTATCCTCCTATCTATCCTCCTATCTATCTATTATCTATCCCTCTATCTATCCTCCTATCTATCCCTCTATCTATCTATCTATCTATCTATCAATCTATCCTCCTATCTATCTATCTATTATCTATCCCTCTATCTATCTATCTATCCATCTATCTCTCTATCTCTCTATTCATCTATCCCTCTATCCCTCTATCTATCCATCCTCCTATCTATCTATCCTCCTATCTATCTCTCTATCTATCTATCCCTCTATCTATTATCTATCTATCCTCCTATCTATCCTCCTATCTATCATCTATCCCTCTATCTATCCTCCTATCTATCCCTCTATCTATCTATCTATCAATCTATCCTCCTATCTATCTATCTATTATCTATCCCTCTATCTATCTATCCATCTATCTCTCTATCTCTCTATTCATCTATCCCTCTATCCATCTATCCATCTATCCCTCTATCTATATATCCTCCTATCTATCTATCTATCCTCCTATCTATCCTCCTGTCTATCATATATATCTATCTATCCTCCTATCTATCTATTATCTATCTATCCTCCTATCTATCCTCCTATCTATCTATTATCTATCTATCATCCTATCTATCTATTATCAAATCAAATCAAATAAGCTTTATTGGCAGGACCAAATACAAATTAGTTTTGCCAAAGCAAGTGTACATTAGGGGCTGGGGCTGTGGGGATGGTGGGTGGGGACTGTAGGAAGGATGGATGGGGCACATCCAGGGTGGGGACTGTGGGGGCACTTCTAGGGTGGGGGCTATGGAAGTCCATGGCTTATGATGGGGCATATCCACGGTGGGGACTGTGGTAACGGTGGATGGGACATATCCAGGGTGGGGATTGGGGGGGCCACATCTGGGATGGGGGGCTATGGAAGTCCATGACTTATCATAGTTCTCTTTCTCGAAGTCTATGACATTCGCTCACACACCGCGCTGCTATCTCCACTGCGCTCTCTTCTTCCCCCAGCAGGATATATATTTTCTCTTCCTCCTTCATGGAGCTGAAATCCGGGAAGAAATGGGAGAGTCTCCTGAAGTGAGTGTCCCTCACTGCTGAGTACTTGGTGCAGTGTAGCAGGAAGTGGGTTTCATCCTCCAGGGCCTCTAGGTCACAGTGTGGGCACAGTCTGTCCTCCCTGGGCTTGTAGCTCTGCTTGTGTCGGCCGGATTCGATGGCTAGACTGTGGGCACTGAGTCTATATCGGTTCAGGGTCCTGCGGTCTCTGGGATCCGGGAGTTTTTCCAGATATGGGGCCAGTCTGTAGTCTCTCTGTAGTCTCTGGTACGTGGTCAGTTTCTGTGAGGTGTTGATGTCGGTCCTCCAGTCATTGACATACCTCTCCTGGCCCTCGTCTACCATCTTCCTGATTCTGGTTCTTGTCAGGCTGCTGTGATTGGTTATTTTGTCCAGTTGGGTTTGGGAGAGCTGTGCCAGGGGTCCTGGTTCATCTGGCCCACGTATATATATCAGAGCTTTGTGGTGATGGGAGCTTGGATTGCTACTCTGTAGGTGAGCCTGAAATGATAGTGACCTCTTCAGAGCTGCTAGGTGTAGAGGGAATCTGCCCAGCTCAGCCCGACAGGCGCTGTTGGAGGTGCTTCGATGGACCTGGAGAAGGTGCTTACAGAATTCCAGGTGAAATATTTCTGTTGGGCTGGAATCCCACCTTGACCAATCTGGGTTAGTGTGAGGGCCCCAGACTTCGCTGCCGTACAGGAGGATTGGGACGATGATGGAATCGAAGATTTTTAGCCAGACCCTCACTGGTGGCTTCAGATGATACAATTTCCTTCGGATGGCATAAAAGGTTTTGCAGGCCTTGTTTTTCAGGGTCTCTATGGCTTGTTTGAAGCTCCCTGACTGGTGAATTTCCAGGCCCAGGTAGGTGTATTTGTCTGTTCCTGTTAGAGTGCAGCCGTTTAGGACAAATAGAGGATGCTGGTCAAATCTTCTTTTTCTCTTCTGGAACACCATGATGTTGGTTTTCTTTAGATTGATCGGTAGTGCCCATGTGGAGCTGAATTTCTCCAAGATTTGTAGGTTGTCTTGGAGACCTTTCTCGGTTGGTGACACCAGCAGTAGGTCATCTGCATAGAGCAAGAATTTCACCTGGGCATCATGGAGTGTGAGACCTGGAGCAGTGGAAGATTCTAGAGCAGTAGCCAGCTCATTGATGTAAATATTGAAGAGCGTTGGACTTAGGCTGCAGCCCTGTCTGACTCCTCGGCTCTGCTGGAAATAAGCCGTTCTCCTGCCGTTCACACTCACGCTGCAGAGGTTCTCGGTGTAGGAGCTTTTGATGACATCGTAGGTCTTTCCTCCTATTCCGCTTTCCAGCAGTTTCAAGAACAAGCCCGAGTGCCACACTGAGTCAAAGGCCTTTTTAAAGTCTACAAAGCAGGCGTATATCTTCCCATGCTTTGTATTGTGGACGTGGCTCTGAATGAGACTGTGCAGGGTGTAGATGTGGTCCGTGGTGCGGTGGTTTGGCACGAACCCTGCTTGGCTTTTGCTCAAGACATTGTGCTCGGTAAGGAAACTGATGATCCTTTTGTTTAGGATGCTGTTGAACAGTTTTCCCAAGTTACTGCTGACACATATGCCTCTGTAGTTGGCAGGGTCATACCTGTCCCCACTCTTGTGGATCGGTGTAATGAGTCCTTGGTTCCAGGTACGAGGGAAGTAACCAGCACTCAGCACAATGTTGAACAGTTTAACCATTGCAGCTTGAATTTCTGGTGGGCTGTACTTCAACATCTCTGGGGGGATTCCATCCAGACCACTAGATTTTTTACACTTTATGGAAGTGATTTTCTCTGCAACTTCCTGTAATGTAATTGGTGTGTCCATTGGGTTTTGGAAGTTTTTGATTTTCTCTTCCATTGCCTTTAGTTTTGATGTTATGTTTTCCTGCTCTTGGCTAAGTCCTTCTTTTGGGATGTCTTTGTAGAGGTCTCTGAAGTACTGGAGCCAGATGTTGCCATTTTGGATATGGGTGTCATTCTTTTTCTTGCTCTTTGTGTCCATGTGGTTCCATATTTCCCAGAAGGAGTTGTCTTGGAGGGCGTCTTGGAGTTGGCTAAGTTTGGTAGAGATGTAGCTCTGCTTCTTCCTCCTGAGGATGGCTTTGTACTGCTTTTGTATGGTGTCATAGGCTTCCCTCAGGTCTGGGTTGTTGGGGTCTCTGTGTTTATTGTTTGAGGCTGTTCTCAGGGTCTTTCGAACGGCTTTACACTCTTTGTCAAACCAACCATTGATCTGCTTTTCTTTTGGCCTCTTGTAGTTGACTTGTTTGAGGTCGGACAATTTGGCCATGGTGTGGAATATTTTGTTGAGGTCTTTTGCAGCTTGATTCACTCCTTCTGGGTTTGACTTGTACTTGTAGCTGTAGAAGTTGTGGAGCATCTCCTGTAATTCCGGTCTGTTGGGAGCCTCTTTATATTTTATTTCTGACGTCTTGGACCATTTATAGGATGGAGGTCGCTTGTAGAGGCTGCTCTGCTGTGGCTTTTGTGTGGATGGTTTCTCTGTAGATTTCATGTACAGGAGAAGTTGGCTGTGGTCTGACAGGTGCGTTTGTGGGGTGACTATGAAGGCGCTAATGTTTGCCGGGTCCATATCTGTAATGGCGTAGTCTACTACACTCCTTCCTACATGGGAGTTTAGTGTGTATCTTCCCAGTGAGTCTCCCTTTGTACGTCCATTAAGAATATGAAGACCTAAACTTTTACATAAGTTCAGGAGCTTTTTGCCACTTTTGTTGACTGTACTGTCATAGCTGTTTCTCTCTGAGTGTTCTGAGTCGTGACTGTCATTCTCTGCCCCAAATATGTAGATGTTTCCATCTGTGGTTAGAAAGTCTTTTTCTCTCCCTGTTCTTGCATTGAGGTCTCCAAAGATGAGAACTTTGCCCAGGACCTGATAATGGGTGGCTTCTTCTTGTAAGATCTCAAAGCTGTCTGGATTGAAGTAGGGGGACTCTGGCGGTGGTATATAGGTGGTGCAGAGGTAGACATCGGACTGAGAGGTGAGGATGGAGCTGCTGATTCTGATCCATATGTGGCTGCCTCCTCTCTTCACTGGTTTGATGTACTGGTGGAGCTCTTCTTTATACCAGATCAGTATTCCTCCTGAGCAGCGGCCCTGTTTGATGTTTTTATTTTTAAGGGCAGGGACAGAGATTTCTCTGTATCCGATTGGCACCAGAGGTTCGTTTTCAGCTCTGGTCCATGTTTCCAGGAGGATCTGAATGTCTATATTCTTCAGTCTTTGAATAAAGTCGGGGTCATTTGTTTTACATCCAAAGGCCGAGGTGCTCAGGCCTTGGATGTTCCAGCTGCTGATTGTGAGTGAGGTCATTTTTTTTTTTTTTTTTCTATATACCTCATGTGTATATACCTTGTAATGAGTGCGGCTGTGTAAGACACTCTGGATTTACGACTGGTTTATAGGTGTGTTAGATCCAGTCACATTAGTTTCCTGCACAATGTGCTGAGCAGGGTTCTAATCTCTTCCATATCTCTGCCCTGCATGTCTCTGTGTGGGGCTGATGGTCCCCTCCATGGTGGTCTCCTCCTCTGATGGCCCGATGTTGGGTGAAGGGCTTTGTTTCTGGCCTCCTGTGATGAAATTGGGGTTTCCTGTCTTTTTATTGTTGGGGGTCTTTCCATGGGTTTGTTGTTGTTGTTGAGTCCAGGCATGGGGTCTCTGTTTAGTATAATGTCCTTCAGCTCTTTGGCCAGTAGGCTGACCCCTTGTTTGTTTAGGTGCTTGTCGTCATAGAGGTGTTGGTGATTTATAGAGGGGTGTTGTGCCAGGATCACGTCGGGCACAGACTTGATTCTTGTGGTCAGGTCCGTGTTGATGTTCTGGATAGTTTGGCTTGATACATCATTTCTTGGGAGCAGAGATGATAGAATTATTTTGCTGTCTGGGAATTTTAGTTTTGCCGTCTTTGCTAGTTGGGTCAGTTGTCCTGCGATCTGCTGGTGTTGGGCTGGCAGATTGTTTGTTCCTGTGTGTATAAAAATATGATTTGGGCTTGTAAACCGTGGGGTATTGATGACGGCCATCACCTGCTCAATAGTTGCACAGCGGATTTGTTTGACCCTTTTGCCTGGGAATAGTCGCAGTGTATTCAGGTATTTCCCATTTGAGTCCATTATTAGGATGGTATCAAAACTTTGTGAGGTCACGGGTGGGGTACGTGGGTGAAGCTGGGGGTCTGTGCTGGAGATTTTGCTGGTGGCTGGTTCTCTTCTCTTTTCTGTTTTTCTGGTTTGTGGTTCACTTATGTTATTTTCAGGAGCATTCATATTGTTGGAGTTATTTGGTATCTCAGTGTCCTGGTCAGTGGAGGCCATGTTGTCTTCACTCCTCTGTGTTTCTATGGCGTCCTCCTGTTTCAGGCGTCCAGGAGTCTTCAGCTCTGTTATCTCCAGTCTCAGTAGGGCATTTTCTTGCTGCAGTTCACACATTTCGTCTCTTATTTCATGCAGAGCCAACGTGTATTCACATCTCAGTTTGTTTATCTCTTTCATTACTTGGTCATTTGCATTTCTGTCACCAAGGTTTCTTTGAAGTTCTTCTTTAAATTGTACAAAGTCTCTTTCTAGTTGAGATAAACAGTCTCTGAGGGTCTCAGGTGAGGGGTGTGAAGTGTTGGGGGCTGCAGTTCTGTCTCTGGAGGTCTCTGTAGAGGTGATGGTGGCTGCTGGGGTTTGTTGTTCTTTGCAATTTTGTGCCTGGAGTTTAATTTGGGAAAAGCGGTCTTTAAATTTCTGTAAGTTTTCCTCAGTCCCTTGTACCATGATTGTGCCATTATTGTACACGTTTATGGTCAGTGAGTTGGTCTCGTCTTCTTTTTGGTTTCTAATTCTGATCTGCCGGCCCTTATTAATGCCGTTCTTGTATGTATGCTTATATTGTTTGCACAGAGCGGTGTGCCAGGCTAAGGGTTGGTCTGTGGAAAATAATAAATTGGTTTTTCTTTTATCTTTCTCTTTAGAGGTAAAATCAGTAAAGAGGGTCTCTGGATCTTCTCTAATCTTTGCATGTTTTATGGCTTTTTGCGCATGAATGCTTTTCTGCCCTTCAGAGTATGTGATTTCCAGAGTTTGTGACCCCCTGGTGTCCCGTGTCTCCAGCTCTGCTCTCTGCCCAGTTACTTGTATTACATTTATATCTTCCATTTTTATAGTAATCCTTATTTATCAGAGATGTAATTACAGCACTGTCTGTAGGTTGTGGTATGGATGGAGGATGGTCCTACCTTTGGATGTGCAGATCTCTGGGAGTCAGTCTGGAGTCCTCCTGTTGTATGTGATCTGTCCTTCAACAGGTTTTTTCTTATGTCCTTTAAATCCTCTATTTCCTCTTTTTTCATAAAAATCTTTAGTCCAGCTCAGTCCAGCTCACTTTCCTCTTCCACGGAGTCCAATTTTTCCAGGTTTTGTCTTACTGTTTGCTCATTACAAGGTATAAATGATGAAAAACTCAGGAGCACATCTTCGATGCTGCTTACTCCTAGGAATGGTGGGCGGGATCTATCTATCTATCTATTATCTATCTATCTAGCTATCTATCAATCACAAAACTAGCATGATTTAATTAGAGGGTTCGTTAACCTCTTTTTAGTTTAAAAATGGGCCTAGAATAATCTGCAAATGAGTAAAGGGAATCTGTCAGATGATTTTCTAGTACAATACTAATGCTAGCTTTAAATATGGCTTAAAGAGCCCTTTCAGGATCAGTAAGTTTTATTGCTCTACATTATCCTGTTATCTTGTTGTAAGCTCCATAGCATTCAAGTGAGTAACTAGTCAAACTACAAACTGCATATGCCCTGCTCCCTCCTCCCACCTCTCAGTGCTGGCATCAGTGATAGTAAATATAAAGTGAATTTGCACTGCTGCCCCCACCCATACTCCCTCCCACCAATGATAGTGAAGGTACTATAGGAGGGTGTGGGGAGCAATGAATAAGCAAATTGTATTTACATACATTTGATTATCTTTCTTGACACTCTGAATTCTCAAGAGTGTACAGCAAGATAACCAGAGAAGCTACAGCAATAAAAGTTACTGATCCTAAAAGGTCTGCTTCTGCTTAAGTCCTATTTAAAGATAACATTAGTATTGTACTAGAAAATCACCTGACAGATTCCCTTTAAAATAAATTATTCCCCCTCTGGACCCCTGTCGACTCCCCTCACTTCCTCTTATAGTGGAAATTAACACCACATCTGGTGCAGCCAATACCCTAATGTGGTCCAGTCCCCCATCTCTGGAGTGATTTTTTTTGTACAGTGGGTATTTGGGAGCAATTTTTGCTCCAATTTGGAAAACATGTCACTTTTTGCGCTACAGGTTAAAGTAAGAAATGAAGACCATTTTTAATTTTGCATAAAATTCCTGAACAGTTTGTAGTATGCAGCAAAAAAAAAAAAGTTACAAATACCAAAAAAAATACTAAATAATGAAAAATGACCTAAAATAATGCAAATGATGAATCGGGGCCTTTCTGTGAGATGATGAGAGTGAAGGCTCGCCCCCTATGGAGAGAACCCACCGACTGCGGGCAGGTTGTCAGTGCGATCTTCGCATTACTCTGCTCTGTCCGATCGTTCATCTCTCTGACCCATCATATAAAAGTCTTGCAGCAGGGAATTTCATTAATGGCACACGGGGATTTCTGCTCTCCATAGCTTTGGTGGAGGTCACGGACTCTAGTGAGATGGATATCATGCATGAATGAGGCTGACTGTTTAGATTTTTTAGAATGTTATATGACCGTGAAGTCTTTTTAGTGTATATATATTTGTTGCTTGTTTACGTTTTTGTCATTTTCCTTTTTGTCAATGCTTATGTTTGCCAGTACAATACTTTGGGTACTAATAGGTTGGCCCTAACAGCAGGCACAAAATCTAGTTAGGCAGCTACGGGGTCCTTGGTGGACCAACTAACTGAAAAGTAATGCTCCCGTCAAGGGGATTCCCTCTAAGGAGATCAAAGAGAGATCCATTTAAATACTGTGATTTTGCTGTGAACGGGGCATTTAAAGGGAATTTGTCACCAGGTATTTGCACCTTAATCTGAGAGCAGCATAATATAGATGTAGAGACCCTGATTCCAGAAATGTGTCACTTAGGCTAGTTTCACACATCCGGCTTTTCGCCGGTTTGCCGGATTCGACGCAGGTCAGTACAGTGTATACAGTACAATGGCAGCACGGCAACTTCCGGGTCACATGCTCCGGTCACATGACAGCATGTAACCGGAGCTTGTCGTGCTGCCATTGTACTTTATACACTGTACTGGCATGCGCCGAATCCGGCAAACCGGCGAAAATCTGGATGTGTGAAACTAGTCTTACTGGGCTGCTTAGTTTAGTTTTGATAAAATCACTGTTTAATCAGCAGTAGATTATCATTACAGGACTACTTAGCCTCCTGCCATGTTGTCCAGAATATTCATAAGCTCTGTATACCTGCTAGATCTACAGCAAAGAAAACATTGATTATATCAAAATGACAGCAAACAACTCAGTAAGTGACACATTGTTGGAATCAGGGTCTCTGCACCTATATTATGCTGCTGTCAGATGAGGGAGCAAAAACTTGGTGACAGATTCCCTTTAATAGGTGAATGGGGTTGAAGTATATGGAATATATAACCAGAGGAGACGTAATAAATGTTTAGTCGCTGGGAGTCCAACTACTGGGACCACCACTAATCACGAGAATGAGGGTCTGAAGTCCTCTGTGTAAATGGAGCAGTAGTGAACATGCAACTATTGCTCGATTCTTACAGGGGTCTTTGGGACCCCCATTCTTGGGATCTGTGGGGGTCCCTGCAATCTGACTCCTTGAGACTATAGATTTCTCATCTATCCTGTGGAGTAGGATATATTGTATTGACAAAAGTGTTCGGACTCCTACAGAAACATTTATGAAAGGAAGGTTTTCTACGAGATTTTGGAGGTGTCTGTTGGAATTTTTGCCCCTTCATCCAGAAGAGCGGGTGTGAGGTCAGACATTGATGTAGGAGGAGAGGCTGGCCTCACAATCTCTGTTCTTGTTGATCCCAAAGGTAGGGATCAGGGCTCTGTGCTGTCGGTCATGTTCTTCTACATCAAACTCTCCCTCCATGTCTTTATGGACCTCGCTTTGTCCACTGGGCATGAGGAACACAGAAGGGCCTTCTCCAAACTGTTCCCACAAATCTGGAAGCTACAATTGTCCACATGTCTTGGGCTGAAGCATTAAGATTTCCCTTCACTGGCACTAAGTATCTAGTCCATCAAAAAGAAGCACATAGCAATACCCTCCTGTCCACCAAACTTTACAGCTTGCACAATGTAGTCAGGCAAGTAACTTTTATTTTGGAATTTACCAAACTCGTCTATGAGACACCATAGAAAGACGTGATCCATCCATCAGATAGACGTGGGATCCATCCCTGCACAGAACACCTCTCCACAGCTCTACTGGTGGTGGCTTTCCACCTCTCGATCCAACACTTGGCATCGTGCTTGGTGATGTTAGGCTTGAATGTAACTTCTCATCCATGGAAAACCTTAAAGCTTGGCAGTCGGGCCTCCAGCAAGAATCTATCCTGTGGATATGTGGTAAATGTTTGTAGAACACCCCCTTTAAGCTTTTTTTCTATCTCCACCTTAGAGAAAAATGCTTGAGTTTCCCATTGACGTCCATTACACTCAGTACACAATTCGTGCCCGTCCAAGTGTCCAACCTGCTCGTTTCAAGTACCAAGCATGGTAGAGCTCGCTCATTACAAAAGATAACATGTAACCAATGTAACTACAGACTTGTATTTCTAATATTTCTTTATTTCTAGGCCTATACAGGAGCGTAACGATCACCGTTGCAGAGGTTGCCATCGCGAGCGTGCCCCGCAGGATAGGGGCCCGGCGCCCGACCAGCAGATCAGCAGCCGGCTCCTCTCTGTGAGAGAGGAGCTGCGCTGTTCTGTGGCAGACCACGCGGCCGCTATATGGCCCGCGAGTCAGGGGGGCCCGTGAGTTTGCGGAGGTGGCACTGGGCCCCCCTCACCTGTCATCACACACAGCAATGATGAAGTATCAAGCGGCGTGCCCCGCTCCATGCTTCATTATTCTCCCCCTGTGCCTGTGCTGAGTCACTTCTGTGCGACTGCTGTGGTGAGGCATGCAGAGCGCAGGATGGGAGGACGTTGACCGTAGCAGCGGGGGAGCGAGGAGAGATGTGTGGACTTGTTTTGTTTTTTTTTTTAAATCAGAGGCCTAGGGGGCTGCATTATACATGGAGGTCTATTGGGCTGCATTATACATGGAGGTCTATGGGGCTGCATTATACATGGAGGTCTATGGGGGTGCATTCTAATATATGAATGGTTATGTGGGACCCTTTATACTATATGGAAGGCTATGTGGGGGCCATTAATGTAATGAACTATATACAAGGGGGGCAAAGATACAAACATGGAATGGTAAAATTTTGTGCTGAGGGAAAAAGGCTCTTTCCCTCAGCACCCAGCTTTCCCATACCCTGCTATACATCTTTTCTCAGCACCCAGCTTTCCCATGCTCTGATATGGGAAAGCTGGATGCTGAGGGAAATATGTATCGTAGAGCATGGGGAAGCAGGGTGCCGAGGACAAGTTGAATATCAGAACATAGGAAAGCTGGGTGCTGATAAAAAGAGGGATTTCAGATCATGGGAAACCTGGGTGCTGAGGGAAAGAGCCAAGTGTCAGCATCATTATCCCGTACCCTGAGTGTCGACGTCATTATCCCATACCCCGAGTGTCGGTTTACGTTGAGGGGGGAGGAGGGGGCAGGTCCAAACTTTGCACCGGTTCCCATCAAACTCTAGTTATGCCGCTGGTCCTATATGATAAATAAAGAATATTTATTTAAGAAACCAACAAACAATGGAGCACACGGACGTTCTAGCACCACCAGGGGTTTACATCAGTCTGATCCCACTGATCAGACATTGCTAATGAAATCATTATTGGTTTTTCGGTCTACCTCTCCTGGTCCCTCTTCTTCCGATGACACAGACAGGGAACTTCCTCCCTACTCCCTGCATTGGTGATAAGTATGAAGGGGGCTGGCTGTTTCACTCAGTTTATTACAGACAGCCCTCTTGTCCACAACAACTCAGTGACGAAGAAAGGGTCGGGCCTGTCTAAAGAAACATTATTCACACAGTTTGAGGTTTTGGATGGAAGTGTCCTTAGTAAAAGGGGTGCTGAAATAGGACCACCCAAGCAGGTAACATTTTTTTCTGCCTCCGGACAACCCGTAACTCAGCAAAAAAAGCGCTGACTGATATAAATGTTTCGGACGTGTACCGCCCCAGCAGCGGTCAAACCACTCAGATCCGGATGTCACTACTCGTGGCTCGAGGGTCTCCGGACCCAGGGGCTTGAGGTCACGCCGAAACGTGATGGGGGGTTATTTACAGGGGATTTTAGATGGTCTTTGACGCCACCCGTGGTGTGTGGTAATAGGGAGTACCGCCGCTGCCGTTGGGAGTACCCGGAGTGATGGACTGGGGCAGCAAGATGACGTTTCCCTCCACGGGTAGGGAAAGGCCCTGGGACCCTGGATGGTGGGATGGAATGCAGGGGGACGCGCAGGCTCGCTGGTAGCAGGGATTAATCAGGTACTCAGAAGGAATGCAGACACTGACAACGTAGTGAACCAAGTCTCTGGGTGCCGCTGCCCTCTTTGGGGAGCTCATCCAGGTTCCGTCCCCTGCAGCACTGCCTGGTGGTCCATGACCTGCCTCCGTGCACAGTATTTTAGAGTG
This sequence comes from Anomaloglossus baeobatrachus, assembly GCF_048569485.1. NCBI lineage: Eukaryota > Metazoa > Chordata > Amphibia > Anura > Aromobatidae > Anomaloglossus > Anomaloglossus baeobatrachus. Next base: position 50,501,415 of record NC_134359.1, read on the forward strand.
TCCAGATGGTCCGTAAGCTTGGAGCTTTCCGGGCCCCGCTCCCTACTATGAGAAGCAGAGGAGCTTGCTCTCAGGAGCTCACGCTTGGGATTTCAGTGGGCTGCTTTGCTTGGAAAGCCCTATCCCCCTCGTTGCGCTAGTGCCCCCAATCTCTGAGCTTCATGGGAACAGTCCATATAGGCCCTGTCCTCCGCAGGTTAATTGCTGGGTTGCTTGAAGCTTCTCCCCGACCTAGGGTCCATGTACCCTGACGTACCTTCGGTCCCAGCCCAGCTATTGAACTGCGGCTGCTGGCTATCCTCCAAGACTAGCCAGGCACCCAGTCCCAATCTCTCGCGACCGGGTCTCCGACTCCTCCAGTTCCAGACCACCGTCTGCTAATCTGCTTCTTCCCTGGGAGCTCCAACTCCCAGCTTCCTCTGAGCTCCTCACTGCTCGAGGGCTACCACTCAACTCTTTGCTCCCCTGGAGCCGACTGACTTGTCACCTCACACCTCCCTGCCTGACCCCTAGGTCCCTAGGTAGGCGGCCCCTATTCCAGCTTAAGCAGCCCACTGGTGTGTCTGACAGGGTGTGGTGCGAGGTGTGATTAGGATTTGTGGATGCTGGTGGAGGCAACACTGCAAGATGGGGACCCAGAACCATTGGGGTTGAGTCCTGCACTGGGAGAGAAAGAGCGTGCAGTACCCTGTGACGACCTGACTGGTCCAGGGGCGTCACATAAAGATAAAATAAAAAAAAGTTGTACCTAAAAAATTACCTAGCATTAAAAGGTTAAATTTAATTCAGATCAGTTGGTGGACATTTCCATTGATAAGAAATATGGCTGGTCTGAATGAAGAAGTGGCTCCACACGTGATAAGAAAAGTTTTTCCGGAGACAGGTTGGGATGGTCTCTTTACTAGTTTTTGCTACTGTTTTTTGCACATTTCCATTTTTGCCCAGTTCTCTGTGATTTTAGATATCAGTGGGATCCTGTGATGACTCCGGTCGGAGAGCGCTGATTCATCACAGACAGCGATCAGCGTGACGACTCGAAAGAATGAGTCACCTCCGCCCAGATCTGAATGAAACGCAGCAAAAACCTCAAGCAAATAGCAGCCGGCATAATTATAATCTGGTCTGTTCTGTGCCAGTTACTCATGTTTCCCGGCTGCTGTGTGGTCGTCAGTGTATTCACACAAAGAAAGTGTCTCGATAAACAAAAAAGAACCACAAAGTTCTGGGATGTACAGAATAGAAGCAAAATGGCAACGTAGGAGGCTGTACCCATATCTGACTAATAATACTACAGGGAAGGGGGATAACGTTAATAATTGGAGACATAATGTGGTGCTGCGCAAAATCCGGGAAGGGTGAAGGAGGCGATATTACATACTCATATTGGGGTCCTGGGAGTTAAAGGGGACCGGCCAGCTTTAGATGCCTGATTAATTTATCATAATGGAGCAATAAACATAGAAACTGAACAAAAATGCAAAAAAAAAAAATCTCTGAAATTCCTCTCTTAATTTCCTGGTTTATTTATCCTGTTTTGTTTCATTTTACAATGAAAAAGGACAATTCGGAACAGCACTCACCATAGGTGCAGAGCCATGTGAGGAAGAGGTATGCAGGTACGCAAAAAAGGGGACGATCCTGATGGCTTGTCTGGGGTGAAACGTTGCTATATTTTGTTATGTATCAATAAAAAGTAATTTTTACTTTTTCTATTTTTATGCCGTTTTTTTCATCATTTATATAATTTTACAAATAAAACAGACATATAAAAAGAAATCCTCTGTGTGTCTCAGTAGCTCAGCCATGCCTCCTCCTCTTCCGTGTCGTGTGTATAGCAGTAATGCAAATAGCTGCAGCAGGAGCCTCCCTCCTTTCTATTTTTATGCCATTTTTTTAATCATTTATACAATTTTACAAATAAAACATAAACATATAAAAAGAAATCCTCTGTGTGTCTCAGTAGCTCAGCCATGTCACCTCCTCAGTGTCCTGTGTATAGCACTAATGCAAATAGCTGCAGCAGGAGCCTCCCTCCTTTCTATTTTTATGCCATTTTTTTAATCATTTATACAATTTTACAAATAAAACATAAACATATAAAAAGAAATCCTCTGTGTGTCTCAGTAGCTCAGCCATGTCACCTCCTCCTCATGTCCTGTGTACAGCAGTAATGCAAATGCTGCAGCAGGAGCCTCCCCCCTCTACGCTGTCTGCAGTAGGACAGAAACTGAAAACTCTCCCTTGGCTGATTTAGATGTTGCTGTAGACTAATAAACAGTGAGGGCAAATATATTTCTTATTTAACCCCTTAAGGACGAAGCCAGTTTTGTACTTAATGCCCAGGCCATTTTTTGCAATTCTGACCAGTGTCACTTTATGAGGTCATAACTCTGGAACGCTTCAACGGATCCCGGTGATTCTGACATTGTTTTTTCGTGACATATTGTACTTCATGATAGTTATAAATTTAGAACGATATTTTTTGCTTTTATTTGTGAAAAAATCGGAAATTTGATGAAAATTTTGAAAATTTTGCAGTTTTCAAACTTTTAATTTTTATGCCCTTAACCCAGAGAGTTATGTCACACAAAACAGTTAATAAATAACATTTCCCACATGTCTACTTTACATTAGCGCAATTTCTGAAACAAAATGTTTTGGGGTTAGGAAGTTAGAAGGGGTCAAAGTTCATCTGCAATTTCCCATTTTTTCAACAAAATTCACAAAACCATTTTTTTAGGGACCACATCACATTTGAAGTGACTTTGAGAGGCCTAAGTGACAGAAAATACCTAAAAGTGACACCATTCTCAAAACAGCACCCCTCAAAGTACTCAAAACCACATCAAAGAAGTTTATTAACCCTTCAGGTGCCTCACAGGAACTAAAGCAAAGTGGAATGAAAAAAAGCAAAAAATAAAATTTTACCTAAAATGTTGCTCTACCCCAAATTTATTCACTTTTAGAAGAAATAACACAACAAAATGAACCCCAAAACTTGTTACCCACTTTCTTATGAACGTGCCAATACCCCACATGTGGTCAGAAACCTCTGTTTGGACAAATGGGAGGGCTCGGAACAGAAGGAGCAATATTTGAATTTTGGAAAGCAAATTTGGCTGAAATAGATTGCGGGCACCATGTTGCATTTACATGTCCGCTAAGGTACCTAAACAGCAGTAACCCCTCACAAGTGACACCATTTTGGAAACTAGACCCCTTAAGGCTTCTATCTAGGGGTATAGTGAGCATTTTGGATCCACAGGTACTTCACAGATTTTGATAACGTTACGTTGTCACATTGAAAATTTTCATTTTTTTCTCAAAAATGTTGCTTTAGCATCAATTTTTTCACTTTTTCAAGAGGTAATTCCAAAAATTTGACCCCAATGTTTGTTACCCACTTTTTTATGAGCGCGGTGATACCTCACTTGTGGTCTGAAACCTTTGTTTGGAGAAATGGGAGGGCTTGGAACGGAAGGAGCAATATTTGAATTTTGGAAAGGAAATTTGGCTGAAAAAGATTGCGGGCACCATGTCGCATTTGGAGGACCCCTAAGGTACGTAAACAGCAAAAAAACACCACAAGTGACCCCATATTGGAAACTAGGCCCCTCAAGGAATTTATCTTGATGTTTGGTGAGTACCCTGAACCTCCAGGTGCTTTACAGAAGTTTATAACGTTGAGCCATGAAAATAAAAAAATAAAATTTTACCACAAAATTGTTACTTTAACCAGGTAGCTTTTTTTTCACAAGGGTAACAGGAAAAAAATCACTATGAAATTTATTGCGCAATTTCTCCTGAGTTTGTTGATATCTTGTATGTGGTGGAAATCAACTGTTTGGGCGCATGGCAGGGCTTGGAAGGGAAGGAGTGCAATTTGACTGCAAAATTGGCTGGAATCAATAGCGGACGCCATGTTGCATTAGGAGAGCCCCTGAGGTGCCTAAGCAGTGGAGGTCCCCCACAAGTGACTCCATTCTGGAAATAAGACCCCTCAAGGCTTTAATCTAGGTGTATATTGAGCATTTTGAATCCACAAATACTTCACAGAATTTGATAAGCTTAGGTTGCCATATTGAAATTTTCATTTTTTTCACAAAAATGTTGATTTAGCGACACATTTTTCACTTTTTCAAGAGGCAACAACAAAACGTGTACCCCACAGGTTGTTATCTAATTTCTTGTGAGCGCAGGGATACCCCACATGTGGCCAAAAACCTTTGTTTGGATAAATGGGAGGGCTTGGAATGGAAGGAGCACCATTTGAATTTTGGAAAAGTTGAAGTAAATTGCGCGCACCATGTCACATTAGCAGGGCCCCTTGGGTACCTATACATCAGAAACCCCCCACAAGTGACCTCATTTTGGAAACTGGACCCCTCAAGGATTTTATTCAGGAGTATAGTAAACATTTTGAATCCACAGGTACTTCACAAAAATGTTGCTGTAGCAACAAATTTCTCACTGTTAAGGGGGCTTTACACGCTGCGACATCGCTAATGCGGAGTCGTTAGGGTCACGGAATTGGTGACGCACATCCGGCCGCATTAGCGATGTTGCTGCGTGTGAAACCGATGAGCGATTTTGCATCGTTGCAAAAACGTGCAAAATCGCTCATCGGTGACATGGGGGTCCATTCTCGATTATCGTTACTGCAGCAGTAACGATGTAGTTCGTCGCTCCTGCGGCAGCACACATCGCTATGTGTGACGCCGCAGGAACAAGGAACCTCTCCTTACCTGCCTCCCGGCCGCTATGAGGAAGGAAGGAGGTGGGCGGGATGTTCCGGCCACTCATCTCCGCCCCTCAGCTTCTATTGGGCGGCCGCTCAGTGACGTCACTGTGACGCCACACAGACCGCCCCCTTAGAAAGGAGGCGGTTCGCCGGTCACAGCGACGTCGCCGGGCAGGTAAGTATGTGTGACGCGTCTGCGCGATGTTGTGCGGCACGGGCAGCGATTTGCCCGTGTCGCACAACAGATGGGGGCGGGTACCCACGCTAGCGATATCGGAACCGATATCGCAGCGTGTAAAGTAGCCTTTAGGCTATGTGGCCATGATCCAGTGACACGGCGTCTAGTACCCAGTGTCAGCCTCCTGCAGAAATGTGAGTGTTGTCCACGGGAGAACGCAGCTGCCCATGCCCACGATTTGGGTTCAGGCTGCTGTGGACTTTAGTTCTATTCTACCTGCAAAGAACACTCATCTCCGCAGCATAAATTGACATGCTGAGGCTCGGGAAGCTGCGCCACAGGTCGATTTATGTTGCGGAGAAAAGAAACACAGGGGGCACGGGATTTCTAAAAATCCTGCCACTGTGCTTCTACTGCACAACGCAGCGTTATGGACGCAGGGAAAACACTCTGCGCCCAAAACGTTGCAAACCCTGATTGTGGGCACACAGCGTAAAATGCTACAATGGATGAATGGATAGATGTCAAACATATATAACGTCCCACCCCCCTGCATATTCTAAGCTGGCGCCCTTTAGTGCCTTTCATGTGACACTAAAGGGTGCCTAGCCTTGTATTTAGCCCAAAAAAAAAAAAAAGAATTAAAATAAATGACGTGGGGTCCCCCCTATTTTTGATAGCCAGCTAGGGTAAAGCAGACAGCTGTAGCCTGGAAACCACAGCTGACAGCTTCACCTTGGCTGGTGATCAATTTGGAGGGCTCCCCAAGCTGTTTTTTTTTTTTTAATTATTTATAAATAAATAATTAAAAAAAACAAAACAAACGTGGGGTCCCCCCAAATTAGATCACCAGCCAAGGTGAAGCTGACAGCTGGGGTCTGGTATTCTCAGGATGGGAAGAGCCACGGTTATTGGACTCTTCCCAGCCTAAAAATAGCAGGCCGCAGCCGCCCCAGAAGTGGCGCATCCATTAGATGCGCCAATCCTGGCGCTTCGCCCCAACTCATCCCGCGCCCTGGTGCGTTGGCTAACGGGGTAATAAATGGGGTTGATACCAGGTGTGTAATGTCACCTGGCATCAAGCCCAGCAATTAGTTATGTCACGGCGTCTATCAGATACCCGACATAACTAATTGACAGTAATAAAAAAAAAATTGACAACAAAAAAAAATGTATTTGAAAAAACACTCCCCAAAACATTCCCTGATTGACCAATTTATTGAAAAGAAAAAAAAAAAATCCGCTGTAATCCATTTGGACGTCCCACGTCGACTCTGGATCTTCTAGAATATGGGGGACACGTTCAGGGAACGTATCCCCCATTTTCTAGGAGGGCAGACCCTCCATTTGAGGAGAGTGGGTGCAAAGAATTTGCACCCACCCTCCCCGGGTCACAGCTGCACAGTGCCGAGCAGCAGCCAGCGCTCACACTGAACACAGGAAGCTGTCAGCTGCTCGGCACATGTGACCGGCGTCTGCTGAGAAGGAGCCGGAGGAGGGGGCCGCGGGGGATCAGCGCTCCGACAGGTAAGTATTACACCGGGGAACACCGGGGGGGATAGGGGGGGACCCGGCAGGGCCTGGGGAGCAGGTTTCTGTCGTATGTGTTATGGCACTGTGAGGTAGCACGGTCGGCTGTGCTGCAGAAGACACGGGATCCAGGCATTAAGGTTCACAGCACACGGTTTTAATGTCCAAACAAAACAAAGTCCACAACAATATATACATGTGCCTCTCCAGCAGAGAGCTCAGGAAGTTCTGTTCACTCCCTCCCACCCGGCACACCTGCCCTCGTTCCTGTTTCCATTTAACCCTTCCTTCAGCCTGTAGGGAAACAGGATTAACCCTAGAGTGGATTTACTTTCTATCATGGAGTGAGCACAACCGGGGCGAGACATACCGGCCGTCATAGATAACCCCGGTCACAGTCTCACATACCCCCCCCCTCAGTTCAAGCGTGCGGGGTTGAACTCCCGCCATCAAACACGGGCCGCGGGACAAGGCATCGGCGTTGCCCTGCAACCTACCGGCCCTATGTTCAACCGTAAACCGGAAGTTCTGCAGAGAAAGGAACCACCGGGTAACCCGGGCATTCCGTTCCTTGGCGGACCTCATCCAGACCAGTGGAGAGTGATCCGTCACCAAGCGAAACTGCCGTCCCAGCAGGTAATAGCGTAGGGACTCCAAGGCCCACTTGATCGCCAGGCACTCCTTCTCCACTACGCTATAATTCCGCTCGGGAGGGGTGAGCTTCCTACTTAAGAAGGTGACGGGGTGTTCCTCCCCCTGAACCACCTGAGACAGCACTGCCCCCAGGCCGACCTCTGAGGCGTCAGTCTGTACTATGAACTCCTTCCGGAAATCAGGGTGTACAAGAACGGGCTGTCCGCACAGGACCCCCTTCAGGGCCCGGAAGGAGTCCTCGGCCTGCGGAGTCCAGCGCACCATGACGGACTTCTTGCCTTTGAGAAGGTCCGTCAAGGGGGCTGATAGTCCCGCAAAATCCTTTACAAACCTCCTGTAGTATCCCACGATACCCAGGAAGGCCCTAACCTGCTTCGTGGTCAGGGGTCTAGGCCACTTCTGGATCGCCTCAACCTTGTTAATTTGGGGCTTAATCACTCCTTGGCCTATCACGTAGCCCAAGTAGCGGGCTTCCGTGAGTCCCAACGCACATTTCTTGGGATTGGCTGTCAATCCGGCTGTTCGAAGCGCGTCCACCACCGCTTGTACCTGTTCCAAGTGGGTCTGCCAATCGGAGCTGTAAATAATGATGTCATCAAGGTACGCTGATGCATACGCCTGGTGGGGTTCCAGCACTAAGTCCATCAACCTCTGGAACGTGGCTGGAGCGCCATGTAACCCAAAAGGCAAGACAACATAGTGGAAGAGACCCTCCGGCGTAACAAAAGCGGTTTTCTCCTTGGCGGACTCCGTCAGTGGCACCTGCCAGTACCCCTTGGTCAGGTCGAGCGTGGTAAAATACCGCGCCTGTCCCAGCCTATCAATTAGCTCATCCACTCTGGGCATGGGGTAGAGATCGAACTTGGATATTTCGTTCAATCTCCTAAAGTCATTGCAGAACCTTAAGGAGCCATCGGGTTTTGGTATTAGGACGATCGGACTAGCCTATTCACTCCGGGATTTTTCGATGACCCCCAGGCGTAACATTGTCTTAACTTCCTCCGATATGGCTTGTCGTTGAGCCTCCGGTACCCGGTATGACTTCAGGCGTACCTTCAGGTGGGGCTCGGTGACAATATCATGTCGTATCAGACTGGTCCTACCGGGCAGCTCGGAGAAGACATCGGGGTTCTGCTGAACCAACCGTCTGGCCTCTCGCCTCTGAGTCTTGGTGAGGGCTTCTCCAATCCTTACTTCCGGTTCGTCCTCTCCGGAGGTCGCTGGAGGTGAACGACCCGAAGAGGAGGGAGATGGGGAAAAAACAGCCATCAGGCTTTCCCGTTCCTGCCAGGGTTTTAATAGGTTGACATGGTATATTTGTTCAGGTTTCCGCCTACCGGGCTGCAATACTTTATAGTTAACCACCCCGACTCTTTCCTTTATCTCGTAGGGGCCTTGCCACTGAGCCAGGAATTTACTCTCCGCTGTGGGGATTAATACCAACACCCGATCCCCGGGTTTAAAGGTCTGCACGGTGGCTTGTCTATTGTAGCGGCCGCTTTGCGCGGCCTGAGCCTCCTGTAAATGCTCCTTCACAATTGGCATGACCGCGCTTATGCGGTTCTGCATACCCAAAATGTGTTCAATCACACTTTTATGGGGGGTGGGCTCTTGCTCCCATGTTTCCTTTGCCAGGTCCAACAATCCCCGGGGATGTCGCCCGTATAACAACTCAAAAGGCGAAAACCCCGTGGATGCCTGTGGCACCTCACGGATGGCAAACATCAAATAGGGAAGCATCATATCCCAGTCTTTCCCGTCTTTTGAAATCACCCTTTTTAGCATGGTTTTCAGGGTTTTATTGAAACGCTCGACTAAACCGTCCGTTTGAGGATGATACACAGACGTACGCAACTGCTTGATCTGGAGTAGCCGGCATAGCTCTTTGGTCACTTTAGACATGAATGGGGTCCCCTGATCCGTAAGGATCTCCTTGGGCAACCCCACCCGGCAGAACACAGCAAACAACTCCCGAGCTATAAGCTTTGCTGCAGTATGTCTGAGAGGTATCGCCTCGGGATACCGGGTGGCATAGTCAACGATCACTAGGATGTGTTGGTGCCCTCGAGCGGACTTTACGAGGGGCCCCACCAGATCCATCCCTATCCGTTCAAAAGGGACTTCTATAATGGGTAACGGTACCAACGGACTGCGGAAATGGGTCAGGGGTGCGGTAAGCTGACACTCCGGGCAGGTTTCGCAGAACCGTTTTACCTCCCCAAAGACTCCGGGCCAATAGAACCTTTGCAATATTCGCTGCTGCGTTTTCTTGACCCCTAGGTGGCCACTCATCAGGTGTTTATGAGCCAAGTCGAGGACCCGCCGACGATGCGGCTGGGGCACCACCAACTGCTCTACCCCCACGCCCCGTATTTCATCTACCCGGTAGAGTAAATCCTGCTTAAGAGCGAAATGGGGGTACCCTACCTGGGCACCGGGCAGCTGTGCCACCCCGTCAATTACTGTCACCCGACTCCGGGCATGTATTAATGTAGGGTCCTGGAGTTGGGCAGTCCCAAACGTATCCGGGGACGCCTCCAACTCCGGGATGGGTTCGACCGTCTCAGCCTCTCCTGCCAATACCTCTAGGGGCGACCTATCGGGTTCACATTCTGTCCCTATCATGGGGACCCCTACGGCAGGTGTCCCGGATTCAGGATTGTAGGGCTCAGGTCCCGGACTGACCAATATCTGAGGAGACTTAGGGGGTCCCTTCCATAAAGTCAAAAAATAGGGCAGATCCCTTCCTAGGATCACGTCATAAGGAAGAGTGTTAAGAAGTCCCACCTCATGTTGCACCTGACCGCAAGGTGCTGTGATGGTGACAATCCCCATGGGATAGTCTCGGCGGTCCCCATGTATGCAAACCACCCCCACGGTACGTCCTGTGGCCTTTACTTTAGCCCTCAAGGTGGATCGCACAAGGGTCACTAAGCTTCCGGAATCCAACAATCCTGTAACCGGACATCCATTCACCTGTATTTGGCACAAGTGGGGCTCCGTCTCTGGGGAGACCAGGTCAGCGGTACACACCACCTGAGCATACATTGAACCCCGCCGGGTAACCCCACAATCCATGGGCTCCGTGGTGAGTGGACACTGGGCTTCCATATGTCCCACCCGCTGGCACCGCCAACATCTAATGGGGACGGAAACCCCCTTGACGGGTTGTCGTTTAGGGTACAGAACCTTCCGGACCTCAGGATTGGCGGCCGCGGCCTCAGGCTGGACAGTAGGGGACTCCTGCACCGTTGTCGGCGGTGGGTCCTTGGCCCTAGGCTTGGAGGGGCCGGACCGACGGGCGGTACGCAAAGTCTCAGTGTCCCGTATCAAGTCCTGCGTAGCCACATGCCGCTCTACCAGGGACACTAACTGGTCCAGGGTACTCGGGTCACCCTGTCCTACCCACCGTTGAACGGTGACGGGTAAAGTGCGCACAAAACGATCCACTACTACCCTTTCCACCATCTGCGCCGGGCTCAGAGTGTCAGGCTGCAACCATTTTTTTACAAGATGCAACAAGTCATAGGCCTGGGAGCGTACGGGTTTAGCTTCCTCATAGAACCACTGATTTACCCGCTGAGCCCGTACATAGGTATTCACCCCCAACCGTGCCAGTATTTCGGCTTTTAGGGTCACATAGTCAATGGCGTCCTCGGTACAGAGGTCCAGGTACGCTTTTTGGGGTTCCCCCGTCAGATAGGGCGACAATACCTCAGCCCACTGGGGGGTCGGCAGCTTTTCCCGCTCGGCCACCCGCTCAAACACCGCCAGGAACGCCTCCACATCGTCCCCCCGGGGTCATCTTTTGCAATGCTTGTCTCACCGCTTTCCGGACGCTGCCGTCATCACCCGGTCCCGGGGTTGTTGCTGCCGGTCCGGCACGGATCGACTTGGCCAGGAGAACCATCTGTTCTTGGTGCCTTTTTTCCTGCGCTTGCAAGGATTGCTGCTGACGTTCCAACGCCCGGAGCAGGTGTGCATTGGTCTGTTGCTGCTGTGCATTAGCCTCTTGTAGCTGTGCATTAGTCTGTTGCTGCTGCCTTAGTATGTCCTCCATGGCGTCACCAGGTTTGGGCTGTAGTATAGCCGCTCGGATCCAGGACATGTGCTGCTGGGTCACCAGGGATGATGCTACACCTCACCGGCTGTCATGCCCGCTGATTCTCCACCATATGTGAGGTAGCACGGTCGGCTGCGCTGCAGAAGACACGGGATCCAGGCATTAAGGTTCACAGCACACGGTTTTAATGTCCAAACAAAACAAAGTCCACAACAATATATACATGTGCCTCTCCAGCAGAGAGCTCAGGAAGTTCTGTTCACTCCCTCCCACCCGGCACACCTGCCCTCGTTCCTGTTTCCATTTAACCCTTCCTTCAGCCTGTAGGGAAACAGGATTAACCCTAGAGTGGATTTACTTTCTATCATGGAGTGAGCACAACCGGGGCGAGACATACCGGCCGTCATAGATAACCCCGGTCACAGTCTCACAGCACATACGACAGAAACCATAGGAACAGTGTAAATGCGGCCGGCGCGCTGCTGTGCTCGCCGGTGCGCACGGCCATCTTGGATTTTCGGGAGGGGGTTGGGGGTCGGGGGGGCACTTTGGAGATACCGAGGGGACCGGAGGGAACCGGGAAAAAGATTTATCTCCCATCTGGCATGTTTGATCATGCCAGATGGGAGAAAAATCATTTTTTACCGGCGCGGTCATTTGCTATAACTTGATGATCGGTATACGGTGTATACCGGTCATCACGTGACTGGGGGACCGGAAAAGCCGGCCCGAATCATGATCTCCAGGGTCTCAGCTACCCCCGGCAGCTGAGACCCCGGAAATTTTCTGACTCTGGGGGGCGCTAGACCCTTTTTTCCGACCGCCGTTAAAAAGCGGCGGTTTGGAAGAAGTACCCTAATTTGTCGCCGTTAAAAGGCGTATCGGCGGTCGTTAAGGGGTTAAAGGGTAACTATACTATCAAGTAACTTTTCCGAATAAGCTGTCCTGTTTGTACATGGGGAATAGCACCATCTTTTCCCCATTTTTATGTATTGTATCTGGCATTTTTCCCCAGTTTATCAAAACTCAAACACACTGCAAACTCACAGGAACAAACTTTAACTAAGGAGCAAAGCAAGAGCAGGAAGGCAGCAACAAAAGGACAATAAGTTTAACACCACAACCACTCACAGCAACAAAGTACTACAACCATCAGTTTGGATTACAACACCTCAGGAGACCAGTATAGAGAAGCTATAGCTGGCATTAACAGAATTGTCCAGCCAGCTCAATGTTTATATGTAGGCAGGTTAGCTTTCTCAGCTCTGCTACTGTCACGATGTTACTGTAGGATGGTGAGGGACAGGAGGCTCCTATACTCTCCCTCATGCTAGGGGACCCTAACCTCCGGATTACTTCTAATAGTGGAGATGCCAGTGTCCCATGCCTTGCAATTCCCGTGACCAAAAACTAAGCTGCTAAACCCCCACCCACCCACCCAACACAGATAAAGACAGACAGGGAAAAAACAACACTGGCAGAGACACTGTAAACTGACAGGAGCAAACATTAAGAAACTAAAGAGAAAGTCAAGAGATGTAAGGCTAGTTTCACACTTGCGTTGAACGGCATCCGTTGCATTGCGTTGTATGACAGATGCAACGGATGTGTTGCATATAGTGGCACAACGGATGCAACGGATCGTACAAAACAACGGAATCTGCTTTTTTTTTTTTTTACAGCTTTACCAGCCCACACTATTGTGAACGATCAGCTGATCGCTCGCAGTAGCCGGTCGCTGGGCGATTAGCTGATCGCTCACAGTAGCCGGCCGCCGGGTGATCAGCTGATCGCTCACAGTAGCCGGCCGCCGGGTGATCAGCCGATCGCTCACAGTAGCCGGCCGCCGGGTGATCAGCCGATCGCTCACAGTAGCCGGCCGCCGGGTTATCAGCTGATCGCTCACAGCAGCCCGGTGCCGAGGGATCAGCTGATCGCTCACAGTAGCCGGCCGCCGGGTGATCAGCTGATCGCTCACAGCAGCCTGCTGCCGGGGGATCAGCTGATCGCTCACAGTAGCCGGCCGCCGGGTGATCAGCTGATCGCTCACAGTAGCCGGCCGCCGGGTGATCAGCTGATCGCTCACAGTAGCTGGCCGCCGTGTGATCAGCTCATCGCTCACAGCAGCTGGTCATCGGGTGATCAACTGATCGCTCACAGTAGCCGGCCGCCGGGTGATCAGCTGATCGCTCACAGCAGCCGGTCGCCGGGTGATCAGCTGATCGCTCACAGTAGCCGGCCGCCGGGTGATCAGCTGATCGCTCACAGCAGCCCGCTGCCGGGGGATCAGCTGATCGCTCACAGTAGCCGGCCACCGGGTGATCAGCTGATCGGCCGGCGAGAATGTGTGCGGGGGGGGAGGAGTGCGGGGTGAGTGGAGCCAAAAGGGGCCATGGCGCTGAGGACGTCAGTGCCGCGGGGACTGCATGGCTGGGGGACAGGTGAGTGTGTGTGTGTGTGTGTGTGCGCGTGCACGTCTGTGTGTGTGTGTCTGTGTGTGCGTGTGTGTACATGCGGAGTGGAGTGCGGGAGGGGGAGGAACCGAGCGGGGAAGTGTCGGGCTCCCTGCACACGTAGCCAGAGTAAATATCGGGTAACTAAGCAAAGCACTTTGCTTGGTTACACAATATTTACCTTGGATACCAGCATACACCGCTTAGCGCTGGCTCTTTGCACCCGTAGCCAGGGTAAATATCGGGTTACTAAGCAAAGCGCTTTGCTTAGTAACCCGATGTGTACCCTGGTTACGTGTGCAGGGAGCCAGAGAGAGCATGCGCAGCGAAATCCTAAGGATTCCGCTGCTCACAAAATGTTACATGCTGCATTCCTTCCGCCTGGCGTAAGGAACGCAGTGTCGGCCGGCGGAAGCAACGCAGGTCCATCACTCGCAATCCGTCGTCCATACAAGTCTATGGGAAGCAGTGGAATCCGTTAACAAATTCCGCTGTTTTCCAAAACGGCAGATTTCGACTGAAGGAAAACAACGCAAGTGTGAAACTAGCCTAAGGCAGCAAAAAAAGGGCAACAAGAGTTAACACCACAACCGCTCACAGCAATGAACTACTACAACCACCATGGAACACAACACCTCACCAGTCCAGAACAGAGAAGCTATAGCTTGCATTAAAGGAAGTGTTCAGCCAGCATATATGAGAACAGATGTGATTGGCTCCCTCACAGCATGTGATCAAAGGAGACTATCAAGCAGCCCAGCAGACATTAACTCTTGCTAGCCTGCCTATGAACTACAAGACTGTGGGTTGACACCCGAATCTGCCTGCGTTGATCAGAGACATCACAGAAGTTAGCAGCCAGAGTGCCATAATCTGTAGTCTCCACAGATCCTCAAGCCGCCATGACAGTTAGCGATGTTAAACTAGTTGTGACAGCTACATGCTAAATCTAAAATCTCTGATTGTGTCAGAACCACTGCACCCAGTAATCTAAGTGATACATCATTGGATTCATGGTCTCTTTGCCTACATCATGCTACTCTCAGATGATGTAGCAAATTTCTGCTGACAAATTCCCTTTAATGAATGTTCTGTATGTGCCAGAAGCATGGTCGGTCTTTCTAAATAGTTTATTAAATGACCGCCGATCAGCTATGTTAGTCCTTTTTGGACACAGGTTGTGCAATGTAAAGAAGTACTAGTTCCATATGTGAAAAAGCCCGTACTTGCAGGAAGGGGTTAACAATCGCTTTTTTTTTTATATATATATATGAAATTAGTTTGGTTTATGGAAACATTTCAGAGTGGGAAAAAAGATGTTTTGTTAGCAGTAGCTGAATTAACATGAAGGTTGTTCATTCAAGTCTTCCTGCAGAGATTTAGCACTCGTCTAATTAGCATGCAGTCCATCATCGAAGTTTGCTGTAAAAAAACCTTTGAGCCTTAATTGGTTTGTGCATCTCGGCATGTATCAGTGCTTCTTGGATTGCATATAAATCATCTTCCTGAGAGCCAGGACTAAACAAGAAAAAAAAAAAAAGGCTTCAGAGAAAAGAAATCCTACTTGGAGTTTTAATCCAAAAATATTAGACTTGTGGCGAAAAAAACGGTGATAATATTCTGCGAAATCCTCTTCTATAGACGACTCATTTTTCACATTTTTTTCTTCCAGGACTTGGGAGTTTTTGAAGATGACATTCTAAACTTCATGAATCACAAAGACGGCAAAAAAATCATCACAAAAAAAAAAAGTTGAAAAACAATTACTTTAGGGCTGCTTGTGTCAGTCTTTGGCATTGTTCACATCTGTATCCAGTGAAGGTTTTTTTTGCACCCCTCTGGAATTTTTCACAACAAGAATAACCCAGTCTGTTGTACTATTCTAGCCATCAAAACCACTGAAATCCCAACAGACCCCATTTAATTTCAGCACGACCCATAGTGCATCTTTTTAGAAACATACCGCTGTCAGTGCGGTATTGTGAGCCGCCACCAGTGTGAATGTGGCACCCCTGCGGCTTCAGGTGCCACAGGGTACTGCACCCCCATTAGGGTGTAGTACTCATTCTAGGTCCAAAGAAGATCGAGGCCGGTTTACACATACACAAACATACAGTCAGTGGGTTGCCCTCCCCAATGGGGACCGGGCCAGGGTCGGATCACAGCAGGGGGTCACTACAGCGGTGGGTTTACAGGACGCCACCGCACCATGGGCTCCCCAGATCCACTGGACTGGGGACTCAGGGTCAGGGAGAAGCAACTACCAGGGGGAGTCAGGAGCACAGTGGGAGGAGCAGGTTGACCTGGTGAGAGTAGTGAACCAGCCGGTGGCAGCGGCTGAAGGCAACAGCTCAGACCACACAACACAACCACAACAAGAGAGCGTTCAGCTTCAGACACAGAGCAGAGCGGACATGCCACAAGCAGCTCTGTGGGCCAAGGCGTTCAACACAGTTCCTAGAGAGAAACAGGGCGGCTGCTTCCACAGGACTGGCGCTGTCGGAATACAGAATCCTAAGGTAGGCATACTTCACGTTGTCTACCAATTCTGCAAGGGTTGCGGGGAACGGCTAGAACAGTCACCGGACCCGTCCCACGAGTCTGCAGCAAATATCATAGAGGATCCGGGGTTAAGGACCGGCCCCAAAATGGAACCGCGCTATCGGCATACAGAATGGGACACTTTACTGACACCGGGATCCTCAAGTGCTTCATGCCACGGGAGTCCGATACTTAGCGCATAAAAGGAGGAGAGAGCTCACAGGCTGACACACACACCGGACTTGATCTTTCACGGATCCGGGATCGGCTGGAGCCCATCGTACCTTGGGCAGCTCCTGATGCACTTGTGAGTAAAAACACCTTGAACCGCAGCCCCTGTCTCTGCCTCGCCTTTAACCGTTGCCCAGCGCTGTGGCGCCAACGGGGACCACTACTACCACCTATTCTCCCCGGGATAATCCCGCACCACCTGTGGGGAGCAACACCATCCCGGCTGCACCTGACCTCTGCCCTGGTGAGAGACCATGCAGTGGCGGCCCCCCTCCCTGGCCGCGTACCACAGGTGGCTTCACGATCACCTTAAAAGACTTTCCTAACCTCCAACTACTACCTCCATCCTCCCTGCCACCTTCCAATCCTCCTTCCTGTATGCCTCGGGACATTGGAACCGGGCCAGGCTACCCCGTGACAACGCAGAGGAACTGCACCCCCAGCCCAGCAACTAGTAGGTTAAAACACCTGCCCCATGGGGCATTACATGTTGACTGTGCCAAATAAAGATGGCGTAAGTCCACATATTGTGCGGAAGTCACTTTATAAAGAATATGTCATTAAACCAGGTTTTTATGTTAAACATAGTTATTTTATTTATTTTTTTCATATCACTTTTTAGATTTTTTTTATTTATTTATTTTTTTTTTTAAATCTTGAGGTTTTCACTCTGGCCACTGAGAGAAATGTAATACTCTTCCAGCTTGCTGTGCACTTGTACATGAGCAGCAGTAGACAGACTCAGACCCTATCTTTTGCAAAGAAGAATTTTCTGAACATTCTCTAATGTGTGTAAAGATCATTGTGAAAGGAAGGGGAGGAGGCGAGCTGTGACATCACTTACTGGAATTAGTGGATCCTGTATTATCAACTGTATATTGAGGTGTTAGGGTCTATGCACACATTGTAGATTTGTTGCATTTTTTTTCTGAGCAGATTTGTCACAAAACCTGAAGGGTTTCCTGATGCCGGCAAAGTGAATGAGAATCCTGAAGTCTCTTGCGCACTTTACTTATTTTCTCCTTGCAGATTTGGTGCAGACTTAAATCTGCAGCATGTCAATACTTTCAGTTTTTTTCTGCATATTTCACTCATATTAATGAGTGGGAAAAATCTGCACCGAAAACGCATGTAAAAAAAAGCATAAAAAATACACCGAAAACGAGGCAAAAAGTTGTGTTTTTGCCGCTGCATTTTTCCTGCCAAGAGATGGAGAAATGGTGCAGAAATTCTGCACCAACTACTTAACGTGCACACATACCCTTACCTTTCATTTTAATCCTGTCTGTGATGATAAGGAGATTTCTGAAACGTTATCTGTACCGAACAGGAAGTATGACTGTAACATAGGGGCTATTGGTAGTGTGAAAATGGCTAAATTTGTTTTTATTTTTAATGTTAATCTTGATATAGAAAATAATACTAATTAAAAAAAACATTTTACATAAAGTATCTGATTTAAAGGTCCCTTTCTGCTGACCCCCTACCCTTTAAGAAATATTTATTTCTTAATAATAGTTATTATTTGCTCGATTATTGCTGTTTTGTGTTTTTGTGCCCCTACAATTTGTTTGCATCTGTTAGCCTGTTATTTAAAGGACTTGAAGGCTTTGATATTCGGGGGGGACTACCATGCCTTGTCAGAGTAGCTTGACATCAGGAAAGAGTATTTCTGGCTATTGTCTTGAAGGAGGAGGCAGCATGAGTCAACTGAGTAACTAGTGATGGTTTAAGTCTGAATCTAGCCATGAAGAAATGTGCAGTGAGCCTGATTAGAGGATGTGCAATGGGTCCCAAAAGAAGCCTCTGTGTGAACACGGGAAGACCCAAAGCTCAAAAAGATTTGTGCTATAAGAAGCCTCCGTGAGATCGAGGGAAGACGCAGAGCTCCAAAACATTTGTGGTGTAAGAAGCCTCTATGAGATCGCAAGAAGATCCAAAGCTCCAAAAGATTTGTGGTATAAGAAGCCTCCATGAGATCGCAGGAAGACCCAAAGCTCCAAAAGCTTTGTGGTATATGAAGCCTGTGTGAGAATGCGGGACAACCCAAAGCTCCAGAAGATTTGTGGTAGAAGAAATCTCCATGAGAACATGGAACGACTCAAAACTCCAAAAGATTTGTTCTATAAGAAGCCTCCATGAGATCACAGGAAGACCCAAAGCTTCAAAAGATTTGTGGCATAAGAAGCCTCTGTGAGGATGCAGGAATACCCAAAGCTCCAAAAGATTTGTGGTATAAGAAGCCTGCGTAAGAACGCGGAAAGACCCAAAGCTCCAAAAGATTTGTGCTATAAGAAGCCTCTGTGAGGATGCAGGAATACCCAAAGCTCCAAAAGATTTATGGTATAAGAAGCCTGCGTGAGAACGCGGAAAGACCCAAAGCTCCAAAAGATTTGTGCTATAAGAAGCCTCTGTGAGGATGCAGGAATACCCGAAGCTCCAAAAGATTTGTGCTATATGTAGGCTCCGTGAGAACGTGGGAAGGCCCAAAGCTCTAAACGCTTTGTGGTATAAGAAGCCTCCGTGAGAAGACCCAAAGCTTCAAAAGATTTGTGGTATAAGAAGCCTTCATAAAAACACGGAAAGGCCCAAAACTCCAAAAGCTTTGTGGTATAAGAATCCTCCGTGAGAATGCGGGAAGACCCAAAGATCCAAAAGCTTTGTGCTATAAGAAGCCTTCGTGAGAACGCGGGAAGACCCAAAGATCCAAAAGATTTGTGATATATGTATATACTATTGTATCACCGTATAAAGCACAAGTGATCAGACCATCTCACGTTCAAGTCCCTAGGAAGACTAAAAAATAAAGTAAAAATGTACATCATTATTTTTTTTAGTTTATTTCAAAAATATATTAAAATGAAAGTTTATATCAACCCCTTTTCCCAATTAAAAAAATAGAAAAATGTAAAAAAAAATTAAACATATTGGTCTTCTTATGCTTGTAAGGCAAGTTTTGTAAAAAAACAAAAAAAAAACAAAAAAAAATACAATTAATTAAAATGGATTAATTGTAATTAGTATTTGAAATGCCACAATTAATTAAACTGGCAGAAATGCAGCTTTGTAATCACAGAAGTTCCTACAGAAAATGCAATAAAATGTGATTAAATCATCAACGGTACCCAAGAACAATGTCAATGAAAATGAAAGCTCACCACATAAAAATAAGCCAGGTCTATAAATGAAAAAAAAATAAATAAAATACAGGTCTCTGAAAACGGCGAAATGAATCAAAGTTCGGAATTTGATTTAAACACTAAACTGTACAAAAGAATATAAAACGTTCGTAGTAATTGTGACCTGAAAAATTATATTTCCAGGTCATTTTTACTGCAAAATGAATGCAGAAAAAAAAAAGGCCAAAAACCTGTGGACGATTGGAATTTTTCTTTACATTTTTCAATACGTAATATGTTATTATTATAGTGCCAAAATGGGTTATACATAATAAAAACATGACAATCTACAGGGGATGGGTGAGGATACAGTAGGTGAGGGTGGAGATGGTCGTGCGGCGCTGTGGAGGACTGAGGGTTATTGTAGGTTGTAGGCTTATCGGAAGAGGTGGGTCTTCAGGTTCCTTTTGAAGGTTTCCACAGTAGGTGAAAGTCTGATATGAGGTGGTAGAGAGTTCCAGAGGATGGGGGATGCACAGGAGAAATCTTGGATGCGATTGTGGGAAGAGGAGATAAGAGGGGAGTAGAGAAAGATATCTTGTGAGGATGGGATGTGTTGTGGATGGCTTTGTATGTCATGGTTAGGGTTTTGAACTGGAGTATTTGGGGATTGGGAAGCCAGTGAAGGGACTGGCAGAGTGGAGAGGCCGGGGAATAGCAAGGTGACAGGTGGATTAATCAGGTGGCAGAGTTTAAGATAGATTGAAGGGGTGCAAGAGGTTAGAATGGAGGCCACAGAGCAGGAAGTTGCAGTAGTCGAGGCGGGAGATGATGAGGGCATGCACTACTGTTTTTGCAGAATCTTGGTTAAGGAATGTACGGATCTGGGAAATATGTTTGAGTTGGAGTCGGCAGGAGGTACAAAGGGCTTGGATTTGTAGCTTGAAGGAGAGAGCAGAGTCAAGGGTTACCCCGAGGCAGTGAGCTTTCTGGACTGGGGAGAGTGAGCAGCAATTGATTTTGATGGATAGGTCTGTTGGGGCTGGGATTGAGTGAAATGCGGGGAAGATGGTAAATTCTGTTTTGTCCATGTTAAGTTTTAGAAATGGAGCAGAGAAAAAGGATGAAATAGCAGACTGACATTGTGGGAGTCTGGTTAGTAAGGAGGTGATATGTTAAAATTAATCATTTTATTCAAAATTTTAGCTTGTCCTCCAAAAACAAGCCCCCATACGGTTATGTGAAAGAAGGAATAAAAAAAGTTATGGATTTTGAAAAAAAAGGAGGAAACAAAAATAAAACAAAAAATGGCTTTGGTGGGAAGGGGTTAACAGTAATATGCAAAAAAAATTAAACAAATGAGTTTCTCTGTCTGTTTTTTTACATTTTTTTTGCATTTTTATAGCTCAAAGTGCAAATAAAATACTTGTCTGATACTTAATCCATTTTCTGGTCTTATACCGGATAATAGTTGAGCCTCAGCGGAATAATTGTAGTCATTTTTCTCTCCCAGCGACCTGCCTTGGAAATGTGTCATACACTAGAAGTTGGCAGAAATAGACCTGTGTCCAAGCCATGTAATCTCTATACTGCTGATGCCAGAGAGCGCGCCCGAGCTCCTGCCTCTGCAAAGCATAGAAACTGGATGTGGTGCAGGGACGTCCACTACTATGTCCTCAGAATAGCTATGCCGCTGTGGGGGATGATTCCCAGCCACCGCTGCATGCTATATGCTGCACCTACAGCCTAAAATATAGCAACAGTGAGGGGTAAACCTAAAAATAGGCAAAAAGGAAAAAACACTTCATCTCCGAGTCTCTCCTTAAAGACTCATGAAGAAACATGGCATAAAAAACACAATGTTTCAATCCTTTTACCATGTCTGTCCATAAGGAAATTGACAAAGTGGATAGGGTTTATCTAACGGAAACTGATTATTCACTGTAAACAGTTCCCCCCCCCCCCCCCCACAGGCGAGGGTGAGTATAATTTCTTTAAGGCTATGTGCACACAGTGCGTTTTTCACGCACGGCGTTTTTGCGCGTTTTTCGGGTGCGTTTTTGGCCTCAAAACTGCATGACTTTGCTTCCCCAGCAAAGTCTGAGTTTTCATTTTTGCTGTCCGCACACAACTTTTTTTTTAAGCTGTGTTTTTTAGCTTAAAAAAAAAAATGGACATGTCAATTCTTTCCTGCGTTTTTCTGCATTTTCCCCCCGTGCAATTCATTGGAAAAACGCAGAAAAACGCAGAGATCGAAAACGCAGCCAAAAACGCACCAAATTGCAGTAAAAACGCTTGCGTTTTTTGCCGCGGGTGTGTTTTTGTGCGTTTTTTAGCGGCCAAAAACGCAGCATCATAAAAACGCAACGTGTGCACATAGCCTAATTATTTTTAGCATGCTTATCGCTGGGGGTCCATCCACTGGGACCCCCAGATATCGGAGCACTGGAACTGTCACAAGGTTTTTACAATTATCGCCAGCTGTCATGGCAGTGTCAGGATCTGTGGAGACTACAGATTCTGGCATTCTGCCTGCTAACGTCTCTAATGTCTGATCAGCGCAGGCAGACTCAGGCGTCGACCCACAGACTTGTAGATCATAGGCAGGCTAGCAAGAGTTAATCTCTGCTGGGCTGCTTGTTAGTCTCCTTTGATCACATGCTGTGGTGGTGCCAGTCACATTCAGTCCCCTCCTATATATGCTGGCTGGACAATTCCATTAACGCCAGCAATAGCTTCTTTATACTGGTCTGACAAGGTGTTGTAATCCCTACTTACTGGTGGTTGTAGTACTCTATTGCTGTGAGTGGTTGTGGTGTTAACACTTGCTGTACTTTTGTTGCTGCCTTCCTGCTCTTGCTTTTCTCCTTAGTCTCGTACGGTTTGTTTCTGTGAGTTTGCAGTGTCCCTTTAATACCCTATTATTCCCTGCACATGTCGGCTGATCTGATCAGCCAATGTGACGCCCCTGGGCTATCAGGTCGTCACAGGGTACTGCACAAACTGCCCTTCCGTGCAGTATTCAAGTCCCTCATGGTTCTGGGTCCCCATCTTACAGTGTTGCCTCCAACCGCAAATCAAATCCTAGATACACACTGCACCACACCCACCAGACACACCAGTGGACGGCTTGAGCGGAATAGAGTCGCCCACCTGGGGGGTCAGGGAGGGGAGGTGAGGAGTGTAGAGTAGTGTAGTGAAGGAGAGGAGAAGTGAAGTAGCCCTCGAGCTGAGAGGGGCTCAGAGGAGGTTGAGAGTGGTGGCTCCCAGGATAAGCTGTCTAGGTTGCATACGGTGGTCTGGGCCTACAGGAGTTGGACCCCCGGTCGCAGGGGATTGCTGCTAGGTGCCTTGACCTGTCAAGGAGGACGGTCAGCAGCCTGGTCCTATCACCGGTCCGGGACCGAAGGCATGATGGGGTACACGGACCCTAGGTCGTGGAGAAGCTTCAGGCAACCCGGCAATTAACCTGAGGAGAACGGAGCCTTTATGGTCTGTTCCCACCCGCTCCAGAATTGGGGCACTAGCGCAACGAGGGGGATAGGGCCTTCCATACAAGCAGCCCAAGAAAATACCAAGTGTGAGCCCTGTGAGCAGGCTCCCACACTTAGCCACAGTGGAGAGTGGGGCCAGGCAAGTTTCAGACTACTGTGCCACTACAATAACCTATAAAGAACAGAGTGAATAGCCAAAAGGTAGAATCAAATAATATCTTTATTGAAAAAATTAATCAGCAAAGTAAAAAACACTAACAAAAAAAAAAAAAAGAGAAAAGGGGATAAGCCATGAAAATTATTTCCATCCATAAGCAACCCAAGAGCACAATTGTATCACCAATACATAATAGATAAATATATATATATATATATATATATATATATTTTGACCACTAGGGGTCCTCAATATAAGGTTAGATATTACACTCCTCTTCAGTCAGTACATAAAGCAATAAATCAGATATGTGGGACAAATCCACCTGTGCAAATAAGGCAAGAAGTAGATAAAATGCACTATATGGGCTGTGTTTCAATAACGAGCTAGAAAAGTATAAATGGCACTGCCAATGTATAATATATTGCACCAACCCAAAGATGATAGATAGCAGCAGAAAGATAATAATTATTGCACTGACCCAGAGCACCGAAAACCAGCGGTTTTAGCAGCAACAGGACAAGTAATATTGCATTAGCCCGAGGTTCAAAGATGCAGCCATAAAAGCATGAAGAGGCCAGGGGATTTATATCTATATATATATATATATATATATATATATATATATATATATATATATATATATATATATACACATGTATATATATGTACACACGTATATATATATATATATATATATATATATATATATACATGCATACAGTACAGACCGAATGTTTGGACACACCTTGTCATCTCTAGAACACCTGTTAAGAGGAGACTTTGTGCAGCAGGCTTCATGGTAAAATAGCTGCTAGGAAACCACTGCTAAGGACAGGCAACAAGCAGAAGAGACTTGTTTGGGCTAAAGAACACAGGGAATGGACATTAGACCAGTGGAAATCTGTGCTTTGGTCTGATGAGTCCAAATTTGAGATCTTTGGATCCAACCACCGTGCCTTTGTAGAAAAGGTGAACGGATGGACTCTACATGGCTGGTTCCCACCGTGAAGCATGGAGGAGGAGGTGTGATGGTGTGGGGGTGCTTTGCTGGTGACACTGTTGGGGATTTATTCAAAATTGAAGGCATACAGAACCAGCATGGCTACCACAGCATCTTGCAGCGGCGTGCTATTCCATCCGGTTTGCGTTTAGTTGGACCATCATTTATTTTTCAACAGGACAATGGCCCCAAATACACCTCCAGGCTGTGTAAGGGCTATTTGACTAAGAAGGAGAGTGATGGGATGCTACGCCAGATGACCTGGCCTCCACAGTCACCAGACCTGAACCCAATCGAGATGGTTTGGGGTGAGCTGGACCACAGAGTGAAGGCAAAAGGGCCAACAAGTGCTAAGCATCTCTGGGAACTCCTTCAAGACTGTTGGAAGACCATTTCCGGTGACTACCTCTTGAAGCTCATCAAGAGAATGGCAAGAGTGTGCAAAGCTGTAATCAAAGCAAAAGGTGGCTACTTTGAAGAACCTAGAATATAAGACATATTTTCAGTTGTTTCACACTTTTTGTTAAGAATTTCATTCCACATGTTTTAATTCATAGTTCTGATGCCTTCAATGTGAATGTATAATTTTCAGAGTCCTGAAAATAAAGAAAACTGGTTGAATGAGAAGGTGTGTCCAAACTTTTGGTTTGTACTGTGTGTATGTATATCTATAAAAAAAAAAAATATATATATATATATATATATATATTTCTTTATTTAGTTTTTTTGTATATTATCTTTCTCTTACCAGGGAGGAAGTGAAGAGCTGCAATAAGTCAAGTCCCCCAATGAAATGAATGAGCGGTGCAGACAACACTAAGTTTAAAAACTTAAGTTTTATAATCCAGAATTAAAAACCGGGTTGCATATTTGGTTTTAAGTGGATCACGGCATCAATATAAAGAGTGCACAGATCTATTAGTAAGTTATATTGTAGCATTAATAACAAAGTGTGCCCAAAATCATAACACTCCGTGCACTCAGTACACCCGATAGCTCCACGGCACAATCGCACATGTATGTAAGCGAGATGATACATTTTAGCTAATAACAAATGTTAATTGCTCAGTGTGAGGTTTGGAAAGACACATTATTTTGGAGTGGGCTGTAAATTCAGTTGTGAAACCTCTGAAGCAGAAACACTGTTTACATGTTACATAATCCAGAGGACTGGAGCCGCTGACATAATGGAAGGTATTATTTGTAGCTGTTATTTTTTAGAGTACTGTACACATAGCCGAGGTTATAAAATGGAGAAGTGTTAAAGGGATTGTCCATTTAAAGCAGACCTGTCAGCATTTAAACTGCATACATTAGTACATAGATCTTTTAGACCTGATGAGGCCGATGCACTTACTTTTTAAATCCATGTCAGAATGGCTGTATAATCCTTTTCCAAAGTTTGAGCCATCTCCACCCCACCTGAGACACAGACAAAAAGGGTCCCTGTGCCAGAACAATATATGGGCCCTTTTCAGTCCAATAACTCATCAAAATACACAATTCCACCTGCTTTGGAGGTAGATATGGGCCCCTTTATCTCTTGAAAAATGTTAGCAGCAGGCCTCCGGGCACTCCCTATGCGTTTCATCCCCACATAGAAATCATCAGGGGAGCCCGTGCTCATGGAAATCTGCCAGCTTAAATAGCCATCCTTATCATCATCATTGTGGCCGTCTTCACAAGAATAAAATGCCCATTCCGGACACTCTGTGTCAGTAGCCTCTCTCTCAATTCACATGCACCGCCATTATCTCTTGAGCATTTATGCGGCCGCACAGGTTACACCAATGATATGTCCAGCCCTGCTCCATCCAATTTGACCAATTGACAGTTCCTCAGTGTCCCTCCTCCCTGCTGAGATCTCACACTGATCAGGACAAGCTGCAGTTGTCAGTTAGGATAGATGGTTGGGGGTGAATACACCTGGACTGAAAGATTCCCTCACTCTTTAGACCTTATTCAGACATCAGTGATTTTTAAAAAAAAAAAAAAAAATGCCATGAGTTTAATCAGTGTTTGGTCAGTGTCACATTTTACCATCAGTCACTTATGAAAAATAAAGCAATTGCAAGACTTCTCCTGTGCATTACAATAAAAGATGAGCGAATCTTTTTAAAATTCGCCAAATTTTCCCCAAAAATGTGATTGACGGCGAATGAAAACTGACTCTGGTGTATAAATGTCCAGTCCTGTGCCCGACTGATCTCTGATGACCCAGGTAACTTTGTGACAACAGCCCCATAGAATTTAAGGGGTACATGCTCTATCTATGAAAATCATGGATAGAACACGCACGGGACAAACAGACTTCTGACTGAGGATTTAGCTGGACTTACGAAATATTCATCTTGATATCAGCATTATACAGCCGGTCTGACATTGATTTTTAAAGTACACCAGCCTCATCTGGTCTACCCTGCATATTTCTATATTTTCTCGCTTATAAGCCTATGTTTTGTATATTGACAATTACATGGTCATTAGAGAGCAGGCAGTCCCACAAAGCAACTTTATTGTATGCAAATCTTGATGCATAGGTTTACATAATGAGTTTTTTTTTGTCAAATTTCCCTTTAAAACAGGTTGTAAAGCAGAATTTATTTTCTGTGCTATTGAGCAGGTTCCAGACAGATCCTTTTTTTTTCTTTCACTGGAAATGATTTACCAGTTCCTTATACGTTAGTTTTCATAATAATAATAATAATAATAATAATAAAAAAATAATAATATTTATTCACTTATATAGCGCCATTAATGTCACAGCACTTTACATACATCAGAAACACTGTCCCCATTGGGGATCACAATCTAAGGTCCCTATTGTTCCGCCCCAGGAGCGCTGTTCCTTCTCGGGGACGCCACAGTGCAGGGAAACTTCTGGCCACGAGTAGGTCAGGTTAACTTCTAAGGGATTCGTGATGCCACTCTCGGTAATTGCGGTCAGGGGGTGACCGCCACTGCAGTTTAGGGGAGGCCTGGGGCTGATGTTAGATGCAGTCAGTTGTTGTAGCCTCCCGAGAGAGAGGCGGGCCCCAGGGCCCAGTGTAAGTGTGTAGTACCACAGGTCGCAGAAGAACTCACACACAAGCAGCAATGTCTTTCAGGGTTTTTACTCACTTTCAGATGGCAGGGGTGAGTTAACCCGGGCGATGCTTTGATGAACCAGGAGGTCCAAGGTATCCCTTCGGCTGAGGTAGGGGTGACTACTGACTCGCCTTCCTTGCCCTTCTTGTTTTGAGGTGACTATTACTTGTAGTATTACTTGAATCACCCAGGGAAGTCACAACTGCCGTTCTCCCCTTTCTGGCCCGTTTGCGGGCAGCGTGGACCAAGGTAAAGACGGCTCCAGGCTCTGTCTTCCTTATGGGCCCCCTCGTTGCTGCTGTAGCTGCGGACTCTGTGTAGGTTGATGAGGCACATAAAGAGCCCTCACCAGCAGGTTTAGCAGGCCAACGGAATGGGCCCCTGCTCTAGGGACCTGGTTCCCCGTGCAGGCTTGGACTACCTCGGTCCCCTTACTCAGCCACCTCTTGCTACTATCCTAGGTGGTTTTCAGGCGGCACCACAGGGTAGCCTTTCTCCCCCGCCAACAGCCACTGACTGGTGCAGTGTCTGGAAGGGCCCTACTCTACTCCTCTGCCCTGCAGACGCGGCTCCTCCACTCCTACTCCTTTGGCTGCCTCCTGTCTTCAGTCCCACACCCACCACTAGCTGGGATGCGAGGGCTACGCCCCCTCCCTGGGACTGCCCAGGGGTCCCCTCTAAGCTGTGTGTGTTCCTGGTTACTTCGTGTCTGTGTGTCCACACCCTAGTCAGCCTCTGGGATTACCTGTTTTGTACTGACCCAGCATGGGTGCAGTACTCAGTGGTGCCTGACCAGGTCAGGGGCGCCACACCTATCACTATGTCTTTGGAGTGTGGGAGGAAACTGGAGAACCCGGAGGAAACCCACGCAAACACGGGGAGAACATGCAAACTCCTTGCAGATTATTACTTGCTGTCAATGAATGGGAACCTGGTCATGTGATGTTCACTGAAGTGCACAACTTGGTAGGCTGAGCTTTCAGGGTCCAAAACCAGGGATATATGAAGTGGTCAGTGGCCCCACAATTATGATCTCAGTAACTCTACCCACACAAATGTGCAGTCACTGACCGCTGCATGTGGCAGCCTTCCAGAAAAAGTCTTTACACTGCAGCCACTGTGGCTAAAGTGACGCTGGGGTTCACCGGCAGATGGCCGTATGATTTTGAAGGCACAACCTTAACCCACCCACAGAATTATGCCACCGGATACATGCTGGTCTTGGCCTTAACAGGAGTTAAACAATTTTATGCTATGTGCCCCCGGGAGAAAGTAACCGCAGAGTTTGCCATGGAAAACCCGCGGATTTTCTATATTTTGCAGATAAATTTGCGGGTTTACGCAAGTACAGACACTCCCCATGTTATGTTATGAGATTTGGGGAGTGCTGTATCAATGCTTCGGTATTTGCGGCTGCGGAATATGCTGCAGATGTCCCGCAGCCGCACGTAACTGCATGTCAATTATTCATGCGGAATTATCTGCGGAATTCACTATGGAGATACAGGGCGGGAATTCCGCACTGTTTCCACTGGTTTACCGCTACAACTTCGCAGATATACCACATCAATGGATAGCTGCGGATTCCGGGGAGTTGCTGCGCGAACTTGCGGAAATACCTGCCGAAAAGTCCGCAGGTGCAATGTCCCGTGGGCACAGGGCCTAAAGGTTTCTTTTGATGACCGCAAGTAGAGATCTTAAGAAAAGGAGAGTAATATATACAGAAGTTGGCATTTTCCTTAAACCAGGTTAAGGTAACATTCTTGGTTTACTTGAAAGAAAATTTTTTTTCACAAACCGCACTCTACTACTTAAAAAAACTCATCTCTGCCAATTCTGAGAAACGCAGCCCGATACATCTGTAAGGTCCCTAGAAAAGAAGTGAAAGTCACATCCAAATATTTATGCCTGGAAGAGATACTACAAGTGTGATTCGATTTATTGTTTCTCTAGGAAGCCAAATATTTTCTTAACAGGGCGTGAAAGTTAAGTCTTGTGTAAACTCTAGAAAAAAAAAGAAGAGAAGAAGAAATGGACGGCAAAAGCATAGAATCTAAATTGAATGGAATAATCCTGTAGAATTCCAGACGTTATTTAACATCACCACGGGGCGACACAGACAACAATCCGGGGACAAATATCCTGAGTAATGCAGCAGCTTGGCAGATGAAAGAAGAAGGCGCAGGAAGTATTGTTAGCGAGTGACAGAACACATTCAGAGAAGCTGGTGAAGCTCATTATCACCAGACCCCCTGCAGCCCGGCCACAGGCCAGAATACCCTCACTGCTAACAATGGGCGCCGGGCGTCCTCTGTGCAGGCATTTATCAATATAGAAAAGGCAGCATAAAAAATACCAAAGGACGGCGGGAAACGTCCTGTGCACACACGTACCTGAAACTGCCATGGCGGAATAAATATAGAGGCGGCTGTCTCTGTCTGCGGCTCTCTTCATTCCATTCTCATGGCTGAGTTTGAAGTCAAGGGACCACTGTTCATCTGACAGATGGGGGTCCCAGAGAAAGGATTCTCACCTGTTAGACATCGATGGCATAAACGTCCTTTAAGGCAGAGGTCCCCAACTCCAGTCCTCAAGGCCCACCAACAGTGCAGGTTTTTGGGATTTCCTAAAGGCTACTTTACACACTGCGATATCGGTCCCGATATCGCTAGTGTGGGTACCCGCCCCCATCTGTTGCGCGACACGGGCAAATCGCTGCCCGTGTCGCACAACAGCCGTCACACATACTTACCTGTCCGGCGACGTCGCTGTGACGGGCGAACCGCCTCCTTTCTAAGGGGGCGGTCCGTGCGGCGTCACAGCGACGTCACTGAAGCGTCACTGAACCGCCGCCCAATAGCAGCGGAGGGGCGGAGATGAGCGGGACGTAACATCCCGCCCACCTCCTTCCTTCCGCATAGCGGCCGGGAGGCAGGTAAGGAGAGCTTCCTCGTTCCTGCGGCGTCACACGCAGCGATGTGTGCTGCCGCAGGAACGAGGAACAACTTCATTACTGCTGCAGTACCGATTTTTGAGAATGGACCCCCGTGTCGCCGATTAGCGATTTTGCACGTTTTTGCAACGATGCAAAATCGCTTATCGGTGTCACACGCAACGGCATCGCTAATGCGGCCGGATGTGCGTCACAAAATCCATGACCCCAACGACTCCGCATTAGCGATGTCGCAGCGTGTAAAGCCCGCTTTAGTATTGCACAGGTGTTAATGTAATTACCTGCCCAGGTGCTGGTTCCAACAGCAGTGCAATGCTAAGGAAATCCTGAAAACATGCACTGTTGGTGGGCCTTGAGGACTGGAGTTGGGGAACCCTGCTTTAAGGGTACCGTATTTTTCAAATTATAAAACGCACTTTTCCTCCCTAAAATTTGGGAGGAAGATGAAGGGTGCATCTTAAAATCCGAATATAGCTTACCAGAAGGGAGGGGGGGGGGGGTCTGTCTGTGCGGCTCTGTGTGCGGGAGGTCAGGTGTGTGCAGGCAGCCAGGTGCCTCTCTGTCCCGGCGGGCGGCTGCCTCTCTGTATGGGTGGGCGGACGGGTGGCTGTGCGGACTGCGGTGGCTGTGCTGTGGATGTCCCAGTCTGTCCGCGGTCCCAGCTTCAAATGATGATGCTGAGAGTCAGCGCGTGCACTGCGCAGATGGAGTTCTTGGATGAGAGCTCCATCTGCGCACGTGCCGCTCCGGGCGCCATCATTTGAAACCGGGACTGCGGACTGATTGAGACACTCACCACACCGGCCTGCTCCACCACTAACCCACTGCCAGCACAGCCTCTGCCTCCTGTGACCCCGCTCCACCACCGCTGCCGCCCCCCTCCAGTAAGACAACACTGGAGTATAAGACGGACCCCTTTTTACCTTTTTTTATCTCTTAATTTGGTGTGCGTCTTATAATCTGGTGCGTCTTATAAAACGAAAAATACAGTATGTGCACAGGATCTTTATAGGTGGTTTCTGCCATGGAAAACGCCTAAAAACCTAACATAAAACGCTCAAAACAATGAACACATGCAGTTCTATGTAAAATCAACTCGTGGTGCATATGTTCAGGTCAGAGGTGTATATCGAAATCTTGGGGACCCATAGTAGAAGTCCTAATTACCCCCCTCTACAAAACAATATATGGCGGGTCACAGCCCTTTTACAAAGTAATTTTGCCCCTATTGAAGCCCTTAGTATACCCCTTTCATGGCCTCCATACTTTAAAATGCCAACAAATGTGCTCCTCACATCCTGTAATATACCCCCACAGTGAACCCCCCACAAAGTATTATACTCCCACAGAAAGCCCAGCACAGTACAATGGCCCCCATAGTCCCCCATACACAGGACGATGGCTCCGACTTGACCCTCTTCACAATATGATGGCCCCCACACAGCCCTCCATACAGTATAGTGGCCCTCCATACAATTTAGTGGCTCCCATACAACCCTCTACATTGTAAAATGTTCTGCAGACATTATAATGACATCCACTAGCCCTCTACACAGAAAACTGGCCCCCCCAAAAGCCCTCCAAAATGTATGATGGGCATCACATAGCACTCCAAATAGTATGAAGGCCCCTCATATAACATGTAGTATGATGACTCTTGCAAAGCACTCCAAATAGTATGATGGCCCCCTATAGAGCCTTTCAAATGGTATGATGGTCCTCAAACAGCCCTCGAAAAAATTACGATGCCCTCCCAAATAGTATGATGGCCTGCACATAGTACTCCACATAGTATGATGACCTGCCACATAATACTCCACATAGTATGAAGACCTGCCACATAATACTCCACATAGTATGAAGACCTGCCACATAATACTCCACATAGTATGATGGCCTGCACCTAGTACTCCACATAGTATGATGACCTGCCACATAATACTCCACATAGTATGATGACCTGCCACATAATACTCCACATAGTATGATGACCTGCCACATAATACTCCACATAGTATGATGACCTGCCACATAATACTCCACATAGTATGATGACCTGCCACATAATACTCCACATAGTATGATGACCTGCCATATAATACTCCACATAGTATGATGGCCCCCCACATAATACTCCACATAATATGATGGCGTGCACATAGTACTCAACATAGTATGATGACCTGCCACATAATACTCCACATAATATGATGGCGTGCACATAGTGCTCCACATAGTATGATGACCTGCCACATAATACTCCACATAATATGATGGCGTGCACATAATACTCCACATAATATGATGGCGTGCACATGTTACTCCACATAGTATGATGGCGTGCACATGGTACTCCACATAGTATGATGACCTGCCACAAAATACTCCACATAGTATGATGGCCTCCACCTAACACTTCCTATAGTATGAAGGCCTGCATATAACACTCCAATAGCATGATGGCCCTCCATACAACACTCCACATAGTATAATGCCCCCCCACATAATGCTCCACATAGTATGATGGCCCTCCATAGAACAATCCACATAGTATGATGGCCCTCCATAGAACAATCCACATAGTATGATGGCCCTCCATAGAACAATCCACATAGTATGATGGTCCTGAATAGAACAATCCACATAGTATGATGGTCCTGAATAGAACAATCCACATAGTATGATGGTCCTGAATAGAACAACCCACATAGTATGATGGTCCTGAATAGAACAATCCACATAGTATGATGGCCCTCCATAGAACAATCCACATAGTATGATGGCCCCCCACCTAACACTTCATACTGTATAGTATGATGGCCTGCATATAACACTCCAATAGTATGATGACCCCCGATATTGCCTTACAAATTCATCCCCAGTACATATGATTGAGTTGCTAATTCCCTTTGATAGGGATTCTGTAAACCTTACCAAGTAACTTGTTTTTTAGGACTTTTCTTAACAAGACGACGCGGTCTATTAATCACTTACCGGCTGCAGTGTTAGCTCTATTGCTGAATTTTACCCCCTTAGATGTCATGGTCAATAGTAACAGCAGCATCTAAGAGGTTAAAGGGAGGGGAGTTCTTTCTGTCACTGCACGAGCCCCGGTAACACGATTAAGGGACGCTGATGGGTTTTTATGGCAGCTGTGGTCTACTGAAGACTTAGTAGCTTTAATTAAACCCTTCCTCAGGCCGTACTTCTTTGGAAATCATTAAATTTACAATACCCTGCAAAACAGATGCATTGCAGTGTATTGTATCTCTGAGCAAGCAATCTTCTTAAGTTCAAGATACCTAAGGGACATAAAAAAAAACCATAAACATGGTGACACTAACCAAATCAGATTTTTTAAAAATAGTTTTAATTACTTTAAAAGCAGTGAAGAAGAAAAAAAGTCATACTTGGTATCTGTATAATTTTACTGACCCCCAGAATAAGATTAACATTAGTGGAGGAACATTAGAGGTGGGTTTTTATGTACATTGTAACAGAATGAGTATAAATTTATATAAAAGTGTTTCATTTTTGTGTAATTTCTCTAAATGTGCCGAAAGTAAAAATGTAAATAATTCTAATTCCTAGCTTAGCGGTTCGGCACTGTTGGAAATTTAATTAAAAAGAATAATATGATTTGCACTTTACATGCAGGGATTTTAACAAGTTCCAATCAGAAGAATTGCTCTATAAATAAGCCACAACTTATAAACACTACGTATATTAAACAAGAAAAATAAATAGTGACAGCGGTGTGTTCTCGAGACATACGGTATTACTTGTCAAAGATGGGAGCCAATCCATGCCCTCCCAAAAAAATAAAATCTAATATATAAAGCTGAATGTGTGTGTGTGTGTGTGTGTGTGTGTGTATGTCCAGGATTGGCATCTGCACCGTCGCAGCTACAGCCACAAAATTTTGCACACTCACACGTCTGGACCTCGAGAGTGTCATAGGCTTTGTTTTGAGGGGAAATTTTAACCCCGTACTTTACATTTATTCACCAAAAAACCTGCCTCCATTAAAGAGAATGGAGCTGGGAGCCACAGTGCAGCCAGAACTTCAGAAGAATGCGCAGCCACGCCCTTATATGGAATGTTGGCGTGTCACAATGCAGCCAGGGAAAGAGACAGACACAGACAGGGAAAGAGGCAGACACAGACGGTAAGAAACAGACATACAGTTAGGTCCAGAAATATTTGGACAGTGACACAAGTTTTGTTATTTTAGCTGTTTACAAAAACATGTTCAGAAATACAATTATATATATAATATGGGCTGAAAGTGCACACTTCCTGCTGCAATATGAGAGTTTTCACATCCAAATCGGAGAAAGGATTTAGGAATCATAGCTCTGTAATGCATAGCCTCCTCTTTTTCAAGGGACCAAAAGTAATTGGACAAGGGACTCTAAAGGCTGCAATTAACTCTGAAGGCGTCTCCCTCGTTAACCTGTAATCATTGAAGTAGTTAAAAGGTCTGGGGTTGATTACAGGTGTGTGGTTTTGCATTTGGAAGCTAACAGACAACATGCGGTCTAAGGAACTCTCAATTGAGGTGAAGCAGAACATCCTGAGGCTGAAAAAAAAGAAAAAATCCATCAGAGAGATAGCAGACATGCTTGGAGTAGCAAAATCAACAGTCGGGTACATTCTGAGAAAAAAGGAATTGACTGGTGAGCTTGGGAACTCAAAAAGGCCTGGGCGTCCACGGATGACAACAGTGGTGGATGATCGCCGCATACTTTCTTTGGTGAAGAAGAACCCGTTCACAACATCAACTGAAGTCCAGAACACTCTCAGTGAAGTAGGTGTATCTGTCTCTAAGTCAACAGTAAAGAGAAGACTCCATGAAAGTAAATACAAAGGGTTCACATCTAGATGCAAACCATTCATCAATTCCAAAAATAGACAGGCCAGAGTTAAATTTGCTGAAAAACACCTCATGAAGCCAGCTCAGTTCTGGAAAAGTATTCTATGGACAGATGAGACAAAGATCAACCTGTACCAGAATGATGGGAAGAAAAAAGTTTGGAGAAGAAAGGGAACGGCACATGATCCAAGGCACACCACATCCTCTGTAAAACATGGTGGAGGCAACGTGATGGCATGGGCATGCATGGCTTTCAATGGCACTGGGTCACTTGTGTTTATTGATGACATAACAGCAGACAAGAGTAGCCAGATGAATTCTGAAGTGTACCGGGATATACTTTCAGCCCAGATTCAGCCAAATGCCGCAAAGTTGATCGGACGGCGCTTCATAGTACAGATGGACAATGACCCCAAGCATACAGCCAAAGCTACCCAGGAGTTCATGAGTGCAAAAAAGTGGAACATTCTGCAATGGCCAAGTCAATCACCAGATCTTAACCCAATTGAGCATGCATTTCACTTGCTCAAATCCAGACTTAAGACGGAAAGACCCACAAACAAGCAAGACCTGAAGGCTGCGGCTGTAAAGGCCTGGCAAAGCATTAAGAAGGAGGAAACCCAGCGTTTGGTGATGTCCATGGGTTCCAGACTTAAGGCAGTGATTGCCTCCAAAGGATTCGCAACAAAATCTTGAAAATAAAAATATTTTGTTTGGGTTTGGTTTATTTGTCCAATTACTTTTGACCTCCTAAAATGTGGAGTGTTTGTAAAGAAATGTGTACAATTCCTACAATTTCTATCAGATATTTTTGTTCAAACCTTCAAATTAAACGTTACAATCTGCACTTGAATTCTGTTGTAGAGGTTTAATTTCAAATCCAATGTGGTGGCATGCAGAGCCCAACTCGCGAAAATTGTGTCACTGTCCAAATATTTCTGGACCTAACTGTAGATAGGGTAAGAGACAGACACAAAGAGACAGACACAGACAAAGAGACAGACTGACAGGGAAAGAGAGGGAAAGAGAGACAGGTTAAAAGACAGACACAGACAGGTAAAGAGACAGACACAGACAAAGAGACAGACACAGGGAAACAGACAGACAGGGAAAGAGACAGACAAAGACAGGTAAAGAGACAGACAAAGACAGACACAGGGAAAGAGACAGAGGGAAAGAGGGAAAGAGACAGACAGGGAAAGAGACAGACAGGGAAAGAGAGGGAAAGAGACAGGGTAAGAGACAAAGACAGGTAAAGAGACAGACAAAGAGACAGACACAGGGAAAGAGACAGAGGGAAAGAGGGAAAGAGACAGACAGGGAAAGAGACAGACAGGGAAAGAGAGGGAAAGAGACAGACAGGGAAAGTGATAGACAGACAGGGAAAGAGATTGAGACAGACGGAGAAAGAGACAGAGACAGTCAGAGACAGACAGGGAAAGAGACAGACAAAGAGATAGAGAGAGAGACAGAGAGATATATATACAGAGGGGGAGACAGACATAATTACATTTATATCTATTTGTTTTGTTGCTTTTGTGTGCAGAATACATTTTTGTTGATACATTCTATTTTGTTAACAGCAGTTATTAACCCGGGCGAAGCCGGGTAGTACAGCTAGTAAAATATAATAGTTTAATTGGATGAGTAAAAATGACAAATGTCATCAAGTTCAATTCAGCAAGAAATGTAACAATATTCTGCCATACCTCCCAAGATTTTGGATAGTCAGAATGTGATAGTTATGGTTCCTTTGTGTGAAACATCCCCCGTGTCATTGCCATTTCTTGATTACTGTGACTCAGCTCCATTTTACCTAATCTGAAGTAATTGTAAGCTGAGCTGCAGTTCCGAAGAAAGTGACTACAGTATATGGAGCTATGATGTCTTAGTCCTGTCGTGACTTACCACCGAAAAGAACCTCAAAAAATTCCCCAATCAGCATAGGGTTAAATTAACTATAAACACAATTTGCAGCTAGAGGTACAGAATTGCAGTATAATGTAAAAAAAGACAATGGCCTGTGAATCCTAGTCATGGGCAGGGCTTCATGGGAATATAAAGACAATGGCCTGTGAATCCTAGTCATGGGCTGGGCTTCATGGGAAAACAAAGACAATGGCCTGTGAATCCTAGCCATGGGTTGGGCTTCATGGGAAGACAATGACAATGGCCTGTAAAGACTAACCATGAGCTGGGCTTTATGAGAATACAAAGACAATAGCCTGTGAATCCTAACCATGGGCTGGGCTTCATGGGAATACAAAGACAATGGCCTGTGAAGCCTAGCTATGGGCTGAGCTTCATGGGAATACAAAGACAATGGCCTGTGAAGCCTAGCTATAAGCTGGGCTTCATGGGAATACAAAGACAATGGAGACTGGGGGCC
This sequence comes from Anomaloglossus baeobatrachus, assembly GCF_048569485.1. NCBI lineage: Eukaryota > Metazoa > Chordata > Amphibia > Anura > Aromobatidae > Anomaloglossus > Anomaloglossus baeobatrachus. Next base: position 50,538,884 of record NC_134359.1, read on the forward strand.
TTTAGTAGGCCTCTGGCTGCCATGGTCAGTATCCAATCGGTTGGAGAGAGGGAAAATGGGTGTCACACAAATTGCAACCATTTAGTGCCATTGTCAGATATTGCTTTCGCGGTGATCATGGCAAAAAAAAATACAGTGATTTCACATGTGAATGTGCCTAGAAATACTATATTTGTCCGCCATTTCAGCTCCAGCAAGGATTGCCTCTCCACTTAGAGTCTGCCGGTTGGACTGGACAAACAATCCTGCCCCCTGTACTGCCACAAACTATTGGTGACAATTTTTTTGTATGATCTTCAAAAGGTTATGATTTTAGAACATTGCAGAATAAAATACCTGCAATTAATAACAGAAATAGTGAACTTAATCCTTCATAAATTTCCCTTTAAGAAGCCATCTGTTATTAGAGGCAATCCGTCAGTCTCTCAACATGATCCTGGGCATACTGTATAAAATAGGAAGTGCCGGCGCGGATCACACCTGGATTGTGTTTCCATGGAAACACCACACTTGAGTTTTCAGCGAGCGGTCGGAGTAAATGAATGAACGGGAGAGAGAGAGGAATAATGAGTTACTCCCTTCGCTCAGTCAAAGACGGGTAGGAGGGTTGCTAAGCAACAAGACACCATTGACTGAAGTCCTTCGAGATTAACAAAGCTGACCCACTCAACAATTAGCCAACTTCTCAAAATGAAAGTTCTTTTTTTCCTTTCTAGTGTGTAAATAGCCGGGTAGAGGAGAGAATGAATGGATCAAACATTCATATAGGAGATGGTGAAATTATTACCTTTCATTTACATGCAGATATTAGGGATAAACAATAAGATTCGCTGGTCCTTGTGCCAGCAGGTATATCAATAGTTCATGGCCGCTTTTAGATTCTTGACTATCTCCTCCTGTTTAGTAGGCTCAGGGTTATGCATATAATGACGGCGTACCGGCCTGCTAATCAAAAGAGTGATACCGGTAGGTAGGACATTAGCCTGGGCTTTGGTCTGGTGACCATGGACTATCAGGGTTCTCCACATCTTTATCCTTGACTCTAGCAGATATATATCAGTATAACATACCTACAAGCTCTGAAGGAAAAGAAAAATGGTCACCTTAATTGTTGTCCACAGTACGTTGTGGCTATTTTTTTTATTTTACAGCTAAGCCCACACCACTAATCTTGTCCATTTGTTTTTGTGCGCTCACACAAAATTTAGTGTCCCTAATAAAGCTCCTTAATATTCCCACACAATTTATTAGCACTTTTATGGACATCCTAAAAATGCCCCTCCCTGCCCCCTTTACACACAGTATGATGTCCCCACAGTCCTTATTTTATTGGGTGATGTGCAATAAGCTCTCACCACGAAAACCACAATAGATGCACATGCGGAAGGCAAACAACAGACATGGAAAGATGAAAACTGAGAACAAACAAGCGCCAAATTCTTGCATCTGAGTTGGTTCAGGGTGTAGCTGCATTAACTCCTTTCCACTACAGGACATATATTTACGCCATAGGTGAGTGGACTTCACAAGGAACCGGTCACATGAGTGTCTGGTCAGTATTTTGTGATCTTCCCTGTATAAGTGTCCATTGAAATATTGCTGTCACTACGTAGACTAGGATAGAGTCCGGCGTGAGCCAAAACAGACAATAGGGGTTATACCACGACAAACAAGGGGTGCCACAGGGACACTTTACAAACAAAGGGCCCTAGGACTAGTGAGAGGGAAGATGGACACTTCCTTCACTTACCTGCCGCTGTACCCTACACTCCTAGCCAGTCCCTATACAGGTTCCTCACCTGTCACTGAGCAGGAACCTGAAACCCTGAAAAGACCCTACAATAGTCCCTAGCTAGGGAGTGGGCAGGTGAAGGACACTAGCCCCACCACTGCAGAGAAACAATGCACCAGAGAAGGAAGAAAGACGCGGGAACACAACAACAGAATGCTACAGAGGGTATCAGCAGCTCCTTCCACCTCCTGGCTCCGCATCCAAATGGCAAAGAAAATAACCGGTCCCCTCTGCTTGTAGCAGACGGTATATAAAGGGACTGGGGGTGATTCCAAACCAGAAACACCTTAGGAGAAGGTAATGAGTAAGCTTCTGGCAAGGGGAAACTGACATTAACCCATTACACTCCAAAACAAAGCAAATACATTTGATATTGAGAGTCTTACATAGAAATGACTCTCAAGTCCAGGATCTGTCACTAAACTCAACAGCAGACAGATGAGAGTGACAATAGGTCTCAGTCACTTATTAGGACGATCCACTGGACTACTAAGCCCAGAACAGCAAGGAATGTTAAAAAATCTAATAAAATACATGTTTTTGATTAATCCTTTCCCACAAACCTATATATCAATTTCCTCAGCTCTTCTTGCTGGTGCAGGCAGAGTACATGAACCTGCTTTGTACATGCATGTCATGTGTAGTTATGGGGTACATCTTTTCTTTAGATCTCCCTCACCTTTATGTATACCCAGTGAGCTGTTAGGAAGGAGCAGTAAAATACTATTGTTTTAATACAAATTAAATGGGCCCTTGTCTGGACATAGGTATATGATAACCTATCTGTAAGATATGTCATCAATAGAACCTAAGTGGGGGCCCAACAACCTGTGCACCCACTGAGCAGCTGCTTTTTGATTGTTTGTTGACCAGATGTGAACACTTTGGAGCTCCATTCAAAGTGTTTATATCTGACAGATGGCAGCGGAGTAAAGAATATCTAATTGGTGGGAGTGCCGGGTTTTGCACCCCCAATGATTTGCTATTGATATCCTATCCCGTAGAGGAGAGGATTCCAATTGAAGAAATGCTCAGTAGTCCCAATACTGGGGCTCTGGATCCCTGAGAACGTGACCAGCTGGGTCTTGAATGGACTGGAGGTGCACGTGCTCAACTTCTGCTACAATAGCGGAGAGCTGTACTCTACTTTCTCTTGCAGAACCATGGACAACGAATGGAGCCGAGATCAAGCATATGGTCCATTCAGGCCAGCGGTAGGACCAGGGATGCAACTACCATAGGTACAGGAGTTGCAATCGCACCTTGACCCTGAAGCCTAGAAGTCCTCAAAAGTCTTTTTGGCCTATGGAAAAAGACCAATGCTGGGGGGTGACCCCGTTTGGAGCTTTGGCATTGGGGCCCAAGAGCTTCAAGTTATGCCACTGCATGGGGCGTCCAGTAATCAGCATGTTAAATCCTATACTACATCTCTTTTTCCCCAGAGAGTCTGATGGTTCTGGGGTAGAACTCATCTCACAATAGGATATGACAGCAATATTAAGTTGTAGGGGTCCGACTCCGCATCCCTGCCAGCCTGCCCCTTCACTGTTTACACTACTCCGTGCCATACTTTTAGCAGCTGCTTCTAACTTGTGAAGGCATTGTATTATTGCGTATAGTGTAATATGAACAATTAAGAGGCTGCAACGTTCGGGTCCCTTTAAACAGCAGTTTGGTGAGGGTGCCAAGAGTCAGAACACCACTAATCTAATTCTGATGGCTAATCGTAAAGAACTGGAAAACTTGTTGAAATAAACAGCAAGGAGAAGAGGTGGTTCAGCAAAGCAGAGCAAGCCAATTAGTATTATAGGAAGACAGAAGAGTTTACAGGGGAAAGATCACAAAGGCAGTATACAGTGAATCTGCAAGGGAAGAGGAGAGGGGTCACACACAGGCAGCATCAGTGCAGAGAGAAAAGAAGGAGGAAGGCGACAATCACCCCGACAAGCTCCATCACTGTCCGAGGCACAGAGATTTTAGGTCATCCTAATGTATATCAAGGATAGAGAGAATAATTGGTATCTACATAATGAAGCTTTCATGTTTCCAGAGCAAAGGAATGTAACTGTCTTCTATAACCTCACCTTTATAGCAGTTTGTCTGTTCCTCGCCCAGTTTTAAGCCTCCTACACTGCTGTTTCGGTTTCAGGCAATGATTGTGTTTCAGTCTAAATTTTGATCATTATCACCTGTTTAGTATTAGTTACTTATAAACCTGACTCTAATCCTACAAAATCACTGACTTTATACAAGTCTACCTAGAATAATTGATGCTGGTTTGAAAGAAAGGGGCAGTCACACCAAATATTAATCTTTTGTATTTTGGTAATTGACCCCCCAAAAATTAAAACCTTTTTTAAGCATCCTTTACACAGAATTGGGTGTATTTCTATCTCTCTATAGATACAGCAGATGACAACCGCAACGGAAGGTGCAGGCTCAATTTATACTCTGTAGCAAGGGCCTGAAGGAAGATGACCATGGCTTTTGCGTGGTCAAGTCCCTAAATTTGATTAAATTAAAAAGGAAATTAAACATAAAAAAGTAATATGTTTAAAATGTATCCTGGTGCCATCTTAGGGAACTTTTTTATTTTACTTCAATGCATGCATTTTGGGCTGACGATCATTTTACCAATTGGGTTTCATTAAACAATTTGCACTGTTGAGCTTTTCCAGTTTCCCTGACTAGTCCTCCTAAGCTGTCTATATGGGCATATAGGTCAAAGGAAACTGAATAAAGTGATTCAAAGAAATTCATATTTTTCTTTTTACGTAAATAAGCTGTTAAGATCTATGGGTCGTACATAGATCTCCCTGAGAATCAGCCTCCAAGACTTATTTGAAACGAAAGGGGGTGTTACTAGTGTGATATATGGAATAGCTGATTTTTTTAGGGTGCGTGCCCACGATCAGTATTTGCAGCGTTTTGGATGCAGCATGCTTCAGCTGTGTCCAAAACGCTGCATTGTACAGTACAAGCATAGTGGATGAGATTTCTAGAAATCCCGTGCCCACTATGCTTTTTTCCGCAGCAAACACTGACCTGTGGATCGTCTTTCCAGACCGCAGTATGTCAATTGTTTGCATGCGTCCTTCGTAGGGAGAACACAAGCAGGAGACTGCAGTGCACTGAACCCTGATAAGGGGCATGAGCAGCTGCGTTCTCCTGCGGAGGAGACATGCGGCCCCGCTGGTCAGGACTTGCTGCATTCTGAACGCAGTGAGTCCAGATCGTGGGCACATACCCTGATAGTTCTGGAGACAGATTCTCAAGGAAATCTGTGTCCGGCCCATAGATCTTAGGCTGCTTTCACATTTGCGTCGTTTTGCACCAGTTGCAATCCGTTGTGTGACTGATACAACGGATGCGGTGCAGATAGTGGCACAACTAATATGACTGATGCTGCAAAAAAAATCCGTTTTTTTTACTGTTTTACTGGCGGCTGGCCGATGTGAACAATCAGCTGATCACCTGGCGGCCGGCCGATCAGCTGATTGTTCACAATAGCCGGCCGCCAGGCATTCAGCTGATCGTTCAGAATAGCCGGCCAATCAGCAGATCGATCACAAAAGCCGGCCGCCGGGTGATCAGCTGATCGTTCACAGAAGCCGGCCGATCAGCAGATCGTTCACAAAAGCCGGCCGCCGGGTGATTAGCTGATCGTTCACAGAAGCCGGCCGATCAGCTGATCGTTCACAAAAGCCGGTCTCCAGGCGATGAGCTGATCGTTCACAATAGCCGGCCGCTGGGCAATCAGCAGATCGTTCACAAAAGCCAGCTGATCAGCTGATCGTTCACAATAGCCGGCCGCTGGGCGATCAGATCGTTCACAAAAGCCAGCTGATCGTTCACAATAGCCGGCCGCCAGGCGATCAAATGATCGTTGACAAAAGCCGGCAAATCAGCTGATCGTTCACAGTAGCCGGCCGATCAGCTGATCGTTCACAATAGCCGGCAGATCAGCTGATCGTTCACAATAGCCGCCACCGGCCGATCAGCTGATCATTCAGCCGCCGAGAGACATTGATTTCAATAATTAAAACACAAAAGCTGAGCCTGCGCAGTGAAAGCAAAAGGATTCCGCCGCTCAAAATACGTTGCATGCTGCGTTCCTGCCGCCTGATGGTCAGTCATTCCATGACTGATTCGTCACGCGGCGGATGCAATGCAAGGCCATCAGTCGTAACCCGTCGTCCATACAAGTCTATGGGGAAAAAAGGAATCCTGCATAATATTTTGCAGGATACCGTATTTCTTCAAGGCGATGGATTGCAACTGATGTAAAACAACGCAAGTGTGAAAGCAGCCTTAACAGCTCTTTTACATATAAAGAAAAACATGGATTCTTTGGGAATAAGATATCAAATCACAGATATAAAGGTATCATTTTATTCAACTTCCTATGACCTGCATATCCATATAGACGGCTTAAGAGGGTTGATCCAACAGGCAGATTACATTTAACCCTTGAAAGTCTTTGATATCCATAAAGTTCAACTCAACTTTGATGTGGTCTGTGGTTCTAAATCAGCACAGCACATGAAAAAATTAAAGAGTTACAAACTCTCTTTTGGTTGAAGCCAGGAATAGACATTACAACATACTATAATAGACAAATGGTATAAATTTCTAAATTGCAAAATTAGTTTTAGTCCAAAATGCATATACTTAAGTAAAAATAAAATGTCCCTGGAAGTGTCCATATCTTTTATAGAGTATAACTCCTCTTGCAAAGCAACAAGCCCTTTATAGGCCACAACAACAGAAAAATTAAAATTGGCTTCTTAAAAGGTGGTCCTGAAGGGACTTTAAATAATTTTGAAAAATGAGTCCATGATGGAAGACAAACGGAACGCTCATTCTACAATGTATGAATTACTAATGTGTGTTAGGCCAAATTCAGACGTCCATGAAATTCGGGCATATTGACTGTTCACACGCTGTCGAGTTCTAGTCTGGAGACCCGTGGCCAGGCAGTACATCACAGTATGTACACGGACAATATTTCACAGACGACTGAACTGTGCCGTAAAATGTTCATTAACTTCCCCTTTTGTATGTTATGGATAGTATAAGCGCTTATGTGAGATCTAGATTCCAGGGCTTGGATTGCGCCCCTTCCCACCACCAAATTAAACATGGACCTGTCACCACTCCTGATGCTTTTTTCGGTTTAAAGTGAAAACCATTAAATTTTACAGAGTGAAAAACACCCACTATGCAAAAACATACACCAATGACAAATCACCAAATTTTTCATGAGACCTAATGGGTGTTGTCCGACTTTTCAATGGAGGTTCTACATCTTCTCCCTGTATGAGTTGTCCATTCATAAGCCAGCAGCAAACAAATGGAAAGTGCGCGCCCCACCATAGCTTAGGTTTCTTAGTGTGTGAGATGTGTTGTGTGACATGTAAGGGTATGTCCACACGCTGCAGTTTTGTCGTAACCACAAAAATGCACCGTGTCCACAAAATGCATCTTGTTCCAAAAAATGCATGCGTTTTTGACCATGCATTTCTCTATGAGTTTTTTAACACCAATGCGTGAAAACTTAAAAAGAATTGACATGCTGTTGTTGTCATCACAAAACTGCACCCAAAAAAAGCAAAGTGCGCAGAGCAAACATGAAATCTCAGACTTTGCTGGGGAAGCACCAAAAGCACATAAAAAACTGCAGTATATGCATGCATGGGGCCTCCGAAACGCTGCGTTTACATTGATTTTTCGGCTTTCTCATACACTTTGCTGGGGAAGCTGAACGCATGCTATTTGGCAGTGAAAACGCTGCAGTTCAAAACGCAGCGTTTCCGCGGAAAAAACGCAACGTGCGCACATAGCCTAAGGATACAGCTTATATCTCCTGGTCTCACCTCCCTCATGATTGGATAGTGCTGGGAGATTAGAGCACAAATGACTCACGCCATTCAGATAAGGTCCTTGTGGGGCTAGGGGTAGCACAGCTCAGTTTAGTTGTTTCACATTAAAAAAAGAAAACCTATCGGGTTTCCTCTTCTCATACCGTCAGCTCTGCTGTACTACCCCTTCTATTACACTGTCTGCTTTGCTCAGGGCAACTTGTAATCTCTCTGCAGTGGGAGCACAACAAGCTACTACCATGAGATATGACAGCCTGCTCTGCTCTCACTGCAGAGGGGATCACAAGACGCGGTGAGCACAACAGACATATGTGACACTCATCTCTGGACGGGCAATTTGGGGAGATTCAGTACTGCAGTGCCTATAAGAGCTGATGGAAGGGTTTGTAACGTGACACAGCTGAACTCAGCTGCACTTTCTATTTATGCAGGAGGTTAGACCAGGAGATGAGAGCTGTGTTCTTACATCTCACACACTTGGAAACCTGCTCTAACTTACGGTGGGGGGGGTGTATTTTTTTCTGCTTTGTTGCTGCCTGCTTATGATTGGGCAACCCATACAGGGAGAATAAGTACACGTCCTCAAGTGAAAACTATCTAATAACAAAAGTTAACTTATTATATGACAAATACTTTGAGTGGTAGCATCTCCACAATGGAGAGGCAATATTATAAAAAAAATAAAGTTTTTTCCACTCTGCAGCCAGCTATTACTTCCGGTGTCCGGTTCAATATGAAAAATTTGATGAAAGGTCCCCTTTAACACCCCCAGGTATAGCACAACTATGTCTACATCAGCTTTCAATTAAAATTAACAGGCAGAGGCTTTCTAGGAGGCCAGCGCCACACGGGGGACCACTGCGATCGTTGCATGACATTCGCCTCACGCTGGCAGCACAGCAGGAGCCGAGTGTCATGCGAGTGTCACTGCGACTGAGTTCCGATCTTGCGATCCGACCACAGCTGCGGGGGGCGGTCCGGCACTGAGGAGGGACGGGCCAGCGCTGAGGAGGGGGCGGGCTGGTGCTGCAAAAGGGCGGGCCAGAGCTGAGGAGGAGGAGGGAGGGATTTATCCCCCTATCGCCTCCGTAGCCGGCTATTGCCATTCTTGCCCTGCACTCGCAGTACACCAGTGTATTGCGAGTGCAGTGCGATTTTTTTCTCGCCCCATAGAATTGACTGGGTGCGAGAGAAACAAGGATCGCATTACACCCGCAGCATGCTCGGGTGCTTTTTCTCGGTCCGATTAGGGCTGGGAAAATAATCGCTCATGAGTGCTGGCACATAGGCTAATATTGGTCCGAGTGGAATGCTATGTTTTATCGCATTGCACTTGCTCCAATTTTCATGCCATGTGTCTTAGGCCTAAATGCAATTATATATCTTTTTTCCAAAGCTTGAAAAAATAAATAGCTGTAAACTGTGTATTTTCTACTATTCTCTGGGCAGCATCCATTACGGATGGCCTCTAGTAGGTATTATATGCCTGTAGATCCCACCCGGTTCAACCACCAAATCTTAAAGCTCTTATGAGACATTTGTATTGGATAAATGTTATGTTTACATCTCCAATAGTTCCACAAATACCACACTTTCAAGTAAAAGCAGTTCTGTTTGTGCACATAAAGAATAACATGAATTTTGGCCATTATATGAGCTGCATACTGCATTTTAGGTTTTTTTTTTGTACTACAAGCCTCAGCAGTTTGTCTTTGTGTGTTTCTCCCTCTCCCCTCTCCATAGACTTTTATAGGCAGCAGGTGTAATTTGATCTGTCTCTGTAGACAGGTTTGTGCAGATTTTGAGAATCAGTGAAGGGTGATAAGAATGACCGATATGGTCGGAAAGGTTTATTTTTTCTCTAATAAGATATATTGCAATTTTTCTAATCTTCACTTGTATGTCTGAGATATGAAAATAAATAAAAGTGTAGTCACTATTTAATTTCTTGACCGACCAGAAATTCATCATCAACCACAGACTATGCTAATTACAGAAAGAATAAAGAACAGAGAAGGAACGGGCCGGAGCTTTCTTCGTAGGATTGCCAGCCGGGGTCCCATGTGATCCATTAAGAAATCTGATGGAGCAGTTATTGAATCTCTTGGGTCATCTGTGCTCATAAACATGAATTTACAGAGAAAAAAAAACAAAAAAAAGGCAACACAATAATTAAGAGTCAAATGGGTCAACGAGACCCTCTTTTTATTCATGGACATACAGAATTTGATACTTGCATATTCTGTGCTAATGAAGCTATATATAACTTGTACGCATCGAAGAACATCTACTTCTTGTATACATTGCACTCTTGGCATTGTGCCCATCGTAATGTAATAAAAAAAACATAAAATGAATCCACATCCTACTTGGCAAAGTTCCCAGAGTTTTATTAGAACCACTTTACCAGGGATGAGTAACCTTCCGGTAACTGCTCAAGCACCAGTCGTGGATCATGTCTGCAGAGGTACAAGCTCAGCAAGATCAATTACTGGGTCACAGCTACACTCGCTCGGCATGTCCAATATACAGAAATGCTGATACAAGCCACACAATATTTCATCCGATTCATGCTGACACGCAAACTGATACACACCACTTAATATGCTGATAGACACACCACACGCCGACCAATACATACCACCCAATATACTGACCGATACATGCCACCCACCAATACATACCACCCAATACACTGACCGATACATGCCACCCACCAATACATACCACCCAATACACTGACCGATACATGCCACCCGATACACGCCACCCACCGACCAATATATAACACCCAATATACTGACCGATACCCGACACCCACCAACCAATACATACCACCCAATATACTGATCGATACACGCCACCCACCGACCAATACATACCACACAATATACTGACCGATACACACCACCCACCAACCAATACATACCACACAATATACTGACCGATACACACCACCCACCAACCAATACATACCACCCAATACACTGACCGATACACGACACCCACCGACCAATACATACCACCCAATACACTGACCAATACGCAACACCCACTGACCAATACACGCCACGCACTGACCAATACATACCACCCAATACACTGACCAATACACAACACCCACTGACCAATACATACCACCCAATACACTAACCGATACAAGACACCCACTGACCAATACATACCACCCAATACACTGACCAATACACGACACCCACTGACCAATACATACCACCCAATACACTGACCAATACACGCCACGACCTGACCAATACATACCACCCAATACACTGACCAATACACGACACCCACTGACCAATACATACCACCCAATACACTGACCAATACACGACACCCACTGACCAATATATACCACCCAATACACTGACCGATACACGACACCCACCGACCAATATATACCACCCAATACACTGACCGATACACGCCACCCACTGACCAATATATACCACCCAATATACTGACCGATACACGCCACCCACTGACCAATACATACCACACAATATACTGACCTATACACGCCACGCACTGACCAATACACGCCACCCACTGACCAATACATACCACCCAATATACTGACCGATACACGCCACGCACTGACCAATACATACCACCCAATACACTGACCGATACATGCCACCCACCGACCAATACATACCACCCAATACACTGACCGAGACACGACACCCACTGACCAATATATACCACCCAATACACTGACCGATACACGACACCCACCGACCAATACATACCACACAATACACTGACCGATACATGCCACCCACTCACCAATATATACCACCCAATATACTGACCGATACATGCCACCCACTGACCAATACATACCACCCAATATACTGACCGATACACGCCACGCACTGACCAATACATACCACCCAATACACTGACCGATACACGCCACCCACTGACCAATATATACCACACAATACACTGACCGATACACGCCACCCACCGACCAATACATACCACCCAATACACTGACCGATACACGACACCCACCAATACATACCACCCAATACACTGACCGATACACGCCACCCACCGACCAATATATACCACACAATACACTGACCGATACACGACACCCACCAATACATACCACACAATACACTGACCGATACACGCCACCCACCGACCAATATATAACACCCAATATACTGACCGATACACGACACCCACCAATACATACAACACAATACACTGACCGATACACGCCACCCACTCACCAATATATACAGTTAGGTCCAGAAATATTTGGACAGTGACACAATTTTCGCGAGTTGGGCTCTGCATGCCACCACATTGGATTTGAAATGAAACCTCTACAACAGAATTCAAGTGCAGATTGTAACGTTTAATTTGAAGGTTTGAACAAAAATATCTGATAGAAATTGTAGGAATTGTACACATTTCTTTACAAACACTCCACATTTTAGGAGGTCAAAAGTAATTGGACAAATAAACCAAACCCAAACAAAATATTTTTATTTTCAATATTTTGTTGCGAATCCTTTGGAGGCAATCACTGCCTTAAGTCTGGAACCCATGGACATCACCAAACGCTGGGTTTCCTCCTTCTTAATGCTTTGCCAGGCCTTTACAGCCGCAGCCTTCAGGTCTTGCTTGTTTGTGGGTCTTTCTGTCTTAAGTCTGGATTTGAGCAAGTGAAATGCATGCTCAATTGGGTTAAGATCTGGTGATTGACTTGGCCATTGCAGAATGTTCCACTTTTTTGCACTCATGAACTCCTGGGTAGCTTTGGCTGTATGCTTGGGGTCATTGTCCATCTGTACTATGAAGCTCCGTCCGATCAACTTTGCGGCATTTGGCTGAATCTGGGCTGAAAGTATATCCCGGTACACTTCAGAATTCATCCGGCTACTCTTGTCTGCTGTTATGTCATCAATAAACACAAGTGACCCAGTGCCATTGAAAGCCATGCATGCCCATGCCATCACGTTGCCTCCACCATGTTTTACAGAGGATGTGGTGTGCCTTGGATCATGTGCCGTTCCCTTTCTTCTCCAAACTTTTTTCTTCCCATCATTCTGGTACAGGTTGATCTTGGTCTCATCTGTCCATAGAATACTTTTCCAGAACTGAGCTGGCTTCATGAGGTGTTTTTCAGCAAATTTAACTCTGGCCTGTCTATTTTTGGAATTGATGAATGGTTTGCATCTAGATGTGAACCCTTTGTATTTACTTTCATGGAGTCTTCTCTTTACTGTTGACTTAGAGACAGATACACCTACTTCACTGAGAGTGTTCTGGACTTCAGTTGATGTTGTGAACAGGTTCTTCTTCACCAAAGAAAGTATGCGGCGATCATCCACCACTGTTGTCATCTGTGGACGCCCAGGCCTTTTTGAGTTCCCAAGCTCACCAGTCAATTCCTTTTTTCTTAGAATGTACCCGACTGTTGATTTTGCTACTCCAAGCATGTCTGCTATCTCTCTGATGGATTTTTTCTTTTTTTTCAGCCTCAGGATGTTCTGCTTCACCTCAGTTGAGAGTTCCTTAGACCGCATGTTGTCTGGTCACAGCAACAGCTTCCAAATGCAATACCACACACCTGTAATCAACCCCAGACCTTTTAACTACTTCATTGATTACAGGTTAACGAGGGAGACGCCTTCAGAGTTAATTGCAGCCCTTAGAGTCCCTTGTCCAATTACTTTTGGTCCCTTTAAAAAGAGGAGGCTATGCATTACAGAGCTATGATTCCTAAACCCTTTCTCCGATTTGGATGTGAAAACTCTCATATTGCAGCTGGGAGTGTGCACTTTCAGCCCATATTATATATATAATTGTATTTCTGAACATGTTTTTGTAAACAGCTAAAATAACAAAACTTGTGTCACTGTCCAAATATTTCTGGACCTAACTATATCACCCAATACACTGACCAATACATACCACCCAATACACTGACCGATACACGACACCCACCAATACATACCACCCAATATACTGACCGATACACGCCACCCACCGACCAATATATACCACACAATACACTGACCGATACATGCCACCCACTCACCAATATATAAAACCAAATATGCTGACCAGTACATACCACCCAATACACTGACTGATACACACCACCCACTGACCAATATATACCACCTAATATACTGACCGATACATACTACCCAATATACTGACCAATACATGCTACTCACCGACCAATACTTACCACCCAATACACTGAACAATACACATTACCCACCGACCAATACATACCACCCAATACAGTAATTTATTTTGCCAAAAAATGTACTGAAAGATAAATTAATATCTGATGCATAAATCAAAACCTCATGCAGCCACAACAATGAAAACTAAAATAAAGTTTTAAAATAAAGTTCTGGTTGCAAAAATGCAAGGCAAAAAATAAAAATGGCTGGTTATTATCCACTTTTCAAGGCTGGTCTTTAAATGGTTAAAGGGAATTTGTCACCAGGTTTTTGCCACCTATTCAAAGAGCAGCATAACATAGAGGCAGAGATCCTGATTCCAGCGATGTGTCACTTACAGAGCTGCTTAGTGTAGTTTTCATAAAATCACTGTTTAATCAGCAGTAGGTTATCATCAGAGGACTACTTGGCGTGCTGCAGGTAGTCCAGCATATTCATGAGCTCTGTATAACGGCTAGATCTGCAGCAGAGAACACACTGATTTTATCAAAATGACAGCAAACAGCTCAGTAAGTGACCGCTAGAATCAGTGTCTCTGCCCCTATATTATGCTGCTACCAGATGAGGGAGCAAAAACCTGGTGACAGATTCCCTTTACAGGGAAACCTATGGCTGGCCTTATTAAATGAGATAAGCAAGATATCATAATAGTATTATTGCAGTGGACACAATTACATCCACATCAGACCCCAAAAAGGGACATCAAACAGTTTAAAAGGAGTTATGGGATACCCTGGTGGGCAGGAGCCCGCTACATCGAAAAGGGGTCTGCCATATTGAGCTTCTATTAAACGCACAAAATTGATTCATCATCAGATAAGGGGATCAGGGTATTATATTTCTAATATAAAGAAACACTGGGTCAGCAGTCGCACCGCTTACAGACTAAAGGGCAAAGTATGGGCTAGAGCTCCCTCTACTGGACACAGAGGAATTCTACACAAACATGATGTCAAACAATAGCAGATCCCACACACTACCGGCCTGGAATGGAAAGAGTGCAAAATTATATTTTATGAGAATACATGCCAAACAAGATTAGCCAAATGCTAATGCAGAGCTGTGCGCTGATGCAGGGTTACCCGATGTTATGCCAGCAAAATTAGGAGCGATGACATAAATTAGCAAAAAAAAACCCCAAAACTTTAAACGGGTTAAATAAGATTAGAAAAAGAAAAGAAGAATGTTGCTTTTTCTTTCAGTCTCAAGAAACAGCACCATTGTTGTCCATGGGCTGTGCTTCCAATTCAGATCAACGCACACAAAACGCATCTGTTTCTGTATACTTTATTTTTGTATTTTGTATTTTTTTTCCATGCACTCTCCTATATGAGAAGGTGACTGTTCACACTGATGTCAGACGTGCTTTATAGTGGGTGGCTGTGCAAATCCAAAGCGTTATCGGCTGTTTGGGGGGTGTCTATGGAAGGCTCGAAAAGACTAACACAAGTCAGAATATATAAACATAATAAATGCACTTTGTAACATTTACACCATTTACAAAACAACAACAGATAATAGTGAGCCGCAGTAACACAACATCACTGATACAAAGAAGGTTTCAGTCTTTCCTAATGAGTATCTTAGTTGCTGTAGCCCCTTCCCGTCAGGTCAATTTTGCTTTTTGGACTTTTATTTCTTCTTACCCCCCCTTCTTCCAAGAGCCATAACTTCTATTAAATGTTATTCATCAGGCCTGTTTATTGAGGGACGAGTTGTAGTTTTGAATGGCATGATGTACTAAAAAACTGAAAAAAATAAATAGTAATAAAAATAAAAAAAATGCAATTCAATTTTTTTTTTGCTTTTACTTTTTACGGCATTTATTGTGCAATAAACAATGACCCGACAAAACGATTATGAGTATGATTACGGCAGTATCTAATTTGTATAGCTTCTTTTGTTTAGGACCGTTTCACACACCGGCATTTCGCCAGATGTCGGATCCGGCACTCATGCAATACAGTACATTCATTTACAGTGGAAGCACAACACCATGGAGTTGTGTGTTTCATACACAACCGCATTTGTCCGCATGGTGTTCCACTTCCACTGTAAATTAATGTACTGTACTGAATGCGTGCCGGATCTGAAACGGGCCTTAAATGGTAAAAAAAAGTTGTGAAAAAAGGTTTACACCACCATTTTCCAATGACTGTAACTATTTGCTTTTCAGGCAACCTGTTGTATTTATTAATACCATTTTGAGGTACATTCAATTTTTTTTTATTGATTTTCTTTTTTTTTTTTTTTTTTTAGGGAGGTGCGGTAACTGAAAAACGGCAATTGTAGTTTCATTTTTTTTCTCTTTACAGAGTTAACCATATAGGTTAATTAAATGTATATTTTGGTAGATCGGACTTTTACAGGCAAGGCAATACAAAATATTTTTTTTTTTATTTTAGTTAATTTTACAATGGGAAAGGAAAGGGGGTTATTTAAACATATGAGGATTTTTGGTACTTACCGTAACATATTTATCATAGCCTTAATTGGGTGACAGGAACCATGGGTAATATGATGAAGAATAGATCTTCAAACCTCCCAAGCAGCCTACATGTGGCCAGCTGATACCCAGATATTCAGTAAGTGCAAAAGAAGTAGGAGCAGCAAAGCCAAGACATCCCCAAACAAGGGAGGGTCCCTCAATGAAGGCTACAAGAAAGAGATTTTATAGTGAGTACCAAAAATCCTCATTTCTCGTGTGCTTCACTGGGAGACACAAGAGCCCTGGGACATGCTAAAGCAGTCTCTGGGTGTGAAAACTAATACCAGAACTGCAGAAAAAAAAGAATCATATGCAAAAACAGACTTGAATCTCGGACTGGAGTCTACCTCCAGAGTGACACTAAGCTAAACTGAATAGTGTCGGCTGGACAGGTGTAGGCTGAGAGGAGCCGACTATTTTTCTAAGATATATTCTTAATGTCAGCCTCCATGTGGCAGTATATTACCCATGGTTCCTGTGTCCCCCAATGAAGCACCCAAGAAATATTTTTTAAAGCTTTTTTTATTTTTTAGACCCTTTAAGGGATTGTTCTGCGATCCTTTGTATGTATGTTTTATGTACTGTAATTTAGTAAGAATGGCGTTCTCCTACGATGCCCAAGCTGGGCATCATAAAAGGACCTAGATGGCAGTGATAGGAGCCTTCAGGAAGCCGTGGCTGGCAATGACGTCCCATGAATCTGGTTGCGATCCAGTTCAATGAGTGACTACTGTGAGAGATTGACAGCAGAATGCAAATAGACAAACAGTGATTTGAGTTACCGCTGCAGTTACAAGCTGATGCTGGCTGTATAAGACAGCTGGCATCTGTGTTGCAGTTCCTGAACCTGGTCTATTCAACAGTACCAAAGGAGGATGTAGATGGGGGCATGGATTTAAAAAAACAAACAATAAACTTGATAGATTATATCGTGTCGGACGTTTTGAGCACTGCAGACTGATACAATTGCTGAAATAAGGGGTCAGAAGCGCTCTGCTGATCCTTGGAGCCTGTATACTGCTCTACTCACTCCAAAAATAAGCAAATCAATTTTCTCTCTTTTATTGATTTAGTTTAGTATTTGTTAGGGGTCTCAGGACCCAGACCACCACTAACCCCAAAACTACTGACACGTTGCTAGATCATGTCAAAACTGGTTTGCTAATACATTGGTGAAGTGTATGATCTTGGACACCACTGATCTCCAGAATAGAATGGCGCTATAGATCGGAGGTGCCCTTGAGCACGGTTTAGAGCAGGGGTCTCAAACACGCGGCCCGCGGGCCGCATGCGGCCCTTCAGGTGGCTTCTTGCGGCCCGCAGGCCCGTGGACCTGGTAAAGATGGCGACCGGTGCAGGGGCCGCAGCTGCCAGTTATTTATTTCAGCCTCCAGTTTTGTCTTTGCCGCGCACAGTGAAGTTCTCGCTGCAGAACGCAATAACAGCCGCCTGCCAATCAGAGGCAAGCACCTGCTGCATATGACCTCAGATGATTGCCTGTGATTGGCCAGTGGCTGTTGTGCAGTGAGAACTGCTCTGCACGCGCCGGCCGAAAGTTCAGCGATGACAGCAGCTGTGATCATTACCGGGTCCACGTGCCTGCGTGCCGCTGACAGCAGGTGAGAAGAATGTTTTCGTGTGTGTGGGGTTCTGTGTTGCTGGCTGAGGCTGCAGTGTGTGTGTGTGTGTGTGTGTGTGTGTGTGTGTGTGTGTGTTTGTGTGTGTGTGGTTCTGTTGCTGGCTGAGGCTGCACTGTGTGTGTGTGTGTGTGTGTGTTTGTGTGTGTGTGGTTCTGTTGCTGGCTGAGGCTGCACTGTGTGTGTGTGTGTGGTTGCTGAGGCTTCACTGAGTCCACGTGCCTGCATGCCGCTGACAGCAGGTGAGAAGAATGTTTTCGTGTGTGTGTGTGTGTGTGTGTGTTAGCTGAGGCTGCACAGGGTGGGGGGATGTGTATTAGCTGAGGCTGCACAGGGTGGGGGGATGTGTATTAGCTGAGGCTGCACAGGGTGGGGGGATGTGTGTTAGCTGAGGCTGCATAGGGTGGGGGGATATGTATTAGCTGAGGCTGCACAGGGTGGGGGGATGTGTATTAGCTGAGGCTGCACAGGGTGGGGGGATGTGTATTAGCTGAGGCTGCACAGGGTGGGGGGATGTGTATTAGCTGAGGCTGCACAGGGTGGGGGGATGTGTATTAGCTGAGGCTGCACAGGGTGGGGGGATGTGTATTAGCTGAGGCTGCACAGGGTGGGGGGATGTGTGTTAGCTGAGGCTGCATAGGGTGGGGGGATATGTATTAGCTGAGGCTGCACAGGGTGGGGGGATGTGTATTAGCTGAGGCTGCACAGGGTGGGGGGATGTGTATTAGCTGAGGCTGCACAGGGTGGGGGGATGTGTATTAGCTGAGGCTGCACAGGGTGGGGGGATGTGTATTAGCTGAGGCTGCACAGGGTGGGGGGATGTGTATTAGCTGAGGCTGCACAGGGTGGGGGGGATGTGTGTGAGCTGAGGCTGCACAGGGTGGGGGGGATGTGTGTGAGCTGAGGCTGCACAGGGTGGGGGGGATGTGTGTGAGCTGAGGCTGCACAGGGTGGGGGGGATGTGTGTGAGCTGAGGCTGCACAGGGTGGGGGGGGATGTGTGTGAGCTGAGGCTGCACAGGGTGGGGGGGGATGTGTGTGAGCTGAGGCTGCACAGGGTGGGAGGGGGATGTGTGTGAGCTGAGGCTGCACAGGGTGGGGGGGGGGATGTGTGTGAGCTGAGGCTGCACAGGGTGGGGGGGATGTGTGTGAGCTGAGGCTGCACAGGGTGGGGGGGGATGTGTGTGAGCTGAGGCTGCACAGGGTGGGGGGGATGTGTGTGAGCTGAGGCTGCACAGGGTGGGGAGGATGTGTGTGAGCTGAGGCTGCACAGGGTGGGGGGGATGTGTGTGTGTGTGTGTGTGTGTTAGCTGAGGCTGGGGCACATTGCTACAAGGGGACAAGGATGCACACATTTTTACAGAATGGGAAACAAGATGGGGCACATTACTACAAGATGTTGGCCAAAATTACTATGCGGTGGTTATTGTAAAACTGTATTACATACAAAAAGGGGAAAAAATGTAAAAAAAGTATGTATGTATGTATGTATGTATGTACTACACATTTGTTATAATGGACAAATGAAAAATGTTCAAAAACAGTGATTCAAGGGTGTATAGAAAGAAAAAATGGTACCACTACCAATGTCACTTTGTCCTGAAAGGAATGCGGCCCCTCAAATTATTTTTTTCCTGTGTGCGGCCCATACACCCAGCCGAGTTTGAGACCCCTGGTTTAGAGGTTTCTGTAAATGGAGCTCTGATGTACCAATCTAAGACTCATGCACTTTTAGAAACTTTCCATAATAACCACTTCAGCTGGAAATGAGTGTTGGTCTGAGATCACACATTTCAACAAGATGTATGTATGACAAATCAGAACATAATTTTGACAAGTTTTCCCCTTTAAAGGACTGCATAATATATATACTGTATATATTTTATTTTTTCTTCAAAGAGGACCTGTCTCTTGCCATAAATATGTACTTTCTTTTACCCTGCGCCTCTCCATTCCAGAGAAATAGCCCCCTTTATATATATATATATATATATATATATATATATATATATATATATACAGGATGGTTCAAGTAGATGGACAGTATGTGTAATACGGTTGTCAAACATGGTGTAAAGTGAAACTGACTCAGTTGCCCTTAGCAACCAATCAGATTCTACCTTTCATTTTCCAAAGAGTCTGTGAAGAATGAAAGGTGGAATCTGATTGGTTGCTAAGGGCAACTGTGTCAGTGTCACTTTACACCATGTTTGATAACCGTATTACACATCCTGCACACCTACTTTTAGACCACCCTGTAAATTTGCCCTTTTTAGCAAAGTGTACGTGGTCACAAACTCTTCTCTTTGGACTTTTTCATGAGTCTCCTGCACACTTTGCTTAAAAGATTAGATTACAGTATATGTATGTATGTATGTATGTATGTAAGAAGTGACCATAACTCAGGAACAGAGAGGAGCAGGAACTGAAGAAAAATGTTGTCAAATTCAGGAGAACAGATGTATTTACACCAAACAAAAACACAATTACAGATTAATGGAAAATGATGAGTCCTCTACCAGTGACACTCATCTCATTCCTCATAGACCCATCACCTGATTAGGACATTAGGCAGCGCAGCACATCCCAGAGTCTATAGTTACTATACATTGATCCAGTTTATAATTAACATATAAAAGAACAGACACATTTTCTCTTTGATTCTATTTTCGTTGACCCTTTTGGTTTTAAAAACTTAATAAAAATCATGAAAAATACTCATGATATCCTATAGCTCACATCAAAAGCCCTATTGCAAAATGTAAAAAGCAGCAATCTGATGCTGGAAGCGACAGCTCCACTTTTCCTTTTCACTTGTCCCTCCTCCCCAGTATGTTTGGGTAAAGAGGAGGAATTTAGCCTAAATGTTGTTTCCGTCTGGGACATAGCTTGCACCAATAGGGACAAGAGGTGCTACTCCACCATCGATAGGGACAAGGGGCGCTACTCCACCACCGATAGGGACAAGAGGCGCTACTCCACCACCGATAGGGACAAGAGGCGCTACTCCACCACCGATAGGGACAAGGGGCGCTACTCCACCACCGATAGGGACAAGGGGCGCTACTCCACCACCGATAGGGACAAGGGGCACTACTCCACCACCGATAGGGACAAGGGGCGCTACTCCACCATCGATAGGGACAAGGGGTGCTACTCCACTACCGATAGGGACAAGGAGTGCTACTCCACTACCGATAGGGACAAGGGGTGCTACTCCACTACCGATAGGGACAAGAGGCACTACTATTCCACCACCGATAGGGACAAGGGGAGCTAGTCCACCACCAATAGGGACAAGGGGCGCTACTCCACCATCGATAGTGACAAGAGGTGCTACTCCACCACCGATAGTGACAAGAGGTGCTACTCCACCACTGATAGGGACAAGGGGCACTATTCCACCACCGATAGGGACAAGGGGAGCTACTCCACCACCGATAGGGACAAGGGGCACTACTCCACCACCGATAGGGACAAGGTGCACTACTCCACCACTGATAAGGACAAGGGGTACTACTCCACCACCGATAGGGACCAGGGGCGCTAAGCCATGCACCTCTTGATAAACCCTTGCTTAGTCAGATTTTTGCAGGACTATTTCAGCACTCTAGAGGTAGTGGCATTCTGTTTTTCTCTTTCTTCTCGTACATTTTTAGGCTTATTACTTTTATAAATGAAACAGTACATTTCTACAGGTGACTTTGATAAAGACCTGCCATTGGTAATGTATTGAAGAGCCTGAAGGGCCTGTACATTGCACTAGAAGTCCCATAATTGAAGTGTCAGGCACAATGTAGTTGTGATGCCAAACGTCACCTACATTACAGCTGGTGGTGCCACTATGATGCTATTCTTTGCTTATACTATTCAGCAAATGATCAGATAGTTATTTTTCCAATAAATAAGTCTTGTTTAAGTCTTAATAATTCTTTCTACAAGTTTTCTAATATTTCCTCAGGTCCGCAGCGCAGCTCTGGATTTGTCAAGGATGTCTTTTCTTATTTTTGGGTAGGTTGGGTGCATTTCTAAAACCTGTGGAAAGAACACAACACGTGATAACTTTAAAAGAATACAAGTTTATTTACTCTGTAAATGTATTTTTATAAATAATTTTATTCAGCATGGAAAGTTATGAAAGTTTATTAATCACTTTATTAGGGGATTTGTCTTTATTCCTGAAAATAAAAAAAATAATGTAAGTGGAGGCCAAACCCCAGCATTTTTCCCAGCCTTCAGCTGCTCTAATATCAGAATGCACTCATTAGGAGTACAGATGATGGCAGTGATGCATCAGCATCTGTGTCCTCCTCAGAGTGTTCTGCTTAGAGCTTGTGACCGATTATATTGGAAAAGTGCTATCCATTTTCACGGATAGCATTCTATGGGGTTGTGCAAATGTCAGAGGAAAAATGTCGGTGACGTCCGATTTTAATCCGAGTGTCAGATCAAAATCGGCAACACTAGTCCATGGAACCGTGAAGAAACACTAGTCCATGGAACCGTGAAGAAACACTAGTCCATGGAACCGTGAAGAAACACTAGCCCATGGAACCGTGAAGAAACACTAGCCCATGGAACCGTGAAGAAACACTAGTCCATGGAACCGTGGAGAAACACTAGTCCATGGAACCGTGGAGAAACACTAGTCCATGGAACCGTGGAGAAACACTAGTCCATGGAACCGTGAAGAAACACTAGTCCATGGAACCGTGAAGAAACACTAGTCCATGGAACCGTGAAGAAACACTAGCCCATGGAACCGTGAAGAAACACTAGCCCATGGAAACGTGAAGAAACACTAGTCCATGGAACCGTGAAGAAACACTAGCCCATGGAACCGTGGAGAAACACTAGTCTACGGAACTGTGAAGAAACACTAGTCCATGGAACCGTGGAGAAACACTAGTCCATGGAACCGTGAAGAAACACTAGTCCATGGAACCGTGAAGTAACACTAGTCCATGGAACCGTGAAGAAACACTAGCCCATGGAACCGTGGAGAAACACTAGTCTACGGAACTGTGAAGAAACACTAGTCCATGGAACCGTGGAGAAACACTAGTCCATGGAACCGTGAAGAAACACTAGTCCATGGAACCGTTGAGAAACACTAGTCCATGGAACCGTGAAGAAACACTAGTCCATGGAACCGTGAAGAAACACTAGCCCATGGAACCGTGAAGAAACACTAGTCCATGGAACCGTGGAGAAACACCAGTCCATGGAACCATGGAGAAACACTTTTTTTTCTCTCCACCTCCAAGAAAAACTGATCCCACTCATGTCAGAGTCTGATTAGCATAATCGGACTGTTTTTGGTGGACGGTTGTGAGCACCTACCCTTATGAGAACAATCTCCAGCAGCAGCCTATCCCCAGAGTTAGTGAGAAGGTGCGGAGCGGACCCTTCCACTGCCATCATCTGTACTCTAAATGACTAATTTCAGATATCAATGCTGCTGAAGGCAAAAAAAACCCCAAAAAAATAGACTGGGAAAAAGCCAGGCTTTGAAAGTCATTTGCAATAATTATATTCTCCCAGAAAAGAAAACAAATTCCCTAATAAAGTGATTGACAAAGTTTCATAACTTTCCATGATGAAAAAATATGTTTTGTTTATCTATGTTTTTAATCATGGACACAGTTGCCCAGTGAAATTGTCTAATGCTAGAAAACTAATGCTAGAGGTTATTGTTCAGCTTCTCAAAAGACTCTGAAATAACAGAAAGTGCTAAAATAATAAATGTTTGCAAACCAAAGCGGAATCAATAATAACTGCAGCTTTTGCAACTCCACCAACAGAGGAATAAAACAGTCACAATAATCCCAAAAATAATAGCCAAAACTTTTTTTTAATGGCAAAAAAAAATTATGAAGTGTGGGCCATAAACTTAAAGGGATTGTCCACTACTCTTTCCCAGTCGCCTTGTTCGCCCCTGTAAAAATAAATAAGTCTATACTAACCTCAGGTGCATCTGTGGTTCCAATGATGTCTAAAGCTGCGTTCCCGGGGCCCTTGTGACATTGTTATGACACATGAGCCCCGCGACCAATCAGTGCCGGCTTTCTTCTCCCCGCCTTTGGACGTTTGAGCGGGAAGATAGTCAGCGCTTAAATCCTGCTCAAATGTCCGAAGTCGGGGAGACAGACCCCGGGCACTGATTAGTAGCGTAGT
Source organism: Anomaloglossus baeobatrachus (assembly GCF_048569485.1). Classification (NCBI taxonomy): domain Eukaryota; kingdom Metazoa; phylum Chordata; class Amphibia; order Anura; family Aromobatidae; genus Anomaloglossus; species Anomaloglossus baeobatrachus. Next base: position 50,563,098 of record NC_134359.1, read on the forward strand.
TCATGTGTCATAACAATGCCATGTGGGCCCTGGGAAGTAGACATCACGGGAACCGCGGCCGCACTAGAAGTGAGTATAGGCTTATTTATGTTTATTTGGCGCTCAAGGGAAATGAGTAGGGGTTGTCCAAGTAGTGGACAATCCCTTTAAGTTTATGGCCAACACTTCATAATCAGTTTAAGATAGTTTACGTCATAAAAGATTGAGTGAATGGACATCCCCTTTAAATGATAAAAATCAGGCTACCTATAGCTACCACTAGAGGGAGCTCACTGCACACAGCGGTGTCAGTTTAGTACAGTAAGCGCCCTTTAGTGGTGCTATCAGAATAAAATAAAACCCACCAGAAAATTTACAAAAAACACAAAAGGAATCATTTATAATAATAAACCAGAGATGGATGCAGCCATCAGAAGGTTTACTGGTTGGTCGTAAGACTCCATACTCTAGTTGGATCTTCTAAATGAGAACTAGTACCCCGTGGAGCTGTGCCAACCAGCTGGTACCCTAGTCTATACTGACGAGAAGACCCCTAAAAAGCTGTCTGCAGACGGCGTCTTGGTTTAGGTGACCCCTCTGGTAATGTGTATGGGTCAGACAATGACTTATGGGTCGTAGAGAGCAGATTTATATAATAAAGTGATTATCATATCCTGTGCTGCCCTCAAATATTCTGCAGAAATAGCGGCCATTGCACCCCATCGCGGTGCCTGTACCATTATACCTGCATACATCTAAAAGTGATCTTACCTTATGGCAAACATCAATGGCATCGACATATCTCTTTGCCTTCAGATAGTTAAAAGCCAGTTTGTACCCTACAAACAAAAAGTTGAAATATGATGAATATAGCGCAAAGTAATATCCAACAACAATCTGAAGTACTAACACCAAGGAGATCCCCACAAGAGTCATCAAACAGAAGCAAAGGCCAAAGGGCGGCATCTATCAACAGACTGAATGTATTCCTCTTATCACTCCCCAATGGACATGTCTCTATGTGCTTTCCAACTTCTCTTCAGCCTATTTTCTCTGCCCTCCCCAAGATACTACTTCCTCCCCTCTCCACTGCAGATCTATCTACAACTCCCTTCTCATTTGCGATCTCTAACACTGAGAGGAGGAAGGACGGAGCTCAGTAGGAAGGAGCACAGTAAAATGGAGCACAGTAGGACGGAGAACAGTAGGAGGGAGCCCAGTAGGACGGAGCCCAGTAGGAGGGAGCACAGTAGGAGGGAGTCCAGTAGGAGGGAGCCCAGTAGGAGGGAGCCCAGTAGGAGGGAGCACAGTAGGAGGGAGCACAGTAGGAGGGAGCCTAGTAGGAGGGAGCACAGTAGGAGGGAGCACAGTAGGAGGGAGCACAGTAGGAGGGAGCACAGTAGGAGGGAGCACAGTAGGAGGGAGCACAGTAAGAGGGAGCACAGTAGGAGGGAGCACAGTAGGAGGGAGCACAGTAGGACGGAGCACAGTAGGAGGGAGCACAGTAGGAGGGAGCACAGTAGGAGGGAGCACAGTAGGAGGGAGCACAGTAGGAGGGAGCACAGTAGGAGGGAGCACAGTAGGAGGGAGCAGAGTAGGACGGAGCACAGTAGGACGGAGCACAGTAGGAGGGAGCACAGTAGGAGGGAGCACAGTAGGAGGGAGCACAGTAGGAGAGCGCACAGTAGGAGGGAGCACAGTAGGAGGGAGCACAGTAGGAGGGAGCACAGTAGGAGGGAGCACAGTAGGAGCGAGCACAGTAGGAGGGAGCACAGTAGGACGGAGCACAGTAGGACGGAGCACAGTAGGACGGAGCACGGTAGGACGGAGCATGGTAGCAGCGGTGACTGATTTGAAATTTGATTTTTGCAAAAGTACCAAGATAAAGGACTTGAAGACACTCTGCAGCAGAATGATAATCTTCATAACAACATGTTCTAATTAGAGACTTGCTTAAAGGGGGCCAACCATCAGGATTTTCATATATAAAGCCGGTGCTATACTGGTGCTGGGATGCTGAGTGTAAGCATAGCTTATGTTCAGAGATTGGATGTTTTATTTCAGAAATATGTGCAAGTAAAGTTGCAGCAATGCACTGCTATTTGATTGACAGGTGCATCAGGAAGGGAATATATAGCTCAAATTTTGCAATCTATTCTTGCCCCTGTCTGCCTGCGCCGGAATTAACATCTATGGTGGTGACAAGGGGGGAGGGGGGGGGAGGCCAGGCAGCAGACAGAGGTGGGAATACATAGCAAAACCCGATCCACATATTCCCTTCCTCTTGCACCTGTCAATCAAATAGCAGTGCATTGCTGGAACTTTACTTTCACATATTTCTGAAATAAAACCTCCAATCTCTGAACAAAATGTATGGTTACATTCAGCCTCCTAGTGGCAGTATAGCACTGGCTTTACTTTATATATGAAAATCCTGCTGACTGCTTCCCTTTAACTCAGCAATTAGAACACAAACAATAGAAAAAAAATCTGCAAGGTATACATTGCATTTAAAGTTAAAACGGTTGTACATCTCTGGGAACATTTTTTTTTCATTTAAATGCTAATATTTGGGACTAAAAATAAATTTTGCGATTTGGTTTTATGATTAATTTTACACTTGTTTGTGTTGCACAATCAACTCTCCCATTGCACCATCAGGACAAGCTCACTGATAAATTCTCATTTAACTCCTTTTTTAGCCATCAATAGTCAGTGCTACAGAGGCTATAAAAGGCAAACGGTGCAAAAGTTTTAATGAAGCCCAATTTCAAAAATGATTTTTAGCCAAAAATACATGCATTTAAGTTAGAAAAAAAAAAAATTGTACACAAGGGAGGACAAACCCTTCAATACACCAATGTTAAAAGCTCATCTGTTAGTATTGTACCGTTGCGTACATAAAGGCGCATTCATCCCTTGTAATTCTAGGGTATTCTCTTTGTTGGAAGCCCTGGAGTGCACCGGACCACCCTCCCAGAATACTATTACTTATTCCCTCCCGTTCCACAGTCCGTGTTCTCCTGCAATGTCATTCCTCCTTACCAACGGTGGGGTTGGTTTGGTTCCCGTATTTCCAGGCCAGTTCATAGTTGCTGGCAGCATCTTTATACGCCTGTTCTTTTTCCATGATGTAGCCGCTGTATTCATACGCCTTGCAGCAGGACTGGAATAAGAGCGTGGCGGGTTGAGAACAAAGGTTACATTAAAGCCTGTTGTTTCTATAATTACTAGAATTTGACGTGCCGCGCCGCTATAACTGTACATTCAGCTTATATTATAGTGAGATTCCTGTATGATGGCATCTGAGAAGACACAAATACACATCTGGTGAATGTTTCCAGCCCAGAACTGCGCGATCATCGGGAATTACAGACCAGATCCAGAAGACAACGCAGAGACCACCAATTATCAGATTTCCCCTTAAAGAGATAGTAGGATATTTTGCTTTTGTTTGACTAAAGGCGGCGTCACACGCTACAATATATCGGGCGATATATCGTCGGGGTCACGTCGTTAGTGACGCACATCCGGCATTGTTAGAGATGACGCAGCTACGAGCGACTGTGAACGAGCAAAAATACTCACCTTATCGTTGCTCGTTGACACGTCACTCATTTTCATAAAGTCGGTCACATTGCTGGATGCAGGTTGTTCGTCGTTCCCGGGGCAGCACACATCGCTCCATGTGACAACGCAGGAACGACGAACACAGCTTACCTGCGTCCCGCCGGCAATGCGGAAGGAAGTAGGTGGGCGGGATGTTACGTCCCGCTCATCTCCGCCCCTCTGCTTCTATTAGGCGGCCGCTGTGTGACGTCGCTGTGACGCCGAACGTCCCTCCCCCTTCAGGAAGTGGATGTTCGCCGCCCACAGCGAGGTCGCCCGTGAGGTAAGTACGTGTGACAGGGGTTAACGATTTTGTGTGACATGGGCAACAAATTGTCGCACAAACGACGGGGGCAGTTGTGATCACTTATGCGATCGCACGATATATCGTCCTGTGTGACGGGGCCTTTAGAATTCTGCTGATTCAGATACTCTGATAATCCATCATAACTGCAGGATAAATGTGATTTCCACAATATATGACGACCGAGGATTCAAAAACAACGATAGGTTTTGTGTTAACATTTTATGTTCTCTACAGTCGGATAAGGGCCTATGGACTTAGGTGGACCCGTAGAAGTGCTGTTCAGCACGAAATGGCCATCGGCCTGTCCTGAGGGGACCCGCACCCAGCTCTCCTCCCGCTTTTTAACTGCACCCTTGGAATAAATAAAGAACATTTCTTCTGGAGCCTGATGGTATGTGCCGTTGTTTCCCTACTCTTTTGATGGCAATACTGATAGTGGCATTTGAGGGGTAAAGGTGCCAGGATCGGGGAGAACACCAATCCTAATAAATAAAGCAGAAGCTATGTATATCCACTGGAGTTCTGCAGCTAATGACACAGGTACTATGTGGATTACATGGTTTATATATCAGTCATGGAGAACAAAGTGACCTATACTCATGACGGCTATATATATATATAGTACAGACCAAAAGTTTGGACACACCTTCTCATCTCTAGAACAACTATTAAGAGGAGACTTTGTGCAGCAGACATTCATGGTAACATAGCTGCTAGGAAACCACTGCTAAGGACAGGCAACAAGCAGAAGAGACTTGTTTGGGCTAGAACACAAGGAATGGACATTAGACCAGTGGAAATCTGTTATTTGGTCTGATGAGTCCAAATTTGAGATCTTTGGATCCAAGCACCATGTCTTTGTAGAAAAGGTGAACGGATGGACTCTACATGCCTGGTTACCACCGTGAAGCATGGAGGAGGAGGTGTGATGGTGTGGGGGTGCTTTGCTGGTGACACTGTTGGGGATTTATTCAAAATTGAAGGCATTCAGAACCAGCATGGCTACCATAGCATCTTGCAGGGCGTGCTATTCTATTTGATTTGTGTTTAGTTGGACCATCATTTATTTTTCAACAGGATAATGACCCCAAACACACCTCCAGGCTGTGTAAGGGCTATTTGACTAAGAAGGAGAGTGATGGGGTGCTACGCTAGATGACCTGGTCTCCACAGTCACCAGACCTGAACCCAATCGAGATGGTTTGGGGTGAGCTGGACCGCAAAGTGAAGGCAAAAGGGCCAACAAGTGCTAAGCATCTCTGGGAACTCCTTCAAGACTGTTGGAAAACCATTTCCGGTGACTACCTCTTGAAGCTCATCATGAGAATACCAAGAGTGTGCAAAGCAGTAATCAAAGCAAAAGGTGGCTACTTTGCAATATTTTTGCATGATTAACATTAACCTACCCACATGTTGTTGATAAACTCCTGCATAAGTGTGAACCACAAAAAAAAAAAGTTAAATACGGGAGGAGTGTCGTAGCTGTAATACATTCTGCTCTCATGCTGACTGAGGGCTGACAAGGGTCTGACAATCCCAGAATATTTGGCCAGGATTAGTGCGGATAATATGGAGCATCACATCCACTGAATACAGATGAGCTTCTCTCCGGAGCTGGAATCTGTGTATGAATGAGCAGAAGTCGGTGCCGCACTCTATTGTCAGGGTAATTGCTTCTGGAAAGGGAACATTAGAAGCCCTTAGAGGATTCTTCTTCCCTCCGATAAAAGGTATTTTTCTGATAATGCTAGCTAGAGTCAATTATGAGAAAACCTAATTTTTATTACAATTATGAACATGGGAATGAGTTGTACAGTTCCCTTAAATGCATTTTAACAATCCGCAGCAATTTAAGCAAGATGAAGATTATTTAACTAGTAAGTGGAAAACGCAAAAGGACAAGCCGAGTGGTGCATCCGCCCGCCCCACTCCCCTCGCCCTCATACACACCCGGTTATGCCGGAGGCAGCGTTTCAGCAGCTCGCCCGCCATGTCGTATTTTCCCGACTGAATGTAAATGTCGGCCAGCAGCAACAGACTCTTTTCAAACTCCTCTGCGTCCGACGGGTTCCAGTTCATCTTGGAAATCCTTTTCAGCTGGTTCCTCGCCCGAGGGGTTTGCTTTAATATCATGTAAGCTGTGGCCATACCCAGAAGAGCAGGCATGTGGTCCTTCTGGGGGAAGAGAAAAGAAACGCATTACTAAAGACTTGAATGATACAGTTAAAATTGGTTTATTGGAAATCGCTTTGTCTGGAAATCTTTGTAGTTTGCAACAATGGCCGATCCACAGGAATCTACCTGATGCCAGTAGGAGATGAATTCCTGGCATCCCTGGCAGGCAGGGTCAATGACGGACATAAATGTCATTGGCCAGGAATACCCATTAGGCCTAAGGCACACGGCATGAAAATCAGTGCGAGTGGAGTGCGATAAAAAAACTGCATTCCACTCGGACCAATATTAGCCTGTGTGTCAGCACACATGAGCACCTAATCGGACCGAGAAAACAGTCGCAGCATGCTGTGGGTGCAATGCGATCCTGTTTTCTCTCGCACCCATTCAAGTCTATGGGGCGAGAGAAAGATCGCACTGCACTCGTGGTACACCAGTGTACCGCGAGTGCAGGGCGAGTATGGCAATAGCCGGCTACGGAGGAGAGAGGGAGATAAAGCCTTCCCTCCCTTCCTCAGTGCCGGCCCACCCCTCCTCAGTGCCGGCCCACCCCTCCTCAGTGCCGGCCCACCCCTCCTCTGTGCCGGCCCACCCCTCCTCTGTGCCGGCCCACCCCTCCTCCGTGCCGGCCCACCCCTCCTCCGTGCCGGCCCACCCCTCCTCCGTGCCGGCCCATCCCTCCTCCGTGCCGGCCCATCCCTCCTCCGTGCCGGCCCATCCCTCCTCCGTGCCGGCCCACCCCTCCTCCGTGCCGGCCCACCCCTCCTCCGTGCCGGCCCACCCCTCCTCCGTGCCGGCCCACCCCTCCTCAGTGCCGGACCACCCCTCCTCAGTGCCGGCCAACCCCTCCTCAGTGCCGGCCCACCCCTCCTCTGTGCCGGCCCACCCCTCCTCTGTGCCGGCCCACCCCTCCTCTGTGCCGGCCCGCCCCCCGCAGCTGAGGTCTGCTCGCACGATCGGACCTCAGTCGCAGTGACACTCGCCTCTGCTGTATTACCAGCATGAGCTGAGTGTTGCGAGGGGATCGCTGTAATCACTGTGTGGCCCCAGCCTAATTGTCAGTCTCAGCGATGAAGACTAGAAGATGACAGCCATGGAGGCTGTAGAGTCACGCGCCTACAACGAGGGGTTGGAAGAGGCGCTTACTCGATAGTTAGCAAAGGGATATTCCCACTGGTGGAGGTTTTGATATTTGGATCCACCACAACTAAGGCCGCTTTCACACTGCGGTCCTCTTCCCATTCAGTGATCCTGTTGGAGCTTCAGTCCGAACCTCAGGAAAATGGGATTTGGATGCATGCGCCGACGGGACCACTGATTACACTGGTGCAGTCTGAGTAACCGTGTGATCTGTCATGCACTATTTTTGGGCGTCTAAGTAGTAGACTATGTCTGGGTGTCCGCTTCCAGTAAGAGTATACCTCGAAAATGGTGCACAACAGAGCACACGGTGACTTTGTCTGCACCATAATAGTCAGTGGCCCCATTGGCGCATACGTCTGATTCCTGTTTTGCGGGGGATTTGGACGAAGGTATCGACAGGACCACTGAACGGGGAGAGGAATGCAGTGTGAAAGCGGCCTAATCTCTTAAATAAAAAAAAAAGGGGATGTTAGGGGAGACCGTCGCACAGATGGTATGGGAGGCCGCCGCAGAGGTGGTATGGGAGGCCGCCGCAGAGGTGGTATGGGAGGCTGCCGCACAGGTGGTATGGGAGGCCGCCGCACAGATGGTATGGGAGGCCGCCGCACAGATGGTATGGGAGGCCGCCGCACAGATGGTATGGGAGGCCGCCGCACAGATGGTATGGGAGGCCGCCGCACAGATTGTATGGGAGGCCTCCGCACAGATGGTATGGGAGGACTCCGCACACACTGTATGGGAGGCCGCTGCACAGGTGGTATGGGAGGCCGCCGCACAGATGGTATGGGAGGCCGCCGCACAGATTGTATGGGAGGCCTCCGCACAGATGGTATGGGAGGACTCCGCACACACTGTATGGGAGGCCGCCGCACAGGTGGTATGGGAGGCCGCAGCACAGATGGTATGGGAGGCCGCCGCACAGATGGTATGGGAGGCCGGTGCGGTGCATCTACAGCATTAGCCTTTCTATACAGATTTGCGTGCAGATTTCACGTCACCTCGGCAGCTGCCACTTCGGTAAATACGTTCAGGGCTCGCTCTACATTGGCTTTTTGTTTAGTCGCCATCAGGCAATAGTTCTCCATGATCCGGAGCTGGATGTGACCCTGGAGGGTCTGCGGCTTCAGTTCTTTCAGAAGCTTCTCGGCCGTTCTCACAGCGAGTTGCACAGATTCCTGCTTCTCAGTGGAATTCCTGCAAGAAGAACAAAAATCGTCAGTTCTCCGGCAGATGGAGGACGCTGGGTAATATAACCATACATCGCCATGGTATGTTACACTATAAAATTTACTAAATCTCTCCAGGTAAGTTTTGTGATGAGATCTTCCACCATTTTTGCGGAGTCTCTCTGAATAAATTCTGCCTCATCAATGTCTTTTTTGTAAAGGAGATCTCCAGACTTGCCGGGTCTCACTACAGCTCTATACGCTCTCCTCCTACTGATTATTCCTACAGCTGCGCAAACAATTAAACTGATCCTTCCGATCACTGACTCAAACTGAAGCCATCAAAACCCACACCCAGGCATATAAGCCCTATAAGGCTATGTGCCCACGCTAGAATGTCCCTGCGGATTTTTTTGCCTGAAAATCCGCGACTTTCGCGGCAAATCCGCACCCGCGGATTTGCCGCGGATTTTGATGCGGATTTTTTTTTTTTTTTTTTCCCCATTCAAAGCCAAAAATCCGCACCAAATCTGCACCAAACAATTGACATGCTGCAGATTTTTCCGGATCAAAATCCGCGGCAAATCCGCCGCGGAAAAATCCGCAGCATGGGCACAGCATTTCCAAAATGCCATTGAAATGGCTTGGAAGTGCTGCTGCTGCAGATTTTCGGCAAATCCGCGGTAAATCCGCGGCAAAATCCGCGGTAAATCCGCGGTAAATCCTGTAGCGTGGGCACATAGCCTAACACTTTTGTGGTGTTGACAAAAAAGAGCGAACCTATACCAAATCTTCACAAACAGAATATTGAGGGGAAGGAGGTGAGAAAAGCAAAGCAAGAAAATAGGCAAAATGAAACACAGAAAGAATACACTGCTACTCTCCAGTAAGTGTTTTGTCTCACCCCAGAGCTAGATTACCAGATACACTGCTCAGTACTGCTGTGTAAAGGCCTCCATACGGCTGCTGCTTCTGAAAATGAGCTACGTAGACACGAGAGAGCAAGAATCCCTCATTTTTCTAGCTATGTCGTCTCATTCAGAGCAGACAGTCTTCAGCCACTAGCTCAGAGACAACTGAAAGTTACAGATAAAGCCTGCAGAGAAAACTGGTGATAAATATAGGATACAAGCCTTATATTGGCCAGAAATAGCATCTTCATTCATGCCACCTATTCTGAAAACTCATAGACTGGTGAGGTTTTAAAAGGAATCTGTCAACAAGACTTCACTCCTTCCTGCTTCACAACCCCCCCACCCCCTATATACAGTATATGTCCATATAGCTCTTTCAAAGACAAGCCCAGCAATACCTTTACATGACAACCCATTCCTTCATTACTGAAAAATCAGTGTTTTAATTGATATGCAAATGAGGCTGAAGAGCTATTTGTAGATCTGAAGCCTCTGTCACTCCAGCTCTATTCACCACCCAGCACCAGCTCCTTCTGCCTGACTGACAGCCTCTATGCTGTGTGACTTTGTTGTATGACTTCAGGCAAAGGCGCTGTCAGTCAAAGGATTAGGCAGCTCTGGATGGGGAATAGAGCTGTAGTGACAGAGGCTGCAGATCTACCACAGTCCTTCAGCCTTTTTTGCATATCAATTCAAATGCTGATTTCTCAGCAGCGGTGGAACGGACCGGCCGTGTAAAGGTATTGCTGGACTTGTCTTTGGAAAACCTACATGCGCTTTTTAATAATTTGAAATGTGAAATTCTGGTGACAGATTCCCTTTAAGTCACATGAAAACACACAAAACTCTCCACAGATTAAGATACATTTTCCAATGTGCAAGTTCATCTGCAATATCAGCCTCCAAACATGTGAACTGAAGGGTATGGGCACAATCACACACAAGATTTTCCTGCACATTTCAGTGTGGAATCAGCACCAAAGTTCCAGCTAAATCCATCCATTATTTGTGTCCCATTGATTTTAATGGGAAGTCTCCATGGTAATACATAGAACACAGATTTTTCCAATGGGGTTTGTCATTCATGCCACTTGATATTGTTTACAAGTTGAAAATACTTCAGAATTTACAAGTTTTCAAACATCAAATCAGCAGCGGAAAATCCCAGGATCAGCAGCAGTAAATCAGAGGATCAGCAGCGTAAAATCCAAGGATCAGCAGCGGAAAATCCCAGGATCAGCAGCGGAAATTCCCAGGATCAGCAGCAGAAATTCCCAGGATCAGCAGCAGAAATTCCCAGGATCAGCAGCAGAAATTCCCAGGATCAGCAGCAGAAAATCCCAGTATCCGCCAAGGAATTTCCCAGGAGCAGCAGTAGAAAATCTCGGGATCAGCAGTGGAAATTCCCAGGATCAGCCAAGGAAAATCCCAGGATCAGCCAAGGAAAATCCCAGGATCAGCCAAGGAAAATCCCAGGATCAGCCAAGGAAAATCCCAGGATCAGCCAAGGAAAATCCCAGGATCAGCTGCAGATTCATCGTTAATCCACATCAGATTTTCAGCGTGAAAAATCCAATATGGGAACTTATCCGTACAACTAGAGTTAATGACCTACCCGAATGTACCGGTGTTCTCATAATGCAGAATTTCCGGCCCAAGTGATGGAGGATTTTATGTATAGTAAGACTGATGATTCTAGGCAACAGGCACCGGAATAATTTGGTTTTCAGACATGCACTGCGCTCATACAAAGAAGCACAAGTTTTCATTCCCGTACCCCATGTCTCCATCCAGATTGTCAAAGACTTCTCCTCCTACAGTCTCGTTGTCGGGATTCAAGCAGATCTCAATCATATTGTAGATGGCGCTCTGTCCCCAGTCACTGTCTTTACGAGCTTTATTGAAATGTCGGAGTGCGTCATTGGGCTCACCGGTGTACCTGCACCAAACAAAAAGGAGGTAAATGATAACATGGGGCCAAACTTTTTAAAGGGGTTAGTTTAAAGCAGAAAAATATCTGTAATCTAATATATAAAGCTGAGTGTATGTATGTATGAGTGTGTGTATGTGTGTATGTATGTGTGTGTGTGTATGTGTGTATGTCCGCTAAAGGAATCTTCACCGTCGCATTTACAATCACGAAATTTTGCACAGACACCTCATGTGACTCAGGGAACGTCGTAGACTATGTTTTGACAGGAAAATTTAACCCTGCGCTTTATAGTTACTCTCTAAAACACCGGTCTCCATTAAAGTCAATGGAGGTAGGAGCTACAGCTTATAAATAGCAGCTGTGAGTGGTTGCTATAGGAACAAAATAAATTGTTAGTATAAGAAGCTTACGTGTGAGGTAATAAGATGTCAGTGGAGAGACGGATAGAGAGAGAGACAGGCATAGACAGAGAAAGAGGCAAACAGGGAAAGAGACAGAGAGAGACAGTCAAAGAGACAGACAGAGAAGTCAGACAGGGAAAGAGACAGACAGAGGGGGAAAGGAGACAGAAGGGGAAAAGAGACAGACACAGAGATAGAGAGACAGACAGAGAGACTGATACAGAGACAGAGAGAGAGATAGACACAAACAGACAGACAGACATGGATAGAGCCTGACACACAGACAGACAGGGAAAGAGACAGACACACAGAGCCACACACACACAGAGACAGACACACAGACAGAAAGAGATAGACAGACACAGACAGACAGACTGGGAGAGAGACAAAGAGACAGTTACTATCCCGGGCACCCCGTGTACTACTGCTAGTGAATAAAAACAATTCTGTGAATTTGCTGTGAGCACTTGGCAAATGCACAACAAATGCAGTAACTAGGGTCTTGGCAAGTATAGGGGGTCGTAACGTCATCGGCACGGCTCACCTCCAATGCAGATGGCACTGGACTGCCCCTTTAAATGGTTTGCATAAAATTAGAAAAGAATGGTTGCTTTCTCTTACAAATAGCACAACACCTGTTCATGGATTGTAGCCAAGCGTTAAAGGGAACCTGTCATTAGTTTTTTGCCCTATAAGCTGCGGCCACCACCACTGGGCTCTTATATACAGTATTCTAACATCCTGTATATAAGAGCCCAGGCCGCTGTGTAGAACATAAACACTTTATAATACTCACCTAAACCGGTCTCTGTGGTGGATGTAGCTCAGATGGGCGTCTCCGTTCTCCGGTACCGCCTCTGTCGTCCTTCTTCTGAAGCCACGGTGCAAGACGTGTCTGACGTCATCCACACTCGCCGGCATTCAAGTCCTGAGCAGGGCAGATGAAAGTATTGTAGTGTGCCTGCGTGGGACCGGTGAGTGTGTATGACATAGACGCGTCATGCACACAGGCTTCAGAAGGAGGACAAAGATGGCCGAAAGAGGAGGCGCCGGCACCGGAGACGCCCATCTGAGCCACATCCACCGCAGCAACCGGTTTAGGTGAGTATTATAAAGTGTTTATCTTCTACACAGCGGCCTGGGCTCTTATATACAGCGTGTTAGAAGGCTGTATATAAGAGCCCAGTGGTGGTGGCCGCAGCTTATAGTCCAAAAAAGTGGTGACAGGTTCCCTTTAATGGAGTAAATGAGGCTGAGCTGCAATACCGTACACAACCTCTGAACAACTTAGGCGCTGTTTTCAAACAAGCCAGTCAAGTTTTCTAAGGCTGCGTTCACATGTCCAGTAATCAATCATCCGTTAGACCGGATCCAGCAGCGATCAGTTGACAAAAAAGTTGTGCAAACCCAACTTTTTTGCCCGTTTTGAAAAAAAATCATTTTTTGCAGGATCCGTTTTTTTAACATGGGAGTCTATGGAAAAAGGATCCGATAACTGATTGCTATTTATCTTCTATTCTAAACTGATCCAGTAAGGAAAAAACGGATCCTTTCCAAATGCAAGAAAGATGGATGGCTGAATAGCAATCAGAAAACGGATCCGTTTTCCATAGACTCCAATGTAAAAAAAACTGAATCCGGCAAAAATCAATTTTTTCAAAACAGACAATAAAGTTGTGTCAGCGCAATATTTTTTGCCAGTGGATCGCTGCTGTATCCGTTCTATCGGGTGATTACTGGACGTGTGAATTTAGCCTAATCCTGTGCAATCGCTTTAGGCTTTTAGTGCCTGAGTCTTGAATCTAGAATTAGAAAAGTGTCAACCTTAGGCTATGTTCACATGCAGAATTTTTGCTGTATTTTTTCTGCAGCAATAACCTGCTCTCTAGATAGTAAAAAAAAAAGAAAAACCCCGCTGTATTTAAAACGCAGGTTTTGCTGCATTTTTACACCGTTTGTTTTGTTGTGGAATACATGTGATTTGTTTACAGTATATTTATGAAAGTTAGTTCTATTCTCGAAAAATGGATCATAACATGCTGTAAAAACGCTGGAAGAATTGACATGCCGCAGCTCTCAAAAATACTGCAAATTCAGTCAGGAAGAAAAAAACAAAACCTCTCGTGTGCATGAGATTTCTGAAAACTTACAGATTTTGCTGGTACTGTAAAATGCAGATTCTTATTTGCATAAAAAAAATGCTGCAAAAAAAGAAGTGTTTCAATATAGCCGAATCTGTCACCAAGTTTGTGCCACCTGTTGCATGATATAGCGACAGAGACCCTAATTCTGGCAATGTTAATGAAGTTTTGATAAAATCAGTGTTTTACCAGCATGATCATTCCATTGTCTTGTGCCATGTAGTCTTTCTATTGATTGGAAGCTTTTTGCCTATGCACAGTGAACACAGACAGCTGCCAATCAGTGGCGTCGGCAGGGTTATACAGAGTTCAGCATTCAGAGAACTGGTAGATCAGCAGAAAATAAAACAGTGATTGTATCAAAACTCCAGCAAGCGGCCCAGTAAACAGTACTTGAACGTCTCCTGGTGTTCAAATTATTCGCTCTTAACATCCATGACCAATGGAGTCACAAATGTTCAGAGCTCTAGTCCTACTGTCTGGATTCTATTATACACAGGCGGTGGGGCATTGTCCACTATTGTGCAGACCTGGACACCATCATCACTGGGGGGCGCCATAAGAAATATATGTCCTGCACAGTGATGCAAGCCATCAAAGGACTAGAAATAGACGTACCACAGGTATAACCCTTTGCAGTAGTGATAGCCAGGTTCTAGCTTTGCTCTTGATGAGTATTTCTCTGCCATATCAAGAAACTTTGGTATTTCTTCAAGTTTTCCAGCTCTTCTCAAGAGGTCAATCAATCGAGAAAGTGTAGCATAATTGTCTGCAACAAGAGAAATTGTCTGACTTGAATCCTTAGCCACTCAAATCCATACTGACACTGAAGGGATCCAGCAAGTGTGTTCTCCTCACCCTCCCCTGCCTGCAGCGGCCACTCGCTATTGTGGGCGGCCGCTGATGGCGGATGAGTGAGATGAGACGGCGTGCGCACTGACACTGCGTGTGAACGCTGGGATCATGCAGTGTCGGTGTGGATGTGCCGGTCTGGAGATTCCATGCAGATAGCGGCCGCTCAGGGCAAATCAATGTCAATCAAACTAAGGGAAGGTGCACTGCATGCTGATTGAGGGGCATAATGGTGCACCGAGGACCCTTCACTTACATAGGAAATAAATCAGTTTTCTGTCCAACTAAAAAAGACAAAATTCTCTTTTTCTTTATCGTTCCTTATGGGAGACCCAGACATTGGGACGTCTCAAAGCAGTCCATGGGTGGAAATAAACAGAACAACTGAGAAGTAGGCAGAACCTAACTTCACAAGTGGGCGACAGCCGCCTGAAGGATGCGTCTGCCCAAGCTCGCATCTGCCGAAGCATGAGCATGCACTTGGTAGTGCTTTGAAAAGGTATGCAGGCTAGTCCAAGTGGCAGCCTGACAGACTTGCTGAGCCGTAGCCCGGTGCCTGAAAGCCCAAGAGGCACCGACAGCTCTGGTCGAGTGTGCCTTGATCCCCGGCGGGGTAGGCACCTGAGAACACAGGTATGCCTCCGAAATGGTGGACCTGATCCAACGGGCTAAGGTCGGCTTAGAAGCAGAGAGTCCCTTACGCCGACCTGTGGTTAGCACAAAAAGAGAGGTGCACCGCCTAAGAGCAGCGGTGCGAGACACATAGATCCGGAGCGCCCGCACCAGATCCAGAGTATGCAACGCTTTTTCAAAGCGATGAACAGGAGCCGGACAAAAGGAAGGTAGGGTAATGTCCTGGTTAAGGTGGAAAGGAGAAACCACCTTAGGGAGAACGTCCGGAGTCGGACGGAGAACCACCTTGTCTTGATGAAAAACCAAAAAAGGTGACTCCGAAGAGAGCGCAGCTAAATCAGAGACTCTCCTGAGGGAAGTTATGGCCACTAGAAAGACCACTTTCTGTGAAAGACGAAACAAAGAAACCTCCCTAAGAGGTTCAAAGGGGGGTTTCTGCAAAGCCGTGAGAACCAAATTGAGGTCCCAGGGATCCAAGGGCCGCCGGTAAGGCGGAATAATGTGATACGCACAGTGCATGAAGGTGCGGACCTGAGCCAGCCGGGCGAGACGCCGCTGGAACAGCACTGACAGAGCCGAGACTTGTCCCTTGAGAGAGTTGAGGGACAATCCCAGCTGCAGACCGGACTGTAGAAAAGACAGAAGGGTCGGAAAGGAAAAAGGCCAAGGAGAATGGCCAGAAGAGCGACACCAGGACAGGAAAATCTTCCAAGTCCTGTGATAGATCTTGGCGGAGGAAGACTTACGGGCCCGAGTCATAGTGGAGATGACTTCAGGAGGGATACCAGAAGCCGTCAAGATCCAGGACTCAAGAGCCACGCCGTCAATCTGAGAGCCGCAGAATTCTGGCGGAAAAACGGACCTTGTGAGAGAAGGTCTGGACGGTCCGGAAGATGCCACGGCACCTCTACGGACAGATGGAGCAGGTCTGGGTACCAAGCTCGCCTGGGCCAGTCCGGAGCAATGAGAATGACTCGACGGCCCTCCATTCTGATCTTGCGCAGAACTCTGGGCAAGAGAGCTAGAGGGGGAAACACGAGGACAGACGAAACTGGGTCTTGAACCAGAGCATCCGCGGCGAAGGCCTGAGGATCGTGGGAGCGAGCCACGTAAACCGGAACCTTGTTGTTGTGACGGGACGCCATTAGGTCCACATCCGGAGTGCCCCACTTGCGGCAGATTGACTGAAACACTGCCGGATGCAGGGACCACTCGCAACTGTCCACGGTTTGACGGCTGAGATAATCTGCTTCCCAGTTTTCCACGCCTGGGATGTGGACTGCGTATATGGTGGACTTGGAGTCCTCCGTCCATTGAAGGATGCGTTGTACCTCCAACATTGCCAGACGGCTGCGTGTCTCGCCTTGGTGATCGATGTAGGCAACTGCTGTCGCGTTGTCTGACTGGACTCGGATGTGCTTGCCCGCCAACAGGTGGTGAAAGGCTAGGAGAGCTAGAAGCACAGCTCTGGTTTCCAGCACATTGATCGAGAGTGCTGACTCGGACGGAGTCCAAGTGCCCTGCGCTCGGTGGTGGAGACATACCGCTCCCCAGCCGGACAGACTGGCATCCGTGGTGAGAATCACCCAGGACGGGGTCAGGAAGGAGCGCCCCTGAGACAGAGAGAGGGGCCGAAGCCACCACTGAAGAGAGCTCCTGGTCTGTGGCGACAGAGCCACTAACCTGTGCAAGGAGGAAGGCCGCTTGTCCCAACAGCGGAGAATGTCCAGCTGCAGTGAACGCAGATGGAACTGGGCAAAGGGAACAGCCTCTATTGACGCCACCATCTGACCCAGCACCTGCATCAGGTGCCTGATGGAATAACGGCGGGGCCTCAGCAGAGCGCAGACCACCAGTTGGAGGGACTGCTGTTTGACTAAGGGCAACTTCACAAGTGCCGGCAGAGTCTCGAACTGCATCCCTAGGTACGTGAGACTCTGGGTCGGAGTCAGAGAGGATTTGGGAAGATTGATAATCCACCCGAATTGGGCTAGAGTGGCAAGAGTGAGCGAGACACTCCGCTGAAGTCTGCGATGGATGAAGCCTTGATTAGAAGGTCGTCCAGGTAAGGAATCACTACCAACCCCTGTAGGTGCAGAACCGCAACCACTGCTGCCATGACCTTGGTGAATACTCGAGGGGCCGTGGCTAACCCGAAGGGGAGAGCCACGAATTGGAAATGTTCCTCTCCGATTGCAAAACGTAGCCAACGCTGGTGTGAAACTGCAATTGGCACATGCAGATAGGCATCTCTGATGTCGATGGATGCCAGGAAATCCCCTTGGGTCATTGATGCAATGACTGACCGCAGAGACTCCATGCGAAAATGCCGCACCTGAACATGCTTGTTGAGAAGCTTGAGATCCAGGATGGGCCGGAAGGAACCGTCCTTTTTGGGGACTAGGAAGAGATTTGAGTAGAAACCTCTGAACCGTTCCCGGGCGGGAACCGGTACAATTACTCCGTTGGCCTGCAAGGATGCCACGGCCTGAGAGAAGGCGGCGGCCTTGGAGCAGGGGGGAGTTGACAGAAAAAATCTGTTTGGCGGGCTGGAAGAGAATTCTATCCTGTAGCCGTGGGAGAGGATATCCCGCACCCACTGATCGGATACGTGTTGAAACCACACGTCGCCAAAGTGGGAGAGCCTGCCACCGACTAAGGACGTTGCTGGCGCGGACAGATAGTCAAGAGGAGGCTGCCTTAGTGGCAGCAGCACCTGCGGTCTTCTGTGGACGCGCTTTTGTGCGCCAGCTGGATTTTTGGTCCTTGGCAGTGTTAGTGGACGAGGCCGAGGGCTTAGAGGACGACCAGTTGGAGGAACGAAAGGAACGAAACCTCGAATGATTCCTACCCTGGACAGGTTTCTTGGTTTTGGTTTGTGGCATGGAAGTACTCTTCCCGCCAGTAGCTTCCTTAATAATTTCATCCAGCTGTTCTCCGAACAGCCGGGACCCAGCAAAAGGGAGCCCCGCAAGGTACTTCTTAGAAGAAGCATCTGCCTTCCACTCTCGAAGCCACAAGATCCTGCGGATAGCGAGGGAATTAGCCGAAGCCACCGCAGTGCGGTGAGAAGCCTCCAGCATAGCAGACATGGCATAGGATGAAAAAGCCGAAGCTTGGGAAGTTAAGGCAATCATCTCAGGCATAGATTCCTTAGTGAGGGAATGCATCTCCTCCAGAGAAGCAGAGATGGCTTTGAGAGCCCACACTGCTGCAAAAGTCGGGGCAAACGAGGCCCCTGCCGCTTCATATACAGATTTGGCCAGAAGGTCAACCTGGCGGTCAGTGGAATCCTTAAGCGAGGTGCCATCAGCCACTGATACAACGGTCCGGGCTGAGAGTCTAGACACCGGGGGGTCTACCTTTGGTGAATGAGCCCACTCTTTGACCACCTCAGGTGGAAAGGGAAAACGGTCATCAGAACCACGCTTAGGGAAGCGTTTGTCAGGGCAGGCCCTGGGCTTGGTCACAGCGGCCTGAAAACTGGAGTGGTTAAAGAACACACTCTTTGTCCTCTTAGGCGAGGTAAACTGGTGCTTTTCTGCCAGAGAGGGTTGCTCCTCTGATATTGGCGGATTGAGATCCAGTACAGAATTAATGGACGCAATCAAATCACTAACATCTGAGTCACTTTTGGACAGACCAATGGGGCACATGGAGGCAGTCTCCGAGCCCCAGTAAAGGCATCCTCCTCATCCTGCGAGTCAGCTTCTGAAACCGAGCCGCGGGACGAAGGAGAGGGAGCCCTGCGTCTCTTTTTAGAAGGACGGGGCCTGGGACCAGATGATGACTCCTCTGTGAGCTCCGGTCCTGAGAGAGCCCTAGCAGCAGAGGCACCCTGTGAAGGGGGCTGATGCATGCTCAGCAAAGTCCTGGACAGATGTCCCATGGAATCAGCAAAAGACTGGGAGATAGACCTGGTTAAGGATTCTACCCAAGCCGGGGGTTCAGCCACAGGAGCCGGAGCAGCCTGAGAGACCCCTGGGGGTGCGATTTCAGGCTGAGGCAACGTCAGGTTAGAGCAGGCATCACAATGTGGATAGGTGCTTGGTTCCGGCAGTAGGAGCTTACATGCAGTGCATACTGAAAACAGCTTTGGAGCCTTGCTCCTCGTGTGAGACATGCTGCTGGAGTGGGGGCTCTGCCAGAATGACCCCCAGAGAGTATATACAGAAGGTCCACAACCAAAGTTGTGGCTTACCAGACCGCTGGAGCGGTTTGTGTGCCCTCCAGATCCCGATGCCCGGACTCCCAAGCACCTCAGTGGGGATGCTGCAGACCAGTGCTGATCGCAGGGAAAAACGCTGAGAAAATGGCCACCGGAGTGAAGAGAGGGGGCGGGACTCACTGAGAGCGGGATCTGGAGGGCCAAAGAGATTCACAGGGGAGGAGACATGTTCTCAGTGAGGAGTGTCTCTCCCCTTTGTAGAACGGCCGCTGGGCGGAGCCGCGCTGTCCCTCTGCATGAATGACATGCGAGGGCAGTGAAACCGAAAGGAGGCCTCCGGCGAAGCCGGGGCCTAAATTTGAGCGGTGCGGCCGGCGCGCAGGCACCATCGGCGCGGTTCTCAGGCGACAGCCAGAGAACCCGTCGGAAATGTCATAAAAAAGAGAATTTTGTTTACTTACCGTAAATTCTTTTTCTTATAGTTCCGACATGGGAGACCCAGACCATGGGTGTATAGCTTCTGCCTCCGGAGGACACACAAAGTACTACACTCAAACGTGTAGCTCCTCCCTCCGGGCTATATACACCCCCTGGATGACAATCTAACCAGTTCAGTGCAAAAGCTGAAGGAGGACATCCACCCATAAGTAGAGATAGAGTAAAACTCGGAAAAACCGGAACCTCTGTCTACAACAACAGCCGGTGAAAACTCACGGAACAAAAACTGCCAACAGGCAACAGGGAGGGTGCTGGGTCTCCCATGTCGGAACTATAAGAAAAAGAATTTACGGTAAGTAAACAAAATTCTCTTTTTCTTCATCGTTCCTTATGGGAGACCCAGACCATGGGACGTTCCAAAGCAGTCCATGGGTGGGAAATAAACCAAACTGAGAAGTAGGCAAAACCTAACTTCACGAATGGGCGACAGCCGCCTGAAGGATGCGTCTGCCCAAGCTCGCATCTGCCGAAGCATGAGCATGCACTTGGTAGTGCTTCGAAAAAGTGTGCAGACTGGACCAAGTGGCAGCCTGACAAACCTGCTGAGCCGTAGCCTGGTGCCTGAAAGCCCAGGAGGCACCGACAGCTCTGGTCGAGTGCGCCTTAATCCCTGGCGGAGGGGGCACCTGAGAACACTGGTAGGCATCGGCGATAGCCGACCTAAACCAACGAGCTAGGGTTGGTTTAGAAGCAGAGAGACCCTTGCGCTGACCCGTGGTTAGCACAAAAAGTGAGGTGCACCGCCTAAAAACGGCGGTGCGTGACACATAGATTCGGAGCGCCCGCACCAAATCCAAGGAATGCAACGCCTTCTCAAAGCGATGCACAGGGGCCGGACAAAGAGAAGGCAATGAAATGTCCTGGTTAAGGTGGAAAGAAGACACCACCTTAGGGAGAAAGTCCGGAGTCGGACGAAGAACCACCTTGTCTTGGTGAAACACCAAAAAGGGGGATTCCGAAGAGAGCGCAGCCAAAATCAGAAACTCTCCTGAGAGAAGTTATGGCTACTAGAAAAACAACTTTCTGTGAAAGTCTAAACAAAGGAACCTCCCTAAGAGGCTCAAAGGGGGGTTTCTGTAAGGCCGTGAGGACCAGATTAAGGTCCCAGGGATCCAAAGGCCGCCGGTAAGGAGGAATGATGTGAGATGCGCCCTGCATGAAGATGCGCACCTGAGCCAGTCGGGCGATACGCCGCTGGAATAATACCGACAGAGCCGACACCTGTCCCTTGAGGGAATTGAGGGACAGTCCTAGCTGTAGACCGGACTGTAGAAAAGACAGGATGGTCGGCAAGGAGAACGGCCAAGGAGCATGGTCGGAAGAGCGACACCAGGACAGGAAAATCCTCCAAGTCCTGTGGTAAATCTTGGCCGAAGAAGACTTCCGAGCCTGAGTCATAGTGGAAATGACCTCAGAGGGAATGCCAGAAGCCGTCAAGATCCAGGACTCAAGAGCCACGCCGTCAATCTGAGAGCCGCAGAATTCTGGCGGAAAAACGGACCTTGAGAGAGAAGGTCTGGGCGGTCCGGGAGATGCCACGGCACCTCTACGGACAGACGGAGCAGGTCTGGGTACCAAGCTCGCCTGGGCCAGTCCGGAGCAATGATTATGACCCGACGGCCCTCCATTCTGATCTTGCGCAGAACCCTGGGCAAGAGAGCTAGAGGGGGAAACACATAGGCCAGACGGAACTGGGACCAATTCTGAACCAGCGCGTCCGCTGCGAAGGCCTGAGGATCGTGGGAGCGAGCCACGTAAACCGGAACCTTGTTGTTGTGCCGGGATACCATTAGATCCACTTCCGGAGTGCCCCACTTGCGGCAGATTGACCTGAACACTGCCGGATGCAGGGCCCACTCGCCGCTGTCCACGGTTTGCCGGCTGAGATAATCGGCCTCCCAGTTTTCTACGCCTGGGATGTGGACTGCTGATATGGTGGACTTGGAGTCCTCCGTCCACTGGAGGATTCGTTGAACCTCAAACATCGCCAGGCGGCTGCGAGTTCCGCCCTGGTGATTGATGTAGGCAACCGCTGTCGCGTTGTCCGACTGGACTCGAATGTGCCTGCCCGCCAACAGGTGGTGAAAGGCTAGGAGAGCTAGAAACACAGCTCTGATTTCCAGCACATTGATCGAGAGGGCTGATTCGGACGGAGTCCAAGTGCCCTGTGCCCGGTGATGGAGAAATACTGCCCTCCAACCGGAGAGGCTGGCATCCGTGGTGAGGATCACCCAGGACGGAGTCAGGAAGGAGCGTCCCTGTGACAGAGAGAGGGGCCGAAGCCACCACCGAAGAGAGCTCCTGGTCTGTGGCGACAGAGCCACCAGCCTGTGCAAGGAAGAGGTCCGCTTGTCCCAACAGCGGAGAATGTCCAGCTGCAGGGGACGCAGATGGAACTGGGCAAAGGGAACCGCTTCCATTGACGCCACCATCTGACCCAGCACCTGCATGAGGTGCCTGATGGAATGATGGCGGTGCCTCAGTAGAGAGCGCACCGCCAGATGAAGGGACTGCTGTTTGACTAAGGGCAACTTCACAAGTGCCGGCAGAGTCTCGAATTGCATCCCTAGGTACAAAAGTCCCTGGGTCGGGGTCAGAGTGGACTTGGGCAGGTTGACAAGCCACCCGAACTGAACGAGCGTGGCGAGAGTGAGCGAGACACTCCGCTGGCAGTCTGCGCTGGATGAGGCCTTGACTAGAAGGTCGTCCAGGTAGGGGATTACTGCCAACCCCTGGAGATGCAGGACCGCAACCACTGCTGCCATAACCTTGGTGAAAACACGAGGGGCCGTGGCTAACCCGAAGGGGAGAGCCACGAATTGGAAATGTTCCTCTCCGATTGCAAAGCGTAGCCAACGCTGGTGTGAAACCGCAATAGGCACATGCAGATAGGCATCTCTGATGTCGATGGATGCTAGAAAATCTCCTTGGGTCATTGAGGCAATGACCGATCTCAGAGATTCCATGCGAAAGCGCCGCACCTGAACATGCTTGTTGAGAAGCTTGAGATCCAGGATGGGCCGGAAGGAACCGTCCTTCTTGGGGACTAGAAAGAGGTTTGAGTAGAAACCTCTGAACCGTTCCCGGGCGGGAACCGGAACAATTACACCGTTGGCCTGCAGGGATGCCACGGCCTGGGAGAAGGCGGCGGCTTTGGAGCAGGGGGGGGTGGACAGAAAAAATCTGTTTGGCGGCTGGAAGAAAATTCTATCCTGTAGCCGTGGGAGATGATATCCCGCACCCACTGATCGGAGACGTGTTGAAACCACACGTCGCCAAAGTGGGAGAGCCTGCCACCGACCAAGGACGTTGCTGGCGCAGCCAGATAGTCAAGAGGGGGCTGCCTTAGTGGCAGCGGCTCCTCCGGACTTTTGAGGACGCGGCTTCGCGCGCCAGTTGGGTTTACGATCCTTGGCTGCGTTAGTGGACGAGGCTGAGGGCTTAGAGGATGACCAGTTAGAGGAACGAAAGGAACGAAACCTCGATTGGTTCCTGCCCTGGACAGGTTTCCTGGTTTTAGTTTGTGGCAAGGAAGTACTCTTCCCGCCAGTAGCTTCCTTAATTATTTCATCCAGTTGTTCACCAAACAGCCGGGACCCAGCAAAAGGGAGACCCGTAAGGTACTTCTTAGAAGAAGCGTCTGCTTTCCACTCTCGAAGCCACAAGATCCTGCGGATCGCGAGAGAGTTAGCGGAGGCCACCGCCGTGCGGTGAGAAGCCTCCAGAATGGCAGACATGGCGTAGGATGAAAAAGCCGAAGCTTGAGAAGTTAAGGCATCCATCTCAGGAATAGAGTCCCTGGCGAGAGAATGTATCTCCGCCAGAGAGGCAGAGACTGCCTTAAGAGCCCACACTGCCGCAAAAGACGGGGAGAACGAGGCTCCTGCCGCCTCATATACAGACTTGGCCAGAAGGTCAACCTGGCGGTCAGTGGGATCCTTAAGAGAGGTGCCATCGGCCACAGCTATGACTGTGCGGGCTGAGATTCTAGACACCGGAGGGTCTACCTTTGGGGACTGAGCCCACTCCTTAACCACCTCTGGTGGAAAGGGAAAACGGTCATCAGAACTACGCTTCGGAAAGCGTTTGTCAGGACAGGCCCTGGGCTTGGTGACAGTGGCCTGAAAACTGGAGTGGTTAAAAAACGTACTCCTAGCTCTCTTAGGTGAGGCAAACTGGTGTATCTCTACCAGAGAGTCTTGTTCCTCTGACACTGGTGGATTGAGGTTCAGTACGGAGTTAATGGACGCAATCAAGTCACTAACATCCGCATCACCCTCAGACAAGTCAATGGGGTACATAGAGGTAGCGTCTGAGCCCACAGTAAAAGTATCCTCCTCGCCCTGCACCTCGGCTCGTGAATCAGAGCCGTGGGACGAGGAAGGAGAAGGGTCCCTGTGTCTCCGTTTAGGAGGACGGGGTCCTAGAACATGCTCTGAGGGCTCTGCAGAGCTCGGAGCAGCAGAGGCGCCCTGAGAAGGGGGCTGATGCATGGTAAGCAGAGTCCGGGACAGCTGTCCCATGGAGTCAGCAAAGGACTGGGAAATAGCTCTGGAAAAAGATGCTACCCAAGCCGGGGGATCAGCCACCGGGGCTGGAGCGGCCGGAGGAACCCCTGAGGAGGCTCCAGGCTGAGACACAACCATGTTAGAGCAGGCCTCACAATGTGGGTATGTGCTTGGCTCTGGCAGAATGAGCTTACATGCAGTGCATATAGCGTACAGCTTTGCAGCCTTGCTCCTAGTGACAGACATGCTGCTGAGGTGGAGGCTCTGCAGTAAGAATACACTCCTGTAGAATGCCCTGAGAGTGTATAATAAAGCCCACAACCAGAGGTTGTGGCTTACCAGACCGCTCTCTGTGTGCCCTCCGGATTCCACAGCTCGGACCCCCAGTGAAGCGTCAGCCTTCCTAAAATGCAGCAGCTGCAGCATCCAGCGCCGATCAGTGTGAGAACGCTGAGAAAATGGCGCTGGAAGGAGGAGGGGGGGCGGGGATTAGCCCAAGAGCGGGAACCCGGAGGGCCGAGGAGAGATACAGGGGAGGGAAACATCTCCTCAGATAGGAGTGTCCTCCCCTCAGCTGGACGGCCGGTGGGCGGCACCACACTATTCCCCTGCATGAATGACATGCAGGGGAAGCTGAAACCGAAACTAGGCCCAAACTGAAGCCGGGGCCTAGATTTTAACATGCGGCCGACGAGCAGGCACCCTCGGCGTGGTTCTCAGGGGAAACCCCGAGAATCGGCCGGAAATTACAGTAAAGACAAAAGACATACTCTCCCCTCAATAAAAGTACCCGGGACCCCTGAAAAACGTCTCAATACTTAGCTTTTGAGACGCAGGGCCAGTCCCTGAGGGAAGGTTAAACGCTCCGTCCAGCAGGAACCTGACAGGGCTGCGGATGGAGACCGGTCTCCTGCAAGCAGAGAGGACCGAGACGGCTCCCACTTCAAACCAGAGCCTCAGAGGATGTTGAAGGAGCGCGGCATGTGAAGGCTCCAGCCTTATAAAGTCAACCTTAACAGCACCGCCGACACAGTGGGTGAGAAGGGACATGCCGGGAGTCCAGACTGGACCCGCTTTTCTTCCATATCTTTAAAATCAAAATCTTAAAAATGAAAAATCAGAGAATGCATGTGTGTGTGTGACCTCCTGAAACACAAAGCATTGAACTGGTTAGATTGTCATCCAGGGGGTGTATATAGCCCGGAGGGAGGAGCTACACGTTTGAGTGTAGTACTTTGTGTGTCCTCCGGAGGCAGAAGCTATACACCCATGGTCTGGGTCTCCCATAAGGAACGATGAAGAAAATCACTCAGCACACTCTCCCACAACAATAACGTACAAGGCACCCCCATATATAAACGTCTCAGGTACTTAGCTTGCTGAGACGCAGGGTTCCAAGTCCCTGGGGGATGAGTGCTCCGGTCCAGCAGGATCCTAAAGGGCTGCGGATGGAGACCGGTCTCATGCCAAGCATGGAGAACCGTGCTGGCTCCCACTTCAAGCCAGAGCCCCGGAGGGATGGTGAAGGAGCACGGCATGTAAGGCTCCAGCCTGGGAATCAACCTTAACAGCACCGCCGACACAGTGGGGTGAGAAGGGACATGCCGGGGGTCCAGGCTTGGACCCGCTTTTCTTCAAACTCTTTCCAAAAATGAAAAATCAGATGAGAATGCATGTGTGGATGTATGCCTCCTGACACAAAGCGATAAACTGGCTAGATCTGGTTCTCCAGGGGGTGTATAAGCTCAGAGGGAGGAGCTACACTTTTGAGTGTAGTACTTTGTGTGTCCTCCGGAGGCAGAAGCTATACACCCAATGTCTGGGTCTCCCATAGGAACGATAAAAAAATAGTGAAATCTATACTGCAGGTATAAGGAATTCAGACTGTGAGCCCCAATGGGGACAGCAATACTGAAGTCTGTAAAGGCTTGTGGAATTAATGACTTTACACACGCGAGTAAAATAAATTAAAAAAATAATATATATATATATATATATATACCGTATATATATGAAAAACAAAAAATAAATTACATAAAGAAAAACACAAAATATTCTCCCCCCCATTAAGACTATTCTGCACCAATTATTACTGTAACTAAAACCTTTAACATTACTAATGAGAAAAAAAAATGCTGCAAAGTTACAGTGGCCATGTAAAAAAATACAGATAGACCCAAATTAAAAGATCTCCAACCGCAAGGGGCCCCACAAATGCCAAAAACAGGATTCTTTGCCCATCTGAATGGAGTGGAGGTTGAGTATGAGCAGCAGTCAATCATACCGGGACTTCCGGAGATAACCGGGATAACGCTGAATCTTCTGATGAAATCTTCAGGCCGGGCCTTGATGTCATTCAGTTTCATCATTTTTAAGAATCATTTCCATGAATTTTTTAGGTTTATTTTTTTCCTTTTTCTCCACTGTAAAGGTTTATAGAAGGAAGCCATGCTTATAAAAAGAAGAAAATATCCAGGTCCTGCTCCAGTGATGCCGTATACAAAGGTCTTGACAGGTCCAGAAGAAATAATGTGTTGACCACCGGTCACCTGGTAGTCTGTGGTCTCTGTGGACCGGTCACTGGTGGTTGTGACGTTGTCACTTCCAGACCACCTGCAGCAGAAGTATACAGTGGTATGGCTTTTTTTTTTTCAGTATGACTCTTCCCTTTTAACTTTTACCAGAAAATCCTTTAATCTCTGTTCCAATAGTATGACTTTTTTGGGTGGGCAGATTATTATAGTCTGGTGTGCTATTCTACCCTGCAAAATTAATCATAGAATGGTAGAGTTGGAAGGGACCTCAAAGGCCATCGGGTCCAACCTCCTGCGGGTGCAGATTTTCCTAAATTATCCCAGCTATATGTTTATCCAGCTTCTGCTTGAAGATTTCCATTGATGGAGAGCTCCCTACTAAGGTTGAGCGGACCCGGACTGTTATAGTCCGGATCCGGAGCGCATCAGGGTTTTTTTTTTAAAATTTAGCAGGGACCTGTTGGTCCCGTTTTTTTTGCAAGTTCGACCAGCTCTTCTCACTATCTCCTGTGGCCACCTGTTCCACTCTCTGACTGCCCTCATTACCTCTTGCAGTCCCCTATTCTACTCTCTGCCCTCACTATCTCCCGCAGTCACCTGTTCCACTCCCTGACTGCCCTCACTACCTCCCGCGGTCGCCTGTTCCACTCTCTGACTGCCCTCACTGCCTCCCGTGGTCGCCTGTTCCACTCCCTGACTGCCCTCACTACCTCCTGCGGTCACCTGTTCCACTCCCTGACTGCCCTCACTACCTCCCGCGGTCGCCTGTTCCACTCTCTGACTGCCCTCACTGCCTCCCGTGGTCGCCTGTTCCACTCCCTGACTGCCCTCACTACCTCCTGCGGTCGCCTGTTCCACTCTCTGACTGCCCTCACTGCCTCCCGTGGTCGCCTGTTCCACTCTCTGACTGCCCTCACTACCTCCCGCGGTCGCCTGTTCCACTCTCTGACTGCCCTCACTACCTCCCGCGGTCGCCTGTTCCACTCTCTGACTGCCCTCACTACCTCCCGCGGTCGCCTGTTTCACTCTCTGACTGCCCTCACCACCTCCCGTGGTAGCCTGTTCCACTCCTTGACTGCCCTCACCACCTCCCGTGGTAGCCTGTTCCACTCCCTGACTGCCCTCACTACCTCTTGCGGTCGCCTGTTCCACTCTCTGATTGCCCTCACTATCTCCCGCGGTCACCTGTTCCACTCTCTGACTGCCCTCACTACCTCCCGCGGTTGCCTGTTCCACTCTCTGACTGCCCTCACTACCTCCCGCGGTCGCCTGTTCCACTCTCTGACTGCCCAAACTACCTCCCGCGGTCGCCTGTTCCACTCTCTGACTGCCCTAAACTACCTCCCGCGGTTGCCTGTTCCACTCCCTGACTGCCCTCACTACCTCCCGCGGTTGCCTGTTCCACTCTCTGACTGCCCTCACCACCTCCCGTGGTATCCTGTTCCACTCCTTGACTGCCCTCACCACCTCCCGTGGTAGCCTGTTCCACACCCTGACTGCCCTCACTACCTCTTGCGGTCGCCTGTTCCACTCTCTGACTGCCCTCACTACCTCCCGCGGTTGCCTGTTCCACTCGCTGACTGCCCAAACTACCTCCCGCGGTTGCCTGTTCCACTCTCTGACTGTCCTCACTGTCGGAAAGTTTTTCCTAATATCTAATCTGAATCTCCTTCCTTTTAGTTTCACCCCATTGCTTCTTGTACTTCCTTGTGCTAATGAGAATAGGGTGGTTTCCTCTGCACTGTGACTACCTTTCAGATATTTGTAGACCGCTATTAAGTCTCCTCTCAGCCTTCTATTTTGCAAACTAAGCATCCCTAGTTCTTTTAGCCGTTCTTCATAGGACATGGTTTGCAGACCTTCTACCATCTTGGATGCTCTTCTCTGGACTTGTTCCAATATATCTGAAGTGTCCATGTTTTCATTTTATATGAATGAAAAAAATTGACACTTCATAGATGGTTTTAATGTTAAGGGTATGCGGCTTCCATCTCAATCCAGATTTAGTAAAAGTAAATTCTTGACCTAGATGTGATCAGTACTTATGCACAAATTTGGAGGGGTGCGATCTGAAGCAAAAATACCCCCCCCACCCGAGTGCGGTGCTTACCGGGCTTGTGCTCCAGCAGCTGCTGGAAGTGAAATACCGCCTGCTCGTAGTCCTGCTTCCTGAACATCAGATCGGCCATCATCTGCGGGGTTTACAGACAGCGAAAATATGACTAAAATGCATAGAAACAAAATATCACCAACATCATAAATCAAGCTTTGTGTCAGACATATATGACAAGGTTGTCCTCTTCAGGAAAACACTTTTTTGAGCAGCTTATTTGTTTTCTAAATTAGTTTTGGATTTTTTTCTACCTGAATTTTTTTTTTTTGCAGCGTTTTATTGGACAGCGCCTATTTAAATCGAATGTCTTCTGGATCCACTTTAAAAGGGAACCTGTCACCACTTTTTTGGCGTATAAGCTGTGGCCACCACCACCGGGCTCTTATATACAGCATTCTAACATACTGTATATAAGAGCCCAAGCCGCTGTGAGAACATAAAAACCACTTTATAATACTTACCTAATGGTCGCGTGATTGGCCTTATGGGCCCTGAGCAGGACAGATCAAAATATTGTAGTGCGCTTGCGCGGGACCGGGGAGTCTGTATGATGTAGACGCATCATGCACACAGGCTTCAGAAAGAGGACGAAGATGGCCGAAAGAGGAGGCGCCGGCACCGGACAACGGAGACATCCATTAGGCCCACAGCGTGACCGTTAGGTAAATATTATAAAGTGTTTTTTACATTCTACACAGCGGCCTGAGCGTTTATATACAGCATGTTAGAATGCTGTATATAAGAGCCGGTGGTGGCCGCAGCTTATAGGCCAAAAAAGTGGTGACAGGTTCCCTTTAAAATAGTGATATTGACTTTTCCTTTCCGTCATGAGTTTTTCAAAATCACTTCGGAGTATTTGTACACAATTTTCGGAGCAGAATCTGAGCAGAAACTCAACAAACTCTTTTCCTCCAAAACTGGGAAATACTAAAAGGCTCTGCTCAGTTTCTGCTCCAAAAACCTTTAAAAAAAACTCCTTATGCACTTACCCTCAAGAAAGAAAATGCTAAAAAAAAACTAAAAAAAAAACCCTCCTTATAATAGAAAAGGGAAAAGTAGATTCCTGTAGGAATGACTACAAAGAGCTTTGCAAGTGATTTTTATCTGGGATTTGAGCAAGATTTTGAGCTGATCCACTCCAAAACACTCCATGTGCGCATATCCTGATTTTACAGCTGCTCTCACAGCAGAGATCTGTATGGACTTTTCAGCCAGTTTACTGCACCCACCCGGGACCTGACTCTGGGCACTGTAAAAGGGATACAGTGAAGCAGGAGCTTCAGTGGCCACTAAGACAAAATGTCACTGGCTTGATTTCTGCTGCACTCACAGGACTGGTGACGCAGCAGAAACACTCATTCCTGTGATAAAACAGTCAGTGAAATGTGTTACCTTCGAAAGAATTGCTATTTCATCTGTATACTCACTTACCCCTCCGGTCAGGAGATGTGGTATGATCAGACCTGTCTCTGTACGGTCAGACACGGCCATTACACAGTACACAGCAGGGAGACATATATAAGATTATCTCAGCACAGGGACATATTTGTAAACACATCCAATTGTGAAAATTATTATTATTTGAAGATCTATTAATTTTACACATTTTGTACTTTGTTCCTGGAAGAAACGTGTGAAATTTTACACATTGGTGTCCAGGTCCTAACACTGGGAAGTGTCTGAAACCTACTGAAAAGGTTACTAAAAAGTTGCTTAATGTATCATTAAACGGATTGTCCAGGCTTGGGCCTCAAGTCTGAAGTCACTTCAAAGTTTGCCGGGATGTCAGGATTCTTTGATGCCAGCAGCGGGCGGTCATGTGATTTGCAAACTTCTGGCCATATTCTAACTAAACGTGTCTGCTGTGCACAACTAGTTGGCATGTGACTGCATTTACTGTATGCAAATCAGATCTGTCATCTCCCACTGCTAGAGAATCCTGACAGTACGAAAAACTGCGGGCTGTGAGGATTCACAAGAGTGGAAAACCCCTTTAAGGTCTGACATTTCTTTTAAATAAGTGAGTCAGAGCACGACACATCAATTCAACGTTTTATACAAATTTACATTAAAAAGGTGTCTTTTTACATATTAAATATTTATCCATCTCAAAGCTATGTATGTAATATACAGGGTGGGCCATAAGTATGGATACACCCTGGGTGGGCCATAAGTATGGATACACCCTGGGTGGGCCACAAGTATGGATACACCCTGGGTGGGCCATAAGTATGGATACACCCTGGGTGGGCCATAAGTATGGATACACCCTGGGTGGGTCATAAGTATGGATACACTCTGGGTGGGCCATAAGTTAAGATACACTCTGGGTGGGTCATAAGTATGGATACACCCTGGGTGGGCCATAAGTATGGATACACTCTGGGTGGGCCATAAGTATGGATACACCCTGGGTGGGCCATAAATATGGATACACTCTGGGTGGGCCATAAGTTAAGATACACTCTGGGTGGGTCATAAGTATGGATACACCCTGGGTGGGCCATAAGTATGGATACACTCTGGGTGGGCCATAAGTATGGATACACCCTGGGTGGGCCATAAGTATGGATACACCCTACTGTTTGTGGCATATTAGTACATGGGAGGGGCAAAACAGGGGGTGACGCCCGTGGAAACCATCTGCAAAGCTGCCATTTTGAATTCAATTTAACTTTTTTTTTTTTATCAGGGTATATCCATACTTATGGCCCACCCAGGGTGTATCTATACTTATGGCCCACCCAGGGTGTATCTATACTTATGGCCCACCCCGGGTGTATCCATACTTATGGCCCATCCAGGGTATAACCATACTTATGGCCCACCCAAGGTGTATATATACTTATGGCCCACCCCGGGTGTATCCATACCTATGGCCCACCCAGGGTGTATCTATACTTATGGCCACCCAGGGTGTATCCATACTTATGGCCACCCAGGGTGTATGCATACTTATGGTCCACCAGGGTGGATACATACTACATATTTATGGCCCACCCTGTATATTTATCCTTATCCTATGGATATACAGTAATATAAATTCATCAATTGTCCTATTTAAGCAATGTGTATATTTATCCTTCCCATATCTATATAATACACACTCATCCATCTCTCTATATAAGACACGTCTATCCCTTGCCTATAGGATACACGTTTATCCTTCTCTATATGATATATATCTATCCTTCTCTTTCTATGACATTTACTATGCGACTCGATAAATCCTTTCAGTAAGCCCCTATAATGCCCCCTAGTGGTGTTTACAGATAAATACATAGTATTTCATACAAAATAAATTCCTACTGTATGTAATTTTATGGTAAGGATTTTACCATTAAATTATATTTGAAGAAGTGGTTTATCCCCATTTTTAGGGATTGGAGAACCTCTTTAATAAAGACTCACTGCTGTCCAAAACTGCAAATGTTAGGACAATCCCCACCCCGGTGGCTCAGTAGTCACACATTTTGTAGTTGTTGCCCGGCCGGGCCTTGTGACCACTGATCCCATTTTGTGCGATGATCTGCAGGAGGGATGTATGGAGAGCTTTTACCACGCTCACTTGTATAAGCTTTATAAGGTTTTTTGCCCACATTTTTAAGCACCGGACGTTTTTCCAAATGGAAAATTTTGCCCAATGTTGTTTTCAACCAGGAGAATGTTAAGCAGCAAGAAAGATGATGTGTTCAACGAAAACAAGAGACTGCCAAATCCAGGATGACGTCATGTCAGTCCATGGAAATATTCAGGGGGTTTCTGCAGCTTGGCTCGCGTTTCCCTGAATAATAAGATGATAAGACTCAGATTTGCTGCTTGATGTCTTTCTGGCGTGCTTAACAGCACATTTATTTATTTGGGCTCGAGTTTAGGGCACGGCGTGTTCTCCTCACTCGCAAACACCAGACTGGCAGCTGCGATTCCCATTACATAGACCTGACGGAGTTAAGCAATTTTCATTGCCCAGTTATGTTTTCAGGAGGAGTAACAGAGGAAAAAGCACAAGGCAGAGTTCTAGGAAAAGTGATGACATGCCTCCGTTATAGTCACAGTTGTGATTCTAGCTGTGAGGTGCAGGAGAAGTAAAGGTTCTGAATAGTGTTGGGCGGACCCGAACTGTAAAAATCCGGATCCGCACGGTTTCAGTGTCCGAACCGGGTCCGACCCAGACGCGGGAATCCGGCTGCACGATCCGGATCCGCTCTCTCTCTCTCATTGACATATTAACATATATGGGTCCGGATTCCGGATCGGATCCGGACTTCTTTGCCAACCCGCGACAGATCCGCCGCACCCGGATTATTAGAAGTCCGCTCAACTCTAGTTCTGAATGATTGCATTCTTGGAGAAACATATAGAACATGCAGACGTAACACTAAGGAACTTTTAGGATGAGGAAAATTGTTTGTTGTGCATTTTCTTGGTCTTGCAACTCCACTTTGTATTTTGTGTGCTTGAAACTAGTGCCGGACTAAATTCTGGACTATGGGATTTCAGATTAAAGAGGACCAACCACCAGGATTTTCCTATATAATCTAAAGCCAGTGCTATACTGGCGCTATCATGCTGATTCTATACATACCTGTAGTTGTGAGATCGGATGTATAGTTTCTGAAATATAGGCAAGTAAAGGTTGTGAGATGCACTGTTATTTGATGAGAGGTGCAATAGAATATCTAATAAGTGGGTAAGGTTTTGCTAGTTATTCCCGCCCCTGTCTGCTGCCTATCCTTCCTCCCCCTGTCTCTGTTATTACCGGGGAAGGAAGGAGGGAGGAAATACAGGGGGAGGAAGGACAGGAGGGAGGAAGGAAAGGAGGGAGGAAGGACAGGGGGGAAGGACAGGAGGGAGGAAGGACAGGAGGGAGGAAGGACAGGAGGGAGGAAGGACAGGAGGGAGGAAGGACAGGAGGGAGGAAGGAGAGGATGGAGGAAGGACAGGAGGGAGGAAGGAGAGGACGGAGGAAGGAGAGGACGGAGGAAGGACAGGAGGGAGGAAGGACACGAGGGAGGAAGGACACGAGGGAGGAAGGACACGAGGGAGGAAGGACACGAGGGAGGAAGGACACGAGGGAGGAAGGACACGAGGGAGGAAGGACACGAGGGAGGAAGGACAGGGGAGGGAATAACTAACAAAATCCAACCCACCTATTAGCTATTCTGTTGCATCTCTCATCAAATAACAGTGCATTTCGCAAACTTTACTTGCCTATATTTCAGAAAGTATACATCCGATCTCACAACTAAAGGTATGTATAGAATCAGCATGATAGCTCCAGTATAACACTGGTTTAGTTTATATAGGAAAATCCTAGTGGTTGGTTCCCTTTAAAGGTAATTTAACCAAAATCTGAATATCCTGGTGAAATCCACAACACACTACAGTCTGTTGTGAGACAGTGGTGTGTACTGTGTATATATGGCACTCACCATAGTAGCAGCCTCGTTGTGCTGGTCGTTCTTCAGTAAGAGGGCGCACTGCTGCTGACAGGAGTCTATGTCATCCTGTGCGAGGTATAGATGTGCCAGCTCCATTATAACCTGCACAGAGATAGGAAACCTGGCTATGAAAACAATACACACGACCAAATATCAAACCCAAGTGCACTGAATACTGCTCCAATGTAGGATATTATAGAGCTGCATGGACAAATACACACCACAGAGAAGGGAAATCCAAAGTGAATCCTGCTGTTTCACTAAGTTATCAGTGCAAGATATTTTTTGTGCTTTCATAATGTTACTCCCCCTCTTAATTCCGTCATTGTATTTTTTTTTTTTTAGTTTTTGCATTTACAACATTCATTGTGTGGAAAAAGTGGAGTGGAAAGATGATTCTCCAGGAGGGCAGTGCTATTATGGCCATACCAAATATATTTATATATTTGGTACGGCCATTGTGTGTGTGTATGTATATATTATATATATATATATATATATATATATATATATATATACGGTGGCCATACCAAATATATTTGGTATGGCCATAATAGCACTGCCCTCTTGGAGAATCATCTTTCTTGGAAAATGCCAACGTAAAGTAATCATTCTTTTTTTTTTTTTCTCACAAAGTTCAACATCTACTTTAACAAATAATATATACCGTATTTTTCGGACTATAAGGCCCACGTTTTTCCCCCCAAATGTTGGGGGAAAGTGGGGGGTGCGTCTTGTGGTCTGAATATAGGGCTACGGCCGGGAAAGAGGGTGCTGTGGTGGAGCGGGACATCGGTGGCATGAGCAGGCTGTAGCAGCCTGCCGTGACCACGTGGGCCCGCTCATTACATATGCACCTCCATCCTCCCGCCTATCACCTCTCAGCGCTGAAGCCGGCGCTGACAAATGGGCGGGGTGATGGGCAGGTGGTGTGCGCATAATTACCAGCCAGCCGTGATCACCCCTGGCAATTACAGACTGGAGTGATCATGTGCGGCTGTAATCACTGCCCCCCGTGCATCATCATCAGTGCAGGGAGCAGTGAATAAATATGGTACACTCACCGGCCACTTCCGTGCAGCACCGCAATGTCCTCCAGTCTGCCGGTCAGCTGATCTGTGTAGAAAGCAGTGAGCACAGCGATGACGTCATCTAGGTGCGCGCCGCTAGTCACGCAGGTCAGCTGTCCGGCAGACAGGAGGAGATTGCGATGCTGCAGGGAAGTGACGACTCCACAGATCAGCGGCGCTGCTGCCGCCACAGACAGGGGGAGGAGCAATGCTGCATGGAGCGAGGAAAGGGGAGTATTAACGTTTATTTTTTTGTGTGTGATACAGGATATATAGCAGGTTGGGGGTATATAACAGGATGGATGGCAGTATATAGCAGGTTGGGGGTATATAGCAGGATGGATGCCAGTATATAGCAGGTTGGAGGTATATAGCAGGAAGGATGGATGGCAGTATATAGCAGGATGATAGATAGGTAGATAGATAGATACATACAAGGCAGGAGGATCATTACCAGGATGGGGTAACTTAGAGAATTTGGGGACATTACCCCCATAACAGTGTCAGCAGCAGATCCTTGCCGCATAACAACGTGTCATGACCACATTTTTTGCTTAAAATTTTATTTTCCTACTTTCCTCCTCTAAAACCAGGGTGCGTCTTATGGTCCGAAAAATACGGTATATATAAATATTGGTTAATGTAAATTTTGAACTTTGTGATAAAAAAAAGAATGTTTGGTTAATGTTGGCATTTTCCGAGACTAGTAATGTTTTTATCTTCCTGTTGATGGAGCTTTATTTCTTTTGCTTACTGCACAGGTGAAATAATTTTATATTTTGATAGATCAGACTTTTGTGGATGCGGAACTACAGAATGTATTTCTATTGTTTTTTATATCTTTACTTTTAAAGGGGGAAAAGAGAAGGGGTGATTTTATTTTTTTTTCCTTTCTTTTTAGTTCCCATAGAGTACTTAAATCTACAAAGGTTTGTTCTATACCGTGTGTAGTGCTAACATATCAGTGGCCATCAGGAATCCATATTGGCAGTCTGTCTTTAAGAAACCCTTTAAGATATCAGACTGTACCAGTTTAGTTTATATTAGCTTGTTTTTCTGCAATTTTTGGAGTTATAGTTCTAGTAAGTGAGAAAGTACATGTTTATAGTATTATATAGTTTTCTTATCAATGTTTAGTGATGGTAAAAGATCTGAAACCAGGAGCTTTTGGCATGTCTCATCAGGTGACGTATTTGTCGGGTGTAGATTGACATCTGAAGAGTTGGCAACTCAGAAGAGGGATACTATATTGGACAAATGATACCTGTTACAGTTTGTGTAACATTTGGTTATGCGAGCATTTGTTTTCAAGTGGGATATATACTGGTGAAGATTACAGCGAAGTCAGAAGCCTGTTTACCTGCGGAGGGGACGCCCATTACACCACAGTGTGGATCCCAGGAGTTTCTCTGTCTTCGCTGTTTTTGCTATCTCGTAGCTGATGTTTCCGGACAGATGATGCGTGTAGTTCCTGGTGAAGCTTTTTTTATGTAGTGTGCAATGTAAGTACTTTACCATGGTGATTTATATTATGCAAAAAATGGACGCAATATCACACTATTTTCTATTTTTTGTAATCATTATAATAAGATTAATCGCCTTCTTTAAAGCTGTATCTGATCCCTTTAAATACTTAGCAAAACATTGTGTTATAGAGCAAAGATCACAGTCTCCTACAGCACAGCCGGCACCCTCCGTATCGGAAGCGCCTCAGCTCCTGAGCCAGATCCACATACCCACATCTGAAAATAATACTTAATATTATCTTGTCTAAATCGATATGTCCAAAAGTTCTCATGCGTATTTGGTACCAAAAGAAATGCTTTGTGTAAACCATTGTTTTTCTTAAGCTTAAAGGGTTATTCCGTCTCCACTCATTTCCGTAACAGGAGGCGAGCAGCACCGATGACGTCACGTGCCATACCTGTCAGGGCGAGTGCGCGATTAGCAGGTATCAGTAGACGTTTTACCTACCCAATACAGAACTTGGAGCTAAAATGAGCCCGAACCCATGGAAAGACTCTGTTATGAGACTTGAAACAAGCAGGTTATGGATAAAAGAAGAGATAAGGGTCTATATGTCTGTACGGTCTCAAAGACTGTTAAGGTACCGTCACACATAACGAGATCGCTAGCGAGATCGCAGCTGAGTCACGGTTTCTGTGACGCAGTAGCGATCCCGTTAGCGATCTTGTTATGTGTGACACTTACCAGCGATCAGGCCCCTGTTGTGAGATCGCTAGTCGTTGCCGAATGGTCCAGGCCATTTTCTTCAAAGGCGATGTCCTGCTGGGCAGGACACATCACTGTGTTTGACACTGTGTGACAGGGTCACAGTGACTGCTGAGATCGTTATACAGGTCGCTACTGTGACCTGTATTGTTCCTGCATCGCTGGTAAGATCTGACTGTGTGACATCTCACCTGCGACCTCCCAGTGACTTACCTGCGATCCCTATCAGGTAGCATCGTTTTCGGGATCGCTGGTAAGTCGTTGTGTGTGACTGGGCCTTTACAGAAGTCATCTGCATCTCTGCTCTCATGATGAGGGGAAGAATAGACAGAGATGCCTGCTATCACTTCTCACCTTGATGTCTGTTTCGCAGTAGACTAGCGCTTCTTTATAAAACTTGATGGCTTTCTCGTAGTCTCGCTGGACGGCGGCATGTCTTGCAATTTCGGTGGAGATTTCTGCTGCCAGTGACTTTTGGGCAGGGACCGCATCCGGCTGCTCGAGCTGAGCTCTCTTCAGTACCCTGGCTTGTATCTCCCGGGCCTGGTAACAGAATATTAAGGAGATGGTCACAGAGGAGCGAGAGGGTTTAGGTACAGTGGTAGAAGTGATGCATTCCCATGAGGACACGGACACAGGAGCACGGCCGGTGACAGTCACATGAGCTGTATAGTGTATTAGGTCTTTGTGTCCATCACAAGCATTATTTGCCAATTATGGCATATCGCTTGAAGTTATATACAATTTATGGTGTGCAAAAAAACAAAAAAAACATAAGAAAATCTGAGGATTACCCTTTGTAAAGAGACAACTGCATCTTCGGTCTTTTCCATCTTTCTATAAGTTTTAGCAAGAAGAACCAGATAGCGGCTGTCATCCATAAGCGGTGATAGTTCATTGGCTAAAAAAGATTGAAACAAACGGAATGTACGGGATTAACCCTCATGCATATCATAATAGACTTGCAAAAAAGGTAGAAGTCACGGGGCACTCGGCCTTCAGCCAAAGATTTATTGTTCAAAACAAGGCAACATGAACAAGTTACAGCAGGGGAGGAGGAGCACTCAACGGACGACGGCCGTTTCACGCCGTCTAGGTGCTTCTACGGGTCCACTTCTACTGGACCCGTAGAAGCACCTAGTCGGCGTGAAACGGCCGTCGTTCGTTGAGTGTGTGTAGCCCACCTGCAGTCGTCCCAGAGACATCACTCCACCTTCAGGGACGCCACATGGACTCCACTTTTTGGGTATATCTGGCAACAGGTATGTTGGTTTGGTATATATGAGTCGTGACGCCATTCACGGTTTGCGGTCAGGGATATGGGTGACCGCCACTGCAGGTTTAATGAGCATCTGGGGCCGATGGAGTCTGCAGTCTGATGGTATCCCCTCCTGTGAGTGAGGCTGGCCCCAGGGGCTCGGGTGTTTGGAACAACAGGTCCCAGAATAACTCAGTCTCAGTCCAAGATGTCTTCAACTGTTCTTTACTCACTTTTTGCTGTCATTGTGAGGTAACCCGGGCGATGCTGAGATTAACCAGGTGGAACCAGGTATCCTTTAGGCCGGTCTAAGGGTAACCGTTAACTCGCCTTCCTAGAACTTTTTGTTTCGGATTACCCCTGATTTGAAGTACCGTGGGATTCATCCAGGGAAGTTGCTACTGCCTTTTCTCCCCTTTTTGGCCCCTTTGCCGGCAGCGTGGACCAAGGAAGATGGCTCCAGGCTCGATCCCCCTTATGGGCCCCCTCGCTGCTGCTGAGGCTCGGACTCTAGTTGGTTGGTGAGGTTCTTGTAGTTCCCCTCACTGGCAGGTTTAGCAGATCAATAAATGGACGTCTACTCTAGGGACCTGTTCCCCGTGCGTGCCTAGTCACCAGGAGTCCCCGTACTCGACCACCTCTCTTCAGGTGTCTTTCTGACTGACTTGCTGATCACCGTTCTCCCCCGCTAATGGCTACTTCACGTGCAGGGTCTGGCTAGCGTGTTCGT
This sequence comes from Anomaloglossus baeobatrachus, assembly GCF_048569485.1. Taxonomy (NCBI): domain Eukaryota; kingdom Metazoa; phylum Chordata; class Amphibia; order Anura; family Aromobatidae; genus Anomaloglossus; species Anomaloglossus baeobatrachus. The sequence goes on from NC_134359.1 coordinate 50,602,903, forward strand.
GCGCGTCCCTGTCTCAGGCCACACTTTGCGCTTCTTCACTACCAGACTGGCTAGCTCCTCCTACTTTCCTTACAGCCTCTGCAACTTTAGCTTCCAGGCCCTCCCCTACACCCCTAGATGAGATGTGGAGGCAAGCCGCCTCTTGGGTCTGCCCAAGGGTCCCCTTTAAGGTGTGGGAGACCTGGTTGCTATGTGTCTGTGCGTACACACCCGATTCCAGCCTTTGGATTACCTGAAAGTACTGACCCAGCAGGGGTGCAGCACTCAGTGGTGCCTGACCAGGTCAGGTCGCCACAAGTGCTTCCCCTCCCCTGCTGTAACTTGTTCATGTTACCTTGTTTTGAACAATAAATCTTGAACTGAAGGCCGAGTGCCCCGTGACTTCTACCTTTTTTGGAATCTGCATCTAATCCTGAGACTACACACGGAGTGAGCACCGCTCATCCCAGCAACACAGACTCCCACAGGACCTCTGTATGTACACCCCCTCCTGTTTGCAGTGTGGTGCCTCCATCTAGTGCATTTTATTTTTCCTTGCTGAATGATTCATAATAGACTTGCAACTGAAGAAATAAGGGTGTGACAAAGCACTCTTAACCCCTTCACGACCGGCCGATTTTTCGCTTTCCGTTTTTTTTTTTCGCCATTCTTTTTCTGAGAGACGTAACTTTTTTATTTTTCAGTCAATATGGTCATGTGAGGGCTCATTTTTTACGGAACGAGCTGTACTTTTAAATGAAACCATCAGTTTTACCATATAGTGTACTGGAAAACAGCAAACAAATTACAAATGCAGAAAAATTGCAAAAAAAAGTGCGCTAGCACTATTGTTTTTGAGATATTTTATTCACTGTGTTCACTATATGGTAAAACTGATGTGTGGGTGTGATGCCTCAGGTCAGTGCGAGTTCGTAGACACCAAACATGTATAGGTTTACTTTTATATAAGGGGTTAAAAAAAATCGGAAGTTTGTCCGAAAAAAGTAGCGCACATTTTACGCCATATTCCGTGACCCGTAGCGTTCTCATTTTTCGGGATCTATGGCTCAGTGACGGCTTATTTTTTGCGTCTTGAGCTGACGTTTTTAACGGTACCATTTTTGTGCAGATGCTACGTTTTGATCGCCTCTTATTGCATTTTGCGCAAACGTTGTGGCGACAAAAAAACGACGTTTTGGCGTTTGGAATTTCTTTGACGCTATGCCGTATACTGATCAGATTAATTGATTTTATATTTTGATAGATCGGGCGTTTCTGAACGCGGCGATACCAAATGTGTGTATATTTTTTATTTTTTTAACCCTTTAATTTTCAATGGGGCGAATGGGGGGTGATTTGAACTTTTAGGTTTTTTTTTTAATTTTTTAAAACTTTTTTTAACTTTTTTTTTTTATTTTACTAGTCCCCCTAGGGGGCTATTGTGATCAGCAATCCGATCGCTCTGCCCTATCTGCTGATCACAGCTACATAGCTGTAAACAGCAGATACGCTCACTTTCTTTTTCACTATGCCGCGGGCACAGCGAAAGTGAAAGCAATTAATGTGTAGTACAGGAGTCATCACATGACCCTGTGCTACCATGACAACTACCGGAAGTCACGTGATCGCGTCACGTGACTTCCGGTATCGGCGGTAAGTAAATGTTTACCGCGATCGCGCTTATAATGGCGCTGTCACATATTGACAGCGCCATTTAAGGGGTTAAACGGCACAAGCAGATAACGATTCTGCTCGTGCCTAGCAGGCACACATCTCAGCTGTGAAAATCAGCTGAGAAGTGCGCCGATCGCGGCATGCTGCCGCCGGCAGACCGCGGGCAGTAACGTTATGACCGCTAGGACGTAATTTTATTGCCCGCGGTCGTTAAGGGGTTAATACATGGACACGCCCCCCAATGCACTTCCAGGGTAATTTACATGTGACTTAAAATTTTACATTTCTCAGTATTGGCACATCGGATTACTACAAGACTGCTATCATTTGTATAGTTGTACTAGGCATACAGCTTGCTTCAGTTGTGAAATTGTCCCTTTAAGTCAATGTGGACCAGGATTGAGCATTTAGAGCCACTGAATGGTGGATCCCTAAACAGCTGTATAAAGGAATCTTTGTACGACCTAAACTCAAATATTCATGAGGGGTGCGCCAACCCCCAATTATTTTCTACAATGCATAATCACAGTGTAACAAGCAGATTATCCTGGAAGCAAATCCACAGAACACAAATCTCCTATGTATACGCCCCAAGGGAACTTACCAAAGGTTAGTATAAGGTTTAAAAAAAGGATTTTTGTGTACTCACCGTAAAATCGTTTTCTCTTAGCCATCATTGGGGGACACAGGACCATGGGTGTTATGCTGCCTATCCATAGGAGGACACTAAGTAGATGCAAAAAGCATAGCTCCTCCTCTGCAGTATACACCCCCTGGCCGGGCCAGGCAACCTCAGTTTTAGTACACAAGCAGTAGGAGAAAAATAGTAAAAACTTATCTCAACGGAGGAACATGAGAAAAAAAGAGTCATACCCAAATAAGGTACTGAGAGAACCAAGGCCCAACATGGCAACAGGGTGGGTGCTGTGACCCCCAATGATGGCTAAGAGAAAACGATTTTACGGTGAGTACACAAAAATCCGTTTTTCTCTGACGCCTCATTGGGGGACACAGGACTATGTGACGTCCTAAAGCAGTCCATGGGTGGGAAAAAATAAAAGAAGACAACACAACCCAAGGACTAGGAACCAGTCCCAGACAGCCTGAAGCGCCTACTGAGAGAGGTGCTCTACTGCCGCTTGCAGAATTTTCCTACCCAGATTTGCCTCAGCTGAAACCTGGGTATGGACTCTGTAATGCTTTGAAAAAGTATGTAGGCTAGACCAGGTCGCAGCCTTACACACCTGTTCCACTGAAGCCTGATGCCGAATGGCCCACGAAGCGCCAACTGCTCGCGTGGAATGAGCCTGCAGCCTACTAGGAATGGGCTTAAGTTGCAAGCGGTAGACTTCCTGGATCGCAGAGCGAATCCAGCGAGCCAGAGTCACCTTTGAAGCTGCCTGTCCCGTCTTAGGCCCCTCAGGAATGACGAACAAAGAGTCCGTTTTCCTAAAGGGGGCTGTCCTGGATATGTAATATCTGAGAGCTCTAACGAGGTCTAACGAATGCAGAGACCTTTCCACCCTATGAACTGGGTGTGGACAAAAGGAAGGCAGAACAATGTCCTCATTCAAATGATACGGGGTAGGAACCTTTGGAAAAAAATCCGGAAGGGGGCGCAGAACCACCTTGTCCTGGTGAAAGATCAGAAAAGGCTTGCGGCAAGAGAGTGCTGCCAGCTCTGAAACCCGTCTGATGGACGTAATTGCCACCAGGAATGTTACCTTCCAGGACAGAGGAGCAAGGGAGGATTCCTTGAGAGGTTCAAAGCGAGACCTCTGGAGACCGTCCAGAACGAGATTGAGGTTCCATGGGTCCAGCGGCCATTTGTACGGGGGAACTAGATGGGAAACGCCCTGGAGGAAGGTCTTGACTTGCGGTTTTTGAGCCAGGTGGCATTGGTAGAAGATTGAGAGCGCTGAGACCTGCCCTTTAAGGGAACTGAGAGCCAACCCCGCTTGCAAGCCAGACTGCAGAAAGTCGAGAATTTTGAGGATGGCCAGAAGCATAGGCTGGACGTTAGTTTCCCTGCACCATGAAAAGAAGAAGATTTTCCACATACGGTGGTAAATGCGGGATGAAGCAGGCTGTCGGGCGCTGATCATGGTGGAGATAACCGCGGGGGAGAATCCCGCTCTTGTTAATACCCAGGTATCATTGGCCATGCCGTCAGCTTCAGGGCTCTGGAGTTCTGATGGGAAATGGGCCCTTGGGTCAGCAAGTCTGGGATGTCTGGAAGGCGCCACTGTACGTCTGCGAGCATTTGTACTAATTCGGCGTACCAGGCGCGCCTGGGCCAGTCCGGTGCTATCAGTATCACCGGGACTCCCTCTGCCTTGATCTTCCTGATTACCCGCGGCAGCAGGGGTAGAGGTGGAAATATGTAAGGCAGGCGGAAGTGGTGCCAGGAGCAGACTAGAGCATCCGCGCCGATGGACTGCGGTCGCGTGACCTGGCTATGAACGCGGGTACCTTTGCGTTCAACCTTGAGGCCACTAGATCCACGTCTGGTGTGCCCCAGCGAGTGCAGATATTTAGAAACACTTCTGGGTGGAGAGACTATTCTCCGGCGGCCAGGCCTTGGCGACTTAGAAAGTCTGCTGCCCAGTTCTCTACCCCCGGTATGTGTACCGCTGATATCACTGATCCCGTCGATTCGGCCCAGCTGAGGATCTTGTGGGCCTCGAGATAAGCCGCTTTGCTGCGGGTGCCCCCCTGCCGATTGATATAGGCTACAGCTGTCGCATTGTCCGATTGGACTCGAATCTGACGACCCTCTAGCAGAGGGCAGAACGCACTGAGCGCGAGAAAGATCGCGCGGATTTCCAGGATGTTTATGGGTAGGAAAGACTCCTGGGGCGTCCGACGTCCTTGAGCAGGCTGGCGTCCGTGGTCAGGACCAGCCAGTTCACTGGGAGAAAAGATCTCCCCTTCGATAGGGATGAGGACCGAAGCCACCAGCGGAGTGCATACCTGACTGAAGGCGTCAGGTGAAGATGTTTGTCCAGGGAGAAGGGGCTCTTGTCCCAGGAAGCTAGAAGGGCTAGCTGCAGTGGGCGGAGGTGCAGTTGAGCAAAAGGTACTGCCTCCATAGCCGCCACCATCCTGCCGAGCACCTTCATGCTGAATCGAATGGAGCGAGACGGAGGACGTAGAAGGCAGCGTACCGCTTGTCGAAGAGCGATCGCCTTGTCCTAAGGGAGATAGATCAAGCGCCGACGGGTGTCCAGGGACATGCCCAGGAAGGTGATGGATCGTGCTGGGACCGGGGATGATTTGTCTAGATTCAGTAGCCACCCTAAGCGGGATAGGGTGTCCACGGTGATCTGTACGCTGGTTGAGCAGTCGCGGAAGGAGGGGGCCTTGATGAGGAGATCGTCCAAATAAGGGAGAACGACTACTCCCCTGGCGTGAAGGACGCTCATGGCGGCCGCCATGACTTTGGTGAAGACCCTTGGTATGGTGGCAAGGCCGAAGGGTAGGGCTACGAATTGAAAATGGGAGTCCTGAACTGCGAAGCGGAGGAACTTTTGGTGATCTGGAGCGATGGGTATGTGCAGGTACGCATCCTTGATATCTATGGAGGCGAGGAATTCCCCTTCGACCATGGATGCAATAATGGACCTTAGAGACTCCATTCTGAATCTCCGTACGTGCACATGTTTGTTCAGGTGTTTGAGGTTCAGGATGGGTCGAACTGACCCATCCTTTTTGGGGACCACAAAGAGGTTGGAATAAAAACCCCTGAACTTCTCGTCGTCTGGGACAGGTATTTTCACTCCTGCTGTTTGGAGCAAGTGGATTGTTGAGAAAAAGGCCTCGCGACGTTTTCGAGTCTTTGGGGGGTTTGAGAGAAGGAACCGACTCGGGGGTCTGGTCCGAAATTCTATGTGGTAACCGGAGGACACAAGGTCTTGCACCCATTTGTCGTCTGAGGCGGCAGCCCAGATGTGTTGAAAGAACCGCAGTCGACCTCCTACAATGAGTGTGTCTTCCGGGGCGCCAAAAGAGTCATGAGGGGGGGGGGAAACGTCGTGGGCGAGTCTCCCTAGTCCTGGACTGTTTCGGTCTAGGATGCCATGACGAAGTGGGTTTCGGGGAGAGCTGAGAAGGTCGGTCCCTGCGTAGTACGCGGCTAGTGGCGGGGGCAGAGCGGGATGTCGACCAACCAAATGAGTTCCGAAAGGAGCGGAATGAGGACTGTGGACGTCTGGTGAAGGTCGTCCTGGGCTTCAGCTGGGGATGGGAGGTACTTTTTCCTCCCGTGGCGTCAGAAATGTGCTTGTCCAGACGTTCGCCAAACAATCGGTCTGGAAAAAAGGGAAGGCCCGTGAGAGACGTCTTGGAAGCAGAGTCCGCTCGCCATTGTCGGAGACAGAGAGCTCTATGGATGGCTATGGTATTTGAGGCGGCAAACGCTGCGCAGGTAGCATCATCAATGGAGGCCTGCATGAGGTACTCCGTCGCAGCGGCAATTTGAGCTGTTACTTCTGTGACGGTATGAGGGAACTGGGATTCCTCAAGCGAAGTGTTAAGGGATTCTGCCCAGACCGAGCTCGCCTTTGCGACCCACACAGAGGCAAAGGAGGGCGAGAGGGAGGAACCCCCAGCCTCAAAGGCAGAGCGGGTGAGGTGCTCCACCTGTCTGTCTGTCGGGTCCTTAATGGAGGAACCATCGGGTAAAGACAGGAGCGTTTTTGTGGCAAGGCGGGAGACCGGGGGGGTCGACCGAGGGCAGATCGGCCCAGCCCTTAGGGGCAGGTGAGGCAAACGGGTACCAGGCCACCATAAGTTTACAGTTACCGAATCGCCTGTCAGGCTTCTCCCTTTGCTTTGTGAGGATATCCTGAACGTCTGGGTGATCAGCGAAAACCTTTTGGGGTTTCCTTGCCCTCTTAAAGAAGACCACATGGTCAGCGGTAGTGGATGGGGGATCCTCCACATGCAGAGTTTGGTTGATTGCTGCTATAAGGGAGTCTAATGCAGTTTGACCATCTGGGGACGGTGAAACCAAGGAATCATCCTGGTACAAACAGCATTCTCCCTCCTCCAGCTCTTCAGAAGCCGTGGAGCGTGTGGGAGAGCCTGCCCTGTGTGCTCCCGAGGGAGAGCCATGGGGGCCATGAGAGAGTGCTGGAGACACCCGGCCGTGTGCTCTTTTCCTGATCCCTGCAACCGGTGAAGCATGGGCCCGGATTACCTCAGAAGAATCCTCCATAGGGGTATCCTCAGGCTGCGTTCCGTCCAGGGGCCCAGAAGGGTGTGGAGGACGACATTGCATAGCCAGCACCAGGTTCTGTGACAGTTTTTCCATGGATTGGGACAGAAACTGTGCCCATTCCGGTGGGCTGGGAGCCCTAGGCTCTGGGCTGACGGTTGCGGCGGTTGTGGCAGGGGGGGGGGGGGTCTTGGGGGGCTATAGAGGCACAGGACTCACAGAGAGAAGAGGTGTGTTTACGTGGTAGCTCAGCGTGGCAGGCAGTGCAGGCTGAATAATAAACTATGTGAGCCTTAGCACTCTTAGTACCCTTAGAGTTCTGCATGTTCCTAATAGGAGTATGCCAGGAGGGGGAGCAATGATATGCAGAGCTACAAGTGAAGCAGTGGGAAGCAAGGATTGTATTTGCTTCGGTGTACCTCACCAGAATCAGCCGATGGCCCTGCGTCCTCAGGAAGGAGTCTCTGTGGAGATCTTCGCGCGTTTCTCTGGGGGGCGGGGCTTATCGCGGCCCACAGGGGGCGGGGCTTAGCGCTAAAACAGCGCCAAGAAGAAGTCAGTGTGCACCCCTGCTGTCGGCAGTAAAAAATGGCGGGAAGGGAGCCTCTGTGACAGTTTTTCTCCCCCTCCCTCCAGTCAGCACACAGCTACCAGTAGATTATCTCTGCAGGAGTCCCTGCAATCAGCAAGGGACTCCCCCTCCTCCAGCCAGCACGCAGCTAGAGGGAATAAACACTGAGTTTATGAGCCCTGGGAGCCCTCCCCCGCCACCGGTATATTATCTCCGCAGGATTCCCTGCAATCAGCAAGGGACTTTCCCCTCCTCCAGCCAGCACGCAGCTATGGTGGGAATAAAGACTGTAAATTCAGCAGTCCTGGGAGCCTTCCTTGCACCGTCTTTCTCCCTTTGTCTGGGAAACCAGTCAGGGGGATCTCACCTTAACACTGCCTCACTCCAGGCAGTGGAAATAGCAGAGTCAGCCTGCTGTGTCCGGCCACACAGGTGCAATGTATCAACTCAGAGCCTGCAAAGAGGAGCTGAGGAATTGTGCCTCTGCCCTGGGCTCTGGAAAATCGGTGTCTGTGGGACCCGTCGTTCACTAAAAGGCAGCCCAGGATCCAGCATCGCAGGAGGGGGTACGTGGAGGCAACACTCCGCATTCCCGCCCGTTGGTGGTATTGGGAGATCGGTCCCAAAAGTAAACCGTCGCCCTCAAAAAAAAGAGAATTTTGTTTACTTACCGTAAATTCTTTTTCTTATAGTTCCGACATGGGAGACCCAGACCATGGGTGTATAGCTTCTGCCTCTGGGGGACACACAAAGTACTACACTAAAAAGTGTAGCTCCTCCCTCCGAGCATATACACCCCATGGATGACCACATCTAGCCAGTTTAGTGCAAAAGCTGAAGGAGGACATCCACCCACAAGTAGAGATAGAGTAAAACCCGGAATAACCGGAACCTCTGTCTACAACAACAGCCGGTGAAAACACACGGAACAAGAACTGCCAACAGGCAACAGGGAGGGTGCTGGGTCTCCCATGTCGGAACTATAAGAAAAAGAATTTACGGTAAGTAAACAAAATTCTCTTTTTCTTCATCGTTCCTTATGGGAGACCCAGACCATGGGACGTCTCAAAGCAGTCCATGGGTGGGAAATAAACAGAAAACTGAGAAGTAGGCAAAACCTAACTTCACAAATGGGCGACAGCCGCCTGAAGGATGCGTCTGCCCAAGCTCGCATCTGCCGAAGCATGAGCATGCACTTGGTAGTGCTTCGAAAAGGTGTGCAGACTAGACCAAGTGGCAGCCTGACAGACCTGCTGAGCCGTAGCCTGGTGCCTGAAAGCCCAAGAGGCACCAACAGCTCTGGTCGAGTGCGCCTTAATTCCCGGCGGGGGAGGCACCTGAGAACATTGGTAGGCATCGGATATGGCCGACCTAATCCAACGAGCTAGGGTCGGTTTAGAAGCCGAGAGACCCTTGCGCTGACCTGTGGTCAGCACAAAAAGAGAGGTGCACCGCCTAAGAGCAGCGGTGCGTGACACATAGATCCGGAGCGCCCGCACCAAATCTAAAGTATGCAACGCTTTCTCAAAGCGATGCACAGGGGCCGGACAAAGGGAAGGCAATGAAATGTCCTGGTTAAGGTGGAAAGGAGACACCACCTTAGGGAGAAGGTCCGAAGTCGGACGGAGAACCACCTTGTCTTGGTGAAAAACCAAAAAGGGTGACTCCGAAGAGAGCGCAGCTAAATCAGAGACTCTCCTGAGAGAAGTTATGGCCACCAGAAAGACCACTTTCTGTTTAAGTCGAAACAAAGAAACCTCCCTAAGAGGCTCAAAGGGGGGTTTCTGTAAGGCCGTGAGGACCAGATTAAGGTCCCAGGGATCCAGAGGCCGCCGGTAAGGCGGAATGATGTGAGATGCGCCCTGCATGAAGGTGCGCACCTGGGCCAGTCGGGCGATACGCCGCTGGAACAACACTGACAGAGCCGAGACCTGTCCCTTGAGGGAATTGAGGGATAGTCCAAGCTGCAGACCGGACTGTAGAAAGGACAGGATGGTCGGCAAGGAAAACGGCCAAGGAGCATGGCCGGAAGAGCGACACCAGGACAGGAAAATTCTCCAAGTCCTGTGGTAAATCCTGGCCGAGGAAGACTTCCGAGCCTGAGTCATAGTGGAGATGACCTCGGAAGGAATGCCTGAAGCCGTCAGGATCCAGGACTCAAGAGCCACGCCGTCAATCTGAGAGCCGCAGAATTCTGGCGGAAAAACGGACCTTGTGAGAGAAGGTCTGGGCGGTCTGGGAGATGCCACGGCACCTCTACGGACAGACGGAGCAGGTCTGGGTACCAAGCTCGCCTGGGCTAGTCTGGAGCAATGATTATGACCCGACGGCCCTTCATTCTGATCTTGCGCAGGACTCTGGGCAAGAGAGCTAGAGGGGGAAACACGTAGGCCAGACGGAACTGGGACCAATCCTGAACCAGCGTGTCCGCTGCCAAGGCCTGAGGATCGTGGGAGCGAGCCACGTAAACCAGGACCTTGTTGTTGTGCCGGGATGCCATTAGATCCACTTCCGGAGTGCCCCACTTGCGGCAGATTGACCGAACACTGCCGGATGCAGGGCCCACTCGCCGCTGTTCACGGTTTGACGGCTGAGATAATCTGCCTCCCAGTTTTCTACGCCTGGGATGTGGACTGCGGATATGGTGGACTTGGAGTCCTCCGTCCACTGAAGGATACGTTGAACTTCCAACATTGCTAGGCGGCTGCGAGTCCCGCCCTGGTGATTGATGTAGGCAACTGCTGTCGCGTTGTCTGACTGGACTCGAATGTGCTTGCCCGCCAACAGGTGGTGAAAGGCTACGAGAGTTAGGAGCACAGCTCTGATTTCCAGCACATTGATCGAGAGGGCTGATTCGGACGGAGTCCAAGTGCCCTGTGCTCGGTGGTGGAGAAACACTGCTCCCCAGCCGGATAGACTGGCATCCGTGGTGAGAATCACCCAGGACGGGGCCAGAAAGGAGCGTCCCTGGGACAGAGAGAGGGGCCGAAGCCACCACTGAAGAGAGCTCCTGGTCTGTGGCGACAGAGCCACTAGCCTGTGCAAGGAAGAGGTCCGCTTGTCCCAACAGCGGAGAATGTCCAGCTGCAGAGGACGCAGATGGAACTGGGCAAAGGGAACCGCTTCCATTGACGCCACCATCTGACCCAGCACCTGCATGAGGTGCCTGATGGAATGACGGCGGGGCTTCAACAGAGAGCGCACCGCCAGATGAAGGGACTGCTGTTTGACTAAGGGCAGCTTCACAAGTGCCGGCAGAGTCTCGAATTGCATCCCTAGGTACGTAAGTTTCTGGGTCGGGGTCAGAGTGGACTTGGGCAGATTGACAAGCCACCCGAATTGAACAAGCGTGGCGAGAGTGAGCGAGACACTCCGCTGACAGTCTGCACTGGATGAAGCCTTGACTAGAAGGTCGTCCAGGTAAGGAATCACTGCCAACCCCTGGAGGTGCAGAACCACAACCACTGCTGCCATGACCTTGGTGAATACACGAGGGGCCGTGGCTAACCCGAAGGGGAGAGCCACGAATTGGAAATGTTCCTCTCCGATTGCAAAACGTAGCCAACGCTGGTGTGAAACTGCAATTGGCACATGCAGATAGGCATCTCTGATGTCGATGGATGCTAGAAAATCTCCTTGGGTCATTGAGGCAATGACCGATCGCAGAGATTCCATGCGAAAGTGCCGCACCTGAACATGCTTGTTGAGAAGCTTGAGATCCAGGATGGGCCGGAAGGAACCGTCCTTCTTGGGGACTAGGAAGAGGTTTGAGTAGAAACCTCTGAACCGTTCCCGGGCGGGAACCGGTACAATTACTCCGTTGGCCTGCAAGGATGCCACGGCCTGAGAGAAGGCGGCGGCTTTGGAGCAGGGGGGAGTGGACAGAAAAAATCTGTTTGGCGGGCTGGAAGAAAATTCTATCCTGTAGCCGTGGGAGATGATATTCCGCACCCACTGATCGGAGACGTGTTGAAACCACACGTCGCCAAAGTGGGAGAGCCTGCCACCGACCAAGGACGTTGCTGGCGCAGCCAGATAGTCAAGAGGAGGCTGCCTTAGTGGCAGCGGCTCCTCCGCTCTTCTGAGGACGCGGCTTCGTGCGCCAGCTGGGTTTTCGATCCTTGGCTGAGTTAGTGGACGAGGCTGAGGGCTTAGAGGATGACCAGTTAGAGGAACGAAAGGAACGAAACCTCGACTGGTTCCTGCCCTGGACAGGTTTCCTGGTTTTAGTTTGTGGCAAGGAAGTACTCTTCCCGCCAGTAGCTTCCTTAATAATTTCATCCAGTTGTTCACCGAACAGCTGGGACCCAGCAAAGGGGAGCCCAGCAAGGTACTTCTTGGAAGAAGCGTCTGCTTTCCACTCTCGAAGCCACAAGATCCTGCGGATCGCGAGGGAATTAGCGGAAGCCACTGCCGTGCGGTGAGAAGCCTCCAGAATGGCAGACATGGCATAGGATGAAAAAGCCGAAGCCTGGGAAGTTAAGGCAACCATTTCGGGCATAGAGTCCCTGGTGAGGGAATGTATCTCCGCCAGAGAAGCAGAGACGGCCTTAAGAGCCCACACTGCTGCAAAAGACGGGGAGAACGAGGCCCCTGCCGCCTCATATACAGATTTAGCCAGAAGGTCAACCTGGCGGTCAGTGGGATCCTTAAGTGAGGTGCCATCGGCCACAGATACAACTGTCCGGGCTGAGATTCTAGACACCGGAGGATCTACCTTTGGTGAATGAGCCCACTCCTTGACCACCTCTGGTGGAAAGGGAAAACGGTCATCAGAACTACGCTTTGGGAAGCGTTTGTCAGGACAGGCCCTGGGCTTGGTCACAGTGGCCTGAAAACTGGAGTGGTTAAAAAACATACTCCTTGCTCTCTTAGGTGAGGTAAACTGGTGTTTTTCTACCAGAGAGGCTTGTTCCTCTGACACTGGTGGATTGAGGTCCAGTATGGAATTAATGGACGCAATCAAGTCACTAACATCCGCATCACCTTCAGATAGATCAATGGGGTACATAGAGGTAGCGTCCGAGCCCACAGTAAAGGCATCCTCCTCGCCCTGCAATTCAGCTCGTGAATCAGAGCCGTGGGACGAGGAAGGAGAAGAGTCCCTGCGTCTCCGTTTAGGAGGACGGGGTCCGGGAACAGATGAAAAATCCTCTGTGAGCTCTGCAGAGCGAGTCGGAGCAGCAGAGGCGCCCTGAGAAGGGGGCTGATGCATGGTCAGCAGAGTCCGGGACAGCTGTCCCATGGAGTCGGCAAAGGACTGGGAGATAGCTTTAGAAAACGATGCTACCCAAGCCGGGGGTTCAGCCACCGGGGCTGGAGCAGCCGGAGGGACCCCTGGGGAGACTCCAGGCTGAGGCACCACCATGTTAGAGCAGGCATCACAATGTGGATATGTGCTCGGTTCAGGCAGTATGAGCTTACATGCACCCTGAGGGGTGAGCGCTCCGTCCGGCAGGGTCCTGAAAGGGCTGCGGATGGAGACCGGTCTCCTGCAAAGCAGAGAGAACCGTGATGGCTCCCACTTCAAGCCAGAGCCCAAGGGATGGTGAAGGAGCGCGGCATGTAAGGCTCCAGCCTTGTAAAATCAACCTTAACAGCACCGCCGACACAGTGGGGTGAGAAGGGACATGCCGGGAGTCCAGCTTGGACCTGCTTTTCTTCCAACTCTTTGAAATCAAAAATCAGATGAGAATACATGTGTGTGTGACCTCCTGAACACAAAGCATTGAACTGGCTAGGTGTGGTCATCCAGGGGGTGTATATGCTCGGAGGGAGGAGCTACACTTTTTAGTGTAGTACTTTGTGTGTCCTCCGGAGGCAGAAGCTATACACCCATGGTCTGGGTCTCCCATAAGGAACGATGAAGAAATAACAAAACCTTGAAAGATGTGCCTCCTACAGACACTAAGCTAAAACTGGGGTTGCCTGGCCCGGCCAGGGAATGTATACTGCAGAGGAGGAGCTATGCTTTTGCATCTACTTAGTGTCCTCCTATGGATAGGCAGCATAACACCCATGGTCCAGTGTCCCCCAATGAGGCGTCAGAGAAAGAGTGATTACTTTCCTGGTAATTCACCGACCATTCCAACCCCGGGCACTCCTCTGCAGGAGTCCCGTGCCATAACCTACATGCCCACTCCAGGCAATCAGTGGCCATCGTGGTCTTGTGCTAGCCACTGGCCGCTCTGGCAATGTTTGGCTGTGGCAGACGAACAAATCAGCTGGGAGCAGCAGAGTGACAACTGTTGGATATTTATCAAGTAAGTAACTGTTCTTTTTTTCTTTAGTTAAAGGGGTTGTGCCCTTTCAGAAAACCTTTCCCTATATGTACAGTTCATTGTAAGAAAAAACAAACTGAACTTTCCTAACCTTCCCCAGGTCCAGTACTGAATTTCCTCGGTTTTGTCTAATTGGCGGACATCAAGTCAACAGCGCTGCAGCCAATCACGGAGCTCAGCAGCTCTGCTAATGCAGAAGGCATGAGCCACTGAGTTCAGGAGACAAATTAGTGGTGGAGACAACGCCGGACCCGGGGAGGGTAACTAAATATTTTTTTTTTTTTTAAATGAATTGGTCATATTGGGGAAAGTTTTCTAAAAAGGGAACAATTCCTTTAGGCTTTCTTCACATGTTTCCGGTACGTGTGATAGCCATTTTTTTCATGGATGCTACACATACCCATTATAACCCATGGTGTCCTTTTCCGTGTTGTGTCCGTATCTGACACTGCAAAGTATAGAAGCTTTGTATTGTCATACTTTCTTTATCCATACAGGAAAGAAGGGAATTTTGTTTACTTACCGTAAATTCCTTTTCTTCTAGCTCCTATTGGGAGACCCAGACAATTGGGTGTATAGCTTCTGCCTCCGGAGGCCACACAAAGTATTACATTTTAAAAAGTGTAACCCCTCCCCTCTGCTATACACCCTCCCGTGCATCACGGGCTCATCAGTTTTGGTGCCAAAGCAGGAAGGAGGAAACTTATAAATTGGTCTAAGGTAAATTCAATCCGAAGGATGTTCGGAGAACTGAAACCATGAACCAAAAGAACAATTCAACATGAACAACATGTGTACACAAAAGAATAACAGCCCGAAGGGAACAGGGGCGGGTGCTGGGTCTCCCAATAGGAGCTAGAAGAAAAGGAATTTACGGTAAGTAAACAAAATTCCCTTCTTTGTCGCTCCATTGGGAGACCCAGACAATTGGGATGTCCAAAAGCAATCCCTGGGTGGGTAAAAGAATACCTCGATAAAAAGAGCCGAAAAACGGCCCCCTCTTACAGGTGGGCAACTGCCGCCTGAAGGAGTCGCCTACCTAGGCTGGCATCTGCCGAATCATCGGCATGCACCTGATAGTGTTTCGTGAGAGTGTGCAGACTCGACCAGGTAGCCGCCTGACACACCTGCCGAGCCGTAGCCTGGTGTCGCAATGCCCAGGACACCGACGGCTCTGGTAGAATGGGCCTTCAGCCCTGCAGGAATCGGAGGCCTAAAAGAACGGTAGGCTTCAAGAATCGGTTCCTTGATCCACCGAGCCAAGGTTGACTTGAAAACCTGAAATCCCTTACTCTGGCCCGCGATAAGGACAAGAGCGCATCAGACCGGCGCAGGGGCGCCGTGCGAGAAATGTAGAGCCGGAGTGCTCTCACCAGATCTAATAAATGCAAATCCTTTTCACATTGGTGAACTGGATGCGGACCCAAAGAGGGTAAGACGATATCCTGATTGAGATGAAACGGGGATACCTTAGGGAGAAAGTCCGGAACCGGACGTAGAGCCACCCTATCCTGGTGAAACACCAGGAAGGGGGCTTTGCATGACAGCGCTGCTAGCTGAGACACTCTTCTGAGTGATGTGACTGCCACCAGGAAGGCTACCCTTTGCGAAAGGCGAGATAGAGAGATCCCGCATCGGCTCGAAAAGTGGCTTCTGAAGAGTCGTCAGCACCCTGTTAAGATCCGGGGGTGTTAATGGACGCTTGTAAGGTGGGACCGGAAAGCGCCGATACTTGTCCCTTGAGAGAGCCGAGAGACAAGCGCTTGTCCATTCCGGATTGAAGGAAAGAAAGAAAAGTGGGCAAGGCAAAAGGCCAGGAGAGTAAAACCCTGATCAGAGCACCAGGATAAGAAGATCCTCCAAGTCCTGTGATAGATCTTGGCGGACGTTGGTTTCCTGGCCTGTCTCATGGTGGCAATGACCTCTGGATATATCCCTGATGACGCTAGGAGCCAGGACTCAATGGCCACACAGTCAGGTTTAGAGCCGCAGAATTCCGAAGGAAATATGGCCCTTGAGGCAGCAAGTCTGGTCGGTCTGGGAGTGCCCACGGTTGACCCACCGTGAGGTGCCACAGATCCGGGTACCACGATCACCTCGGCCAGTCTGGAGCGACGAGGATGGCGCGGCGACAGTCTGACCTGATCTTGCGTAACACTCTGGGCAGTATTGCCAGAGGAGGAAAAACATAAGGCAGTCGAAACTGCGACCAGTCGTGAACTAGCGCGTCTGCCGCCAGAGCTCTGTGATCCTTGGACCGAGCCATGAATGCCGGGACTTTGTTGTTGTGCCGAGACGCCATTAGATCGACGTCCGGCGTTCCCCAGCGGCAACAGATCTCTAGAACACGTCCGGGTGAAGAGACCATTCCCCTGCGTCCATGCCCTGGCGACTGAGAAAATCTGCTTCCCAGTTTTCTACGCCCGGGATGTGAACTGCGGAGATGGTGGAGGCTGTGGCTTCCGCCCACAGCCGAATCCGCCGAACTGCTCGGAAGGCTTGACGACTGCGCGTGTGCCGCCCTGGTGGTTGATGTACGCAACCGCCGTGGCGTTGTCCGACTGAATTCGGATCTGCCTGCCCTCCAGCCACCGCTGGAACACCTTTAGGGCTAGATCCACTGCTCTTATCTCCAGAACATTGATCTGAAGGGAGGACTCTGTCGGAGTCCAGGTTCCCTGAGCCGAGTGGTGGAGGAAGACCGCTCCCCACCCTGACAGACACGCGTCCGTCGTGACCACAGCCTCAGCTGGGGGCCGGAAGGATTTTTCCTTCGCCCAGGAAGTGGAAAGAAGACACCACTGAAGAGAGGTTTTGCTGCAAGGGAAGGAGAGACGTTCTTGTCTAGGGACGTCGACCTCCTGTCCCATTTGCGGTGTCCGATAGAATCGGACGCAGACAAACTGCGCAAGGGAACTGCCTCCCTTGCTGCCACCATCATCCTTAGAAAGTGCATTAGGCGCCTCAAGGGGTGACTGGGCCCGAAGGAGAGATTGCACCCCTGTCTGTAGTGAACGCTGACTATGCAGCGGAAGCTTCACTATCGCTGAGAGAGTATGAAACTCCATCCCAAGGCAAGTCAGTGAATGGGTCGGTGTCAGTTTTGACCTTGGAAATTTGATGATCCACCCGAACCCCTGGAGAGTCTCCAGAGCAATGGTCAGGTTGTGTTGACATGCCGCCCAGGAGGGTGTCTTGACTAGAAGATCGTTTAGGTAAGTGATCACCGAGTGGCCCTGAGAGTGTAGGACCGCCACCACTGCTGCCATGACCTTGGTGAAGACCCGTGGGGCTGTCGCCAGGCCGAATGGCAGTGCCACGAACTGAAGTGTTCGTCCCCGATGGCGAAACGCAGAAAGCGTTGAAGCTCGGGTGCGATCGGCACATGGAGATAAGCATCCTTGATGTCAATTGATGCTAGGAAGTCTTCTTGTGACATCGAGGCTTCAGAGTGTTCACCGCCTGAAAAAGTGCATCGGCTCGCTCGGGGGGCGGAGATGTTTTGAAGAAACGAGTCGGAGGACGAGAGCAGAGCTCTATCCTGTGACCGTGAGACAGAATGTCTCTCACCCATCGGTCTTGGACATGTGGCCACCAGGCGTTGCACAAGCGGGAGAGCCTGCCACCGACCGAGGACGCGGTCTTGGTGAGGTCGAAGTCATGAGGAAGCCGCCTTGTGACTTAGACCGCCATGCAGAAGAGTTCCTCTAGCCCTCCTCTGACCTGTTGGACGTGGAGGAACGGAACTTTGCTGAGGACCGAAATGACCGAAACCTGTGGACTGGGGCAAGGACGAGACCTTTCCCTTGGACTGTCTAGGAACTTCATCCAATTGCTCGCCAAACAAACGGTCGCCAGAAAATGGCAAACCGGTTAAGAACTTCTTGGAAGCAGAGCCTGCCTTCCATTCACGTAGCCACATGGCCCTGCAGACTGCCACCGAATTGGTGGATGCTACCGCTGTACGGCTCGCAGAGCCCAGGAACGGCGTTCATGGCGTAGAACGAAAAAACCTACGCCTGAGAAGTGAAGGACACAACCTGCGGGGCAGAGGTATGTGCAACCGCAATAATCTCAGCCAGAGAAGCTGAGATAGCTTGGAGTGCCCTCACGGCTGCGAAGGCTGGAGCAAAAGATGCGACTATGGCTTCATAGATGGATTTCATCATAAGCTTTATTTGCCTGTCAGTGGCCTTCGTGAGAGATGGCATCTGCCACTAATACTACGGATCTAGCCGCCAGCATAGCGACTGGAGAATCCACCCTGTGACACTGAGCCCAACCCTTAACAACGTCAGGGGGGAAAAGGGTAACGCGTGTCAATAAGGCGCTTAGTAAGCGTTTGTCCGGAAAGTTCTGTGCTTCTGGACGGCCCCTCTGGAGTTAGAGTGATCGAAACACGCACTCCTGATGAAGTCGGGGAAGGTTCCCAGCGGGCCCGCTTAGCCTATCAGAGGCCGCGGCCCGTGACGGAGTTCTCACCATGGGATCTGGGTGTTACCCCAGGAGCCCCTTGTTGTACCGACCCAGAGGGACCCGGGAGCGATGAACTCACAGCTCCCTGGCCCTGTGTTATCGGTCTGGACTGCAAGGCTTCCAGTATCTTAGCAGACCCTCTGTCCATAGACTGAGTCCTGGAATGTGAAAGTGTGAAGGTCTAGGCTATGAATCGTTTGTCCAGTATGATATTATATTATAATAAGATTAATCTGTATTTTCTATGTTTTATGTATTGCTTTTTACATATACCTGAATGAAATGTTGCAAGGATTGTAAACGTAAACCAACTATGCTTAGGGCTAAGTAATGAGTTTGCAGTCTCATAAATAAGTAAAGTGACATTCTTCAATGTCTTCTTCCAGTCTTGGAAAACCGGTTAGACTCATGATTAAGCAATATTCTTGAATAGACTTTCCTCTCTTCCCAGACACACCTGAATGCCTTAAAGGAATGTTGTTTTACAGGACTGTCCAAAAAGCTGTATAAAATGTTATGCTTTTGAATACACTGGCAGAAGGCATCCACTTCTCCCAAATAGAGACACGTTTCTCTGTGTGGTCATTTTCCTGATTCATATACATCTGCGCAGTTCTGATTTGAAATTCACCTCCGTGACCCTGAGAGACCGGGAGGTCTCCCCCAACAGTTTGGCGCCCAACGTGGGGCCCCCATAAGGAGCACCCCG
Source organism: Anomaloglossus baeobatrachus (assembly GCF_048569485.1). Taxonomy (NCBI): domain Eukaryota; kingdom Metazoa; phylum Chordata; class Amphibia; order Anura; family Aromobatidae; genus Anomaloglossus; species Anomaloglossus baeobatrachus. The sequence continues at coordinate 50,621,811 of NC_134359.1, forward strand.
ATACCTGGACACCCCGATACCTTGGACGTCACGGACCAGGACCTCCCTCCGCTCCAACAGGCCTGATCAACCAACAGCCCCGGTAAGTGTTACATACTGTGTATTCACTGCCGACAAGGTTGTTTTTGGAGAGGAGGGGGTGACAGGCCTTGTGTCCCCATCGGAGTTAAAGGTAACCGATAGTGACTCGGTGGTGATGCCCGCTGGGGGCCCAGTAGCTCGAATCCTACCCTGTGGTGTGGATTTCAATTGTCACAAGGGATCCGGAGGATGGATTGTAGGGAGTAAGACGGCAGCAGTTGGATATAGCTGGATAGACTGACCCGATCCGTAGTTTGAGGATACGGGGGGGATACCCGTGATCGAAGATAGGGATTAGGACAATAAATTGGTACAGCTGACCAAGTCCGGAGGGCGGGACATTCTTGTATGTGACATTTTTGTACGTCCTCCTCCTTTCACGGGACACCTTTGTTTTTACTTAGCTGAGGGAGCTAGAGTAAGGGTGGAACGCCCCAGTGCCGGCCGGACTGTAGCGTGCACCATATAGTCTTGAATTAGTGTAATCCAACTGCCGTCAAGACAGCAACAATGCTTAGGTGGAGAAAAAGAAAGTTGAGAAGGTTTGCAGAATGTTATAGAACTAGTGACAGACAGAGAGGAAAAGAAAGTTGTGCGCCATGCCTCAGAGATTTCTAAGGTGTTAGGTTTGCCTAGGAGCGGATGGCTATAGCCGTCACATGGAATGCGGCGCTGAAGGGAAAGAAAGTGAAGTTGAAAGATAAAGGATTGTGGGAAGATGCACAGGTGTTTGGTAAAGTGTAGCGCAGATGTTGCAGTCAGAAGGATAGGTTGAAATAGAAGAAGAAGGTGCAGGAGACAGGGGTGTATGTTAACCCAGCTAATTCAAATTTACATCATGCTGGGGGAAGTTGCCCAGCAAATGGTTTTACAAGGTGGTCAGACGATTCAGAAAGAATCAGAGGAATATGTTGGATAGCCTGGTGAGAATAGAGAGTTTACAAGTACAAAATTTGTTACTTTGAGTCCCTGAAGTGTCGACCCCTTATTGTACAAATAAGTGAAAATTTTGAACAATTGGTGTTGTAAAAGTGTGGCAGCATTATATCTTAAAATAGAATAGGGGCAAGTAAATACATATTTTTGCACCGTGTTAGCTAATCTAAAAATTCATAAAAGACTTACCCCAATAATGTTGGAAGGTATTATATCCATTTAGAAAAAATAGATCCAACAGAGACGTGTATTATGGAGAATTAGATTTCTTGAGATACAGACTGCCAGTATTTCATTAATATTTTGATTTTCCTTTCTTTCATGGATATTAGTGTACAGTATATACAAACTGTGTTATCTATTGTAAGGTCTCAAAATTCCCCAGCAATGTATATTGTTGCAGAGAACTTTGCTAGATTAGCACACTAAAAAAAAAAAAAAAAAAAAAAGGCGTTTTGAAAAACAATGCATGGGGAAGGGTTTCTAAAAGTCTATATAGTGTCTATATAGAGAGAATTGGGTAGAAGGGGAAAGGGAAAAAGACAGAATTTTGAGTTATGTATATAATAAAAATGTACCTTGTGAGCGACCAAAAATGGCGATGGTGTGGTATGGGCCTGTTCTAGCTGTCACTGGAAAAATCCGGATGAGAGTGAACTTTGTTGTGGATGTGGAGACTCTAGGCCGCAATACTATGATAAACCATGTGCTATTTTAGGTCAGATCTAAAAATGGTGGATGAAGCACATGGTGGTCGAGGCATGGTTATTACAAAAGAAGTGAGAGGGGGATGTGTGAAGAAGACCATGTAATGTGTAAATGTTTAAACAACAGATTGGGTGGACTACTACATACTCAGACAGAAAAAAAAGGTGTTTTATCTATAATTAGACTAAGATGATGGTTAAATATATATAAAGTAATATTTGGGACTTGGGTCAGTCATAAAGAGAGTGTCAGGTTAGTAGGAAATTGGATTTAATGAGTATTTGCAATGTGAGCCTCAGGGATCAAAATGTTAACATCCATTGCTATATTGAAAATATTAAATTAAAGCTGTTAGTAAAAGTTTATAATACTGAAAGATTTAATATGAATGAATGAATGAATGAATGAATGAATGAATGAATGAGTGGTTGTGCTGGAGATGGCAGGGGAAGACAAGCCCTGTTTGCTATTGGCTTCAGGGTGTGGACCCAAAATACAGGTATTTCCAGTCTGTGGGTCAAACAACTAAAGTTTCAACTTACAGGGGGGGTAGTCCTATTGTTTGCTATAAAAAAAAAAGGAGACATTTCTCTACTTTAGCAATGCATTGTAAATTATATTGGAAAAAGTAATTGACAATAGTGTTTTATTTTACTGAATCTATCTAAACAGAATAAATTAAATTGTGGACATGTTTAGATTTATTGGCAGATATTGGAGCATAGAGGTCAGGCTGTGTACAATTAGTTAATTATTATAATCTTTATTAATAATCTAATTTATTAATAATTATAATAATTTGGTTTACGGTGGATGATTTATGGCATTCTGTGTTTGATATATAATGTATTGAATAATCTGTTTTCTTTTTATAGAAAGATTGTAATGCAGATTTCTGTGTTTCAAGCAAAGGTTGAAAAGTCATTGAAATCGTTTTCCATTATAAGGCTACACATAACATATTTATGGTGTTCCCGGTTAGGTATGATCTATACAATGTGACTTTTGTGCCTAAATGTAGAGCTCCGGTGACACACACTTTTTGAATCTAATTATGCTTTGGATAATGGATTCAAAAAGGGGGGAAAGACCTATTTTTAAGTTTTTAATTTGTCAATCAATTGAGTTTGTCTATTAAGTTTTCTTTATATTTTTATCTGTAAAGAGGATACAGCAGACAGACCTATATCTCATGATTGCTCTGCTGTAACAAGAATTGTCAGATTTTGAACATGTCTCAGATGAGCCCATTGCTAATGCAGATTTTAAGTTTTTTCGTAGATGGATCCAGATACCAAGATGCTGGTTGATTCTGCACTGGATATGCTGAGGTTACACAACATGAGGTAATAAAAATCTCACCACTCCTCTCCCATCGGAATAGGAGAACGAGATGAAGATTTGCGATTGCTGTGGTTTGTAGAGCGGAAAGGGGTAAGATAGTCAAATGTGGCTATAGGCAGATCTTTTCTAGTGTGACGTGAAAACCCTATAAAGACCGTAGAGTGCATATGAGCCCAGGTGGAGGCTCTCGCACAGGTGCAGACAGCAAAGAAGCAGTTAATGGGCCTAGAGTTGAGAGTTCTTTACCAATGCAGACCAGTACCTTGGTGGCTCCTGTCACATCCGTGACATTGGTCACTACTTGTGTTTTTAAATCCCTACAGAAACAAGTGATTCAGCAAGGAACGGAGTGTGAGACGCAGGGAGCCAGCTGACTGAGGAAGGTCTGTGGATAAAGGGCGGTAAGCTTTCTCTGCCATGAGTGCTCTACTCAATAATGGCCCAGGTAACCCATGAACACATGTGACAAAGATCATTATAAGTGTGGTGGTGGACAAGATATGGGCGGCACCAGTGCTCAGTACCCAGGTGGCCAGACACATCAAGTCTTGTAAGACCTGTGCTTAATACAAAGTAGAGAAACTAAAAAGACCTCGTAGAAACACTCCCCTCATCCGCTCTACTGCTCCGGTGATTGCAGATTAGTCATATACATCTACCATGAGTAGGTTTATGTGAGTTTGTGCGTGTTGTGTAAATTTCTTTCCAGGTTTGGTCAGAATCATTCCAGTGCAGAAAGCGACGTTATTGCTGAAAAGCACATGATGGAGGTGGTATGAAAAAAATGGGTTTACAGAAGTAAAGAAAGTGTATATTTTTATAGAAAGGTGGAAACTTCTTTTCGTGATAAACAGGTCTATTTGTAAGATATTTTTTTTGGTTTATCTCAGGCATGTACAATTTTTTTATATGATTGACTAAATAGTGTGATAAACAGGTGTATTCTCCAATTCCAGATTTTAAATCAGTGTCAGGAGCACGTGGTCTTCAGTCAGGGGACTGATTGATCCTAAAAGGACAAGCGAGAATGAGCCATCCAGCCACAGACATGTCAATAAGCACGACGGCAGGGCAACATGGATTCACACGTCGCATTGCAGAAGGGTCGGCCCACCGAAGCTACACTGAGCGTCTTGCTTGTATTTATCCTTTTTAAAAGACCTGTACAGTGTCAGACCATCATTGCCAAAATACGTAGAAGAGAGGACTTAGAGAACCTTGAGACATGGGAAAGTCCAACTACAAAGGGTGAGGACTCGTCTAGGAGTCTTTAGTCTCAAACCGGTGAAGAAAACCCTTTCCCCTCTCCGCCCATGCCTCAACGTTCAGTCAGGCAGGTTTTCCCAACAGATCTCTTTCCCTCTCTTCCTAAGGGAACACAGTACCCTTAGTACTCGGAAATGGCAGAAATAAGTCTTTAGGGGGGACTGGCACCATAAGAATTGAGTAACCTGAAATACTTAATTCAGCCATTTCACAGACCCCTATACGTAGTTTAGTCGATGTAGCCCAATATACATATTTATGAATGCTTTTGTTTTCTTCTAACACATATATAAATATATTCGTTGATTTGCCTTAATACAAAATGCCAGCTGTTAACCCTCTAATCCTGGGAAAAGTTTTGGGAGAGCCCATCCCACCAGGCTGATGTCTCCCCGGCCTAGTCTGCTGAGCACTGGCAGTGACACGCGAGTTAAGATCTTCGCCTCAGAAACCAATGGACCTAAAACAACTGAAGCAGAGAGCGGCTGCCATTCCACCCATTATCTCAGAAGGCTTCTCTGAGTCAACGCCTCAAACTGTTCACATGAAGCCTCATCACGCTTTGGATCTTTATCAAGAGCAGATCACCAAGGTTCACGAGTCGGCCCTGGACAGGACTAGCACCAACCAAGTATCCTCCTTCTCATTTAACATCTGGAAAAGACCACAGACAACGTGTAGCAAATGTTGTTTTGTTATGTGCTAACCTCAAGATAAGATCTAGACTCAAACTTCCTTGGTCAGGATAATGTGCCCTAATGAAAGTGTTAATGCCGATCCTAATAAGCCCTGTAAATCATGGAGTTACCTTTGAGCAGATAAGAACAAGTAACCAAGGTAGAACCAGGCCCCGTAGAACTGTGTCAAACAATGACCTATTGGAAGACCCCCATGTATATATTGATGTAATTGGAGTCCCAAGGGGGGTCCCAGATGAGAATAAGGCCAGAGATGAAGTAGCAGCAGGATTTAAGTCCTTACTTCCCATTATTACGGTGAATAAAAATGTTGCATGGATCAATTATCTCTATTATAATCAACAGAGATTTGTTAATTACTTCAGGAACGCCTTAACTGGGTTAGCTACTCAGTTGGGTCAGACTACTCTGCTGGCCAACCAGAACCGGATGGCTCTGGATATGCTATTAGCAGAAAAAGGAGGTGTCTGTGCAATGATAGGAGAGGCCTGTTGTACTTATGTCCCAGATGAAACAGGCCCAAATGGTAAGGTTACCCAGGCCCTGAAACAATTAAATTCCCTAACTAAAGAATTGAAAGAAAATTCAGGGGTAACCAATCCTTGGGGTGACTGGTTTAGTTGGATGACCTCTCTGAAAGGGATACTAATTCATATAGGGATTATAACCCTTCTAGTGTTGTTTTTTTGCTATAATTATTGTTTACTGTATTTTGCCTTGCTGTAAGAAGATTTGTAAAAAGGGGACAAACGAGGCTATAGCCATGGCAACCTTCTCTTCAGTATTACATACACCAGTAGCCCCCTCCAAATCTGACACAATGGTTACCATCAAAGCTCAACAACTCAAAGTCAAACTTAGCAGGTTGTTATAGAAGGGCACCATGGGGCCCGGATCCCCTCTGTGGGAACTGAGGTGAAGATGCTAGGAAAGAGCATGATAGCACGCACCTATATACCATATCTATAAGACACTGTAGTCTCTGGGTAGCCCTCACGGAGTAAGTAGACAGATAATCTTATTAAGGGGGGACTGTGAAGGTCTAGGCTATGAATCGTTTGTCCAGTATGATATTATATTATAATAAGATTAATCTGTATTTTCTATGTTTTATGTATTGCTTTTTACATATACCTGAATGAAATGTTGCAAGGATTGTAAACGTAAACCAACTATGCTTAGGGCTAAGTAATGAGTTTGCAGTCTCATAAATAAGTAAAGTGACATTCTTCAATGTCTTCTTCCAGTCTTGGAAAACCGGTTAGACTCATGATTAAGCAATATTCTTGAATAGACTTTCCTCTCTTCCCAGACACACCTGAATGCCTTAAAGGAATGTTGTTTTACAGGACTGTCCAAAAAGCTGTATAAAATGTTATGCTTTTGAATACACTGGCAGAAGGCATCCACTTCTCCCAAATAGAGACACGTTTCTCTGTGTGGTCATTTTCCTGATTCATATACATCTGCGCAGTTCTGATTTGAAATTCACCTCCGTGACCCTGAGAGACCGGGAGGTCTCCCCCAACAAAAGCTACTCAGAGATTTGCTGATTCCAACATGCAAACTCTGTCCCTGTCATCTGTGCAGTGGAAACCGGCGGTACCACCTGGCCGAGGGTCCCACCAGTGCCGGAGGCTGCGGCTGAGTGAGTGCCCTCGGGGCCAAGCATTGTACACAATGAGGGTATGTGGACCCTGCCTGTAATATAGCCGCACAAGAGGTACAGGTTGTAAAATAAGCCAGTGCCTTGGCACCCTTATTCTTTAAGAGCAGACAACAGCATGTCGTCCGCAGAGTAATCAGTGAGGTATACAGCCAAAAGCAAATAATGCTGCCGAACAGTGAGATCATATACCATATAAATAAACATATATATATACACTGCGGCACCAAGGGGGGTCAGCACCTGAAAACTGGTGCCCCACAGTGCTCAGTGAGGGGGAAGGAGGATACCAACGTATGCTCCAGCCCTCCCTGCCGACGTCCAGTCGGCCGTCCCGTCGTTACCCCTGACTGGCAGGCCCGAGAACGGGTATATGGTACTAGGCCGCAAGAGCCGGGGACTAAATTTAAAAACGCGGCCGACAAACATGGCGCGGTCGGCGCGGTAGTCCCAGTCTCACAAACCACTCAGCAACCGCTGCGGCATTTGTAACACAGATGCTGCATGCACCGTCCCTCAGGGGACACAGAGTACCTTATGATGCAGGGCTCTGTCCCTGATGATGTCCAGTCTCCTGTCCGTCAGAATCCCCCAGGGGCTGCGGATGGAGCCCGGTCCCAGTGCATGGCGACCGGTTAGGATCCCCCTCTCCCAGAGCAGTTGCTGCCACCATCGCAGATTCTGAGACCCTCCACCGGCAGAATTATAACAATGGCTGCCGGCGTTCCGAGGGGAGGAGAGAGCCGTGGGCGGAACCGCAAAAGTGCGGGAACCTGGTGGCCCATAGTGATCAGTGAGGGGGGCGGAGGACAGCGAAGTGTGCTCCAGCCCTCACTGTCGGCATCATACCGACCGTCCCGCCTTTCTCCCTGACTGGCAGGCTCAGGGGCGGGAGTTTAACCCACTAGGCCGCAAAAGCCGGGGACTAAAGTAAAAAACCGCGGCCGACAAACAGGCACGGTCGGCGCGGTAGTCCCAGACAAAAAATCCACACCGCAGTCGCAGCTGCGTCTGAGGCCAAGGTGCTTCATGCACCGTCCCAACGGGGACACAGAGTACCTGTAGATGCAGGGCCATGTCCCTGACGATACTCTGTCTCCTGTCCGGCAGATTCCCCCAGGGGCTGCGGAGGGAGCCCGGTCCCAGTGGCTGGATGACCGGTTAGGATCCCACTTCCCCAGAGCCCCTAAGGGATGGGGAAGGAAAACGGCATGTGGCTCCTGCCTGTGTACCCGCAATGGGTACCTCAACCTTAACAACACCACCGACTCAGTGGGGTGAGAAGGGAGCATGCCGGGGGCCCTGTTAGGGGCCCTCTTTTCTTCCATCCGATATAATCAGCAGCTGCTGCTGACTAAAATGTGGAGCATTGTGTGCATGTGTGCCTCCTTCAACACAAAGCATAAAACTAATGAGCCCGTGATGCACGGGAGGGTGTATAGCAGAGGGGAGGGGTTACACTTTTTAAAGTGTAATACTTTGTGTGGCCTCCGGAGGCAGAAGCTATACACCCAATTGTCTGGGTCTCCCAATGGAGCGACAAAGAAAACAAGGATGGCTCACTGATCCAAAACACGGATGACACCGGTACCGATATTTCACGTACAGATTTTATAAACGTGTGCAATTTACAAATTGAGCCTAATTTTGGCTGATTCTGGGAAGCCCTGTAGGGTGAAGATGGCACTGAGTCACGTCGGTCGTCACTGTTATTAAGGCATTATGGGTATATGGTGGTGGTCTTTCTATTGGTATGGTGATAATGTTACTGACAATGTTATAATGAAGGATGCCTGTCAGGGTATTAGGCGGCACGGTGGCTCAGTGGTTAGCACTGCAGTCTTGCAGCACTGGGTTCAAATCCCACTAAGGACACCATCTGCAAGGAGTTTGTATGTTCTCCCCGTGTTTGCGTGGGTTTCCCCCGGGTACTCCGGTTTCCCCCCACACTCCAAAAACATACTCTCAGGGAACCTAGATTGTGAGCCCCAATGGGGACAGTGTTGCCAATGTATGTAAAGCGCTGTGGAATTAACAGCGCTATATAAATGAATAAATTATTATTATTATATGTGACGGACACTATTATGGAGGTACTAAGGTTGCATCTAGTGAATTTGTTACTAGAAACACAAACAAAAAAGAATACAGCAGCGCTCTGTAAGTGCGAAGATATCTGCAAATATAGAATGTGTGAAATGTAAACTGCATTAAGGCTATGTGCCCAAGTGGTGTTTTTTTTTGCATTTTTCATAGGTTATTCCTTGTTTATTTTAATCAGTAAAAATCTATGAGAATTGTGACTTGCTGTGCACACACTGCTTCTTTTTTCCTTGCAGATTTTGTTGCTGAAAAAAAAAGCAGCGTGTCAATTGTTTGTGTATTTTTTTTACTGCATTTCTATAATCTCCTGCAATACTTTGCAACACTTTGCTGCACACACCATGCATACAGCATGGTGTGTGAGGCTCTTCATAGCTCAGTAACTCGGGATCATCATGGTGATGTCCCAGGGTTACCATGGCAGCGATTGGGTCCCTGTGATCACATTACAGGGACCTGATCGCTAGGGAGAGGTAAGCGATCCCTCTCCCTGCCTCCTGAATGCGGCAATTGCATTGATCGTAGCATTCAGGTACTTCAGGGAGCGGCGCGGACACTGCTGCTCTGGGCAGTGAGAGCCGGGTCCCGGCTGTAAGATACCCGGCAGCGGTTGTGGGGTACAGCGCCTAAAAAAAAAAGAAGTATGGAAAAACGCATTATGAGAAAACTCGCAAATGCAATAAAAAAAGTGCGTTTTTTCTGCTGCTTTTTTCCTGCTAAAACATGCTTTTTATGTAAAGAAAAGAAGCACATAAAAAACGTGGGCACATAGCATAATGCTATATTGAATATACTTATGAAAATGAAAGCACTTAGGGCACAAATTGTCCAATCCATGTGAGCCCATCAACCACGGCAAGGTGAACTTTCTTTGATAGGACTCTAGCCTAATTTTATGCCTCTCCTGGACTAAAAGTCTACAAATATATGGGCATTTAGGATCCTTCACTAATTAAAAGCCACCCTGGGGCTGATGGGAGGAGAGCACAGATAATAACCTGCAAATTAAATGTGTTAGGCTAGTTTCACACTTGCGTTCAGCGCATTCCGTCACTATGGAGAATAGCGCAGTCCGTTAACGCACTGCGCTATTCTCCATAGACTTGTATTGACGACGCACTGTAACGCAAGTGTCTGCGTTGCATCCGCTGGACAACGCAGCGTCGTTATTTTGACGCTGCGTCGGGCGGATGGAACGCAGCATGTAACATTTTTCTGCGCTTGGCGGAGTGTCAAAAAAACGCAACCTGCAGGAATCTGTTAGGCGTCCGTTGTTTTTATAATGGACGCCTATGGTGGCGGATTCCGTTAGAATGCGTCATTTGACAGATTCCATTAACGCAGCTGATTTTACACAACTGCGCATGCTCAGATGTGTAAAGTCAAGGAAAAAAAACTATAACGGATTGCGTTATTTTGTACGATCTGTAGCATGCGTTGTGCCACTATATGCAACGCATCCGTTACATGCGTCACACAACGCAATGCTACGGATCCCGTCCAACGCAGGTGTGAAACTAGCCTTACTGTTACTGGAACAGTCCCTTCCTCCGGTCCCCAGATGTAAGACCCTAAGTAGCCCGCATCCTACCGGCCTCGTGATCCAGCGCCTGCTGAAGGACCTTCTCGGCTTTTTCATATTGCTTCAGTTTCAGCAATAGCTCTGCCAAGTCATATTGGAGGAAGCTCTGATGGCCGCTTTTCAGGGCAGTCTCATAGTAGCTGATCGCCTGTAATATAAAAACAGAAATATTACTGCATCATATATTTTACCTGAGATAGTAATGAGAGCAGCGAGAGGCAGCACCTTGGCGTAGTTATGCGTCTTGATCAAGGCTTTCCCGATCTTGCTGGCGAGTGCGCCATCTTTAGGATTCTTCCTTATCGCCTGTTCATAGATCTCAATGGCTTTTTCAGGCTTTTATGGCATAAAAAAAAAATCATCAATAAAAGATGGGAAAAAAAATTGATATGGAAATCAATATTAATAATTTTTACAGACATTATGCAAAACATGCAATTCACAACAAGTGATCAGTAATTATTTATTACTGACTGTTTCTTTCATGAAGGATCAAAATCTAATATATAAAGCTGAGTGTATGTATGTATGTATGTATGTATGTGTATGTGTGTGTGTGTATGTGTGTTTCCGCTAAAGGAATCCGCACCGTCGCATTTACAATCTCAAACTTTTGCACAGACACCTCATGTGACTCAGGGAACGTCATAGACTATGTTTTGACAAGAAAATTCAAAACCCCGCACTTTACAGTTACTCTCCAAAAAACCTGCCTCCATTAAAGTGAATGGAGCCTGGAACTACAGGTTATTAATAGCAGCTTTGATTGGTTGCTATTGGAACAAAGGACATTGTTAGTATAAGAAGCTTATGTGTGAGGTAATATGATGTAGGTGGAGAGACAGAGAGAGAAAGAGGCACACAGGGAAAGAGACAGAGACAAACAGAGACAGAGAGACAGATAGGAAAAAAAAGCCAGACATAAAGAGACAGACAGAAAGACACACGGGGAAAGAGACAGACAGAGCCAGACAGGGAAAGATGGGGAAAGAGACGGACCGGGGAAAGAGACGGACCGGGGAAAGAGACGGACCGGGGAAAGAGACGGACCGGGGAAAGAGACGGACCGGGGAAAGAGACGGATCGGGGAAAGAGACGGACCGGGGAAAGAGACGGACCGGGGAAAGAGACGGACCGGGGAAAGAGACAGACCGGGGAAAGAGACAGACCGGGGAAAGAGACAGACCGGGGAAAGAGACAGACCGGGGAAAGAGACAGACCGGGGAAAGAGACAGACCGGGGAAAGAGACAGACCGGGGAAAGAGACAGACCGGGGAAAGAGACAGACCGGGGAAAGAGACAGACCGGGGAAAGAGACAGACCGGGGAATGAGACAGACCGGGGAATGAGACAGACCGGGGAATGAGACAGACCGGGGAATGAGACAGACCGGGGAATGAGACAGACCGGGGAATGAGACAGACCGGGGAAAGAGACAGACCGGGGAAAGAGACAGACCGGGGAAAGAGACAGACCGGGGAAAGAGACAGACCGGGGAAAGAGACAGACCGGGGAAAGAGACAGACCGGGGAAAGAGACAGACCGGGGAAAGAGACAGACCGGGGAAAGAGACAGACCGGGGAAAGAGACAGACCGGGGAAAGAGACAGACCGGGGAAAGAGACAGACCGGGGAAAGAGACGGAGACAGACGTGGAAAGAGACGGAGACAGACGTGGAAAGAGTCAGACGTGGAAAGAGTCAGACGTGGAAAGAGTCAGACGTGGAAAGAGACAGACGTGGAAAGAGACAGACGTGGAAAGAGACAGACGTGGAAAGAGACAGACGTGGAAAGAGACAGACGTGGAAAGAGACAGACGTGGAAAGAGACAGACGTGGAAAGAGACAGACGTGGAAAGAGACAGACGTGGAAAGAGACAGACGTGGAAAGAGACAGACGTGGAAAGAGACAGACGTGGAAAGAGTCAGACGTGGAAAGAGTCAGACGTGGAAAGAGTCAGACGTGGAAAGAGTCAGACGTGGAAAGAGTCAGACAGACACAGAGAGAGAGAGAGAGACAAACACAGAGAGAGAGAGACCGAGAGACTGATACAGAGACAGACAGACAGGCAGACACATTGAGACAGACAGGGAAAGAGACAGACAGAGACAGAGAGAGACAGTTACTATCCAGGGCAACGCCGGGTACTTCAGCTAGCTGTGTATAAAATCTGACAGTATTGATACACAGGACACCAAAAACTCCACTCCCTCAACAAACAAACTGTGCATTCTTCACCCTCCACTGGTCCAGTGCTAGGTCTCAACTGCTGCTTGCAGTGTCGATATCCAGTAACAGCGCTGCAGTCAATCAGTGAGCTCAGCGGCTGATGCCGTCAGCTCGGGTACAGCCGCTAAGTTCAGTTAGTGGTTGCAGTGATATCGAAAAGATGGCAGCCTTGCAACCAGTAACAGAAACCAGGAACAGCGATGGAGACTCAACTCTGACCCAGGGTGGGTAGGTGTAATTAGTTTGCTTTTTTTCTTAACCCAAACTACAGCTGAGGGACCTGGGAAGGTGGTGTTGTGAAGACTTAGCCTAAAAATGTCCAAGCAGTATACAAGCACATTTTTGTAAATATACCGGACATCAGGGGTTTCTTCAGCTATCTAGCAAAATGTGTGCCCAGATGTCATAGACAGAAACGGCTTATAACCTTTTCTGTCTTCTCTTTTCCAGCCTAATAAGGGCTCAATGTGTACTATGTAGAGAGTAGACGGCCTCTGCTGGTTCCAGTGATCACATTGTTAAGGGGGCCATAATTTACAGTGATGCAATCCAAATTATGCATCTACACCTTAAACCTGTCTGCTTCCAAATCATATGAGTCATATGTTCAACATAGATCTGTGTACATCCCTGGTCTCTGGATAAATGAGATAGCATGCTAATGACAAATGACTCATATGATTTGGAAGCAGACAGGTTTAAGGTGTAGATGCATAGTTTGGATTGCATCACTGTAAATTATGACCCCTTAACAACATGAATGCCCTATATCACCTGGCTTCACAGAACTGATGAGTTTCATTAGACCCGATCTGCTCGGACCAGGTCTACGGTCACAAAAGAAGGGAATTTTGTTTACTTACCGTAAATTCCTTTTCTTCTAGCTCCAATTGGGAGACCCAGACAATTGGGTGTATAGCTATTGCCTCCGGAGGCCACACAAAGTATTACACTTAAAAGTGTAAGGCCCCTCCCCTTCTGGCTATACACCCCCAGTGGGATCACTGGCTCACCAGTTTTAGTGCCAAAGCAAGAAGGAGGAAAGCCAATAACTGGTTTAAAGACCAATTCAATCCGAGGAAACATCGGAGAACTGAACCATACCACATGAACAACATGTGTACCCGAAAAAACAGAAAAACCCCGAGAAAACAGGGCGGGTGCTGGGTCTCCCAATTGGAGCTAGAAGAAAAGGAATTTACGGTAAGTAAACAAAATTCCCTTCTTCTTTTTCGCTCCTAATTGGGAGACCCAGACAATTGGGACGTCCAAAAGCAGTCCCTGGGTGGGTAAAAGAATACCTCGTGATAGGGCCGTCAAACAGCCCTTTCCTACAGGTGGGCAATCGCCGCCTGAAGGACTTATCTACCTAGGCTGGCGTCTGCCGAAGCGTAGGTATGCACCTGAAAATGCTTGGTAAAAGTATGCAGACTCAATCAGGTAGGTGCCTGACACACCTGCTGAGCCGTAGCCTGGTGCCGTAATGCCCAGGATGCACCCACGGCTCTGGTAGAATGGGCCTTCAGCCTTGAGAGAACCAGAAGCCCAGTAGAACTGTAGGTTTCAAGAATTGGTTCCTCGATCCCCCGAGCCAGGGTGGATTCAGAAGCTTGCGACTGTTTACGCCGACCAGCGACAAGGACAAAGAGTGCATCCGGGTGGCGCAGGAGCGCCATGCGGGAAGTAGAACCTGAGTGCTCTCACCAGAACCAACAGATGCAAATCCTTCTGAAATTGATGGACTGGACGAGGACACAAAGAAGGTGAGGTGATATCCTGATTGATATGAAAGTGGGATACCACCTTAGGGAGAAATTCCGGAATCGGACGCAGAACTACCCTGTCCTGGTGAAGGACCAGGAAGGGAGATTTGTATGAGAGCGTTGCTAGCTCGGAAACTCTCCTAAGAGACGAGACCGTTACTAGAAGGCCACTTCCCGAGAAAAGCGGGAAGGGAGACCTCTTTCAAAGGCTCGAAAGGCGGCATCTGGAGAGCAATTAGAACCTTGTTCAGATCCCAGGGCTCTAACGGCCGCTTGTACGGAGTGCTGAGACGACAAACTCCCCGTAGGAACGTGCGTACCTGAGGAAGTCGTTTCTGAAAAAAATACAGATAGCGCTGAGACTTGTCCCTAAAGGGAACTGAGCGACAACCCTTTTTCCAACCTAGATTGCAGGAAGGAAGGAAACATAGACGATGCAACCGGCCAGGGAGAAACACCCTGCGCCGAGCACCGAGATAAGAATATCTTCCACGTCCTGTGGTCAATCTTGGCGGACGTTGGTATGCTAGCCTGTCTCATGGTGGCAACCACGTCCTGAGGTAATCCTGACGACACTAGGTTCCAGGACTCAATGCCACACCATCAGGTTGAGGGCCGTAGAATTCAAATGGAAGAATGGCCCTTGAGACAGCCAGTCTGATTGGTCTGGTAGTGCCCCCGGTTAGCCTACCGTGAGGCACCACAGAACCGGGAACCACAACATCCTCGGCCAATCTGTAGCGACGAGGATGGCGCGGCCGCAGTCGGTCCTGATCTAGCGCAGCACTCTGGGCAACAATGCCAGAGGTGGCACATAAGGTAGCTGGAACTGCGACCAATGCTGAACTAAGGCGTCTGCCGCCAGAGCTCGATGATTGTGAAACCGTGCCATGAAGCTGGCACATTGTTGTTGTGCCGTGACGCCATTAGATCGACGTCCGGCCTCTGTCAGCGGCGCCAGATCTCCCGAAACCCGTCCGGGTGAAGAGACCATACCCTTTCGGCCACACCCCGGCGACTTAGGAAGTCAGCTTCCTAGTTTTCCACGCCTGGGATGTGAACTGTGGATATGGTGGATGCCGTGTCTTCCACCCACATCAGAACCTGCCGGACTTCCTGGAAGGCTTGCCGGTTGCGCGTTCTTCCTTGGTGGTTGATGTATGCCACCGCTGTGGAGTTGTCCGACTGAAGTCGGATCTGCTTGCTGTCCAGCTGCTGTTGGAAGGTTTGTAGGGCAAGATACACTGCTCTGTGTTCAAGAACATTGATCTGAAGGGTGGACCCTTGCTGAGTCCACGTACCCTGAGCGCTGTGGTGGAGAAAAACTGCTCCCCACCCTGATAGACTCGCGTCTGTCGTAACTATCGCCCAGGATGGGGATAGGAAGGACCTTCTTTTTGACCCTGAGGTGGGAAGAAGCCACCACCGTAGAGATTCCTTGGCCGCCTGAGAAAGAAAGACGACTCTGTTGAGGGAGGTCGACTCCCCGTCCCATTGGCGGAGAATGTCACATTGTAGTGGACGCAGATGAAACTGCGCGAAAAGAACTGCCTCCATTGCTACCATCTTACGTAGGAAGTGCATGAGGCGTCTCAATGTGTGCGACTGGTTCTTAAAGAAGAGATTGCAGCCCGTAGTGAATGCTGTTTGTCTAGCGGAAGCTTGACTATCGCTGAGTATGAAACTCCATGCCTAGATATGTTAGCGATAGGGTCGGGGTCGGATCTGACTTCAAAAAGTTGATGATCCACCCAAAACTCTAGAGAGTCTCCAGCGCAACGTTCGGGCAGTGTCGGCATGTTTCCTAAGAGAGTGCCTTGACAAGTAGATCGTCTAAATATGGGATCACAGAGTGACCCTGAGAGTGCAGGACTGTGACTACTGCTGCCCTGACCTTGGCAAAGACCAGTGGGACTGTCGCTAGCCGGAAGGTAGAGCTACGAACAGAAGGTGTTCGTCTCCTATAACGAAGCGTAGAAACGCTAGTGCTCTGGATCAATCGGCACGTGTGGATAAGCATCCTTGATGCCTAATGATGCTAGGAAATCTCCTTGGGACATTGAGACGATGACATGGCGGAGGGATTCCATCCGGAACCGCCTGGTGTCCACGAGCTTGCTGAGCAGTTTTAGATCCAGAACGGGACGGAACGGCCCGTTCTTATAGGCACCGCAAATAATTTGGGGTAAAAACCGTGACCTTGTTCCTGAAGAGGAACGGGGGTCATCACTCTTTCTGCCTATAGAGTGCACCCTGTTTGCAGAAGAGCAGCGGCTCGGCCGGGAGGTGGAGAAGTTCTGAAGAATCGAGTTGGAGGACGAGAAGTGAGCTCTATCCTGTACCCGTGAGATAGAATGTCTCACACCCAACGGTCATTGACCTATGGCAGCTAAATATCGCCAAGGCGGGTGAGCCTGCTACCGACCGAGGATGCGGAGAGAGGAGGCCGCAAGTCATGAGGAAGCCGCCTTGGAAGCGGGTTTTCAGACTGTCTCTTTTTTGGGCGTGACTGAGCCCGCCAAGAATCTGAGCTCCTCTGATCCTTTTGAGTCCACATTGGACGAGGAAAAATGGGACCTGCCCGAGCCTCGAAAAGACCGAAACCACGACTGCCTCCTGCTCTGTTGGGGTTTGTTGTGTCCGGGCTGAGGAAAGGATGAATCCTTACCCCTGGACTGTTTAATGGTTACATCCAAATGCTCACCAAACAGTCGGCCAGCAGAAAAAGGCAACTGGTTAAGCAACCTTTTTTGGAAGCAGAATCTGCCTTCCATTCACTTAACGAGCAGACCAGGCTCTGCTTAAAAACACGGAGCAGCGGAGGCTACTGCCGTACGGTTCGCAGAGTCTAGGGCAACCTGAATCGCGTAAGAAACAAATGCAGACATTTGAGAGGTTAAGGATGCCACCTGCGGCACAGATGTACGTGTAACCGTGTCAATCTGTGTAAGACAAGCTGAAATAGCTTGGAGTGCCCCAAGGGTGAGAATGCTGGAGCCAACGGTGCGCCGACAGTCTCATAGATGGATTTAGACCAGAGATCCATCTGTCTGTCAGTGGCATCTTTAAGTGCAGCTCCATCTCCCACTGCAACTATGGATCTAGCTACAAGCCTGGAGATTGGAGGATGCCGCTTGGGACACTGGGTCCAGTCCTTGACCACGTCAGGGGGCAGGGATAACGTGTATCCTAAGCCGTTTGGAGAAGCGCATATCTGGATAAGTGTGGTGTTCCTGGACTGCCTCTCTGAAGGCAGAGTGGTCCAGAAAAATACGTGAAGCTGACTCCTCCACTGGAGGAGCTGGGTGAGAAATAACCAACATTCTATTGATGGACGCTATAAGATTATTCACTATGGCGTCACCATTAGGTGTATCCAGATTGAGAGCGGTCTCAGGATCAGAATCCTGAGCCGCTACTTCCGCCTCATTACACAGAGAGTCCTTCTGCTAGGACCCTGATGAAACCGAGGGCCGCTCATAGTGAGCCCGCTTAGGCTGTCTGGGACTGACGTCTGTGCAGAGCCGTGACTCTGGGATGCGTGTGACATTCCCGGAGCTGTTAGTTGTTCACACTGAGGGGGGCCATGGATCAATGATTCAACAGTGCCCATGTTGTGAGAGACATGTCCGGACTGCTAGGCTTCTAGTATCATAGCCATAGTCTCAGAAAATCTGTCAGTAAATACTGCAGACACCGTCCTCATTCTCTGGCCATTAGCAGAGACTCCGGCTGAGTTGGATATAATGGGGGTCTATGTAACCTGCCGGCCGTATAGCCGTACATGCTGTACCGGCTGCATAGAAAAACATGTGGTTCTGCACCTTTGTTTTACACAGAGAATATGCTGATAACTCCTCCGCACAATCCAGGAGGGTATATACAACGTGCGACCAAACAGTGCAATGTATATAGTACAAGCATATCTATAAGTGCACTTCTGCACTAGTGGGGTTAGCACCACAGGTGCTGCTTAACGCCTGTTGCAGCGATTGTGTGACTATCAGAATGCCAGGGTCTTCCACACTTGTCTCTGTATCGTACAGAAACTGACACTAATGGCTGCCGGCGTCCTTGTAGAGAAGGGAGCCGTGGGCGTGCCTGAGAAAGTGCGGGAATCCGGTTTCACAGTGCACACAGTGAGAGGGGTGGAGTATGCAAAACATACTCCAGCTCTCAGCGCTGCTGTGCTATGCAGCGTCACGCCCCTACCCTGACTGTCAGGCCTGTGGGCGGTAACGAAGGGAGACTAGGCCCAGAAGCCGGGGACTCGAGTTAATAAGCGCGGCCGGCATATCAGTGCTGGCCGGCGCGGAAGTCCCCGGCGCACCACAAATCCCAGCGGCGCCTTAAATAAAAATGGCAGCGGCGGTTAGCGCAGTAGTCACCCAATACACTAACACACCCAGCAACGCTGTGGTGTGCGATGGCACTAGTGCGGACAGCGCCGCTGTCCCTGGCGCACTAACACACCCAGCAGTGCTGCCGTGTGTCTGCGCGGTCCCCACAGGGACACAGAGTACCTCCATGTAGCAGGGCCATGTCCCTGAAGATACTCCGCTCCATGTCCAGCAGATACCAGGGGCTGTGGATGGAGCACGGTCTCAGTGCCTGGAGACCGATAGAATCCCACTTCACCCAGAGCCCTGTAAAAAGGGATGGGGAAGGAAGCAGCATGTGGGCTCCAGCCTCCGTACCCGCAATGGGTACCTCCACCTTAACAAACACCTCCGACATGAAGTGGGGTGAGAAGGGAGCATGCTGGGAGCCCTGTATGGGCCCTCTTTTCTTCCATCCGACATAGTCAGCAGCTGCTGCTGACTAAACAGTGGAGCTATGCGTGGATGTGTTGCCTCCTTCGCACAAAGCACAAAACTGGTGAGCCAGTGATCCCACTGGGGGTGTATAGCCAGAAGGGGAGGGGCCTTACACTTTTAAGTGTAATACTTTGTGTGGCCTCCGGAGGCAATAGCTATACACCCAATTGTCTGGGTCTCCCAATTAGGAGCGAAAAAGAAAAGAGAATTTTGTTACTTACCGTAATTTTTTTTTCTTATAGTTCCGTATTGGGAGACCCAGCTCCCATGGTCTGGGTCTCCCAAAGGAACGATAAAGAAAAAGAGAATTTTGTTACTTACCGTAAATTCTTTTTCTTATAGTTCCGTATTGGGAGACCCAGACCATGGGAGCTGGGTCTCCCAAAGGAACGATAAAGAAAGTGGGGCAGTCACATCGCACAGATGATATCACGCCAGCCCCGACAAATCAAATGTCCCACTGAAGATGCCAGAAGGTTAGAGATTTGAGGGCTTCATCTCTAGCTGTCGGGTACCACTGACTCGGATAATGAACTGGAGTTCTGTGAATTAATTCACTCATCTCTGCCAGTGAGCGTCCAATCTCTGCTAGCCTAAAAGCAAAGAATCTTGTGTCCACCTAGTCAATAATAAATCAATATGCCAGACAAGGATCGTACCTCCTGAATATTCATGTAGGCATCTCCGAGCAGGAGGTATGTATGGGAGCTCGGCACTTTCTCTAACAAATCTCTGAAGGGAAGAAAATAGATATGAAGTGACGACTTAGTTTAAATCCGTTTACAATGAATCAGAAATTACGCCGTCTCCCGTAGTCTGACTTAACAGCGCAAACAATTCATAACAAAGTTCTGATTGAAGTTGGAGCTTTACTTCCTCAAAACACATTAAAAGGGTATTCCAAGAATGTAATGAAATGGCGACCATGATGTTATTCAAACTGCAGCCGGTCCGAACCAGGAGGGGCTGCAGACCGAAGACATACAAACCCTAAAGCCTATGTCTTAACTGTCAGAAGAGCTGTATCACACATACTTCAGTCAGCCAGAAGCATGGGTATGATATGGGAAAAAATATATATCGCCCTTGAGGGATATCTCTAGCTCCATCCTCCTCAATGTTTATTATAAGGATGAGGGACATAAATCTCTTCACAGCCCTGCACACGGCAAACTGAGTTATGTGTGATACAGCTCTTATGTCAATTGAAACACAGGAGCTGTATGTCTTAAACCAGTCTTGACATATGATTAGGACCGGGCTGTCATTTCAATTATATTACTGGCATAATTTTATCACATTCTTGTAGAAAGCTTTAAAATTTCTAGATACATAGAACAGAATCGTGGAACCACTACCAGGAGCTAACTGCATTATATAAATACAGAACTCAATAATACAGTATGCAAGTATCTCATAAGCTCTCTCTAGTGACTGCAGGAATGCAATTTTCTCATTTAGTTCTTAATCTTTAATACAAATTGAACTACGACTACTAGAGAGAATATTATACCTACTAATGCTGTTTAGTGGTATTTTTTGCTACCTTATAGCACTACTTTCCATGCTTATACAGCTTTCTTTGTTACTTAGCCATTATCTGGAAGCCTCCGTGATCAGTACTGGTACCTCCCGGGTGTTTTAGGTGGGTGCTACTGGTCTGATGCTTTGTTGCAATGGTGGCAAAGTGTTTTTTGCCGCTTGTCCAGGGGAACGACTATCGCTTAGACATGTGTGAGAGAACAGAATCCATTATGTTCCTATAATGTCTCTCTTATAGCTAATGAAATGTTATGGGATTCAGCTAGCACTGATGAGCGCGGAAGCTTCACATTTCTGTTCACTCCCCTATTGTTCTTATTGATGCATAGTTCGGAGGAGTTATTTCTTTGTTTGAGGTACTATATCTACAGGTTACATGATGTAATAAAAGTAGAAAACTTTCAGTACACCATAAAGCATGTGTGTGCTGCAATGATTTCCCTAGTGCTCATGAAACAAATCTTATTAATTTGGAGTTCAAGAGGCATAGAAGAAGTGTATTTTGCTCACACATGTAACATACAAGGGAGTGCACTGACATCTGTTTAGGGATGGCGGTGGCATCTCGATAATGGAAAAGCAATTTTTATTTCATTTGGTGGCAACAGAAATATCAGTAGTGATAATATCTTCAATCATAAACAATAAACCCTTCACTTTCTGGCTTAAAAGTACTTTACTGTAGAAATGCTCAGTGGAAGACCCCTGTAATAGAGACACATGGGTACATCACCTATAGCAGCCGATGTAGAGCTTCTTATCTTTCCTGTGCTGGAGATAAATGTCAGCCATTTTTTCCTTGGTCTGGACAAAGTATGGTTGCTCTGGAGAAACGTTTCGGAGCATTGACAAAGCTTGTTCCACATCCCCATGAGACAGGGCCAGCTCAGCGTTCGCGATCATGAGGCGCAGTTCCTCCGCCGTCCCGGAGAATTCATTGATTGCATCTTGTAACACTTTGGCAGCTTCGTGCTGTACATGTACAAAGAGATTGTAAAAGGAAAAGTGGGAAAGGTTTATTATAAGGGTCAGGATAGATACAACACACTTGCTAGAAGAAAAGAATACTCTATGTTGCCGTTTGGTTTAATTCGACTGAAAGGCAATGACCACTCCGAGCAAGTCATGGGTACCATCACCGTGGATGGTGAATGAAAATGAGGAGGCAAAATTGGCACAATAGCTTCTTCACTGTTCTTGCTTGTGCAGCAATGCTCCCAGATGTCTGTTTTTCCCAAAAAACAAGTAAATAAGTTATACACTAGTGATGCTTATCGAGTGCCGGAACGATCTGCACTAGAATCCCCAATGATCAAGAACGGAAATCAAGCATTCTCATCTCCGCTTTTTTCATTTTCTATGGTACTGCCGAACACTGTCAAGTACTGAGGTCAGGGATTGCCCTTAACTCAGGAGGGGTGAATGTCCTAACAAGTCGGACCCTCAGCAATAAGGCTGCTTTCACACATCAGTTTTTTGGCATCAGGCACGATCCGGTGAAAAAACTGATGCGATGGATCCGGCGAAAAAATGGATCAGTTGCATCAGTTTTTTCCATCAGTTCCTTCAGTTTTTTTTTTACAGATCCGGTGTGATACTGAGCATACTCAGTTCAAAAAAACAAATCTGACGGCCGGATCCGTTTTTTGCCGCATTACGCCGGATCCGGCATCCATAGGCTTCTATTATAAAACATGCCTTATGGCCCAATCCGTTTTTTTTTTGCCGGACACAAACGTTCACTTCAACGTTTCATCCGGCTGCCGGCCAAGTAAATTTTGACAGATCCGGCAAAAACCGGATGAAACGCAAGGCCATCCGGCACAATCCGGCGCTAATGAAAGTCTATGGGGGAAAAAACAGACCCGGCAGCAACAGACGCCGGATCCGTTTTTTCATATTTTTGTCGGATTGTGCCTGATGGCAAAAAACTGATGTGTGAAAGCAGCCTAAACAAATTACTCTGCACTGCCCGGGTTCAGCTGTTTAGGGAATGAGAAACTGAAGGAGATCCTCCATTCTCATGATCTGTGCGAGTAACATAAAGTGATGACACATCTCAGCTTGGTTTGACCACTTTATGACAAACATTTAAACAGCACATTTTTATATATTTTAGTTTATATTTTTTAGGTGCTTTAATTCAGAACAGAACAGTGAGGGTCTGGGCCCTGAGACCCCACCAATCGATCATAAGACTAAATAAGAAGTGTGCAGCTCAGGAGACGTAAGTGCCTAAACAGCAAAGTACAGATTCACTACAAAGTCATAGGGACACACAAAGTGGGGGTATGGATGTAATAGAAATGCTGACTTTTTATGGCCTCCATACTCCACCATGTGTACATGTGCCACCCCTGCAGCAGTCGGACTGCTCGGATCCGCAGGTTTTGCTGTGGCTCGAGGGTCCCCGGACCCAGCGCTCAGCGGCTACTCAAATAAAAGGGGGGAATATTTACAAGGGGATAGTTCGTGACGCCACCCATAGTGTGCGGTAAGGGAGTACCGCCGCTGCCGATGGGAGTACCCGGGGTGGATGGAGCGGGTCAGCAAGATGGTAGTCCCTCCACGGGTAGGGAAGGCCCCGGGGCTCCGTAGGGATGGTGAATGGGATGGTGGAGGTGATTTGGGCAGGTCAGGACCCGGGGAGGCAAGTGTACTCCCTCAGGCGGTCAATAATCAGACTCTGACACAGAAGTAAACCAAATTTCTGGGTGCCGCTGCCACTCTGGGGAGCCCGTCCGGGTGTCCGTCTCCACTGGTATTGCTTAGTGGTCCGGAGCCTGCCTCCAAGCACAATTGTGTAGATGTTCCTGAGTGACCCTTCGGCCTGAAGCTGTCGGGGTCCCGCTCCCTATAGTAATATAGGGTAGCTGTGCTCTCGATGGCTGACACTTGAGATTTCAGTGGGCCGCATAAGCTGGAAAGCCCTATCCCCCTTGTTGTGTTGGTGCCTTGGATCTCTGAGCTCTTGTGGAAAGTTCATAAAGAGACTATCCTCCACAGGTGAATTATCAGGTTGCATGAAGCTACTCCCTGATCTAGGGTCTTGTACCCCGCCATGCTCTGTACCAATCCGGTTACTGGACTTCTAATACCGACCGTTCTCCAAAACTAAGTCTGCTACACCTCCTCCAATACCCTCCGACTGGGTTTCCGACTCCTCTGCTCCCAGACCACCGTCTGCGACCCAACCAAGGTCACACAGGGAGCTACAACTCCCTCAGCTCCTCACTCTTCGAGGGCTACTACTGATCTGACTTACTCCCTCCCACCAGTCTGCCTGACCCCTAGGTGTGTGGCCCTTTTCCAGCTAGACCACCCACTGGTGTGCCTGACAGGGTGTGGTGTGGTTAGGATTTGAGTGCTGATGGAAGCAATCCAAGTGTGTAGGAACCCAGAACCATGGAGGGTGGGTTCTGCACCATAAGAGACAGAGGTGCAGTTCCCTGTGACACCCTGATAGAGTCAGGGGCCTCACATACACTCACATACACGCTCAGAAAGAAGTAGTGCGCTCCTATGACTTTCTACTGACTGACGTCTGTCTCCTGAGCTGCGTGCTTAAAGAGGTCTTTTGACTGATTAGTTGGGGTCTCAGGACCTGGACCACCACCGATCTGCTCAGAATTAAAGGACCTAAAACATATGATAAAAATATACATAAGTTTACTTACTCTTTAAATGTTCTAATAAAGCTTTCCTTTACTCCTCAGGTGTACAGTTCTCAATAATGGATTGCACAGATCTGTGAGGTTCTCTGTGCACTTGCAAACCGGCAAAATTGGCCTAACTATCTGATAGTGATCTCGCCATGTTATCTTACTGATTCCTTCAACTACTCCAAAATGTTCTAGATCCTTAAAAGATATTCTGGTATGTAGCCATTATGTACCACCTCCATCACGGTTCATATTTACTTCACAAGACCCAGAATGGGTCAGCTTTCCTAATCTCACCTGTGGAGCTTGTCCCCAAAATTGATCAGGTTATGGAATGTTTGGACTCCAATTCTAAGAAATGTAAAATTGTTCATGATATAAATTGCAATTCCATTGGGAATATTTACTGGGCTATTTGCCCATATAATAATATTATCTATGTAGGGCTAACACTGCAAAAAATTAGGGTCAAGACCCTTGACCCTTGAGCACATTTGAGACATTAAAAAATGCTGCAAAGCTTAATGAGTCCGATAAAATTGAGGCACTTTAAATTTACCCAAAACATTTTAAAGAGCACAATTGCAATTGGGGCCTTCTACGCTTTAGAGGAATTGACAAAATCCATTTAGGTGCCAGAGGTGGAAATATCAAGAAATTACTGGCACAAAAAGGAGGCCAAATAGATGACTGTTTTGGATACCATCAAACCCAAGGGGTTAAAGAATTGGATCAGCTCTAAATCTTTTCTATGTTAGGATTCTTCACGTTGCGGTGGGTGGGGATGGGCGGATTCGGTTGTCTTTCTTGCATTGCCTCTTATGTTGTCTTTGGTCTTGATTACCTATATATGTCTTTCAGGCTGAATTTTGGAGCTGATGAGAAAAATATACCTCATAACCATAACTTCTTATATTAAAGGACACGGGTACCCACAATGGGGCACTACCCGTGCCTAGCACATACTCCAAAACTTATGACAAAACAAGAGAATCCAGAGTAATAAAGTGCAAAGCATATAACAATGTTTATTAATATATGAAATAGACAGAGACACACAAAGGAAAAGAAGGGAATTTTGTTTACTTACCGTAAATTCCTTTTCTTCTAGCTCCAATTGGGAGACCCAGACAATTGGGTGTATAGGCTATGCCTCCGGAGGCCGCACAAAGTATTACACTAAAAGTGTAAAGCCCCTCCCCTTCTGCCTATACACCCCCCGTGCTCCCACGGGCTCCTCAGTTTTGGTGCAAAAGCAAGAAGGAGGAAAAAAATTATAAACTGGTTTAAAGTAAATTCAATCCGAAGGAATATCGGAGAACTGAAACCATTCAACATGAACAACATGTGTACACAAAAAAACAGGGGCGGGTGCTGGGTCTCCCAATTGGAGCTAGAAGAAAAGGAATTTACGGTAAACAAAATTCCCTTCTTCTTTGTCGCTCCATTGGGAGACCCAGACAATTGGGACGTCCAAAAGCAGTCCCTGGGTGGGTAAATAATACCTCATAATAGAGCCGTAACGGCTCCGTCCTACAGGTGGGCAACCGCCGCCTGAAGGACTCGCCTACCTAGGCTGGCATCCGCCGAAGCATAGGTATGCACCTGATAGTGTTTCGTGAAAGTGTGCAGGCTCGACCAGGTAGCCGCCTGACACACCTGTTGAGCCGTAGCCTGGTGCCTCAAAGCCCAGGACGCACCCACGGCTCTGGTAGAATGGGCCTTGAGCCCTGAGGGAACCGGAAGCCCAGCAGAACGGTAAGCTTCGAGAATTGGTTCCTTGATCCACCGAGCCAGGGTTGATTTGGAAGCCTGTGACCCTTTACGCTGGCCGGCGACAAGGACAAAGAGTGCATCCGAGCGGCGCAGGGGCGCCGTACGAGAAATGTAGAGTCTGAGTGCTCTCACCAGATCTAACAAGTGCAAATCCTTTTCACATTGGTGAATTGGATGAGGGCAAAAAGAGGGTAAGGAGATATCCTGATTGAGATGAAAAGGGGATACCACCTTAGGTAAAAATTCCGGAACCGGACGCAGAACCACCTTGTCCTGGTGAAACACCAGGAAAGGAGCTTTGCATGACAATGCTGCTAGCTCAGACACTCTCCGAAGTGAAGTGACTGCTACTTCCTAGCCTGTCTCATAGTGGCAATGACCTCTTGAGATAATCCTGAAGACGCTAAGATCCAGGACTCAATGGCCACACAGTCAGGTTGAGGGCCGCAGAATTCAGATGGAAAAAACGGCCTTTGAGACAGCAAGTCTGGTCGGTCTGGTAGTGCCCACGGTTGGCCGACCGTGAGATGCCACCGATCCGGGTACCACGACCTCCTCGGCCAGTCTGGAGCGACGAGGATGGCGCGGCGGCAGTCGGTCCTGATCTTGCGTAACACTCTGGGCAACAGTGCCAGCGGAGGAAACACATAAGGGAGTTGAAACTGCGACCAATCCTGAACTAAGGCGTCTGCCGCCAGAGCTCTGTGATCGTGAGAACGTGCCATGAATGCCGTGACCTTGTTGTTGTGCCGGGACGCCATTAGGTCGACGTCCGGCATCCCCCAGCGGCAACAGATCTCCTGTAACACGTCCGGGTGAAGGGACCATTCCCCTGCGTCCATGCCCTGGCGACTGAGAAAATCTGCTTCCCAGTTTTCCACGCCCGGGATGTGAACTGCGGAGATGGTGGAGGCCGTGGCTTCCACCCACATCAAAATCCGCCGGACCTCCTGGAAGGCTTGCCGACTGCGTGTTCCTCATTGGTGGTTGATGTAAGCCACCGCTGTGGAGTTGTCCGACTGAATTCGGATCTGCTTGCCTTCCAGCCACTGCTGGAACGCTTTTAGGGCTAGATACACTGCCCTGATCTCCAGAACATTGATCTGAAGTGAGGACTCTTGCAGAGTCCACGTACCCTGAGCCCTGTGGTGGAGAAAAACTGCTCCCCACCCTGACAGACTCGCGTCCGTCGTGACCACCGCCCAGGATGGGGGTAGGAAGGATTTCCCCTTCGATAATGAAGTGGGAAGAAGCCACCACCGAAGGGAAGCTTTGGTTGCCTGAGAGAGGGAGACGTTCCTGTCGAGGGACGTCGGCTTCCTGTCCCATATGCGTAGGATGTCCCATTGAAGAGGACGCAGGTGAAACTGCGCGAACGGGACTGCCTCCATTGCTGCCACCATCTTCCCCAGGAAGTGCATGAGGCGCCTCAAGGGGTGTGATTGACCTTGAAGGAGAGATTGCACCCCCGTCTGCAGTGAGCGCTGCTTGTTCAGCGGAAGCTTCACTATCGCTGAGAGGGTATGAAACTCCATGCCAAGATATGCCAGCGATTGGGCCGGTGTCAGATTTGACTTTGGAAAATTGATGATCCACCCGAAACTCTGGAGAGTCTCCAGAGTCGCGGTGAGGCTGTGCTGGCATGCCTCTTGAGAGGGAGCCTTGACCAGCAGATCGTCTAAGTAAGGGATCACCGAGTGACCCTGAGAGTGGAGGACCGCAACTACTGCAGCCATGGCCTTGGTGAAAACCCGTGGGGCTGTCGCCAGGCCGAACGGCAGTGCCACGAACTGCAGGTGTTCGTCTCCTATGGCGAAGCGCAGGAAGCGCTGATGCTCTGGAGCAATCGGTACGTGGAGATAAGCATCTTTGATATCGATCGATGCAAGGAAATCTCCTTGGGACATTGAGGCGATGACGGAGCGGAGGGATTCCATCCGGAACCGCCTGGTCTTTACGTGTTTGTTGAGCAGTTTTAGGTCCAGGACAGGACGGAAAGACCCGTGCTCCTTTGGAACCACAAACAGGTTGGAGTAAAAACCGTGACCCTGTTGCTGAAGAGGAACAGGGACCACCACTCCTTCTGTCTTCAGAGTGCCCAGCTCCTGCAGAAGAGCATCGGCTCGCTCGGGAGGCGGAGATGTTCTGAAAAATCGAGTCAGAGGACGAGAGCCGAACTCTATCCTGTAACCGTGAGACAGAATGTCTCTGACTTAGACCGCCATGGATCGGAGTTCCTCTGATCCTTCTGAGGCCTTTTGTACGAGGAGAATTGGGACCTGCCCGCACCCCGAAAGGACCAAAACCTCGACTGTCCCCTCCTCTGTTGGGGTAATTTTGGTTTGGCCTGGGGTAAGGATGTTTCCTTTCCCATGGATTGTTTGATGATTTCATCCAGCCTCTCACCAAACAAACGGTCGCCAGAAAATGGCAAACCGGTTAAGCACTTTTTGGAAGCCGAATCTGCCTTCCATTCCCGTAGCCACAAGGCTCTGCGTATTGCCACCGAATTGTCGGCTGCAACCGCCGTAGGCTCGCAGAGTCCAGGACAGCATTAATAGCGTAGGACGCAAATGCCGACGTTTGAGAAGTTATGGACGCCACTTGCGGCGCAGACGTACGTGTGAGTGCGTCAATTTGCGCTTGACCCGCTGCAATAGCTTGGAGTGCCCATACGGCTGCGAATGCTGGAGCAAAAGACGCGCCGATAGCTTCATAGATGGATTTCAACCAGAGCTCCATCTGTCTGTCAGTGGCATCCTTGAGTGAAGCCCCATCTTCAACAGCAACTATGGATCTAGCCGCCAGTCTGGAGATTGGAGGATCCACCTTGGGACACTGAGTCCCGCCCTTGACCACGTCCGGGGGGAAGGGATAACGTGTATCCTTAAGGCGCTTGGAAAAAACGCTTATCTGGACAAACTCGCTATTTCTGGACTGTCTCTCTGAAGTCGGAGTGATCCAGAAACATACTCGTTGTACGCTTGGGGAACCTGAAACGGAATTTCTCCTGCTGAGAGGCTGACTCCTCCACTGGAGGAGCCGAGGGAGAAATATCCAACATTTGATGTATGGACGCGATAAGATCATTCACTATGGCGTCACCATCAGAAGTATCAAGGTTGAGAGCGGCCTCAGGATCCGAATCCTGATCAGCTACCTCCGCTTCATCATACAGAGAGTCCTCCTTCTGAGACCCTGAACAATGTGATGAGGTCGAGGGGATTTCCCAGCGAGCTCGCTTAGGCGGTCTGGGGTTGCGGTCCGTGTCAGAGACCTCACCCTGGGATCTATGAGACACCCCGGGGGAACATTGTTGTTCCAACTGAGGGGAACCAGGGGGCAATGATTCCACAGTGCCCATGGTCTGAGATACCGGTCTGGACTGCAAAGCTTCTAGAATCTTAGCTATAGTTTCAGAAAGTCTGTCAGTAAAAACTGCAAACTCCGTCCCTGTCACCTGGACAGTGTTAGCTGGTGGTTCCCCCTGGGCCCCCCTTAGCAGAGGCTCTGGCTGAGCAAGTGCCACAGGGGCCGAGCAGTGCACACAATGAGGGTCAGTGGAACCTGCCGGTAGCGAGGTCGTACATGCGGCGCAGGCAGCATAGTAAGCCTGTGTTTTGGCACCCCTGCCTCTTGTGGGTGCCATGCTGTTGTCTCCCCTGAGCAACACAATAGGGTATATAGCCAGAAAACCACCGTGCACCATACAGTGTAAAGTATAGCTTATAAACATATAATCTATAATTACACTTCTGCACAAGTGGGGCCAGCACCTCAGGTGCTGATTACCGCCCGCTTAAAGCGGTTGTGTGGCCACCAGCATCCCTGCCTGGGTCCCCCAGAGCTTGTCTCCCCTCTGCAGCGTCAGGGGAGCTGACAGGAATGGCTGCCGGCGTCCTGAGGAGAGGAGGGAGCCGTGGGCGTGACCCAGAAAGTGCGGGAACTGGTGCCCCACTGTGCACAGTGAGGGGGGTGGAGTATGCAAAGCATGCTCCAGCCCTCAGTGCTGCCGTCCTGTACAGCGTCCCGCCCTTCACCTGACTGGCAGGGCTGGGGGCGGGAAGAAAAAGAGACTAGGCCGCAAAAGCCGGGGACTCGAGTTATAAGCGCGGCCGCCGTATAAGCGCGGTCAGCGCGGAAGTCCCCGGCGCACTAACAGTCCCAGCCGCGCCGCAGTGATAACAATGGCAGCGGCGGTCAGCGCGGCAGTCCCCATACACTAACACACTCAGCGACGCTGCAGTGTGTAATGGCACAAACGCAGTCAGCGCCGCGGTCCCCGGTGCACTAGCACACCCAGCAATGCTGGAGTGTTGCTGTGCGCGGTCCCCACGGGGACACAGAGTACCTCAAAGTAGCAGGGCCATGTCCCTGAACGATACTCGGCTCCTATCCAGCAGAGTCCTCAGGAGCTGTGGATGGAGCACGGTCTCATGTGCCTGGAGACCGATAGGATCCCACTTCACCCAGAGCCCTAAGGGGGATGGGGAAGGAAAACAGCATGTGGGCTCCAGCCTCCGTACCCGCAATGGATACCTCAACCTTAACAACACCGCCGACAAGAGTGGGGTGAGAAGGGAGCATGCTGGGGGCCCTGTTATGGGCCCTCTTTTCTTCCATCCGACATAGTCAGCAGCTGCTGCTGACTAAGCTGTGGAGCTATGCGTGCATGTCTGCCTCCTTCGCACAAAGCAAAAAAACTGAGGAGCCCGTGGGAGCACGGGGGGTGTATAGGCAGAAGGGGAGGGGCTTTACACTTTTAGTGTAATACTTTGTGCGGCCTCCGGAGGCATAGCCTATACACCCAATTGTCTGGGTCTCCCAATGGAGCGACAAAGAAATGGCCATTATAAAACACCATAAAAACACCAATGGGGGGATATAACCCTATAATGGAACAAGGGGATGACTACAAAAGTGCACAAAAATAACCCAAGTTAATATAGAGTCAAATAGATGTTATCTGCAAAGTACTGCAAGTAAAATATAGATGTCACATCCTCCCTGATGAAGCGTTGTCCACAGGGGTATCAACTGATCTTCGAAACGTACATTGGAGGTTTAGGGGGCTTATCTACATGGGGGGTCCCCTCCATTGGGACCTGTGGTTTTTGCACTTAGTGTTTCGACCAGGGGTACTCAGATCCGGGCCACGGGGTCACTTCTGTGGGTATCACGGTGGCGTGACCCGGTCTGTGATCCCAGGCTCCACAGTAAAAGGGGATTTGGTAAGGGAGATTGTCTGTGACGCCACCCACGGTTGTGGTGATTGTGTGGACACCACCGCTGCTCTGGACGGGGATCCTGGGAGCGGTGAGAGGGAGCAGCTTTGTTGTTATTTCTCCCCTCCGTGGGTAGGGGGGTTGGTTGTCCCGGGGCCCGGTGAGGTAGGTGGATGGTTGCAGGCGGGTTATGGGGTCTGGTGAGGTGCAGGGTCGCGGGGGCAGCGCGGTGCCGCACGGCACGGTGGTACTCACTCAGCCAGTAATGATGATGACACAGTTCTCAGTAAAACACACGGCTGGATGGACGGGTCCCACAGACGGCTGCGGTTGTTGTTTCTCCCCTGACCCAGTTTGGTGGTGTAAGTTTTTTCTTTCACCTCCGTGCACACTCCTCCTGTGTTCCGGTTTCCAGCTGGCTCCCCGGTTCAGTACAGGTGGGCCACCGCCCAGCCCCGGCTACCTACGGTTCCACTAAATGTCTTCCCGGCTCCCTGCAGACGGCCACTACCGTCTGCCTGACTTTCTGTACGAGGGCCCTAAGCTCCGACCTAGGCCCCTGGCTATGTCTGCCTCTCTGCAGACCTCCTCTCTCTTCCTCTGCCTGAACTTGACTGGGCTTGTTTCCTGCCTCAGGCCAGCCAAACTCCTGGGTGGGCGTCTCCAATCCTGACTCTGCCCACCTGGTGTGTCTGTCTGAGCCCGAGGCAGAAAGCAGGTCACTTTGGGGATGTCTGCTGTGAACTGCTGGGGGTGGGGGTATGTGTGTGTTATTATCTGTGGCCCCTGGCATGTCCAGGGCGCCACATTCCCCCTTAGCAAAATGCAGACCGTCCGCGGGCTGCCCGTCCAACACCGGTTTTATTTTTCTTTTAACTGCAAAAAGAATAAAACGTTTTAAACATTTTCACACATGCATTTTCAATCTTCCCACAACGGGATGCACATTACTTTAACGTTGCAACAACAATTAACACTTTTAATAATGGCAATGTAACGGGTCCTTTAGTCACCCACCCAAACAACCTGGCCCTGATGCTGCCCCTAAGAAATGGGCAGCACCCCTTGACCCCAGTCCAGAACCAAGCTGCCCAGACAGTTAACGGGATGGGTGCTTCGCTGCCGTTGCGGCCGGGCGGACTGCCGGAGCCGTCGTCATCTCCATCGCGGCCGCTGGGATGGAAGCCGGGACCGGTGGCAGGGCGTTGACAAAGGTAAGACCTGGTGACCCCAGGTCTGGGCCCTCCCTCGCAGATGCTGCGAGCTCCGCTACCGGTGACAGGGGTAACGGGTCGGTCGGGGCGTTGGCCGCGAGCACGGGCACCGAGGTTTCAGCGGTGCCGGACGGACGGGACATCTCGTGCAGCGGTGTTCCAGGAACCAAACACTGGCAGAGTCCTGGCGTCCCTGCTTCCACAGCCGCGGTTCACATGCGGCCGGACGCCATCCCGTCCCCCTTTAGCCTCTTTTTAGCACTTCCTTCTTCAGGGGGCGGGGCTCCACTTTCGCGCCTTTCCTGCTCGGGGAAGACGCTCGAGCGGGAAATTTTTCGCGCCCAAGATGGCGGCTTACCAAAACTTTCGGCCGGACACCTCCGGCGGTAACAAGGCGCACCTCTACCAAACGGCAGAGCGGTAGGATCCTGTTTGTGACGCCAAATGTTTGGCCCAGGGACCAGGGGTACTCAGATCCGGTCCACGGGGTCACTTCTGTGGGTATCACGGTGGCGTGACCTGGTCTGTGATCCCAGACTCCACAGTAAAAGGGGATTTGGTAAGGGAGATTGTCCGTGACGCCACCCACAGTTGTGGTGATTGTGTGGACACCACCGCTGCTCTGGACGGGGATCCCGGGAGCGGTGACAGGGAGCAGCTTTGTTGTTATTTCTCCCCTCCGTGGGTAGGGGGGTTGGTTGTCCCGGGGCCCGGTGAGGTAGGTGGATGGGTAGCAGGCGGGTTATGGGGCCTGGTGAGGTGCAGGGTCGCGGGGGCAGCGCGGTGCCGCACGGCACGGTGGTACTCACTCAGCCGGTAATGATGATGACACAGTTCTCAGTAAAACACACGGCTGGATGGGCGGGTCCCACAGACGGCTGCGGTTGTTGTTTCTCCCCTGACCCAGTTTGGTGGTGTAAGTCCTTTCTTTCACCTCCGTGCACACTCCTTCTGCGTTCCGGTTTCCAGCTGGCTCCCCGGTTCAGTAGAGGTGGGCCACCGCCCAGCCCCGGCTACCTACGGTTCCACCAACTGTATTCCCGGCTCCCTGCAGACGGCCACTACCGTCTGCCTGACTTTCTGTACGAGGGCCCTAAGCTCCGACCTAGGCCCCTGGCTATGTCTGCCTCTCTACAGACCTCCTCTCTCTTCCTCTGCCTGAACTTGACTGGGCTTCTTTCCTGCCTCAGGCCAGCCAAACTCCTGGGTGGACGTCTCCAATCCTGACTCTGCCCACCTGGTGTGTCTGTCTGAGCCCGAGGCAGAAAGCAGGTCACTTTGGGGATGTCTGCTGTGAACTGCTGGGGGTGGGGGTGTGTGTGTGTTGTTATCTGTGGCCCCTGGCTTGTCCAGGGCGCCACATTAGCACTTTACAATTTTCTATTCACCATCAGCTGCTATACCTGCATTGTACTGGTTAAAAATACCAGCTAGGATGTGACATCTATATTTTACTTGCAGTACTTTGCAGGTAACATCTATTTGACTCTATATTAACTTGGGTTATTTTTGTACACTTTTGTAGTCATCCCCTTGTTCCATCTTGGGGTTATATCCCCCCATTGGTGTTTTTATGGTGTTGTCTAATGAGCATTTTTCCTTTGTGTGTCTCTGTCTATTTCATATATTAATAAACATTGTTATATGCTTTGCACTTTATTACTCTGGATTATCTTGTTTTTTTCATGAATTTTGGAGCTTCCATCTTTTCAAGGTTGGGATCATCAGCACTGCATTTCTGTTTTTTCGGTGACTTCTGAATATATACATTGCCTTCATGTTCGTTCTTTATGTATTTTGGACTGTAATGGAGGTTGATTAGGTTTAACAAATGTATTATTTTTTTTTACCGTATTTTTCGCTTTATAAGACGCACTTTTGTTCCCCCAAATTTTGGGGGAAAGTAGGGGGTGCGTCTTATAAGCCGAATATACGGGGGGGGAGGGTGTATATATATATATATATATATATATATATATATATATATATATATATATATATATATATATATATATATATATATATATATATATATATATATATATATATATATATACACACACACACACACACACACTGCAGGGTCCACTCTGGAGCGCTGCTGGGGGCAGGTGAAGCTGCGGGCTGCAGCCTTTGATCTCTTGCTCCCACTCCCGCTTATATAATATGCACAGCCGCTGTCCACCACGATGGTGCTGAAATCGCACCGCAGTGACGGGCTGGGGCAGCGGTGCATATTATATGTCCCTGCGTCCCACTGTGATCGCACATGGCCCCCCCCCCTGTGTTAGATATGGCCCCCATGCTGCTGCTCATTCTAAAATAAAAAAGCTTTACTTACCTCCTCCAGCGTTTCTCCCCGGTGTACCTGCTTCCACTGTGATCAGGCACGCAGAGATGATCTCACTCTGCTGAGCCGATCACATGACCAGCAGCAAGAACCAGGTGCAGGAACAGAAGCACGGAGGGAGACAGGAGGGAGATCAGTGCTTGAGGAGGTAAGGAAAGAGTGTTTTATTTTACTATGGGCAGCAGCCTGGGGGCGATATCTAACACAGGGGAACGTGTGCAATCCATAGGGGACCATAGGTAGCACAGGGGAGCATATGCAATCCATAGGGGGCCATAGGCAGCACAGGGGAACGTATGCAATCCATAGGGTACCATAGGCAGCACAGGGGAACGTATGCAATCCATAGGGGGCCATAGGCAGCACAGGGGAACGTATGCAATCCATAGGGGGCCATAGGCAGCACAGGGGAACGTGTGCCAGCACAAGGGGGCTATATTCAATATAAGGGAGCCATATCCAGATGAGGGGGCTAATTTTAGGATGGGGGGCTATGAGGGACATATTCCCTATATAATTTGTTAGACGGACACTGGCATTATAAGATGGACCCCATTTAACATTAAAAAAAAAAGAGAATTTTGTTTACTTACCGTAAATTCTTTTTCTTATAGTTCCGTATTGGGAGACCCAGACAATAGGTGTTTAGCTTCTGCCTCCGGAGGACACACAAAGTACTGCACTTAAAAGTGTAGCTCCTCCCTCTGAGCTTATACACCCCCTGGAGAACCAGATCTAGCCAGTATAGTGCAAAAGCTGAAGGAGAATAGCCACCCACAAGTAAAACAGAGCAAGAACCGGAACAACCGGAGACTCTGTCCACGACAACAGCCGGTGATAACACGCGGAACAAGAAATTGCCAACAGGCAACAGGGAGGGAGCTGGGTCTCCCAATACGGAACTATAAGAAAAAGAATTTACGGTAAGTAAACAAAATTCTCTTTTTCTTTATCGTTCCTATGGGAGACCCAGACAATGGGACGTCTCAAAGCAGTCCATGGGTGGGAATAAACAGAAAAACTAAGAAGTAGGCGGAGCCCAACTTCACAAATGGGTGACAGCCGCCTGAAGGATGCGTCTGCCCAAGCTCGCATCTGCCGAAGCATGAGCATGCACTTGGTAGTGCTTTGAAAAGGTAGCCGCACGGCAAGTCGCATGGCGATTTTGGATGATTTGTGACCTTTTCTTTATTTTTTAAACTTTTCAAATAAAGCATGAAGATTTTTATTCATTCATATTGGTGCTGAGTCCAACTCATTTTCTATTACCGTTTACTCTGAAGCCGGACCTGCCTGTCCGCAGGACTACGTGCATCAACCGCAGACTGGAGGACCTTACATGGGTGAGCTGAATACCTTTTTTTTCCTCTACCTCCTTTGAAAAGGTATGCAGGCTAGTCCAAGTGGCAGCCTGACAGACTTGTTGAGCCGTAGCCTGGTGCCTTAAAAGCCCAAGAGGCACCGACAGCTCTGGTCGAGTGTGCCTTGATCCCCGGCGGGGGAGGCACCTGAGAACACTGGTAGGCATCCGAAATGGTCGACCTAATCCAACGGGCTAAGGTCGGCTTAGAAGCAGAGAGGCCCTTGCGCCGACCTGTGGTTAGCACAAAAAGAGAGGTGCACCGCCTAAGAGCAGCGGTGCGAGACACATAGATCCGGAGAGCACGCACCAGATCCAGAGTATGCAACGCTTTTTCAAAGCGATGAACAGGAGCCGGACAAAAGGAAGGTAGGGTAATGTCCTAGTTAAGGTGGAAAGGAGAGACCACCTTAGGAAGAAAGTCCGGAGTCGGACGGAGAACCACCTTGTCTTGATGAAAAACCAAAAAAGGTGACTCCGAAGAGAGCGCAGCCAAATCGGAGACTCTCCTGAGGGAAGTTATGGCCACTAGAAATACCACTTTCTGTGAAAGACGAAACAAAGAAACCTCCCTAAGAGGCTCAAAGGGGGGTTTCTGCAAAACCGTGAGAACCAAATTGAGGTCCCAGGGATCCAAGGGCCGCCGGTAAGGTGGAATGATGTGAGAGGCGCCGCCCTGCATGAAGGTGCGGACCTGAGCCAGCCGGGCGATACGCCGCTGGAACAGCACTGACAGAGCCGAGACTAGTCCCTGAGAGAGTTGAGGGACAGTCCTAGCTGCAGACCGGACTGTAGAAAGGACAGAAGGGTCGGCAAGGAAAAAGGCCAAGGAGGATGGCCGGAAGAGCGACACCAGGACAGGAAAATTTTCCAAGTCCTGTGATAGATCTTGGCGGAGGAAGACTTACGGGCTCGAGTCATAGTGGAGATGACTTCAGGAGGGATACCAGAAGCCGTCAAGATCCAGGACTCAAGAGCCACGCCGTCAATCTGAGAGCCGCAGAATTCTGGCGGAAAAACGGACCTTGTGAGAGAAGGTCTGGACGGTCCGGAAGATGCCACGGCACCTCTACGGACAGATGGAGCAGGTCTGGGTACCAAGCTCGCCTGGGCCAGTCCGGAGCAATGAGGATGACTCGACGGCCCTCCATTCTGATCTTGCGCAGGACTCTGGGCAAGAGAGCTAGAGGGGGAAACACGTAGGACAGACGAAACTGGGACCAGTCTTGAACCAGAGCATCCGCGGCGAATGCCTGAGGATCGTGGGAGCGAGCCACGTAAACGGGAACTTTGTTGTTGTGACGGGATGCCATTAGGTCCACGTCCGGAGTGCCCCATTTGCGGCAGATTGACTGAAAAACTGCCGGGTGCAGGGACCACTCGCCACTGTCCACGGTTTGACGGCTGAGATAATCTGCCTCCCAGTTTTCCACGCCTGGAATGTGGACTGCGGATATGGTGGACTTGGAGTCCTCCGCCCATTGAAGGATGCGTTGTACCTCCAACATTGCCAGGCGGCTGCGTGTCCCGCCTTGGTGATTGATGTAGGCAACCGCTGTTGCGTTGTCTGACTGGACTCGGATGTGCTTGCCCGCCAACAGGTGGTGAAAAGCTAGGAGAGCCAGAAGCACGGCTCTGGTTTCCAGCACATTGATCGAAAGGGCTGACTCGGACGGAGTCCAAGTGCGCTGCGCTCGGTGGTGGAGACATACCGCTCCCCAGCCGGATAGATTGGCATCCGTGGTGAGGATCACCCAGGACGGGGTCAGAAAGGAGCGCCCCTGAGACAGAGAGAGGGGCCGAAGCCACCACTGAAGAGAGCTCCTGGTCTGTGGCGACAGAGCCACTAACCTGTGCAAGGAGGAAGGCCGCTTGTCCCAACAGCGGAGAATGTCCAGCTGCAGGGGACGCAGATGGAACTGGGCAAAGGGAACAGCCTCCATTGACGCCACCATCTGACCCAGCACCTGCATCAGGCGCCTGAAAGAATAACGGCGGGGCCTCAGCAGAGAGCGCACCGCCAGTTGGAGGGACTGCTGTTTGATTAAGGGCAACTTCACAAGTGCCGGCAAAGTCTCGAACTGCATCCCTAGGTACGTGAGACTCTGGGTCGGAGTCAGAGTGGATTTGGGAAGATTGACAAGCCACCCGAATTGGGCTAGAGTGGCGAGAGTGAGCGAGACACTCCGCTGACAGTCTGCGCTGGATGAAGCCTTGACTAGAAGGTCGTCCAGGTAAGGAATCACTGCCAACCCCTGGAGGTGCAGAACCGCAATCACTGCTGCCATGACCTTGGTGAATACCCGAGGGGCCGTGGCTAACCCGAAGGGAAGAGCCACGAATTGGAAATGTTCCTCTCCGATTGCAAAACGTAGCCAACGCTGGTGTGAAACTGCAATTGGCACATGCAGATAGGCATCTCTGATGTCGATGGATGCCAGGAAATCCCCTTGGTTCATTGAGGCAATGACTGACCGCAGAGACTCCATGCGAAAATGCCGCACCTGAATATGCTTGTTGAGAAGCTTGAGATCCAGGATGGGCCGGAAGGAACCGTCCTTTTTGGGGACTAGGAAGAGATTTGAGTAGAAACCTCTGAACCGTTCCCGGGCGGGAACCGATACAATTACTCCGTTGGCCTGCAAGGATGCCACGGCCTGAGAGAAGGCGGCGGCCTTGCAGCAGGGGGGAGTTGACAGAAAAAATCTGTTTGGCGGGCTGGAAGAGAATTCTATCCTGTAGCCGTGGGAGATGATATCCCGCACCCACTGATCGGAGACGTGTTGAAACCACGCGTCGCCAAAGTGGGAGAGCCTGCCACCGACTAAGGATGTTGCTGGAGCGGGCAGATAGTCACGAGGACGCTGCCTTGGCGGCAGCACCTCCTGCGGTCTTTTGTGGACGCGCTTTTGGGCGCCAGTTGGATTTCTGGTCCTTGGCTGAGTTAGTGGACGAGGCCGAGGGCTTAGAGGACGACGAGTTGGAGGAACGAAAGGAACGAAATCTCGACTGATTCCTGCCCTGGACAGGTTTCCTGGTTTTGGCTTGTGGCATGGAAGTACTCTTCCCGCCAGTAGCTTCCTTAATAATTTCATCCAGCTGTTCACCTAACAGCCGGGACCCAGCAAAAGGGAGTCCAGCAAGGTACGTCTTTGAAGAAGCATCTGCCTTCCACTCTCGAAGCCACAAGATCCTGCGGATAGTGAGGGAATTAGCCGAAGCCACCGCAGTGCGGTGAGAAGCCTCCAGCATGGCAGACATGGCATAGGATGAAAAAGCCGAAGCTTGGGAAGTTAAGGCAACCATTTCGGGCATAGATTCCCTGATGAGGGAATGCATCCCCCCTAGAGAAGCAGAGATGGCTTTCAGAGCCCACACTGCTGCAAAAGTCGGGGAAAACGAGGCCCCTGCCGCTTCATATACAGATTTGGCCAGAAGGTCAATCTGGCGGTCAGTGGAATCCTTAAGAGAGGTGCCATCAGCCACCGATGCAACGGTCCGGGCTGAGAGTCTAGACACCGGGGGGTCTACCTTTGGGGAATGAGCCCACTCCTTGACCACCTCAGGTGGAAAGGGAAAACGGTCATCAGAACCATGCTTTGGGAAGCGTTTGTCAGGGCAGGCCCTGGGCTTGGTCACAGCGGCCTGAAAACTGGAGTGGTTAAAGAACACACTCTTTGCCCTCTTAGGCGAGGTAAACTGGTGCTTTTCTGCCAGAGAGTGTTGTTCCTCTGATACTGGCGGATTGAGATCCAGTACAGAATTAATGGACGCAATCAAATCACTAACATCTGAGTCACTTTCGGACAGATCAATGGGATACATGGAGTTAACCTCCGAGCCCCCCGTAAAGGTATCCTCCTCGTCCTGCGAGTGAGCTCCTGAATCAGAGCCGCGGGACGAGGAAGGAGAGGGAACCCTGTGTCTCTTCTTAGAAGGACGGGGTCTGGGACCAGATGATGAATCCTCTGTGAGCTCCGGTCCTGAGAGACCCCTAGCAGCAGAGGCACCCTGTGAAGGGGGCTGATGCATATTCAGCAAAGTCCTGGACAGAAGTCCCATGGAGTCGGCAAAAGACTGGGAGATAGACCTAGAAAAAGATTCTACCCAAGCCGGGGGTTCAGCCACAGGAGCAGGAGCAGCCTGAGAGACCACTGGTGGTGAGACTCCAGGCTGAGGCACCGCCAGGTTAGAGCAGGCATCACAATGTGGATATGTGCTCGGTTCAGGCAGTAGGAGCTTACATGCAGTGCATACTGAATATAGCTTTGGAGCCTTGCTCCTCGTGTGAGACATGCTGCTGGAGTGGGGGCTCTGCCAGGGAATGACCCCCAGAGAGTATATACAGAGGTCCACAACCAGAGGTTGTGGCTTACCAGACCGCTGGAGCGGTGTTGTGTGCCCTCCAGATCCCGAAGCCCGGACCCCCAAGCACAGCACCTCAGCAGGGATGCTGCAGACCAGCGCTGCAATGACTGATCGCAGGGGGAACGCTGAGAAAATGGCCGCCGGAGGGAAGAGAGGGGGCGGGACTTGCTTGGGAGCGGGATCTGGAGGGCCATAGAGACCTACAGGGGAGGGGACATACACTTCAGTGAGGAGTGTCCCTCCCCTGTGCACAACGGCCGCCGGGCGGAGCCGAGCCTGTCCCTCTGCATGAGTGACATGCGAGGGCAGAGAAACCGAAACTAGGCCTCCGGCGAAGCCGGGGCCTAAATTTGAGCGGTGCGGCCAGCGTGCAGGCACCATCGGCGCGGTTCTCAGGCGACAGCCAGAGAACCCGCCGGAAATATCATAAAACACAATCAGGACACTCTCCCACAACAATAAAGTACAGGGACCCCCAATATATAAACGCCTCAGGTACTTAGCTTGCTGAGACGCAGGGTTCCAAGTCCCTGGGGATGAGTGCTCCGGTCCAGCAGGATCCTGAAGGGCTGCGGATGGACACCGGTCTCCTGCCAAGCATGGAGAACCGTGCTGGCTCCCACTTCAAGCCAGAGCCCAGGAGGGATGGTGAAGGAGCGCGGCATGTAAGGCTCCAGCCTTGGAATCAACCTTAACAACACCGCCGACACAGTGGGGTGAGAAGGGACATGCCGGGGGTCCAGACTTGGACCCGCTTTCTTCAAACTCTTTCCAAAAATCAAAAATCAGATGAGAATGCATGTGTGGATGTATGCCTCCTGAACACAAAGCGATAAATTGGCTAGATCTGGTTCTCCAGGGGGTGTATAAGCTCAGAGGGAGGAGCTACACTTTTAAGTGTAGTACTTTGTGTGTCCTCCGGAGGCAGAAGCTAAACACCCATTGTCTGTGTCTCCCATAGGAACGATAAAGAAAATTCTCTTTTCCTTCACCAAATTTGGGGGTGCGTCTTATAATCAGGTGCGTCTTATAAAGCGAAAAATACGGTAAATATTCTTTTTTTTTTTTTTCAAACATTTTTTATTATTTATATATATTTTTCTTATTATTTTTTCTGGTTATTCTTTAGTTATTTATTCTTCACTTTTCCTTTTATTCATTACCTTTTCCGCATTTTCTTTATGGTATCTCTGACCCATACCTATTTTTACACCATCACACCATCAGTTTTGTCACTTTATCTACATTTAACTTTATTATGGCTATTTACATTTACGTGTTGTCTTATTTTCTGCATTTTCATTTTTCACACACTCCCGTTACCTTGCACAATATGGGATTTATCATCTGCACCCACATATATTGTAACATTTTTAATAATGCACATAACCTCATCTCCTTTTTTCAATCGCCTCTATTTTATTTATTTTTTCTTTTCTTTTATCCCATTTTTCTGTTAATCCAATCCCTATTCAAATATGCACATTTAAGCGATAATGTTTAACCCTTTACATGCTAATCTGTACATATTTTCCATCACCTATTTTTGCACATGCTCTTTCATCATTGGATACTCAGACAATAATGAGATTGTAATATCCTTTCTTAATCACAAGATGGCAGCAAAGTCCGCTGAAACATCTGACACTGTTCTAATGTCATGAAATACTCTGCTACATTGTCCATTTCTGTTGTATTATATTCAGAAATATATTTATCATTGTGAATATATAATGATTGTCTATCCCATTCTGGTCCCCAATTTCAATATGGGGAACTGTGCCTTCTGTGGATGCATGTGTCGGCCGTATCATCACTTCCTCCCCATCCAGCATCCGATCAGATATTATCCTGGGGAAACGTGACCTCAA
The DNA here is from genome assembly GCF_048569485.1 of Anomaloglossus baeobatrachus. NCBI lineage: Eukaryota > Metazoa > Chordata > Amphibia > Anura > Aromobatidae > Anomaloglossus > Anomaloglossus baeobatrachus. Next base: position 50,664,371 of record NC_134359.1, read on the forward strand.
GGACACCAGGTGCAGCGTATGATGTGTGGACGGGTGGTCAACATGGACCCATTTGAAGACCGTTGAACAGAGGGGACACATACACTATAAAAAGTGACCAAGGACACTCCCACTTAACAAAGCTGTAGTCAAAACGTGCGTTGGAGCACTGCGCAGTGTGGTCTAGTCACTGGTACATTGATTATTGCACTGTTTGGTGGTTAAATCTGTCTTTGCACTCTATTAGATCTATGGATTGCTTGATGTTTGTTATTTCATGTAATCTTTTGGATTAGATTCCATTTGTTATTGATATATTTATTACTTGAATAGCTCCATATTGCCACTATCTTTTTTGTAAATCTCTGTCTATATATTTATTATGATTTTTTTTCTTGTGCAGGCATTAAAAACCCCTTTTGTACAACAATTTATGTAACTATTATGTATTTTTTTCTGTACTTCCTGCCATAGTGTGACCCCCTATTGACCACACTGCTGCTTCTTGTGTTTAAAGGAAATCTGTCACCAGGTTTTTGCCACCTAATCTGAGAGCAGCATAACGTAGGGGCAGAGACCCTGATTCCAGTTATGTCTCACTTACTGGGCTGCTTAGTGTAGTTTTGATAAAATCACTGTTTAGTGAGCAGTAGATTATCATTACAGGACTACATGGCGAGCTGCAAGTAGTCCAGCATATTCATGCACTCTGTATAACTGCTAGATCTGCAGCAGAGAAAAGAGTGATTTTATCAAAATGACAGCAAACAGCTCGGTAAGTGACACATCGCTGGAATCAGGGTTTCTGCCCCTACATTATGCTGCTCTCAGATGAGAAAAAAAGCAACAAAAAGAGGAATAAATATCCTCCAAAAATTAAGCACTACTTACAGCAAAGCTAGGGCTGCAGTTGTACATCGCCCAGGCCAAAAACTAGTACTCTAGCAGGATACAGCTAAACCCCCACTAAGTGGAGGCATCACAGGTGCAGGAGGAGCAAATCACACACACACTTCCAAGAAACGGAGGGGGCTTGTGATTTTGCATCTGCTAGTGTGAACAGCGCTCTATGCAAGCCATCGGTGTGCAGTTTTATCATCCAGCAATCACCCTCCATATTTTTGGAAGTGTGTGTGATTTGCTCCTCCTGCACCTGTGATGCCTCCACTTAGCGGGGGCTTAGCTGCATCCTGCTGTTTTTGGCCTGGGCGATGTACAACTGCTGCCGTTCTTTGCTGTAAGTAATGCTCTCAGATGAGGTAGCAAAAACTTGGTGACAGATTCCCTTTAATGGTGTGATTTTTATCTTATCTTTAGGTGTGTGGGTAATGTAATTTAATCAATAAAATTAGTAAATTTGTATCTTTGGTCATTTGTTTTCCAGTTCTATTCTAAAGGGGGCTTTACACGCTGCGACATCGCTAATGCGGAGTCGTTGGGGTCACGGAATTTGTGACGCACATCCGGCCGCATTAGCGATGTTGCTGCGTGTGACACCGATGTGCGATTTTGCATCGTTGCAAAAACGTGCAAAATCGCTCATCGGTGACATGGGGGTCCATTCTCGATTATCGTTACTGCAGCAGTAACGATGTAGTTCGTCGCTCCTGCGGCAGCACACATCGCTATGTGTGACGCCGCAGGAACGAGGAACCTCTCCTTACCTGCCTCCCGGCCGCTATGCGGAAGGAAGGAGGTGGGCGGGATGTTCCGGCCACTCATCTCCGCCCCTCCGCTTCTATTGGGCGGCCGCTCAGTGACGTCGCTGTGACACCGCACGGACCGCCCCCTTAGAAAGGAGGCGGTTCGCCGGTCACAGCGACGTCGCCGGGCAGGTAAGTATGTGTGACGGGTCTGCGCGATGTTGTGCGGCACGGGCAGCGATTTGCCCGTGTCGCACAACAGATGGGGGCGGGTACCCACGCTAGCGATATTGGGACCGATATCGCAGCGTGTAAAGTAGCCTTAAGGCTATGTGCCCACGGGACAACGTACCCGCGGTTATTTCCACAGGTTTGACTGCAGGTTTCTCGAAGCTGCTCCCCGGAATCCGCAGCTATCCATTGCTGTACACAAGGCTTAGAAAAATTATGAAAGTTTATTCAATACAAAGCTTACGGAAGGTATAAAAGGTTAAAAAAAGGATTTGAAATGAGAAAACCAGCAGGTGGCGTACTCACACCACAACTCAGTAATCAAGTCTATACAGGTTGAAAAGGCTATACTCAAACATCACACTGGGATGCCTATCAAACACTGCTCATGTGGTGAAATATAAATGGCTGCCAAACAGCATGCCCTAGGGACCAATGGTCATACAAAAAAAGCTAAGCAGTGTCAGGAGGCAAAACAGTAGATGTAAGCAAACCAAAACAGCACACCATAAGTAAGAAAGTCATATACCTGAGCTGTGGGGTGAGAATCCGAGAGAACCCGACCTAGGTTTCGATCTTAATGCCTTCTTCTGGGGGTGCACCCAGTGCGTGCAATTCCCTCCTTTACATATATTGCTACTCAGATTTGAAGTGACATTGTATCTATCATACAAATTCTGATAAAGTCCAGTATGACGAAGGTCTACGGCCGAAACGTCGACTCATTGTGGACGAATAGCACGTATACAATGTTCACAGAAAAAATATTTGATCAATAAAGAAATTTGCATTTCAACCGTCATTTTCTCTTCCTTTTTGTGGGAGTGGGTAGTGTGCCGGGGTTATTCCTAATTTTTGAATAATGGACATGCACTTATGGGCAGCTGCGGGACATCCGCAGCATATTCTCCAGCTGAACATACCGCAGCATTGATACATTTCTCCACAAATCCCATAAGGAAACATGGGGAGTGTCTGTACTTGCTACAACCTGTGGATTTATCTTGAAAATCCAGATAAATCCACAGGTTTTCCACGGCAAAATCTGCGGGTACATTGTCCCGTGGGAACAGGGCCTAAAGGCTGCTTTACACGAGACGATCTATTCTGCGATAGATCATCGGGGTCACGGTTTTTGTGACGCACATCCGGCACCGCTTGCGACGTCGGCCTGTGTGACACCCCCTAGCGACGCAGTATCGCTCACAAATCGTAAGTCACAAGGTTTCATAAAATAGTTTATGAAAAATGGCGCCGGTTGTTCATCGTTTCCGTGGCATCACACGTCGCTCCGTGTGACACCACGGGAACGATGAACACAGCTTACCTGCATCCCGCTTGCTATGTGGAAGGAAAAAGGTGGGCGGGATGTTTACATCCCGCTCATCTCCGCCCCTCCGCTTCTATTGGCCGGCCGCCGCGTGACGTCGCAGTGACGCTGAACGTCCCTCCCCCTTCAGGAAGTGGATGTTCGCCGCCCACAGTGACGTCGCATGGGAGGTAAGTACGTGTGACAGGGGGTTAACGAGTTTGTGCGCCACGGGCAATCAATTGCCTGTGACGCACAAACGACGGGGGCGGGTACGATTGCTCGTGAAATTGCACGATCGGTCGTCCTGTGTAAAGCAGGCTTAAGAGTCATCTATACATGTATATATAGTGAGCAGCTGCCTGCCTGTAAATACTTTCCAATATATAAAAAATAAACAAAGTCCAGATAACCTCTAACTGTAAAAATGCTGCAGTGGTTGTTTTTATTATAAGGCGGACCTATGTAAATCATTGTAAAGTAGAATTCTGATAACCCATATACCAAGTCCTCTAGTTGTGATGAGACATGTATTAGCGGACGCTTTCCCTCTGTTACCTGTTCTCCGTTCAAGCGATGACAATCCACCAGTTCCAGGAAGATGGACACTAGGTCACTTGCGCCGACGTCTACTTTTTTTCCTTTGGCTTTTACAGCAGATCCGCTCTTCTTCATCCCGGGTAAGCTCATCGCCATCTGCAGTGTTTTAATGGCCTCCTGAATGTCTCCCATTCGTTTCTGGGTCTGCGCTTTCAGGAGATTGTACAATGGATATTCACGAATCTGTGATCAAGAGCACAAAGCTTTATATGTCAGGAGACCGAGGGCCATGAATCTTCACTATGTACTCACATTACATAGGAAATAGACAAATGCAGGATAAAGGGGTACTGTCACTTTAAATATACCCCGAATTAAAAGGGGTTTACTTATGGCTTGAAAATCTGTCCAGAACCACGATTATGTTGTGATCCCTCTCTCTTTGGCAGCCATTGCATTACATGAGCAGTCACCTATTTCAATGGCTACTTTGTAATGTGAAATATTTTATGCAGCGGCAGGAATAATTCCTAAGGATGGGACTTCTGTAATGAAAATGTCTTGAAGAGGGTTATCCCCATTTTAGAATATAGTCAGATCCCCACCACCATAAGGCACAGCAGCGGCCCAGACACTGGTTGTATAGGCCCCATTTAAAGGGAATCTGTCAGCAGGCTTTTGCTCCCCCATCTGAGAGCAGCATAATGTAGAGACAGAGACCCTGATTCCCGCGATGTGTCACTTACTGAGCTGTTTGCTGTCATTTTGATAAAAATCAATGTTTTCTATCCTGCAGATCTAGCATTTATACAGAGCTCATGAATATGATGGCAGCATGCCAAAAAGTCCTTTGATGATAATCTCCTGCTGATTAAACAGTAAAATTTATCAAAACTACAATAAGCAGCCCAGTAAGTGATACATGGCAGGATTAAGGATCTCTGCCCCTACATTATGCTGCTCTCACATAGGGTGTCAAAAACCTGGTGACAGATTCCCTTAAAGTCAATAGACGCGGCTGCAGCTTCCTGCATAGCCGGGTGGCAGGGGAAACCACCATGCAGAACAAGTTTAAAGGAAGTCTCAGGACTACACCTGTATTCCAGCCCCTTCATCCCCAAAATTGATGGGGTCCCAGATAGTGGACCAGGCCAATCATACATGACATATTTTAGGGATATAATGGGAACATCCTGTTAACCTGCCACAACTTTAACTGCAGACCAGTAGCTGAAGCAAGTTGTCCTACAGCCAGAAGGAGGGAGCAGGAATCTGGCGCATATAAAGTTCTTTATACACCGTTGTCAAAAACAACAGAACCAAGTTTCCATTGTGTTGTTTCTCCAATTAATAGGGTTCTGTTTTTTTTTAGTTAGTTTTTATATTGCAGTTGAAAGATATGTGAAATTAATAGGATTAATGTAATAGAGCAGTGCTCAGTGTGGCCAAATAGTCAGCAAGAGACGCTCATAGAGGGAACCTGTAGCGGGATTCATGCTGCTCGAACCATGGGCCACATTAATCAGAAACTGGTTACTGCATTACATATATCTACTAGACTGTAAGGTTTGAGCAGGACCCTCATACCTCTTGGCTTGTGTTACGCTAACATCTGATATTGTCTGTATATGTATCCTCTGAATTGTAAAGTGCTGCAGAAAATCCATGTCAGAAAGACAGTATAACCCTTTATGAAAGTTTAACTCAAACTCTGCACACCTAAGCCTGGTTGACAGCTCCTCATCCTCACTGTGCCTCCTCCCTGCTGAGATCTCACAATGCTCAGTAGAAGCTGCAGGTGTCAGTCAGGCTGGGTGAGCAGAGACTGGACACATGTGGAGTGAGCCATTTCATTTTAATACAGTGGAACCTCGGTTTACGAGTAACTTGGTGTGCGAGTATTTCGCTATACGAGCAAAGCTTGCTGTACATTTGTAACTCAGTTTAGGAGCAATGCTTTGCTGTATGAGCAAATACTCCCCCCCACACACTTCCGGTTCGTACTTTCACCGCACTCTGACCCGCTCTTGCAGTCTGCACAAACACACACAACATACATATTATGCTCACCTTACCTTCCGTTCCATCGCCGGCCTCATGGTACTTGTAGTTCACCGGTACAGGATGTGTATCAGGTAACCATCGCGACAAGGGAGGAACCTCCACTGTCAGCCTCTTCTCAAAGGCAGTGCGCTGACCAATCAGAGGCAAGCGGCTCATGCCTTTGACGTCAGCGTGCGGAGGTTCCTCCATCGTCGCGATGGTTACCCGATCCACATCTTGTACCGGCGGACTACAAGAACCAGGAGGTTGGCAAGAGAATGGAAGGTGTGTGTGTGTGTATGTTTGTATGTGTGTGGAATGGCACAATAGGGGTCCAGGATGGGACATTGAACAAGTTGTGGAAGGAATTGTCTGAGCTTGCATTATTTCCTATGGGAAATTTTGCTTTGCTGAACGAGTAACTTGGTTTACAAGCACACTCCCAGAACGGATTGTTATCGTAAACCAAGGTTCCACTGTAGTTTGTTTTTGAACTTTGGTAATTTCTTCCCAAAAGCCACAACCTTTTTGATTTTTTTGGATGAATTATTTTTTTTGGAGGAGTTGATGTGTCAACTAGAGGTGAGCAGTTCCGTCGAGGCTCGGTTCAGCACCAGCAAACAAGCCTAGCTCCACAAGCTCGATCTTGACCCAAACCCTGGCAATTTGAGTCTCCGCCCACATACAGCCAGCCAGAATACTTCCAAGGGCCGGGGGAGGGTAGGAGGGCTTTATCAAACTTTTTTTTTGGTGCCCACTACATGTGATCATGCTGTTGTTACCCCCAGTGTGTGCCATTCAAATACTGCAAGTGTCTCGAACTGGGCTGAGCACAGCTTTGCTTGTACAAGTTTTGTTTACACGTAAAGCACCCGATTCTGAAACCCAAACCTTGTTTTTAAATTTGGTGTTCGGTTCAAATACCGAACCTCAGGGTCGCTCATCTCTAGTGTCAACATAAAAACTGCATTTTTAGATAATTTTTTTTTATACAATAGTTCAATATTTAACACTATTTAATACTTTTTTAAATCTAGATACCATCACATTTTTTAAACAACTCACCTCAAAGCTATAACTCAAGCAGAGCTCTAAAGAGTGAGAGCACAGCTGTAGGTTGTCCTGGTGTAAGTACACCTGAGCCATCAGAAGATGTGCATCAGCGTACGACGGGTTATGCTCAAGACAGCGCTGGAGGCTACTCTGGGCCGCTTCAATATCACCTAAAGAATAAAAAAATACAGTGGAACCTTGGATTAAGAGTAACTTGGTTTGAGAGCGTTTTGAAAGACAAGCAAAGATTTCTAAAAATTTGTAATTTGGTTTAAGAGCAATGCTTTACAATAAGAGCAAATGCTCCCCGTGCACGCTTCCGGTTCTGTTCTTTCACAGCCCTCTGACCCACTCTGGAGGTAACTTTCCGTACATAAGTACTGTATACAGTATACCATTGTACAGTATATACTACAGTGCTGGCCAAAAGTATTGGCACCCCTGCAATTCTGTCAGAGAATACTCAGTTTCATCTTGAAAATGATTGCAATCACAAATTTTTGGGTATTATCTTCATTTAATTTGTCTTCAATGAAAAAAAAAATAAAAAAATTGTCATAAAGCCAAATTGGATATAATTCCACACCAAACATAAAAAGGGGGTGGACAAAAGTATTGGCACTGTTTGAAAAATCATGTGATGCTTCTCTAATTTGTGTAATTAACAGCCCCTGTAACTTACCTGTGGCACCTAACAGGTGTTGGCAATAACTAAATCACACTTGCAGCCAGTTGACATGGATTAAAGTTGACTCAGCCTCTGTCCTGTGTCCTTGTGTGCACCACATTGAGCATGGAGAAAAGAAAGAAGACCAAAGAACTGTCTGAGGACTTGAGAATCCAAATTGTGAGGAAGCATGAGCAATCTCAAGGCTACAAGTCCATATCCAAAGACCTGAAAGTCCCTGTGTCTACGGTGCGCAGTGTCATCAAGAAGCTTAAAGCCCATGGCACTGTGGCTAACCTCCCTAGATGTGGAAGGAAAAGAAAAATTGAAGAGAGATTTCAACACAAGATTGTGCGGATCGTGGATAAAGAAGCTTGATTAACATCCAAACAAGTTCAAGCTGCCCTGCAGTCCGTAGGTACAACAGTGTCAACCCGTACTATCTGCTGGCGTCTGAATGAAAAGGGACTGTATGGTAGGATACCCAGGAAGACCCCACTTCTTACCCCGAGACATAAAAAAGCCAGGCTGGAGTTTGCCAAAACTTACCTGAGAAAACCTAAAACGTTTTGGAAGAATGTTCTCTGGTCAGATGAGACAAAAGTAGAGCTTTTTGGGAAAAGCCATCAACATAGAGTTTACAGGAAAAAAAAAAAGAGGCATTCAAAGAAAAGAACACGGTCCCTACAATCAAACATGGCGGAGGTTCCCTGATGTTTTGGGGTTGCTTTGCTGCCTCTGGCACTGGACTGCTTGACCGTGTGCATGGCATTATGAAGTCTGAAGACTACCAACAAATTTTGCAGCATAATGTAGGGCCCAGTGTGAGAAGCTGGGTCTCCCTCAGGGGTCATAGGTCTTCCAGCAGGACAATGACCCAAAACACACTTCAAAAAGCACTAGAAAATGGTTTGATAGAAAGCACTGGAGACTACTAAAGTGGCCAGCAATGAGTCCAGACCTAAATCCCATAGACACCTGTGGAGAGATCTCAAAATGGCAGTTTGGAGAAGGCGCCCTTCAATCTCAGGGACCTGGAGCAGTTTGCCAAAGAAGAATGGTCTAAAATTCCAGCAGAGCATTGTAAGAAACTCATTGATGGTTACCGGAAGCGGTTGTTTGCAGTTATTTTGGCTAAAGGTTGTGCAACCAAGTATTAGGCTAAAGGTCCAGTCACACTAAACAACTTACCAGCGATCCCAACAACGATAGGGATCGCTGGTAAGTTGCTAGGAGGTTGCTGGTGAGATGTCACACTGCGACGCTCCAGGGATCCCACCAGCAACCTGACCTGGCAGGGATCGCTGGAGCGTCGCTACACGAGTTGCTGGTGAGCTCACCAGCAACCAGCCCCCAGCGCCGCGTGGAAGATGCTGCGCTTGGTAACTAAGGTAAATATCGGGTAACCAACCCGATATTTACCTTGGTTACCACCAGCGCACGCAGCTACACGTGCAGAGAGCAGGGAGCAGCGCACACCGCTTAGCACTGGCTCCCTGCTCTCCTAGTTACAGCACACATCGGGTTAATTAACCCCATGTGTCCTGCAGCTACATGTGCACAGAGCAGGAGCCGGCACAGACAGTGAGAGCGGAGGAGGCTGGTAACAAAAATAAATATCGGGTAACCAAGGACAGGGCTTCTTGGTTACCCGATGTTTACATTGGTTACCAGCGTCCGCAGAAGCCGGCTCCTGCTGCCTGCACATTTAGTTGTTGCTGTCTCGCTGTCACACACAGCGATGTGCGCTTCACAGCGGGTCAGCAACAACTAAAAAATGGCCCAGGACATTCAGCAACAACCAACGACCTCACAGCAGGGGCCAGGTTGTTGCTGGATGTCACACACAGCAACATCGCTAGCAACATCGCTGCTACGTCACAAAAGTTGTTCGTTAGCAGCGATGTTGCTAGCGATGTTGCTTAGTGTGACGGGGCCTTAAGGGTGCCAATACTTTTGTCTGGCCCATTTTTGGAGTTTTGTGTGAAATGATCAATGATTTGATTTTTGTTTCATTCTTGTTTGTGTGTTTTCATTGCAAGCAAAATAAATGAAGATAATAATAACAAAGAATTTGTGATTGCAATCATCTTCAAGAAGAAACTGAGTATTATCTGACATAATTGCAGGGGTGCCAATACTTTTGGCCAGCACTGTATATAGCATGTCTATCAATTTGCATTTGTGGATACAGTATTGTACTTTCTTATTGATAACCAGTACAGTGCATTGCTTGTCCTGTACCTCTCGCACACAATTCTCTTGTAAGATAACGTGCAGTTTAATTTGTTTTATATGTTTTTTACTGTGCAGTATTTTGTATTAGTGCACTGTAATAATGTTATATGAATACAGGACATTATTTTGTATTACTGTAATAGGTTTGTACAAATACAGTAAATATTATTGGGTTGTGGAATGAATTGTCTGCGTTTCAATTATTTCCTATGGGAAAATTTGCTTTGCTATAAGAGTAACTTGGTTTAAGAGCAAACTCCCGGAACCAATTATGCTCGTAATTCAAGGCTCCACTGTATTAGTAATCTGGTGCTAAAACTCACAAAACAAGAGTAACCATTATTACATTTATTTTAAAGTGATTGTCATCCCAACCTCAGTCAATCAAGATACAGGGAGGGGCCGTATGATGCCATGTCAGGGGGCAGAACGGGGCTCTGGGCCGAGGAAAGGCAGCAAAGAGCACCCTAATTTGCAAAATGAGTAAACAGTATTTTCTGGACACTAAAGGTGAGGACTAATACACTATAGATATTATGATTATTCACAGTCCCATACATGAACGTGTACCTAGTTTAATTTGTGTGTGTGCTGTGGGTGGGCAGTCACTGACTGCTTAAAAAAAAAAAAAAAAAAAAAAATGATATTTATATATATATATAAAAATGTAGGAGAGGTAGGATCCAGCAACAGGATGAAATTTCACCAGAATTATAAAAAAATCTTCTTTATTAATCCATTAATAGCACTCTAGCAAGGGACTACAAGTTTCAGCACTATGTGCCTTCTTCACGGTCCTCAGAAGCACATAGTGCTGAAACATGTAGTCCCTTGCTGGAGTGCTATTAATTGATTGGAGTTCCTCATACTGTTTTATGACTTAATGGATTAATAAAGAAGAAGTTTTTATAATTCTGGTGAAGTTTCATCCTTTTGCTGGACCCTAATTCTCCTACATTTCTATTTGTTTGGGCATACTCCCTGCCTGGAGTCCTGCAGAGCACAAGGTGAACACCGACCACTGCATCAAGAGGAACTCCTTTATGGTGAGCTGGCTATATGTTTTCTACATTGTTTAAATAAAGAGAATTTTGTTTACTTACCGTAAATTCTTTTTCTTATAGTTCCGTATTGGGAGACCCAGACATTGGGTGTATAGCTTCTGCCTCCGGAGGACCCACAAAGTACTACACTCAAAAGTGTAGCTCCTACCTCTGAGCTTATACACCCCCTGGAGAACCAGATCTAGCCAGTTTAGTGCAAAAGCTGAAGGAGAATAGCCACCCACAAGTAAAAACAGAGCAAGAACCGGAACAACCGGAGACTCTGTCCACGACAACAGCCGGTGATAACACGCGGAACAAGAAACTGCCAACAGGCAACAGGGAGGGTGCTGGGTCTCCCAATACGGAACTATAAGAAAGAAGGGAATTTTGTTACTTACCGTAAATTCCTTTTCTTCTAGCTCTTATTGGGAGACCCAGACGATTGGGTGTATAGCACTGCCTCCGGAGGCCACACAAAGCAATTACACTAAAAAGTGTAAGGCCCCTCCCCTTCTGGCTATACACCCCCAGTGGGATCACTGGCTCACCAGTTTTAATGCAAAAGCAAGAAGGAGGAAAACAAATAACTGGTTTAAACAAATTCTCTCCGAGTAACATCGGAGAACTGAAAAACGTTCAACATGAACAACATGTGTACCCGCAAACAAACCAAAAATTCCGAAGGACAACAGGGCGGGTGCTGGGTCTCCCAATAAGAGCTAGAAGAAAAGGAATTTACGGTAAGTAACAAAATTCCCTTCTTCTTCAGCGCTCTATTGGGAGACCCAGACGATTGGGACGTCCAAAAGCTGTCCCTGGGTGGGTAAAGAAATACCTCATGTTAGAGCTGCAAGACAGCCCTCCCCTACGGGGAGGCAACTGCCGCCTGCAGGACTCTTCTACCTAGGCTGGCGTCCGCCGAAGCATAGGTATGCACCTGATAATGTTTGGTGAAAGTGTGCAGACTCGACCAGGTAGCTGCCTGGCACACCTGTTGAGCCGTAGCCTGGTGTCGTAATGCCCAGGATGCACCCACGGCTCTGGTAGAATGGGCCTTCAGCCCTGATGGAACCGGAAGCCCAGCAGAACGGTAGGCTTCAAGAATTGGTTCTTTGATCCATCGAGCCAGGGTGGCCTTAGAAGCCTGCGACCCTTTGCGCTGACCAGCGACAAGGACAAAGAGTGCATCCGAACGGCGCAAGGGCGCCGTGCGGGAAATGTAGATTCTGAGTGCTCTCACCAGATCTAACAAATGTAAATCTTTCTCATACCGATGAACTGCATGAGGACAAAACGAAGGCAAAGAGATATCCTGATTAAGATGAAGAAGGGAATTTTGTTTACTTACCGTAAATTCCTTTTCTTCTAGCTCCAATTGGGAGACCCAGACAATTGGGTGTATAGCTATTGCCTCTGGAGGCCACACAAAGTATTACACTTAAAAGTGTAAGGCCCCTCCCCTTCTGGCTATACACCCCCAGTGGGATCACTGGCTCACCAGTTTTAGTGCCAAAGCAAGAAGGAGGAAAGCCAATAACTGGTTTAAAGACCAATTCAATCCGAGGAAACATCGGAGAACTGAACCATACCACATGAACAACATGTGTACCCGAAAAAACAGAAAAACCCCGAGAAAACAGGGCGGGTGCTGGGTCTCCCAATTGGAGCTAGAAGAAAAGGAATTTACGGTAAGTAAACAAAATTCCCTTCTTCTTTGTCGCTCCATTGGGAGACCCAGACAATTGGGATGTCCAAAAGCAATCCCTGGGTGGGTAAAAGAATACCTCATGATAGGGCCGTCAAACGGCCCTCTCCTACAGGTGGCCAACCGCCGCCTGAATGACTTATCTACCTAGGCTGGCGTCTGCCGAAGCGTAGGTATGCATCTGATAATGCTTGGTAAAAGTAAGTAGACTCGACCAGGTGGGTGCCTGACACACCTGCTGAGCCGTAGCCTGGTGCCGTAATGCCCAGGATGCACCCACGGCTCTGGTAGAATGGGCCTTCGGCCTTGAGAGAACCAGAAGCCCAGTAGAACTGTAGGTTTCAAGAATTGGTTCCTCGAGCCCCCGAGCAAGGGTGGATCTGGAAGCTTGCGACTGTTTACGCCGACCAGCGACAAGGACAAAGAGTGCATCCGGGTGGCGCAGGAGCGCCATGCGGGAAGTAGAACCTGAGTGCTCTCACCAGAACCAACAGATGCAAATCTTTCTGAAATTGATGGACTGGACGAGGACACAAAGAAGGTGAGGTGATATCCTGATTGATATGAAAATGGGATACCACCTTAGGGAGAAATTCCGGAACCGGAAGCAGAACTACCCTGTCCTGGTGAAGGACCAGGAAGGGAGTTTGTATGAGAGCGTTGCTAGCTCGGAAACTCTCCTAAGAGACGAGACCGTTACTAGAAGGCCACTTCCCGTGAAAAACGGGAAGGGAGACATCCTTCAAAGGCTCGAAAGGCGGCATCTGGAGAGCAATTAGAACCTTGTTCAGATCTCAGGGCTCTAACGGCCGCTTGTACGGAGTGCTGAGAAGACAAACTCCCCGTAGGAACGTGCGTACCTGAGGAAGTCGTCGTTTCTGAAAAAATACAGATAGCGCTGAGACTTGTCCCTAAAGGGAACTGAGCGACAACCCATTTTCCTACCTAGATTGCAGGAAGGAAGGAAACATAGACGATGCAACCGGCCAGGGAGAAACACCCTGCGCCGAGCACCGAGATAAGAACATCTTCCACGTCCTGTGGTCAATCTTGGCGGACGTTGGTATGCTAGCCTGTCTCATGGTGGCAACCACGTCCTGAGGTAATCCTGACGACACTAGGTTCCAGGACTCAATGCCACACCATCCGGTTGAGGGCCGTAGAATTCAAATGGAAGAATGGCCCTTGAGACAGCCAGTCTGATTGGTCTGGTAGTGCCCCCGGTTAGCCTACCGTGAGGCACCACAGAACCGAGTACCACAACATCCTCGGCCAATTTGTAGCGACGAGGATGGCGCGGCCGCAGTCGGTCTTGATCTAGCGCAGTACTCTGGGCAACAATGCCAGAGGTGGCACCTAAGGTAGCTGGAACTGCGACCAATGCTGAACTAAGGCGTTTGCCGCCAGAGCTCGATGATTGTGAAACCGTGCCATGAAGCTGGCACATTGTTGTTGTGCCGTGACGCCATTAGATCGACGTCCGGCCTCTGTCAGCGGCGCCAGATCTCCTGAAACCCGTCCGGGTGAGGAGACCATACTCTTTCGGCCACACCTCAGCGACTTAGGAAGTCAGCTTCCTAGTTTCCACACTTGGGATGTGAATTGTGGATATGGTGGATGCCGTGTCTTCCACCCACATCAGAACCTGCCGGACTTCCTGGAAGGCTTGCCGGTTGCGCGTTCTTCCTTGGTGGTTGATGTATGCCACCGCTGTGGAGCTGTCCGACTGAAGTCGGATATGCATGCTTTCCAGCCGCTGTTGGAAGGATTGTAGGGCAAGATACACTGCTCTGTGTTCAAGAACATTGATCTGAAGAGTGGACTCTTGCTGAGTCCACGTACCCTGAGCGCTGTAGTGGAGAAAAACTGCTCCCCACCCTGATAGACTCGCGTCTGTCGTAACTATCGCCCAGGACGGGGATAGGAAGGACCTTCTTTTTGACCAAGAGGTGAGAAGAAGCCACCACCGTAGAGATTCCTTGGCCGCCTGAGAAAGAACGACGACTCTGTTGAGGGACGTCGACTCCTCGTCCCATTGGCGGAGAATGTCCCATTGTAGTGGACGCAGTAAAACTGCGCGAAAGGAACTGCCTCCATTGCTACCATCTTACGTAGGAAGTGCATGAGGCGTCTCAATGTGTGCGACTGGTTCTTAAAGAAGAGCTTGCAGCCCGTAGTGAATGCTGTTTGTCTAGCGGCAGCTTCACTATCGCTGAGAGAGTAAGAAACTCTATGCCTAGATATGTTATCGATAGGGTCGGGGTCGGATCTGACTTTAAAAAGTTGATGATCCACCCAAAACTCTAGAGAGTCTCCAGCGCAACGTTCGGGCAGTGTTGGCATGTTTCCTAAGAGAGTGCCTTGACAAGTAGATCGTCTAAATACGGGACCACAGAGTGACCCTGAGAGTGCAGGACTGTGACTACTGCTGCCCTGACCTTGGCGAAGACCAGTTGGACTGTCGCTAGCCGGAAGGTAGAGCTACGAACAGAGGGTGTTCGTCTCCTATAACGAAGCGTAGAAACGCTAGTGCTCTGGATCAATCGGCACGTGTGGATAAGCATCCTTGATGCCTAATGATGCTAGGAAATATCCTTGGGACCTTGAGGCGATGACATGGCGGAGGGATTCCATCCGGAACCGCCTGGTGTCCACGAGCTTGCTGAGCATTTTTAGATCCAGAACGGGACGGAACGGCCCGTTGTTATAGGTACCGCAAAGAATTTGGGGTAAAAACCGTGACCTTGTTCCTGAAGAGGAACGGGGGTCATCACTCTTTCTGCCTATAGAGTGCACCCTGTTTGCAGAAGAGCAGCGGCCCGGCCGGGAGGTGGAGAAATTCTGAAGAATCGAGTTGGAGGACGAGAAGTGAGCTCTATCCTGTACCCGTGAGACAGAATGTCTCACACTCAATGGTCATTGACCTATGGCAGCTAAATATCGCCAAGGCGGGAGAGCCTGCTACCGACCGAGGCCGCAAGTCATGAGGAAGCCGCCTTGGAAGCGGGTTTTCAGACTGTCGCTTTTTTGGGCGAGACTGAGCCCGCTAAGAATCTTAGCTCCTCTGATCCTTTTGAGTCCACATTGGACGAGGAAAAATGGGACCTGCCCGAGCCTCGAAAAGGCCGAAAACCCCGACTGCCTCTTGCTCTGTTGGGGTTTGTTGTGTCCGGGCTGAGGAAAGGATGAATCCTTACCCCTGGACTGTTTGATGGTTACATCCAACGCTCACCAAACAGTCGGTCAGCAGAAAAAGGCAACTGGTTAGGCAACCTTTTTTGGAAGCAGAATCTGCCTTCCATTCACTTAACGAGCAGACCAGGCTCTGCTTAAAAACACGGAGTAGCGGAGGCTACCGCCGCACGGTTCGCAGAGTCCAGGACAACCTGAATCGCGTAAGAAACAAATGCAGACATTTGAGAGGTTAAGGATGCCACCTGCGGCACAGATGTACGTGTAACCGTGTCAATCTGTGTAAGACAAGCTGAAATAGCTTGGAGTGCCCCAAGGGAGAGAATGCCGGAGCCAACGGTGCGCCAACAGCCTCATAGATGGCTTTCGACCAGAGATCCATCTGTCTGTCAGTGGCATCTTTGAGTTTGCAGTTCCATCTCCCACTGCAACTATGGATCTAGCTACAAGCCTGGAGATTGGAGGATGCCGCTCGGGACATTGGGTCCAGTCCTTGACCAAGTCAGGGGACAGGGATAACGTGTATCCTAAGCCGTTTGGAGAAGCGCATATCTGGATAAGCGTGGTGTTCCTGGACTGCCTCTCTGAAGGCAGAGTGGTCCAGAAAAATACGTGAAGCTGACTCCTCCACTGGAGGAGCTGTGAGAAATAACCCACATTCTATAGATGGACGCTATAAGATTATTTACTATGGCGTCACAATCAGGTGTATCCAGATTGAGAGCGGTCTCAGGATCAGAATCCTGAGCCGCTACTTCCGCCTCATTACACAGCGAGTCCTTCTGTTAGGACCCTGATGAAACCGAGGCCGCTCATAGCGAGCCCACTTAGGCTGTCTGGGACTGACGTCCGTGCAGAGCCGTGACTCTGGGATGCGTGTGACATTCCCGGAGCTGTTAGTTATTCACACTGAGGGGGGCCATGGATCAATGATTCAACAGTGCCCATATTGTGAGAGACATGTCCGGACTGCTAGGCTTCTAGTATCATAGCCATAGTCTCAGAAAAACTGTCAGTAAATACTGCAGACACCGTCCTCATCCCCTGGCCATTAGTGCATACAATGGGAGTCTATGTACCTGCCGGCCGTATAGCCGTACATGCTGTACCAGCTGTATAGAAAAACATGTGGTTCTGCACCTTTGTTTTACACAGAGAATATGCTGATAACTCCTCCGCATAATCCAGGAGGGTATATACAACGTGCGACCAAACAGTGCAATGTATATAGTACAAGCATATCTATAAGTGCACTTCTGCACTAGTGGGGTTAGCACCACAGGTGCTGCTTAACGCCTGTTACAGCGATTGTGTGACTATCAGAATGCCAGGGTCTTCCACACTTGTCTCTGTATCGTACAGAAACTGACACTAATGGCTGCCGGTGTCCTTGTAGAGAAGGAAGCCGTGGGCGTGCCTGAGAAAGTGCGGGAATCCGGATTCACAGTGCACACAGTGAGAGGGGTGGAGTATGCAAAACATACTCCAGCTCTCAGCTCTGCTCTATGCAGCGTCACGCCCCTACCCTGACTGTCAGGGCTGTGGGCGGTAACGAAGGGAGACTAGGCCCAGAAGCCGGGGACTCGAGTTAACAGCGCGGCCGCCGTAAAAGCGCGGGCCGCGCTGAAGTCCCCGGCGCACCACAAGTGCCAGCCGCGCCGCAGTTCCAGCGGCCGGCGCGACCGATTCATAGAAGTGGCCAGCGTCCCGCCCCTCTCCTGACTGGCAGGTCTGGGGGCGGGAACGAACGGAAGCAGGCCGCAAAAGCCGGGGACTCTAGTTATCAGCGCGGCCGCCGTAAAAGCGCGGGCCGCGCTGAAGTCCCCGGCGCACCACAAGTGCCAGCCGCGCCGCTGCCAGCGGCCGGCGCGACCGATTCCTGGAAGTGGCCAGCGTCCCGCCCCTCTCCTGACTGGCAGGTCTGGGGGCGGGAACGAACGGAAGCAGGCCGCAAAAGCCGGGGACTCTAGTTATCAGCGCGGCCGCCGTAAAAGCGCAGGCCGCGCTGAAGTCCCCGGCGCACTACAAGTGCCAGCCGCGCCGCAGTCCCAGCGGCCGGCGCGACCAATTCCCATAAGTGAGCCTGCTTCAGCAAAGCTGAATGAGGCCATGGCACAGGCGCCGCAGCGCTGATGTCCCCCGGCGCACTACAACACCCAGCATGCTGCGGTGTGAGCGCCAAATGCACGGGGACACAGAGTACCTTGAGGAAGCAGGGCCATGTCCCTGATGTACTCCGCTCCATCCAGCATCTTCTCCAGGGGCTGTAGATGGAGCACGGTCTCAGTGCCTGGAGACCGGTAAATCCCACTTCACCCAGAGCCCTGTAAAAAGGGATGGGGAAGGAATCAGCATGTGGGCTCCTGCCGCCGTACCCGCAATGGGTACCTCAACCTTACAAACACCTCCGACATACAGTGGGGTGAGAAGGGAGCATGCTGGGGACACTATATGTGTCCTCTTTTCTTCCATCCGACATAGTCAGCAGCTGCTGCTGACTAAAAAGTGGAGCTATGCGTGGATGTGTTGCCTCCTTCGCACAAAGCACAAAACTGGTGAGCCAGTGATCCCACTGGGGGTGTATAGCCAGAAGGGGAGGGGCCTTACACTTTTAAGTGTAATACTTTGTGTGGCCTCCAGAGGCAATAGCTATACACCCAATTGTCTGGGTCTCCCAATGGAGCGACAAAGAAAAGAGGATACCACCTTCGGGAGAAACTCCTGAATGGGGCGCAGCACAACCTTGTCCTGGTGGAAGACCAGGAAGGGAGCCTTGGATGATAGTGCTGCCAGCTCAGACACTCTCCGAAGAGATGTGATCGCTACCAGAAAAGCCACTTTCTGTGATAGTCTAGAAAGTGAAACCTCCCTCAGAGGCTCGAAGGGCGGCTTCTGGAGGGCAACTAGTACCCTGTTCAGATCCCATGGATCTAACGGCCGCTTGTACGGGGGTACGATATGGCAAACCCCCTGTAGGAACGTGCGCACCTTAGGAAGGCGTGCCAAACGCCTCTGAAAAAAGACGGATAGCGCCGAGACCTGACCTTTAAGGGAGCTGAGCGACAAACCTTTTTCTAACCCAGATTGCAGGAAAGAAAGAAAGGTAGGCAATGCAAATGGCCAGGGAGACACTCCCTGAGCAGAGGACCAGGATAAGAATATCCTCCACGTTCTGTGGTAGATCTTAGCGGACGTGGGCTTCCTAGCCTGTCTCATGGTGGCAACGACCCCTTGGGACAATCCTGAAGACGCTAGGATCCAGGACTCAATGGCCACACAGTCAGGTTCAGGGCCGCAGAATTCCGATGGAAAAACGGCCCTTGGGACAGTAAGTCTGGTCGGTCTGGGAGTGCCCACGGTTGGCCGACCGTGAGCTGCCACAGATCCGGAAACCACGCCCTCCTCGGCCAGTCTGGGGCGACAAGTATGACGCGGCTGCAATCGGATCTGATCTTGCGTAGCACTCTGGGCAAGAGTGCCAGAGGTGGAAACACATAAGGGAGCCGGAACTGCGACCAATCTTGCACTAGGGCGTCTGCCGCCAGCGCTCTTTGGTCGCGAGACCGTGCCATGAAGGTTGGGACCTTGTTATTGTGCCGTGACGCCATTAGGTCGACGTCCGGCACCCCCCAGCGGCGACAGATTTCCTGAAACACGTCTGGGTGAAGGGACCATTCCCCTGCGTCCATGCCCTGGCGACTGAGGAAGTCTGCTTCCCAGTTTTCTACGCCGGGGATGTGAACTGCGGATATGGTGGAGGCTGTGGCTTCCACCCACATCAGAATCCGCCGGACTTCCTGGAAGGCTTGCCGACTGCGTGTCCCCCCTTGGTGGTTGATGTATGCCACCGCTGTGGAGTTGTCCGACTGAATTCGGATCTGCCTTCCTTCCAGCCACTGCTGGAAGGCTAGTAGGGCAAGATACACTGCTCTGATTTCCAGAACATTGATCTGAAGGGTGGACTCCTGCCGAGTCCACGTACCCTGAGCCCTGTGGTGGAGAAAAACTGCTCCCCACCCTGACAGACTCGCGTCTGTCGTGACCACCGCCCAAGACGGTGGTAGGAAGGATCTTCCCTGTGATAATGAGGTGGGAAGAAGCCACCACTGCAGAGAGTCTTTGGCCGTCTGGGAAAGGGAGACTTTCCTGTCCAGGGATGTTGACTTCCCGTCCCATTGGCGGAGAATGTCCCATTGAAGTGGACACAGATGAAACTGCGCAAACGGAACCGCCTCTATTGCCGCCACCATCTTCCCGAGGAAGTGCATGAGGCGTCTTAAGGAGTGCGACTGACTTTGAAGGAGAGCCTGCACCCCAGTCTGTAGAGACCGCTGCTTGTCCAGCGGAAGCTTCACTATCGCTGAGAGAGTATGAAACTCCATGCCAAGATACGTTAGTGATTGGGTCGGTGACAGATTTGACTTTGGGAAGTTGATGATCCACCCGAACGCCTGGAGAGTCTCCAGTGCAACATTCAGGCTGAGTTGGCATGCCTCTTGAGAGGGTGCCTTGACCAGTAGATCGTCCAAGTAAGGGATCACAGAGTGTCCGTGAGAGTGCAAGACTGCTACCACTGCCGCCATGATCTTGGTGAACACCCGAGGGGCTGTCGCCAGACCAAATGGCAGAGCTACGAACTGAAGATGGTCGTCTCCTATCACGAAGCGTAGAAAGCGTTGGTGCTCTGTAGCAATCGGCACGTGGAGATAAGCATCTTTGATGTCTATTGATGCTATGAAATCTCCTTGAGACATTGAGGCAATGACTGAGCGGAGGGATTCCATCCGGAACCGCCTGGCGTTCACATGCTTGTTGAGCAGTTTTAGGTCCAGAACAGGACGGAAGGAGCCGTTCTTTTTTGGAACCACAAAGAGATTGGAGTAAAATCCTCGCCCCCGTTCCTGAGGGGGGACAGGGATCACGACTCCTTCTGCTCTTAGAGAGTCCACCGCCTGCAGCAGGGCATCTGCTCGGTTGGGGTGTGGGGAAGTTCTGAAGAACCGAAGTGGAGGTCTAGAACTGAACTCGGTTCTGTACCCGCGAGACAAAATGTCTGTTACCCACCGGTCCTTGACCTGTGACAGCCAAATGTCGCAAAAGCGGGAGAGCCTGCCACCGACCGAGGATGCGGAGGGAGGAGGCCGAAAGTCATGAGGTAGCCGCTTTGGAAGCGGTTCCTCCATTTGCTTTCCTGGGGCGTGAGTGAGCCCGCCAGGAATCTGAGCTCCCTTGTTCTTTCTAAATCCTTTTGGACGAGGAGAATTGGGCCTTGCCCGAGCCTCGAAAGGACCGAAACCTCGACTGCCACTTTTTCTGTTGAGGTTTACTTGCTCTGGGCTGTGGTAAGGAAGAGTCCTTACCCTTGGACTGTTTTATGATTTCAGCCAATGGCTCACCAAACAGTCTGTCTCTAGATAATGGCAAGCTGGTTAAGCATTTTTTGGAACCAGCATCTGCTTTCCAGTCCTTTAACCACAAGGCTCTGCGCAAAACCACAGAATTGGCGGACGCCATAGCGGTACGGCTCGTAGATTCTAGGACAGCATTGATAGCATAGGTCGCAAACGCAGACATTTGCGAAGTTAGGGACGCCACCTGCGGCACTGCTGGATGTATGATAGCATCCACCTGTGCTAAACCAGCTGAAATAGCTTGGAGTGCCCACACGGCCGCGAATGCTGGAGCAAACGACGCGCCGATAGCTTCATAGACAGATTTCAACCAAAGGTCCATCTGTCTGTCGTTGGCATCTTTAAGTGAAGCGCCATTCTCTACTGCGACTATGGATCTAGCCGCAAGCTTGGAAATTGGGGGATCCACCTTTGGACACTGGGTCCAGCGTTTGGCCACCTCAGAGGGAAAAGGATAACGGGTATCCTTAGAACGTTTAGAGAAACGCTTGTCTGGATGAGCGTCGTGTTTCTGGATCGATTCTCTGAAGTCAGAGTGGTCCAAAAAAGCACTTAATTTACGCTTGGGATACAGGAAATGGAACTTCTCCTGCTGTGCCGCTGCCTCCTCTGCAGAAGGGGCTGGGGGAGAAATATCCAACAGTCTATTAATTGCCGATATAAGGTCATTAACCATGGCGTCACCATCAGGGGCATCCAGATTGAAAGGAGCCTCAGGATTAGAATCCTGATCACCGTCCTCAGTCTCATCACAGAGAGACTCTTCTCGCTGAGACCCTGAGCAGTGTGATGACGTGGAGGGTCTTTCCCAGCGAGCTCGCTTAGGCTGCCTGGGACTGTCATCTGAGTCAGAGACTTCAGCCTGTGATGCTTGAGACCCCCTTGAAGTACGGATTACTTCCAACTGAGGGGGACCGGAGAGCATAGACACAGCAGTGTCCATGGTCTGAGTAACTGGCCTGGACTGCAAGGTCTCCAGGATTTTTGACATAGTCACAGACATTTTATCAGCAAAAACTGCAAAGTCTGTCCCCGTCACCGGGGCAGGGTTCACAGGCGTCTCTGCCTGGGCTACCACCACATTAGGCTCTGGCTGACGAAGTGCCACTGGGACTGAACATTGCACACAATGTGAGTCTTTGGAGCCTGCCGGTAGATCAGCCCCACATGCAGTACAAACAGTGTACACAGCCTGTGCCTTGGCACCCTTGCGTTTTGCGGATGACATGTTGCTGCCTCCTCAGAGCAGTACAGGGTGTCCAGCCAAGAAGCGACCTTACAGTGCAACTATATATATATATGGTACTAAGAAAAAAGTACACTAATATAACACTGAGGCACTAGTGGGGCCAGCACTAAAGTGCAGCTTACCGCCCGCTTAGGAGCGGGTGTGTGGTCGCCGAAATCCCTTTAGTCTGGGTCTCCCAGAGCCTGCTGCCTTTCCCCAGCCAGACCGCATGTGTAATGGCTGCCGGCGTCCTTGTGGAGAGGGGGGGCGGGCCCTGGGCGTATACAGACGAAGAGCGGGAAGCCTGCTTCCCACTGTGCCTAGTGAGAGGGCTGGAGCATGTAAATAAAGCTCCAGCCCTCGGCGCTGCCAATTGAGCAGCGTCTCTCCCCTACCCTGATTGACAGGGTGGGGGCGGGAACGAAGCGGCGCTAGGCCGCAGAAGCCGGGGGCTAAAGTTAGAAGCGCCGCCGCCGTAAAAGCGCGGTCGGCGCAAAGTCCCCGGCGCACCACAAGTCGCAGCTGCGCCGCCGCTCCAGTAGCGGTCGGCGCAGTAGTTCCCAACATGTAACGTCACTCAGCAAAGCTGCAGTGACCTAACCCCAGCGCACAGCGCTACTGTCCCCGGCGCACTATAACGCTCAGCAAGCCTTGAGAGTGTCCGTGCCTGCCGGGGACACAGAGTACCTGAAAGTTGCAGGGCCTTGTCCCTGAACGGCACTCCCGCTCCAAATCCAGCAGGTTCTCTGGGTCTGTGGATGGAGCCCGGCCTCAGGGCTTGGAGGCCGGTAAGATCCCACTTCCACAGAGCCCTCCAGGGGATGTGGAAGGAAAACAGCATGTGGGCTCCAGCCTCTGTACCAGCAATAGGTACCTCAACCTTACAAGCACCACCGCGGGTGAGAAGGGAGCATGCTGGGGGCCCCATATGGGCCCTCTTTTCTTCCATCCGATATAGCCAGCAGCTACTGCTGACTACAAACAGTGGAGCTATGCGTGGATGTCTGACCTCCTTCGCACAAAGCAGAAAACTGGTGAGCCAGTGATCCCACTGGGGGTGTATAGCCAGAAGGGGAGGGGCCTTACACTTTTTAGTGTAATTGCTTTGTGTGGCCTCCGGAGGCAGTGCTATACACCCAATCGTCTGGGTCTCCCAATAGAGCGCTGAAGAAAAGAATTTACGGTAAGTAAACAAAATTCTCTTTTTCTTTATCGTTCCTATGGGAGACCCAGACATTGGGACGTCTCAAAGCAGTCCATGGGTGGGAATAAACAGAAAAACTGAGAAGTAGGCGGAGCCTAACTTCACAAATGGGCGACAGCCGCCTGAAGGATGCGTCTGCCCAAGCTCGCATCTGCCGAAGCATGAGCATGCACTTGGTAGTGCTTTGAAAAGGTATGCAGGCTAGTCCAAGTGGCAGCCTGACAGACTTGCTGAGCCGTAGCCTGGTGCCTAAAAGCCCAAGAGGCACCGACAGCTCTGGTCGAATGTGCCTTGATCCCCGGCGGGGGAGGCACCTGAGAACACTGGTAGGCATCCGAAATGGTCGACCTAATCCAACGGGCTAAGGTCGGCTTAGAAGCAGGGAGGCCCTTACGCCGACCTGTGGTTAGCACAAAAAGAGAGGTGCACCGCCTAAGAGCAGCGGTGCGAGACACATAGATCCGGAGCGCCCGCACCAGATCCAGAGTATGCAACGCTTTTTCAAAGCGATGAACAGGAGCCGGACAAAAGGAAGGTAGGGTAATGTCCTGGTTAAGGTGGAAAGGAGAAACCACCTTACGGAGAAAGTCCGGAGTCGGACGGAGAACCACCTTGTCTTGATGAAAAAACAAAAAAGGTGACTCCGAGGAGAGCACAGCCAAATCAGAGACTCTCCTGAGAGAAGTTATGGCAACTAGAAAAGGCCACCTTTTGAGAAAGACGATACAAAGAAACCTCCCTAAGAGGCTCAAAGGGGGGTTTCTGCAATACCGTGAGGACCAAGTTAAGGTCCCAGGGATCCAAGGGCCGCTGGTAAGGCGGAATGATGTGAGACGCACCTTGCATGAAGGTGCGGACCTGAGCCAGCCGGGCGATACGCCGCTGGAACAGCACTGATAGAGCCGAGACTTGTCCTTTGAGAGAGTTGAGGGACAGTCCCAGCTGCAGACCGGACTGTAGAACAGACAGAAGGGTCGGCAAGGAAAAAGGCCAAGGAGGATGGCCAGAAGAGCGACACCAGGACAGGAAAATTTTCCAAGTCCTGTGATAGATCTTGGCAGAGGAAGACTTACGGGCCCGAGTCATAGTGGAGATGACTTCAGGGGGGATACCAGAAGCCGTCAAGATCCAGGACTCAAGAGCCACGCCGTCAATCTGAGAGCCGCAGAATTCTGGCGGAAAAACGGACCTTGTGAGAGAAGGTCTGGACGGTCCGGAAGATGCCACGGCACCTCTACGGACAGATGGAGCAGGTCTGGGTACCAAGCTCGCCTGGGCCAGTCCGGAGCAATGAGGATGACTCGACGGCCCTCCATTCTGATCTTGCGCAGAACTCTGGGCAAGAGAGCTAGAGGGGGAAACACGTAGGACAGACGAAACTGGGACCAGTCTTGAACCAGAGCGTCCGCGGCGAAGGCCTGAGGATCGTGGGAGCGAGCCACGTAAACCGGAACCTTGTTGTTGTGACGGGATGCCATTAGGTCCACTTCCGGAGTGCCCCACTTGCGGCAGATTGACTGAAACACTGCCGGATGCAGGGACCACTCGCCACTGTCCACGGTTTGACGGCTGAGATAATCTGCTTCCCAGTTTTCCACGCCTGGGATGTGGACTGCGGATATGGTGGACTTGGAGTCCTCCGTCCATTGAAGGATGCGTTGTACCTCCAACATTGCCAGGCAGCTGCGTGTCCCGCCTTGGTGATTGATGTAGGCAACCGCTTTCGCGTTGTCTGACTGGACTCGGATGTGCTTGCCCGCCAATAGGTGGTGAAAAGCTAGGAGAGCCAGAAGCACAGCTCTGGTTTCCAGCACATTGATCGAGAGGGCTGACTCGGACGGAGTCCAAGTGCCCTGTGCTCGGCGGTGGAGACATACCGCTCCCCAGCCGGATAGACTGGCATCCGTGGTGAGGATCACCTAGGACGGGGCCAGGAAGGAGCGTCCCTGAGACAGAGAGAGGGGCCGAAGCCACCACTGAAGAGAGCTCCTGGTCTGTGGCGACAGAGCCACTAATCTGTGCAAGGAGGAAGGCCGCTTGTCCCAACAGCGGAGAATGTCCAGCTGCAGTGGACGCAGATGGAACTGGGCAAAGGGAACAGCCTCCATTGACGCCACCATCTGACCCAGCACCTGCATCAGGTGCCTGATGGAATAACGGCGGGGCCTCAGCAGAGAGCGCACCGCCAGTTGGAGGGACTGCTGTTTGATTAAGGGCAACTTCAAAAGTGCCGGCAGAGTCTCGAACTGCATCCCTAGGTACGTGAGCCTCTGGGTCGGAGTCAGAGTGGATTTGGGCAGATTGACAAGCCACCCGAATTGGGCTAGAGTGGCGAGCGTGAGCGAGACACTCCGCTGACAGTCTGCGCTGGATGAAGCCTTGACTAGAAGGTCGTCCAGGTAAGGAATCACTGCCAACCCCTGGAGGTGCAGAACCGCAACCACTGCTGCCATGACCTTGGTGAATACCCGAGGGGCCGTGGCTAACCCTAAGGGAAGAGCCACGAATTGGAAATGTTCCTCTCCGATTGCAAAACGTAGCCAACGCTGGTGTGAAACTGCAATTGGCACATGGAGATAGGCATCTCTGATGTCGATGGATGCCAGGAAATCCCCTTGGGTCATTGAGGCAATGACTGACCGCAGAGACTCCATGCGAAAATGCCGCACCTGAACATGCTTGTTGAGAAGCTTGAGATCCAGGATGGGCCGGAAGGAACTGTCCTTTTTGGGGACTAGGAAGAGATTTGAGTAGAAACCTCTGAACCGTTCCCGGGCGGGAACCGGTACAATTACTCCATTGGCCTGCAAGGATGCCACGGCCTGAGAGAAGGCGGCGGCCTTGGAGCAGGGAGGAGTTGACAGAAAAAATCTGTCTGGAGGGTTGGAAGAGAATTCTATCCTGTAGCCGTGGGAGATGATATCCCGCACCCACTGATCGGAGACGTGTTGAAACCCACGCGTCGCCAAAGTGGGAGAGCCTGCCACCGACTAAGGACGTTGCTGGCGCGGACAGATAGTCAAGAGGAGGCTGCCTTAGTGGCAGCAGCTCCTGCGGTCTTCTGTGGACGCGCTTTTGTGCGCCAGTTGGATTTTTGGTCCTTGGCTGAGTTAGTGGACGAGGCCGAGGGCTTAGAGGACGACCAGTTGGAGGAACGAAAGGAACGAAACCTTGACTGATTCCTACCCTGGACAGGTTTCCTGGTTTTGGTTTGTGGCATGGAAGTACTCTTCCCGCCAGTAGCCTCCTTAATAATTTCATCCAGCTGTTCACCGAACAGCCTGGACCCAGTAAAAGGGAGTCCAGCAAGGTACTTCTTTGAAGAAGCATCTGCCTTCCACTCTCGAAGCCACAAGATCCTGCGGATAGCGAGGGAATTAGCCGAAGCCACCGCAGTGCGGTGAGAAGCCTCCAGCATGGCAGACATGGCATAGGATGAAAAAGCTGAAGCTTGGGAAGTTAAGGTAACCATTTCGGGCATAGATTCCCTGGCGAGGGAATGCATCTCCTCTAGAGAAGCAGAGATGGCTTTCAGAGCCCACACTGCTGCAAAAGTAGGGGAGAACGAGGCCCCTGCCGCCTCATATACAGATTTGGCCAGAAGGTCAACCTGGCGGTCAGTGGAATCCTTAAGAGAGGTGCCATCAGCCACTGAAACAACGGTCCGGGCTGAGAGTCTAGACACCGGGGGGTCTACCTTTGGTGAATGAGCCCACTCCTTGACCACCTCAGGTGGAAAGGGAAAATGGTCATCAGAACCACGCTTTGGGAAGCGTTTGTCAGGACAGGCCCTAGGCTTGGTCACAGCGGCCTGAAAACTGGAGTGGTTAAAGAACACACTCTTTGTCCTCTTAGGCGAGGTAAACTGGTGCTTTTCTGCCAGAGAGGGTTGCTCCTCTGATACTGGCGGATTGAGATCCAGTACAGAATTAATGGACGCAATCAAATCACTAACATCTGAGTCACTTTCGGACAGATCAATGGGGCACATGGAGTTAGCCTCCGAGCCCCCTGTAAAGGCATCCTCCTCGTCCTGCGAGTCAGCTTCTGAAAAAGAGCCGCGGGACGAGGAAGGAGAGGGAGCCCTGCGTCTCCTTTTAGGAGGACGGGGTCTGGGACCAGATGATGAATCCTCTGTGAGCTCCGGTCCTGAGAGAGCCCTAGCAGCAGAGGCACCCTGTGAAGGGGGCTGATGCATGTTCAGCAAAGTCCTGGACAGCTGTCCCATGGAGTCGGCAAAAGACTGGGAGATAGACCTAGATAAGGATTCTACCCAAGCCGGGGGTTCAGCCACAGGAGCCGGAGCAGCCGGAGAGACCACTGGGGGTGCGATTCCAGGCTGAGGCATCGTCAGGTTAGAGCAGGCATCACAATGTGGATAGGTGCTCGGTTCAGGCAGTAGGAGCTTACATGCAGTTCATACTGAATACAGCTTTGGAGCCTTGCTCCTCGTGTGAGACATGCTGCTGGAGTGGGGGCTCTGCCAGAATGACCCCCAGAGAGTATATACAGAAGGTCCACAACCAGAGGTTGTGGCTTACCAGACCGCTGGAGCGGTGTTGTGTGCCCTCCAGATCCCGAAGCCCGGACCCCCAAGCACCTCAGCAGGGATGCTGCAGACCAGTGCTGATCGCAGGGAAAAACGCTGAGAAAATGGCCGCCGGAGCGAAGAGAGGGGGCGGGACTCACTCTGAGAGCGGGATCTGGAGGGCCATAGAGACTTACAGGGGAGGAGACATGTACCCAGTGAGGAGTGTCTCTCCCCTGTGCAGAACGGCCGCTGGGCGGAGCCGTGCTGTCCCTCTGCATGAATGACATGAGAGGGCAGTGAAACCGAAAGTAGGCCTCCGGCGAAGCCGGGGCCTAAATTTGAGCGGTGCGGCCGGCGCGCAGGCACCATCGGCGCGGTTCTCAGGCGACAGCCAGAGAACCCGCCGGAAATGTCATAAAACTCACTCAGCACACTCTCCCACAACAATAAAGTACAGGGACCCCCAATATATAAACGTCTCAGGTACTTAGCTTGCTGAGACGCAGGGTTTCAAGTCCCCGGGGATGAGTGCTCCGGTCCAGCAGGATCCTGAAGGGCTGCGGATGGAGACCGGTCTCGTGCCAAGCATGGAGAACCGTGCTGGCTCCCACTTCGAGCCAGAGCCCAGGAGGGATGGTGAAGAAGCACGGCATGTAAGGCTCCAGCCTTGGAATCAACCTTAACAGCACCGCCGACACAGTGGGGTGAGAAGGGACATGACGGGGGTCCAGGCTTGGACCCGCTTTTCTTCAAACTCTTTCCAAAAATGAAAAATCAGATGAGAATGCATGTGTGGATGTATGCCTCCTGAACACAAAGCGATAAACTGGCTAGATATGGTTCTCCAGGGGGTGTATAAGCTCAGAGGGAGGAGCTACACTTTTGAGTGTAGTACTTTGTGTGTCCTCCGGAGGCAGAAGCTATACACCCAATGTCTGGGTCTCCCATAGGAACGATAAAGAAATATACATTATATCTGTCTGTCTGTCTGTCTGTCTGTCTGTCTATCTATCTATATATATATATATATATATACATACACACACACACACACACACACACACACACACACACACACACACACACACACACACACACACACACACACGCTTCAGGTTTATACATACCTGCTAAATATTTCACCTTTGCAATCAGATACACGGCTTGTTGAAGACCAGGAGCGGTCTTTACTACCGTTTCCAGGACGGAGGTGCAATGCTTCAATAGTGGAGAAACCGGCTGCCCAGCAGCGGGGGGCTGCATAAGAAAATAATAGACTAAGAACTTTTGCTGTGTAAAATAGAATTAATAATTAATTTAACTCAATACATCAAGTAATGGTTACAAACAACTTTAACCTTCAACTGGTGAGGTAGGATTTTTGTCATGCAACTGGTGATGTGGGTCTTCCTATACCCCAGTGTTTAGAAATCTCTAATTTTTATAGAAAATGCAAAGATCACGTTTGTTTTAATCGTTTTCTTATTGGTGATTGATTACACGAGTATACCAAATTGTTGACACCCACAAAAAAAAACAAAAAACGAAAAATGTAATAAATTGATGATTCATACCAGCATGTTCCAATGAATGCCAGCTGAACAAAATTTCCCTGGGGAGTTGCAAACCCCACATTACCAGTTGAGGGTTAAAAGATCTCCTTAATGAAACCAGGAGAATGTAAAGAGAAAATAAACAATACTCTCTGCTCCTTGACCGCTCTGGGTACTCTGCCCCCACCAACAGGTGGACCGCATCATATGACTGCTGCAGTCAATCAATGGCTACTGATCAGATGAAATTGTTACATTTTGTGCAAACTGGAAGAATCTTCCTGTCCGCAGCCAATTAGTGGCCATGGATTGGCTGCAGCAGTCACATGATGCTCCCTATCAGATGTTGATCCCAGAAAACTGATGAGCAACAAACCACCAAATGCAGAGGACCAGCACCAGTATTGTAGGTGAGAATCAGGTCATTTGTTTGACATGCTGTGCTTGTTAAGAAAATGTTTTAATGTACTGGATAAACCCTTTACTAAGTGGATTCAGGATCTATTTTTCACAAAACACGCCACGCAAGAATATGACCCGCTTCTAAGGCTTTGTGCGCACTAGAGCTTTTTACCCGCGGATTTACCCGCGGATTTGCCGCGGAAATTTCTTGATAAATGTCTGCAATCTTTGTGCAGACATTTCCCAGCAAATTCTATGGTAAAAAAAAATAGCTGTGCGCACTGGTGTGGATTTTTCTCAAGAAATTTCCTTGAGAAGAATTTCTCGAGAAACTTTCTTGAGAAAATGAACATGTCCATTATTTCCGCAGGTACCCTGCGGATTTCGGCAGTACAGCCTGCAAAAATCCGCAGGGAACCACCCGCGGGAAAATCGCGGCAATTCCGCTGCTAATCCGCGGCAAATCCGCGTCAAATCCGCATGCGGATTTTGTGCGGATTTTTTCCGGAGGTCCGGAAATCTTTCACTCCCAGAATTTTCTCAAGAAATTTTCTTGAGAAACTTCACATTTCTAGTGCGCACATAGCCTAATACTGCAGCTCAACCCTATTGAACAAAATGATTCCTACAGGATTCCTACAACATTATGGAGGTGTCTGTGGGTGTTTTTGTCCATTTATCCAGAAGAGCGGGCTGTGAAGTCAGATACTGCTGTTGGAGGAGAGGCTGGGCTCATAATATCCATTCTAGCTCATCCTAAAGGAGTTAGATGTGGATGGTGTTACGGTTGCTGTGGCTCTGGAGACTATGTCCGGATTTCTTGCTACTGCACATGTGCAAGCGCTGGAGACTAAGTCCTATCTTGGAGCCATTGCACATGTGCGGGTGACATCATCGCTGACACGAGGTCACATGTCTCTGACACCTTCTAAGCTGATTGGCCACTGGTCATGTGCTTGTGACACGTGGTCACATGTTTCGGACACCTTCTATGCCGATTGGTCACTGGTCATGTGCTTGTGACGCTTTGCTCGGTGATAGGCCAGCATGACGTCATTGCTGTCATTCTGGCAGCGGATTGGCTCTGGTGTCCTCCATCTTGGATGAGGCACAGAGTCTATATAAGACCCTGACGCACGCTGCCCGGCGCTCAGTCCTCTTGGTTCATGCATGCGAGTAGACGCTCTGTGCACGTTCCTCTAGGCATCTCTCTATGTTAGGTGAGCGCTACCGGCAGGGTAGCATTCTTATACCTTACAGCTTCGGCTGCGGTCCGTATCCTTACATCTTAGTGGAGCGGACATAGGCAGGTGCCTGAGGCACATGGTCCGGCTGGGCCTTGTGATTCTACTCGTAGGTGGACGTTGCCGCTAGGGTAACGTTCCTTATACTGCGTCTGGCAGTTGTTCGTATCCTCGCACACTAGGGGAGCGAACAGAGGTAGGAGCTTTGTGCGGCTTATGCTGCTGTCCGTCTCTTTTTCACCCCTAGAAGAGCGAACCTAGGCAGGTGCCATATCTAGTGGTTCGTGTCCTCGCACACTAGTGGAGCAAACGCAGGTAGGAGCTTTGTGCGGCTTACGCTGCTGTCCGTCTCCTGGCACCACTAGAGGAACGGACCTAGGTAGGTGCCATTTCCCACTCACTGCTTTTGTCTCTGTGATCTTTAACAGAGACCATTCCACACACCCTCCAAGTAAGGGAGGAATTGCTTTATTTCCTAATTATATTCCTCTGTGAGTATAACAGAGGTATTGCACTCTGCACTTGTGCTATCATTATTTACAGTGGCACACTTATATACCCCTTATCCTCTGCCATAGTCTGCAGCAGAGTCTTTGCACGGTGGACCCTGACTGTCTGACATTCCTTTAGGTTTTATTATCAGACAGCCCCCCGTAACAGATGGCCGATCATGTTCCTTCACACCAAACTCCCCCAACCATGCCATTTTTGATTGGCGAGACAGATTTTACACACTGGCTCAGGGGGCCGGATTTTACATACTGGCTCAGGGGGCTGGATTTTACATACTGGCTCAGGGGGCCAGATTTTATATACTGGCTCAGGGGGCCGGATTTTCCATACTGGCTCAGGGGGCCGGATTTTCCATACTGGCTCAGGGGGCCGGATTTTACACACTGGCTCAGGGGGCTGGATTTTACACACTGGGGCAGGGAGCTGGATTTTATCCACTGGGGCAAAGGGCTGGATTTTATCCACTGGGGCGGCGAGACAGATTTTACACACTGGGGCGATGAGACAGATTTTACACACTGGGGCAGGGGGCTGGATTTTATCCACTGGGGCGGCGAGACAGATTTTACACACTGGGGCAGGGGGCTGGATTTTATCCACTGGGGCGGCGAGACAGATTTTACACACTGGGGCAGGGGGCTGGATTTTATCCACTGGGGCGGCGAGACAGATTTTACACACTGGGGCAGGGGGCTGGATTTTATCCACTGGGGCCGCGAGACAGATTTTACACATTGGGGCAGGGGGCTGGATTTTATCCACTGGGGCCGCGAGACAGATTTTACACACTGGGGCAGGGGGCTGGATTTTATCCACTGGGGCCGCGAGACAGATTTTACACACTGGGGCAGGGGGCTGGATTTTATACACTGGGGCAGGGGGCTGGATTTTACACATTGGGGCAGGGGGCTGGATTTTACACACTGGGGCAGGGGGCTGGATTTTATCCACTGGGGCCGCGAGACAGATTTTACACACTGGGGCAGGGGGCTGGATTTTATCCACTGGAGCCGCGAGACAGATTTTACACACTGGGGCAGGGGGCTGGATTTTATCCACTGGGGCCGCGAGACAGATTTTACACACTGGGGCAGGGGGCTGGATTTTATACACTGGGGCAGGGGGCTGGATTTTACACATTGGGGAAGGGGGCTGGATTTTACACACTGGGGCAGGGGGCTGGATTTTACACACTGGGGCAGGGGGCCGGATTTTACACACTGGGGCAGGGGGCCGGATTTTACACACTGGGGCAGGGGGCCGGATTTTACACACTGGGGCAGGGGGCCGGATTTTATACACTGGGGCAGGGGGCCGGATTTTACACACTGGGGTGGAGGGATGGATTTTACACATTGGGGGCAATGGGACTGAATGAATAACTTGAATTCATTGATTAATAGTTGCGTCCTGATACTTTTGTCTATACAATGTATGTTTACTAATCGCAGTCTGCTGGGTGAATGAAGCACCATTACTTAAACATAGGGAATTCACAACAAGGACCAGCAATAAGAAATGGAGAGCACAAAAAAAATTATATTGAAACTATTAAGGGTTGTACAATATCTTGAAGATGAAATTATCCTTTACCAAAATCACATTTATTTGCATAGTCTGACACACGTTACCTGGTTGGGACAAAAGTTTAAATATTCCCTTATTATTTCAAGCAAGAAGTCTGGGTTCAGCATCTCAAAGTACTGGATACTAAGCGGCAATCCCTGCAAATCGGAGAAGTGATTGTCCAGGACGTCATTTAACAAATGGATGACCTCTTC
This sequence comes from Anomaloglossus baeobatrachus, assembly GCF_048569485.1. Taxonomy (NCBI): domain Eukaryota; kingdom Metazoa; phylum Chordata; class Amphibia; order Anura; family Aromobatidae; genus Anomaloglossus; species Anomaloglossus baeobatrachus. The sequence goes on from NC_134359.1 coordinate 50,697,884, forward strand.
TGGATTCTTCTGTTTCTTCATGGCCAAAACAGCCCGCAAGTAGGACAATTCCTGATAAAGAAAAAAACTTCACATTTTCACATTCTTCTAACCATTTGGGGTGGGTGTATATACGGGAGTGAATTAAATGGGCTAAAGGAACAGAAAACACTTTGTTTTGCTACATGTATCTTTTTAAAAAAAATCTATAGAGAACCTTAAAAAAAATAGTCTTGAGTAATAAAGTAAAAAATGGAGAGGGAGGAGGGGGATGTAGCTGCAGTTTCTGTTCAGTGATACAGCATTACCTAGAGAGGGAATATGTGTAGACGTCGGATGTTAAGGGGGCCTGCAATTACTAAGACCCCCATACACATTAGATAAATTCAGATGAACATGTCAATTTCGACAGAATAGGCTGCCCATCTAATATAGGGGAGGCTCCCAATTCTCCAACGGACGATGTTGCAAGAGACACGGTCTGTTCAATTTCAATGACTGATGCTTTAATTTGGAGCAGAAATAAGACGCCCTCATATGATTCTGGCAGAGGCTCTATCATAGAGAACAAGAACGCTCGGCCGACAAAATAGGCATAGATAGGGAATTGGGAGAGATAGCTGGGGCTGAATAATCATTCGGCTATTGTGTATGACCTGCTTTGGATTCTGGTTGATGTACGATGATAAGCTACGTTTTAAGATAAGTAAGATAAATCCCTCAAAAATATGAGGTTGAGCTTTCAGGTCACATATATGGTGAAGGTGTATATATCAGCTTTACTTTTCTGGCCATTTTTTCGGACTCACCCCAGATTTTCCAATAGACTGCTGAATCTCCATTAGAAACTCCAGCTGCTGGTCGGCATCTTGCAGCTGTCCCTCCATTATCTGACATCTGATAATACCTATGAAACATTGCACATTAGGTCAGTGCCTGCCAAAATATTACAAGATGGCTTAAAGGCAACATATGTTAAAAATGGTATCTGATCTGCCGGCAGAATGTTACAGAGCAAGAGAAGCTGATCCGTCTCATCTCCCGCCTCGACTACTGTAACCTCCTGCTCTGTGGCCTCCCTTCCAACACTCTTGCACCCTTCCAATCTATCCTAAACTCTGCGGCCCGCTTAATCCACGTCTCCCCTCACTATTCCCCAGCCTCTCCTCTCTGCCAATCCCTTCACTGGCTTCCCATCACCCAAAGACTGCAGTTCAAAACACGAACCATGACATACAAAGCCATGCACAACCTGTCTCCTCCTTACATCTGTGACCGAATCTCCCGGTACCTACCTGCACGCAACCTCAGATCCTCACAAGATCTCCTTCTCTACTCCTCTCTTATCTCCTCTTCCCACCATCACATACAAGATTTCTCTCGTGCCTCCCCCATACTCTGGAATGCTCTTCCCCAGCATATCAGTCTCTCACCTACTGTAGAAAGCTACAAAAAGAATCTGAAGACCTACCTCTTCCGACAAGCCTACAACCTACAATAACCCTCAGTCCAGTACACCACTACGCAACCAGCTCTGTCCTCAACTATTGTACCCTCACCCATTCCCTGTAGACTGTGAACCCTCGCGGGCAGGGTCCTCTCTCCTCCTCTACCAGTCTGTTTTTGTAATGTTCATGATTGTTGTACTTGTTTGTTATGTATTCCCTTTTCACATGTAAAGCGCCATGGAATAAATGGCGCTATAATAATAATAATGTACAATTTTATGGGAAACGTTTCTATAAACCTATCAATTGAAATCCCTGCATAGGAGTCCAGTGGCCGGTCCTACTCTGTGATTGACAGTCTTCCCTGTATGATTACGTATGATTAGATAATACATGCAGAGATAGCTGCCAATCGCCGAGTAGGACCGCACACTGGACTCATATGCATATAAACTCCAGGGATTCCAATGACACCAACTTATACTGAATTTATTCAAGACCCGATATATCATTCTGCTCATCTTCTCCTTCTCTATACCGTGCTGTCCAGATTGCAGATTTGACTGTATACAGTGTGTCCACCGATATCCTGTCCACCGCCATTAACTTGAGAACGGCAGCAGCTATAGGCATAGAAGTGGTGTCTAGGTATAGTAAAGAAGCCATGCGCTACACAATGAAACCACCTATAGCGCCACCTGGTGGAAAACAACAGAGTTAGCATTTTTATCTCGAAAACGGTACGAGATAGAGAAAAAAAGTGAATTACAAAGTTGCAGGGCATCATCAATTCAATACGAATTGATACCTTGCATACAGAAATGCTACGATATGAAACCCATGACCCCCCCAAAAACATTGAATGCTGGTCGCTCATTTAACTTTGATGCTCAAAGTGGCCACCGTCAGCTGCAATGCACATCTGGACTCTGCACAGCATACTGTATCTTGCTGCACGTTGTGCAATATGGTAGGTGACACGTTTACACAAGCATCTGTGATACGTCGTCGTAGGTCCTGCAATGTTGGTGGAGGGGTCGCATACACCTGCTGTTTGATGTGACCTTACAGAAAGATGTCCAATGGGGTCAGGTCAGGTGAGCGTGGAGGCCACTCCACGCAGCCACCATACCCAATGACTTGTAGGAAGGTCTCCATGAGGTATCGCTTCACGTCCGCAGCCTTGTGAGTTTACACATTCTAATCTTAGCATTTCTGTATGCAAGGTGTCGATTCGTATTGAATTGATGCTGCCCTACAACTTTGTAATTCACTTTTTTTCTCTATCTCGTTCCATTTTCGAGATAAAAATGCTAACTCCGTTGTTTTCCACCAGGTGGCGCTATAGGTGGTTTCATTGCATAGCGCATGGCTACTTTACTATATCTAGACACCACTTCTATGCCTATAGCTGCCGCCGTTCTCAAGTTAATGGCGGTGGACAGGATATGGGTGGACACACTGTATACAATGTGACAGGTTCCCTTTAATTCATTTACTACTGAGCCCTTGGAGAGTGCTGGTTGTTGTTTTTCTAATGAAAAAAGTGCTGCCCCTGTGCTATGGAAAAAACGACTCCTTAGTGAAGTGACGTAAGGAGCCAACAACTGAAGCAGAAATTACAGATAGTGCTGTGCAAGTTTTCTAGAGTGTAAAATACAAATTCAAGACTTGGTTCTTAAATATGTTACTCGTTAGGTTGGTGCCATGATTTTTTTTTTAAGTTATCCCCTATTGCTGGGATAGAGGATAACTCCTCGATTGAAGGAACTCCCACTGATACCAAGTATGGAGCTCTGAAGCCCTGCATGGAGAAGAGGTTGAGCATTCAAATCTATGCTCCATCTATTCACCATGGTTCTGCTGGAGAAAACAACCACTTTACTTGGCTATTTTTAGCATTGCCATAGAGTAAAAATGAGTGGAGGTGCGCATGTCGAACCCCAAATTAATCAATCTTCAGATTCTCAGGATTTGAGAGAGTCCTAGAAGTAGAACCTCGGTGATTGAGAATTTTTCTGCTATCTTCTGGATAACTTCCATTAATGCAGTTGTCTCCCAGGTTGCAAGTTACCGAATTTTTCGCTTTATAAGACGCACCTGATTATAAGATGCACCCCCAAATTTGGTGAAGCAAAAGAGAATTTTTTTTTTTAATGTTAAATGGGGTCCATCTTATAATGCCAGTGTCCGTCTAACAAATCATATAGGGTATATGTCCCTCATAGCCCCCCATCCTAAAATTAGCCCCCTTAATTTGGATATGCCCCCCTTATATTGAATATAGCCCCCTTGTGCTGGCACACGTTCCCCTATGCTGACTATGGCCCCCTATGGATTGCACACGTTCCCCGTGCTGCCTATGGCCCCCTTTGGATTGCACACGTCCCTCTGTGCTGCCTATGGCCCCCTATGGATTGCACACATTCCCCTGTGCTGCCTATGGCCCCCTATGGATTGCACACATTCCCCTGTGCTGCCTATGGCCCCCTATGGATTGCATACGTTCCCCTGTGCTGCCTATGGCCCCCTATGGATTGCACACGTTCCCCTATGTTAGATATCGCCCCCATGCTGCTGCCCATAGTAAAATAAAACACTCTTTCATTACCTCCTCCAGCGCTGGTCTCCCTCCTGTCTCCCTCCATGCTTCTGTTCCTCCACTTCCTGGTTCTCGGTGTCGGTCATGTGATCGGCTCAGCAGAGTGAGATCATCTCTGCCTGCCTGATCACAGTGGAAGCAGGGACACCGGGGAAAAACGCTGGAGGAGGTAAGTAAAGCTTTTTTATTTTAGGATGAGCAGCAGCATGGGGGCCATATCTAACACGGGGGGGCATGTGCCATCACAGTGGGACGCAGGCTCATATAATATGCACCACTGCCCCAGCCCGTCGCTGCGGTGCAGTTTCAACACCATGGTCATGGACAGCGGCTGTGCATATTATATGAGCGAGAGCAGGAGATCTAACGCTGCCGCCCGCAGCGCTCCAGAGCGGACCCTGCAGTATATATATATATACACCCCCTCCCCCCCCAGTATATTCGGCTTATAAGACGCACCCCCTACTTTCCCCCAAAATTTGGGGGAACAAAAGTGTGTCTTATAAAGCGAAAAAAAGAGAATTTTGTTACTTACCGTAAATTCTTTTTCTTATAGTTCCGTATTGGGAGACCCAGACCATGGGTGTTTAGCTTCTGCCTCCGGAGGACACACAAACTACACTTAAAAGTGTAGCTCCTCCCTCTGAGCTTATACACCCCCTGGTAGCCAGTCCTAGCCAGTTTAGTGCAAAAGCTGAAGGAGAATAGCCACCCACAAGTAGAACCGAGTAAGAACCGGAACAACCGGAGACTCTGTCCACGACAACAGCCGGTGATAACACACGGAACAAGAAAATTGCCAACAGGCAACAGGGAGGGAGCTGGGTCTCCCAATACGGAACTATAAGAAAAAGAATTTACGGTAAGTAACAAAATTCTGTTTTTCTTTATCGTTCCTTTTAGAGTTGTAGGGGGAAAAAGCGCAATAGGGTCTTACCCGGTATGAGGGTAGAGAGACAGAAAGAGGTATACTCACCTGGTAGGGTTGTGAAAGTCACAACTCCTTATGATCGCATGTGAGTGCCTTTTTGTGGTTTAGCAGCGGCCCCGGAATGCAGTATATAAAATATAGGTCAGGTAAAGAGAAAACCGGTTTAAATGCCGCGCTAAAAACCACTGATGTTGTAGATGAAAAAGATTTCCTTTATTTCATAATTCTACGCGTCTCAGAGACATCTCCGTCTCCTTCCTCAGGAAAATAAATCATATTACAAAAAAGGGGCAACAGAGCCTATATAAAGGAAGACCAGTAGCCACATATGCATTTGAAAAGTGAACAGCCCATATGACTCAGAGCCGATGACTCAGTGCCGCATGGAGAAGAGAAAAAAAAAAAAAAAAAAAGGGGAAAGCACACATTAAATCAGCACAAATGAACCGAAAGAATTACCGTGAAATAACATGAACATCTCAAGGAGAAAATTAGTGGATCAGTGAAGGATCAATAAAAAACATAAAAATAATAATTATTGCGTGTTATTTAATAAGAGAGTATAAAAAGAAAAAAGTGGGGTCGAGGGTAAAAGAAAAGCAGATGGTGTGCGAACCCAGAAAGTGTAGGTGATAGCACGGGGGCCAAACCTCTACACTAAAAAGGAATATGGTTACTGTGGATTTGTACTTGGGGAAATTGAACATAAATAATATGTGGAACAGGCACAAGGTGGTGGGATTAAAATACATAGAAAGTGCATATTTGCTAAAATAAATCTCTCTTATGTGTCTTTTGAATATATAAAAACGGCATATTTACATGTGAGAGGGACAGGAAGAGAAACAAAAAAAAAACAAAACTTTTTTATTATTAAACTTGAGTTGCAAGAAAAAATTATATACATATATATACATATATACACACATATATATATATATATATATATATATATATATATATATATATACATACATACATACATACATACATACATACATACACACACACAAAAAAAATTAGTGGTGTATAGGGAATCGCTAGATTAAAAGTAATTGATATTTAAGGGCAAAGAATCCACTCCACTATGGAGCGGTTCTATAGAAAGGGAAAATTGTTAAAGCGTATGCGTGGGGAAGGTGACAAGAGTTTAATAGACTGAAAGGTAATGAAAAATCATAACCGTGGGAAAAAAAGCTCAATACACCTGTGCTCAGCAGGTAGAGAAGAGGAGCGGTTCCCTGTGAAAGAGAGAGGACTGCTAGAGCGTGTGCATGATGGGGTGATGTGAGTTCAAAACAGTAAGAAGTGCAGGAGTTCATACCCGTGAAAAATAAACTTACTGCGCCTACGTTAAACAATCGAAGAAAAAGAATTGCTTCCTTATAGTGCACGAAAGCACACAAATGAGTATGAAAAAAGGGACAAAAAAAAACAAAAAAAACACCAAACATGGAATACTATAGAGTACTCTATAGTATTCCATGTTTGGTTTTTTTTTTTTTGTTTTGTTTTTTTTTTTCCTTTTTTTTTTTTTCCCTTTTTTCATACTCATTTGTGTGCTTTGTGTACAAAGAAACCTCCCTAAGGGGCTAGAAAGGGGGTTTCTGCAATACCGTGGGGACCAAGTTAAGGTCCCAGGGATCCAAGGGCCGCCGATAAAGCGGAATGATGTGAGACGCACCTTGCATGAAGGTGCGGACCTGAGCCAGCCGGGCGAGACGCCGCTGGAACAGCACTGATAGAGCTGAGACTTGTCGCTTGAGAGAGTTGAGGGACAGTCCTAGCTGCAGACCGGACTGTAAAAAAGACAGAAGGGTCGGCAACGAGAATGGCCAAGGAGAATGGCCGGAAGAGCGACACCAGGACAGGAAAATTTTCCAAGTCCTGTGATAGATCTTGACGGAGGAAGACTTACGGGCCCGAGTCATAGTGGAGATGACTTCAGGAGGAATACCAGAAGCCGTCAAAATCCAGGACTCAAGAGCCACGCCGTCAATATGAGTGCCGCAGAATTCGGGCGGAAAAACGGACCTTGCGAGAGCAGGTCTGGACAGTCCGGAAGATGCCACGGCATCTCCACGGACAGTTGGAGCAGGTCCGGATACCAAGCTCGCCTGGGCCAGTCCGGTGCAATGAGGATGACTCGACGGCCCTCCATTCTGATCTTGCGCAGGACTCTGGGCAAGAGAGCTAGAGGGGGTAGGTAGGACAGACGAAACTGGGACCAGTCTTGAACCAGAGCGTCCGCGGCGAAGGCCTGAGGATCGTGGGAGCGAGCCACGTAAACCGGAACCTTGTTGTTGTGACGGGATGCCATTAGGTCCACGTCCGGAGTGCCCCACTTGCGGCAGATTGACTGAAACACTGCCGGGTGCAGGGACCACTCGCCACCGTCCACGGATTGACGGCTGAGATAATCTGCCTCCCAGTTTTCTACGCCAGGGATGTGGACTGCGGATATGGTGGACTTGGAGTCCTCCGCCCATTGAAAAATGCGTTGGGCCTCCAACATTGCCAGGCGGCTGCGTGTCCCGCCTTTGTGATTGATGTAGGCAACCGCTGTCGCGTTGTCTGACTGTACTCGAATGTGCCTGCCCGCCAACAGGTGGTGAAAGGCTAGGAGAGCTAGAAGCACAGCTCTGGTTTCCAGCACATTGATTGAAAGGGCTGACTCGGATGGAGTCCAAGTGCCCTGTGCTCTGTGGTGGTGATGTACCGCTCCCCAGCTGGATAGGCTGGCATTCGTGGTGAGAATCACCCAGGACGGAGTCAGGAAGGAGCGCCCTTGGGACAGGGAGAGGGGTCGAAGCCACCACTGAAGAGAGCTCCTGGTCCGTGGCGACAGAGCCACTAACCTCTGTAAGGAGGAAGGCCGCTTGTCCCAACAGCGGAGAATGTCCAGCTGCAGAGGACGCAGATGGAACTGGGCAAAGGGCTAGGGTGGCGAGAGTGAGCGAAACACTCCGCTGACAGTCTGCGCTGGATGTACCCTTGACCAGAAGGTCGTCCAGATAAGGAAGCACTGCTAACCCCTGGAGGTGCAGGACCGCAATCACTGCCGCCATGACCTTGGTGAATACCCGAGGGGCCGTGGCTAACCCGAAGGGGAGAGCCACGAATTGGAAATGATCCTCTCCTATCGCAAAACGTAACCAACGCTGATGTGATACTGCGATTGGCACATGCAGATAGGCATCTCTGATGTCGATGGACGCCAGGAACTCCCCTTGGGTCATAGAGGCAATGACTGATCGCAGAGACTCCATGCGAAAATGCCGCACCCGAATATGCTTGTTGAGAAGCTTGAGATCCAGGATGGGCCGGAAGGTACCGTCCTTTTTTGGAACTAGGAAGAGATTTGAGTAAAAACCTCTGAACCGTTCCTGAGCGGGAACTCGGACAATCACTCCGTTTGCCTGCAAGGACGCCACGGCCTGCGAGAAGGCGGCGGCCTTGGAGAAGGGGGGAGTTGAGAGAAAAAATCTGTTTGGAGGGCTGGAAGAGAAAAAGGGAGACCAGCAAGAAACTTCTTGGAAGAAGCATCTGCCTTCCACTCTCGAAGCCACAAAATCCTGCGGATAGCAAGAGAATTAGCTGAAGCCACCGCAGTGCGGTGAGCAGCCTCTAGCATGGCAGACATGGCATAGGATGAAAAAGCTGAAGCCTGAGCAGTTAAGGTAACCATCTCAGGCATAGATTCCTTGGTGAGGGAATGCATCTCCTCTAGAGAAGCAGAGATGGCTTTGAGAGCCCACACTGCTGCAAAAGTCGGGGAAAACGCGGCCCCCGCAGCTTCATACACAGATTTGGCCAGAAGGTCAATCTGACGGTCAGGGGAATCCTTAAGTGAGGTGCCGTCAGCCACCTACACAACGGTCCGGGCTGATAGCCTAGACACCGGAGGGTCTACCTTTGGGGAGTGAGACCACTCCTTGACCACCTCAGGTGGAAATGGAAACCGGTCATCCGAACCACGCTTTGGAAAGCGTTTGTCAGGGCAGGCCCTGGGTTTGGTCACAGCGGTCTGAAAACTGGAGTGGTTAAAGAACACACTCTTCACTCTCTTAGGCGAGGTAAACTGATGTTTTTCTGCCAAAGAGAGTTGCTCCTCTGACACTGGCGGATTGAGATCCAGCACAGAATTAATAGAAGCAATCAAATCACTAAGATCTGAGTCACCCTCAGAGAAATCGATGGGATACATAGCCTCCGAGCCCCCAGTGAGGGCATCCTCCTCATCCTGAGAGTCAGCTCTTGAGACAGAGCCGTGGGATGGGGAGGGGGAGGAAACCCTGCGCCTTCTCTTAGAAGGACGGGGTCTGGGATCAGATGATGAATCCTTCGTGAGCTCCGATGGACGGAGGTCAGAGGATAGGAGTCCTCTGTCAAGAGTATTAGAGGCACCCTGTGAGGGAGGCTGATGCATATTCATCAAAGTCCTGGACAAAAGTCCCATGGACTCAGCAAATGACTGGGATATGGACCTAGAAAAGGATTCTACCCAGGCCGGGGGTTCAGTCACAGGTGCAGCAGCAGCCTGAGAGACCACTGGGGGTGAGACTCCAGGCTGTGGCACCGCCAAGTTAGAGCAGACATCACAATGTGGATAGGTGCTCGGCTCAGGCAGCAGGAGCTTACATGCAGTGCATGTAGAATAAAGCTTTGGAGCCTTGCTCCTTATGTGAGACATGCTGCTGGAGTGGGGGCTTTGCAGAGAATGAACCCCAGGGAGAATATACAGAGGTCCACAACCGGAGACCGGCTGTGGCTTACCAGACCGCTGAGCGCGGTGTTGTGTGCCCTCCAGATCCCGAAGCCCGGTCCCCCAGTCGCAGCACCTCAGCAGAGATGCAGAATGCAGGATGTCCCAGAGCAGAGTGAACTCTGCCTGAGAAACTAGGGGGCGTTCCTATAAAAGAGCGGGAACTGGAGGGCTATAGAGACCTGCAGGGAAGGAGGGACGCCCCAGCAGTGGGGAGTGTCCCTCCCCTGTGTAGAACGGCCGCCGGGAGGAGCCGAACCTGTCCCTCTGCATGAGTGACATGCGAGGGCAGGAAAAAAGAGAATTTTGTTTACTTACCGTAAATTCTTTTTCTTATAGTTCCGACATGGGAGACCCAGACCATGGGTGTATAGCTTCTGCCTCCGGAGGACACACAAAGTACTACACTAAAAAGTGTAGCTCCTCCCTCCGAGCATATACACCCCCTGGATGACCACATCTAGCCAGTTTAGTGCAAAAGCTGAAGGAGGACATCCACCCACAAGTAGAGATAGAGTAAAACCCGGAATAACCGGAACCTCTGTCTACAACAACAGCCGGTGAAAACACACGGAACAAGAACTGCCAACAGGCAACAGGGAGGGTGCTGGGTCTCCCATGTCGGAACTATAAGAAAAAGAATTTACGGTAAGTAAACAAAATTCTCTTTTTCTTCATCGTTCCTTATGGGAGACCCAGACCATGGGACGTCTCAAAGCAGTCCATGGGTGGGAAATAAACAGAAAACTGAGAAGTAGGCAAGACCTAACTTCACAGATGGGCGACAGCCGCTTGAAGGATGCGTCTGCCCAAGCTCGCATCTGCCGAAGCATGAGCATGCACTTGGTAGTGCTTCGAAAAGGTGTGCAGACTAGACCAAGTGGCAGCCTGACAGACCTGCTGAGCCGTAGCCTGGTGCCTGAAAGCCCAAGAGGCACCGACAGCTCTGGTCGAGTGCGCCCTAATCCCCGGCGGGGGAGGCACCTGAGAACATTGGTAGGCATCGGATATGGCCGACCTAATCCAACGAGCTAGGGTCGGTTTAGAAGCCGAGAGACCCTTGCGCTGACCTGTGGTCAGCACAAAAAGAGAGGTGCACCGCCTAAGAGCAGCGGTGCGTGACACATAGATCCGGAGCGCCCGCACCAGATCTAAAGAATGCAACGCTTTCTCAAAGCGATGCACAGGGGCCGGACAAAGGGAAGGCAATGAAATGTCCTGGTTAAGGTGGAAAGGAGACACCACCTTAGGGAGAAAGTCCGGAGTCGGACGGAGAACCACCTTGTCTTGGTGAAAAACCAAAAAGGGTGACTCCGAAGAGAGCGCAGCCAAATCAGAGACTCTCCTGAGAGAAGTTATGGCCACCAGAAAGACCACTTTCTGTGAAAGTCGAAACAAAGAAACCTCCCTAAGAGGCTCAAAGGGGGGTTTCTGTAAGGCCGTGAGGACCAGATTAAGGTCCCAGGGATCCAGGTGGTGAAAGGCTACGAGAGCTAGGAGCACAGCTCTGATTTCCAGCACATTGATCGAGAGGGCTGATTCGGACGGAGTCCAAGTGCCCTGTGCTCGGTGGTGGAGAAACACTGCTCCCCAGCCGGATAGACTGGCATCCGTGGTGAGAATCACCCAGGACGGGGCCAGAAAGGAGCGTCCCTGGGACAGAGAAAGGGGCCGAAGCCACCACTGAAGAGAGCTTCTGGTCTGTGGCGACAGAGCCACTAGCCTGTGCAAGGAAAAGGTCCGCTTGTCCCAACAGCGGAGAATGTCCAGCTGCAGAGGACGCAGATGGCACTGGACAAAGGGAACCGCTTCCATTGACGCCACCATCTGACCCAGCACCTGCATGAGGTGCCTGATGGAATGACGGCGGGGCTTCAACAGAGAGCGCACCGCCAGATGAAGGGACTGCTGTTTGACTAAGGGCAGCTTCACAAGTGCCGACAGAGTCTCGAATTGCATCCCTAGGTACGTAAGTTTCTGGGTCGGGGTCAGAGTGTACTTGGGCAGATTGACAAGCCACACGAAATGAACAAGCGTGGCGAGAGTGAGCGAGACACTCCGCTGACAGTCTGCACTGGATGAAGCCTTGACTAGAAGGTCGTCCAGGTAAGGAATCACTGCCAACCCCTGGAGGTGCAGAACCGCAACCACTGCTGCCATGATCTTGGTGAATACACGAGGGGCCGTGGCTAACCCGAAGGGGAGAGCCACGAATTGGAAATGTTCCTCTCCGATTGCAAAACGTAGCCAACGCTGGTGTGAAACCGCAATTGGCACATGCAGATAGGCATCTCTGATGTCGATGGATGCTAGAAAATCTCCCTGGGTCATTGAGGCAATGACCGATCTCAGAGATTCCATGCGAAAGTGCCGCACCTGAACATGCTTGTTGAGAAGCTTGAGATCCAGGATGGGCCGGAAGGAACCGTCCTTCTTGGGGACTAGGAAGAGGTTTGAGTAGAAACCTCTGAACCGTTCCCGGGCGGGAACCGGTACAATTACTCCGTTGGCCTGCAAGGATGCCACGGCCTGAGAGAAGACGGCGGCTTTGGAGCAGTGGGGAGTGGACAGAAAAAATCTGTTTGGCGGGCTGGAAGAAAATTCTATCCTGTAGCCGTGGGAGATGATATCCCGCACCCACTGATCGGAGACGTGTTGAAACCACACGTCGCCAAAGTGGGAGAGCCTGCCACCGACCAAGGACGTTGCTGGCGCAGCCAGATAGTCAAGAGGAGGCTGCCTTAGTGGCAGCGGCTCCTCCGCTCTTCTGAGGACGCGGCTTCGTGCGCCAGCTGGGTTTTCGATCCTTGGCTGAGTTAGTGGACGAGGCTGAGGGCTTGGAGGATGACCAGTTAGAGGAACGAAAGGAACGAAACCTCGACTGGTTCCTGCCCTGGACAGGTTTCCTGGTTTTAGTTTGTGGCAAGGAAGTACTCTTCCCGCCAGTAGCTTCCTTAATAATTTCATCCAGTTGTTCACCGAACAGCAGGGACCCAGCAAAGGGGAGCCCAGCAAGGTACTTCTTGGAAGAAGCGTCTGCTTTCCACTCTCGAAGCCACAAGATCCTGCGGATCGCGAGGGAATTAGCGGAAGCCACCGCCGTGCGGTGAGAAGCCTCCAGAATGGCAGACATGGCATAGGATGAAAAAGCCGAAGCCTGGGAAGTTAAGGCAACCATTTCGGGCATAGAGTCCCTGGAGAGGGAATGTATCTCCGCCAGAGAAGCAGAGACGGCCTTAAGAGCCCACACTGCTGCAAAAGACGGGGAGAACGAGGCCCCTGCCGCCTCATATACAGATTTGGCCAGAAGGTCAACCTGGCGGTCAGTGGGATCCTTAAGTGAGGTGCCATCGGCCACAGATACAACTGTCCAGGCTGAGATTCTAGACACCGGAGGATCTACCTTTGGTGAATGAGCCCACTCCTTGACCACCTCTGGTGGAAAGGGAAAACGGTCATCAGAACTACGCTTTGGGAAGCGTTTGTCAGGACAGGCCCTGGGCTTGGTCACAGTGGCCTGAAAACTGGAGTGGTTAAAAAACATACTCCTTGCTCTCTTAGGTGAGGTAAACTGGTGTTTTTCTACCAGAGAGGCTTGTTCCTCTGATACTGGCGGATTGAGGTCCAGTACGGAATTAATGGACGCAATCAAGTCACTAACATCTGCGTCACCCTCAGATAGATCAATGGGGTACATAGAGGTAGCGTCCGAGCCCACAGTAAAGGCATCCTCCTCGCCCTGCAATTCAGCTCGTGAATCAGAGCCGTGGGACGAGGAAGGAGAAGAGTCCCTGCGTCTCCGTTTAGGAGGACGGGGTCCGGGAACAGATGAAAAATCCTCTGTGAGCTCTGCAGAGCGAGGCGGAGCAGCAGAGGCGCCCTGAGAAGGGGGCTGATGCATGGTCAGCAGAGTCCGGGACAGCTGTCCCATGGAGTCGGCAAAGGACTGGGAGATAGCTTTAGAAAACGATGCTACCCAAGCCAGGGGTTCAGCCACCGGGGCTGGAGCAGCCGGAGGGACCCCTGGGGAGACTCCAGGCTGAGGCACCACCATGTTAGAGCAGGCATCACAATGTGGATATGTGCTCGGTTCAGGCAGTATGAGCTTACATGCAGTGCATATAGAGTAAAGCCTTGCAGCCTTGCTCCTAGTGAGAGACATGCTGCTGAGGTGGAGGTTCTGCAGTAAAGAACACACTCCTTCAGAATGACTCCCAGAGAGTGTACAAGAAAGTCCACAACCAGAGGTTGTGGCTTACCAGACCGTTTTGTGTGCCCTCCGGATTCCACAGCTTGGACCCCCAGACAGATGCAGAGCTGCAGCAGCCAGCGCCGATCAGTGTGTAAACGCTGATAAAATGGCGCCGGAGTGAGGAGGGGGGGCGGGGTTTAGTCCAAGAGCGGGAACCGGAGGGCCAAGGAGAAATACAGGGGAGGGAAACATCTCCTCAGAGAGGAGTGTCCTCCCCTGAGCTGAACGGCCGGTGGGCGGCGCCGCACTGTCCCCCTGCATGACTGACATGCAGGGGCAGTGAAAACGAAACTAGGCCGCAGCCGAAGCCGGGGCCTAAATTTTCTCATGCGGCCGACGAGCAGGCACCCTCGGCGCGGTTCTCAGGAGAAAACCAGAGAACCGGCCGGAAATCACAGCACAGTGAAATAACACACTCTCCCCACAATAAATGCACAAGGGACCCTTCAATAACGTCTCAATACTTAGCTTATGAGACGCAGGGCCAGGTCCCTGAGGGGTGAGCGCTCCGTCCGGCAGGGTCCTGAAAGGGCTGCGGATGGAGACCGGTCTCCTGCAAAGCAGAGAGAACCGTGATGGCTCCCACTTCAAGCCAGAGCCCGAGGGATGGTGAAGGAGCGCGGCATGTAAGGCTCCAGCATTGTAAATCAACCTTAACAGCACCGCCGACACAGTGGGGTGAGAAGGGACATGGCGGGAGTCCAGCTTGGACCCGCTTTTCTTCCAACTCTTTGAAATCAAAAATCAAAAATCAGATGAGAATGCATGTGTGTGTGACCTCCTGAACACAAAGCATTGAACTGGCTAGATGTGGTCATCCAGGGGGTGTATATGCTCGGAGGGAGGAGCTACACTTTTTAGTGTAGTACTTTGTGTGTCCTCCGGAGGCAGAAGCTATACACCCATGGTCTGGGTCTCCCATAAGGAACGATGAAGAAATGAAACTAGGCCTCCGGCGAAGCCGGGGCCTAAATTTAAGCGGCGAGGCCGACAAGCAGGCACCATCGGCGCGGTTCTCAGGCAAAAGCTAGAGAACCCGCCGGAAAAGTTAAAACAATCACATACAGCATACTCTCCCCTTACAATAAAGAACCAGAACCCCCAACATAAACGTCTCAGGTACTTAGCTGCTGAGACGCAGGGCCATGTCCCTGGGGATGAGTGCTCCGGTCTAACAGAATCCTCAAGGGGCTGTGGATGGAGACCGGACTCCTGCCAGGCATGGAGACCGTGCTGGCTCCCACTTCAAGCCAGAGCCCAGAAGGGATGGTGAAGGAGCGCGGCATGTAAGGCTGCAGCCTTGTAAATCAACCTTAACAACACCACCGACACAGTGGGGTGAGAAGGGACATGCCGGGAGTCCAGACATGGACCCGCTTTTCTTCAAACTCTTTCCAAAAGTCAAACAAATCAGATGAGAATGCATGTGTGGATGTATGCCTCCTGACACAAAGCAATAAACTGGCTAGGACTGGCTACCAGGGGGTTTATAAGCTCAGAGGGAGGAGCTACACTTTTAACTGTAGTACTTTGTGTGTCCTCCGGAGGCAGAAGCTAAACACCCATGGTCTGGGTCTCCCAAAGGAACGATAAAGAAATATGGTATCTTGTTTGCATACATACTGGTCACATTGAATCCTAGGTACACAGACTAGTTCAGGACTGATGTCATTGGAGAACTGCACTTCCCAGCATTCCTTACATAAACCGTCCCTGTAAAGTCAGGTGAAGAGGAAATGGTTTTCTCACTGTTAAGGGGACTTTGAAACCCCATACATTTTTGCAAACAGCTTGCAATACTATAAAATAATAGGAGAGATACTTACCAACCTCCTGCTACTGCCATGCCAATGCTTCCCTGGAAGAATACAGTTGGGTCCAGAAATATAAGAACATTGACCGAATCTTTGAGATTTGGGCTCTACATGCCAATATTTTTTTTATATTTAAAGGGAACCGGTCACATAAAAAACACTAATAACCTGTAGATATGGGGTTTGTTCCAATACTGCCCGGCGCCGGTTGGGAGGAAAAGAACTGTAACCCTGCGGGCAGCATTTGGGTGTCAGTCACATGGGTGGCGCTGGCTCAAGGTCAGTGACCTGTGACCTGTCAGTGTATAGTGAGCGGTGGGTGTAACTGCGCCCCCCGCACTGACTGACAGCAGGTTTTAATGCAGACTGGCTCAAGGGGGCTTTACACGCAACGACATATCTAACGATAGGTCGTCGGGGTCACGGAATTTGTGACGCACATCCGGCCTCGTTAGCGATGTCGTTGCGTGTGACACGTACGAGCGAGTGTTAATGATCAAACATACTTAGCAAATCGTTGATCGTTGACACATCGTTCATTTTCAAAATCTCGTTGGTCGTTGTGGACGTAGGTTGTTCGTCGTTCCTGAGGGAGCACACATCGCTACGCGTAACACCCCGGGAACGACAAACACAGCTTACCTGCGTGCTCGAGGTGGGCGTGTCGTTAATGCAGCTGGTCACCGCCCCTCCACTGCTATTGGTCGGCCGCTGTGTGACGTCGCTGTGACGGCGATCGAACCTCCCCCTTAACGAAGAGGTTGTTAGCCGTCCACAGCGACGTCACTAAGCAGATAAGTACGTGTGAAAGGTGTTAGCGATGTTGTGCGCCACGGGCAGCGATTTGCCCGTGACGCACAAATGACGAGGGCGGGTACTTTCACGAGCGACATCGCTAACGATGTCGCTGCGTGTAAAGCAGCCTTCAGTCGATACAAAGAGCAGTGACTGAATCCGCGCCGGCTCCACCCCCGTGACTGACACCCGAATGCTGCCAAGAGACATAAAACCAGGTTTGGACCACTATTAACCTGCAGAATAACCCCAAATGTGCAAGATAATAGGCGTTTTTATCATGTGACAGGTTCCCCTAAAGATGAAACAACTGAGATGCATTTGAAGTGGAGACTTTCATTTTGATAAACAGCTTCATTATTTCAGGAGCTCAAAAGTAATTGGACACATTTACTTTACCATATATAAAATGTTCATTTTGAATACTTTGCAGTGAATCCTTTGCAGTGCATGATTGGTGACGTTCATGACTTCCAGACTTCAGACAAACGCTGGGCTTCCTCCTCTGTGATGCATTGATGGCCTTTACTGCAGTTGACTTTAGTTGTTGCTTTTCTGTGGGTGTTTCTGCCTTAGGTTTTGTCTTAAAGAGGTTTTCAACTACTAATGTGACTCCCTTTCACTTGTCCTAACTCTTCCTATCTAACACTATCCTAATATAAAGCACTTCTATCTACGCTGCTTCTGTAAGCTAATTTCATAGATACTTTTATTGTTGTTGTAGCTTTGATCTTTCTTGCTGCAGACAGAATTCGGACCAACTGAGCCGCAAACATCACTGGTGGGGGCAGTGTTGCCTCCATGTGAGTGATAGCAGTCTGGGCACACATGCCCAGATCACACTTCACTCTTCCCTCTCTCCCTGCTTTACAGAGTGGTGCTTTCATGACAATCGCTGTTATGCACCAATCACTAGATAGTATGTCACATCGCACAATCTGCACATTATCATCATCACTTGCCACATCAAAGCACCACACTGTAAAGCAGGCTGAGAGGGGAGAGTGATCTGGGCATGTGTGCCCAAACTGCTGTCACTCACAGAAAAGCAGCCCCGCCACTGCCAGTGACGTTCCCTGCTCAGTTGGTCCGAATACGGTCTGCAGACGGAAGGATCAAAGCTACAACAACAATAAAGGTATTAACAAGCCTCTTAGACGTTAGCTTACAGGAGCACAGTAGATAGAAGAATTATAATAGGAAAGTGTTAGTTAGGAATAGTTAGGACAAATGAAAGGGGATCACATTAGTAGTGGAAAACTCCTTTAAACATATCAAATGCAGCTCAATGGGAGTTGGATCTAGTGATTGACTCAGTCACTTCTTTTCCTTAAGACTCTTGGGTTGCTTTCACAGTATATTTTGGGTCATTGTCCATCTGTACTGTGAAGCGCTAACAATCCATCTTGCTGCATTTGGTTAAATCTGAGCAGAAAGTCTCACCCTGTACACTTCACAATTTATCCGGCTGCTTCTGTAGTCAGTCACATCATCTATAAACACTACTCCACAGGACCTTTAGAAGCCATGCATGCAAGGCCATCCCACTGCCTCCACGATGTGTTACAGAGGATGTGCTGTGTTCAGGATCAGGAGCCGTTCCAAGCCTTCTCCAGACTTCCTTCTTCCTATCACTCTGGTACAGGTTAATCTTACTGTTTTCTGCCCAAAGAATGCTTTTCCTAAACCCTTCCTCCAATTAGGATCTGAATATCTCAAATTAAACTTGAGAGTCTGCACTTTATGCCCATATTGATTATATAGCTGTACCATGAACATGTTTTATCAAATGCCAAAACTTGTGTCAATGTCCAAATATTTCTGGACCTAATGAAGGAACTGCTACAGCCAAAAATGGTCTGTAGTGGCCACAAAACTGGCTGTAGAGAAGGGAAGAATCAAGGCAAGGAACTGGTAAGGTATTACTACAATATGGCCTACTAAATGTTCTGATAGTACATGAAATTTATCAGCAGCTGTGTAAGTTCCGTGGTTCTTTTAAATCTCATTTTTCCAAAGCTCAATTAAGATCCCCAAAGCTGCCGAGCTGGAAAATATCTACAGGACACATTCATTTAGTTTTTGTGGCTCTAAGAATGGACTTGGGAAATTACAATCTATGCGTGAAGTTGGCAGACCTACCCATTAGGCCTCTCCAGTGTTCTTTTATTTTGTTTCCTGGAATGTTTTTCATTACAATAAAATGTACTTCTCAATGGGATATTTTCTGATTCAACGTCTCCAAAACGTAATTGTTCCAGAAATAAGTTTTAGATTAAAGCAAGATAACACACGTCTGTTGAAAAGGTAACCTGGCAGCTGATACAAGCGGTCCGATCCATGGGCGGCATGTATCAGGGAAGATCATGTTGCACAGCTTCTAGCTTCCACGTTGCAGAAGAACGTTCACAGAGCAGATTATATGGGAATGGGATAACAAGCTCTTGACTTCTAGGAACACGAGGTAAAAATATGCACAGTCATACAGCACTGCATCAGGAAGAGATACCAAATACAGGAAGTAACAAAAGACTTTTTTACAATACAGTGAGTAAGGAAACTTAACACAACATCGCCGTCTACTTAGATCAGCATAAAGTCCTCCTTCAAACAGACAAAGAAGTCCTCATCTGTTGCATATACCAACAGATCATAGCCGGGGAATGAGCAGCACTGGAGACTAGTCGTAAAGGAGAGTTCACCAGCAACTTCTCCCAGCATGGTTTAAGTGATTCCCAGGTTTCTACTGATACAAGACGCTCTCCAAGGCAGAGGACGGGAAGATGAGACCGGGGACCTGCTTGTCTAACTAATTTCCCTTGCAAAGACATTTTCTAAGGCATTAATTTTATCTGCCATTTTGCTTATGCATGAAAAAAGCCTCTTGCTGGTCGAAACATTGTTTTGATGATGCATTTTAGATAAAGGAACAATATTATCTCTCTGGTGCCTTGGAAGCAATCTGTTTCTAGGTTTCAGAGACAACTGTTTCTAGGTTTGCTGGTACAGCAGAGTGAAATTGCCCCAAGGAAGCACGGAACCGGTGAAGTGGTGCAGAGGGAATTACCACTCACTGTTAGTTTTTGGCCAAAGTCTCACTTGCGAGTGACTAGTGCGAGAGTCTCACATCGCGTCACCCGGCTTGGCCTGCCCCTCACCGTACAGGAGCGTATATATGTCTTTGGGGTGGAAGAAGATGATTCCTAGAAATACGATGTGGAGTTAAAAGCTTGTGATGCCCAAGAAGAAGCAGTCAGTAGCGAAACTGAAGTTGAGTTTTATATGTTGTTTTTAATGAATCTTTTGTAAGAACTGTATCACAGCACCTCACTATTTTTTTGTTTTTTTATGTGTGCTCTCTATATTCATTTTAGGACAATAACAAGGCAAAGTTGAATAATTTTATCTCCAAGAGAAGTACGATCAGCAAAACATAACCTATTTTTAGAATCCAGTATCCCCCTGAAAGTCCTCAGTGTGCGCAAGACTGTTATTTCCTCATGTTTTTAGAATTGTTTTGAAAAACGGATTTTTGTGTACTCACCGTAAAATCGTTTTCTCTTAGCCATCATTGGGGGACACAGGACCATGGGTGTTATGCTGCCTATCCATAGGAGGACACTAAGTAGATGCAAAAGCATAGCTCCTCCTCTGCAGTATACACCCCCTGGCCGGGCCAGGCAAGCTCAGTTTTAGTACACAAGCAGTAGGAGAAAAAGCCAGTAAAACTTACCTCAACAGAGGAACAAGAGAAAAAAAGAGTTATAACCAAATAAGGTACTGAGAGAACCAAGGCCCAACAGGGCAACAGGGTGGGTGCTGTGTCCCCCAATGATGGCGAAGAGAAAATGATTTTACGGTGAGTACACAAAAATCCGTTTTTCTCTGACGCCTCATTGGGGGACACAGGACCATGGAACGTCCTAAAGCAGTCCATGGGTGGGAAACATAAAAGAAGACAACACAACCCAAGGACTAGGAACCAGTCCCAGACAGCCTTGAGCGCCTACTGAGAGAGGCGCTCTACTGCCGTTTGCAGAATTTTCCTACCCAGATTTGCCTCAGTTGAAACCTGGGTATGGACTCTGTAATGCTTTGAAAACGTATGTAGGCTAGACCAGGTCACAGCCTTACACACCTGTTCCACTGAAGCCTGATGCCGAATGGCCCACGAAGCTCCAACTGCTCGCGTGGAATGAGCCCGCAGCCCACTAGGAATGGGCTTGAGTTGCAAGCGGTAGACTTCCTGGATCGCAGAGCGAATCCAGCGAGCCAGAGTCGTCTTTGAAGCTACCTGTCCCTTCTTAGGCCCCTCAGGAATGACGAACAAAGAGTCCGTTTTCCTAAAGGGGGCTGTCCTGGATATGTAATATCTGAGAGCTCTGACGAGGACTAACGAATGCAGAGACCTTTCCACCCTATGAACCGGGTGTGGACAAAAGGAAGGCAGGACAATGTCCTCGTTCAAATGAAACGGGGTAAGAACCTTTGGAAGGAAATCCGGAAGGGGGCGCAGAACCACCTTGTCCTGGTGAAAGATCAGAAAAGGCTCGCGGCAAGAGAGTGCTGCCAGCTCCGAAACCCATCTGATGGACGTAATTGCCACTAAGAAGGTTACCTTCCAGGACAGAAGAGCAAGGGAGGATTCCTTGAGGGGTTCAAAGGGAGACCTCTGGAGACCGTTCAGAACGAGGTTGAGGTCCCATGGTTCCAGCGGCCGTTTGTACGGGGGAACTAGATGGGAAACGCCCTGGAGGAAGGTCTTGACTTGCGGTTTTTGAGCCAGGCGGCATTGGTAGAAGATTGAGAGCGCTGAGACCTGCCCTTTAAGGGAAATGAGAGCCAACCCTGCTTGCAAGCCAGACTGTAGAAAGTCGAGAATTCTGGGGATGGCCAGAGGCATAGGCTGGACGTTAGTTTCCCTGCACCATGAAAGGAAGATTTTCCACGTACGGTGGTAAATGCAGGATGAAGCAGGCTTTCGGGCGCTGATCATGGTGGAAATAACCGCGGGGGAGAATCCCGCTCTTGTTAATACCCAGGTCTCAATGGCCATGCCGTCAGCTTCAGGGCTCTGGAGTTGATGGGAAATGGGCCCTTGGGTCAGCAAGTCTGGTATGTCTGGAAGGCGCCACGGTGCGTCTGAGCATTTGTACTAATTCGGCGTACCAGGCGCGCCTGGGCCAGTCCGGTGTTATCAGTATCACCGGGACTCCCTCTGCCTTGATCTTCCTGATTACCCGCGGCAGCAGGGGTAGAGGTGGAAATATGTAAGGCAGGCGGAAGTGGTGCCAGGAGCAGACTAGAGCATCCGCGCCGATGGACTGCGGGTCGCGTGACCTGGCTATGAACGCGGGTACCTTTGCATTCAACCTTGAGGCCATTAGGTCCACGTCTGGTGTGCCCCAGCGAGTGCAGATGTGTAGAAACACATCTGGGTGGAGAGACTATTCTCCGGCAGCCAGGACTTGGCGACTCAGAAAGTCTGCTGCCCAGTTCTCTACCCCCGGTATGTGTACCGCTGATATCACTGATCCCGTCGATTCGGCCCAGCTGAGGATCTTGTGGGCCTCGAGATAAGCCGCTTTGCTGCGGGTGCCCCCCTGCTGATTGATATAGGCTACAGCTGTCGCATTGTCCGATTGGTATCGAATCTGACGACCCGCTAGCAGAGGGCAGAACGCTCTGAGCGTGAGGAAGATCGCGCGGAGTTCCAGGATGTTTATGGGTAGGGAAGACTCCTGGGGCGTCCAACGTTCTTGAGCAGTGTGGTGCCGGTACACTGCTCCCCAGCCTAGGAGGCTGGTGTCCGTGGTCAGGACCAGCCAGTTCACTGGCAGAAAAGATCTCCCCTTCGATAGGGATGAGGACCGAAGCCACCAGCGGAGTGCGTACCTGACTGAAGGCGTCAGGTGAAGATGTCTGTCCAGGGAGAAGGGGCTCTTGTCCCAGGTCGCTAGAAGGGCTAGCTGAAGTGGGCGGAGGTGCAGTTGAGCAAAGGGTACTGCTTCCATAGCCGCCGCCATCCTGCCGAGCACTTTCATGCTGAATCGAATGGAGCGAGACGGAGGACGTAGAAGGCAGCGTACCGCTCGTTGAAGAGCGAACGCCTTGTCCTGAGGGAAAAGGACCAAGGCCCGACGGGTGTCCAGGGTGCCCAGAAAGGTGATGGATCGTGATGGGATCGGGGATGATTTGTCCAGATTCACTAGCCACCCTAAGCAGGATAGGGTGTCCACAGTGATCTGTACGCTGGTTGAGCAGTCGCGGAAGGAAGGGGCCTTGATGAGGTCGTCCAAGTAAGGGAGAACGACTACTCCCCTGGCGTGAAGGACGCTCATGGCGGCCGCCATGACTTTGGTGAAGACCCTTGGTGCGGTGGCAAGGCCGAAGGGTAGAGCTACGAATTGAAAGTGGGAGTCTTGAATTGCGAAGCGGAGGAACTTTTGGTGATCTGGGGCGATGGGTATGTGCAGGTGCGCTTCCTTGATGTCTATGGAGGCGAGGAATTCCCCTTCGACCATGGATGCAATAATGGACCTTAGGTACTCCATTCTGAATCTCCGTACGTGCACATGTTTGTTTAGGTATTTGAAGCCCAGGATGGGTCGAACTGACCCATCCTTTTTGGGGACCACAAAGAGGATGGAATAAAAACCCCCGAACTTCTCGTCGTCTGGGACAGGTATTATCACTCCTGCTGTTTGGAGCGAGTGGATTGCTGAGAAAAAAGCTTTGCGTCGTTTTCGAGTCTTTGGGGGGTTTGAGAGAAAGAACCAACTCGGGGGTCGGGTCCAAAATTCTATGTGGTAACCGGAAGACACAAGATCTCGCACCCATTTGTCATCTGAGGCGGCAGCCCAGATGTGTTGAAAGATCCGCAGTCGACCTCCTACAATGAGTGTGTCTTCCGGGGGGCCGAAGGAGTCATGAGGGGGGAAAACGTTGTGGCCAAGTCTCCCTAGTCCTGGACTGTTTCGATCTAGGCTGCCATGACGAAGTGGGTTTCGGGGAGAGCTGAGAAGGTCGGTCCCTGCGTAGTCCACGGCTGGTGGCGGGGACAGCACGGGATGTCGACCAACCAAATGAGTTCCGAAAGGAGCGGAACGAGTACTGTGGACGCCTGGTGAAGGACGTCCTGGACTTCAGCTGGGGGAGGGAGGTACTCTTTCCTCCCGTGGCGTCAGAAATGAGCTTGTCCAGACGTTCGCCAAACAATCGGTCTGGAAAAAAGGGAAGGCCCGTGAGAGACTTCTTGGAGGCAGAGTCCGCTCGCCATTGTCAGAGCCAGAGAGCTCTACGGATGGCTATGGTATTTGAGGCGGCAAACGCTGCGAAGGTAGCAGCGTCCATGGAGGCCTGGATGAGGTACTCCGCCGCAGCGGCAATTTGAGCTGTTACCTCTGTGAAGGTATGAGTGAACTGGGATTCCTCAAGCGAAGTGTTAAGGGATTCTGCCCAGACCGAGATCGCCTTTGCGACCCACACAGAGGCAAAGGAGGGCGAGAGGGAGGAACCCGCAGCCTCAAAAGCAGAGCGGGCGAGGTGCTCCACCTGTCTGTCTGTCGGGTCCTTGATGGAAGAACCATCGGGTAAAGACAGGAGTGTCTTTGTGGTAAGGCGGGAGACCGGGGGGTCGACTGAGGGCGGATCGGCCCAGCCCTTAGAGGCAGGTGAGGCAAAAGGGTACCGGGACTCCATGAGTTTTCGGTTACCGAAGCGCCTGTCAGGCTTCTCCCTTTGCTTTGTGAGGATATCCTGAAACTCTGGGTGATCAGCGAAAACCTTTTGGGGTTTCCTTGCCCTCTTAAAGGAGAACGCATGGTCAGTGGTAGTGGATGGGGGATCCTCCACATGCAGAGTTTGGTTGATTGCTGCTATAAGGGAGTCTATTGCAGTTTGATCATCTGGGGGTGATGAAACCAAGGAATCCTCCTGGTACAAACAGCATTCTCCCTCCTCCAGCTCATCAGAAGCCGTGGAGCGTTTGGGAGAGCCTGCCCTGTGTGCTCCCGAGGGAGAGCCCGCTGGAGACACCGGCCGTGTGCTCTTTTCCTGATCCCTGCACCCGGTGAAGCATGTGCCCGGATTACCTCAGAAGGATCCTCCATAAGGGTATCCTCAGGCTGCATTCCGTCCAGGGACCCAGAAGGGTGTGCAGGACGACATTGCATAGCCAGAACCAGGTTCTGTGACAGTTTTTCCATGGATTGGGACAGAAACTGTGCCCATTCCGGTGGGCTGGGGGTCCTAGGTTCTGGGCTGCCGGTTGCGGCGGTGGTGGCAGGGGGGTCTTGGGGGGCTATAGGGGCACAGGACTCACAGAGAGAAGAGGTGTGTTTACGTGGTAGCTCAGCGTGGCAGGCAGTGCAGGCTGAATAATAGACTATGTGGGCCTTAGCACTCTTAGATTTCTGCATGTTCCTAATAGGAGTATGCCAGGAGGGGGAGCAATGCTCAGCAGAGCTACAATTGAAGCAAGCACCTCACCAGAATCAGCCGATGGCCCTGACCTCAGGAAGGATTAAGCTCTATGAAGATCTTCGCACGCTTTCCTGGGGGGCGGGGCTTATCGCGGCCACGGGGGGGGGGGCTTAGCGCTAAAAGAGCGGGAAGATGAGTCAGTGTGCCCCTCCCTGCCGTGGGTAGTAAAAAAAAAAAAAAAAAAAACGGCGGGAAGGGAGCTCCTGAGTTTTCCTCCCTCTCCCTACATTCAGCACACAGCTTGTCACCGGTGGTTATCAGCCGGCTTTTCTGCTAGAGCAAATAAACAGAGCAGATAATACACAGCGTGAGTCCCTGAGCCCTGGGTCCTCCCCCTGCCACCTGGAAATTATCTGCAAGACTTTCTGCAAACAGCAGAACTTCCCCCTCCTCCAGCCAGCAAGCTAGAGAAAGTTAACACTGTGTGTGCAGGATCCTTGCTCCTTGCACATAATAAATACTGTAAATGTCCTGGGAGCCTTCCCTGCAGCGTCTTTTCTCCCTTGTCTGGGAAACCAGTGTCAGGGGGGATCTCCCCTTAAAACACTGCTTTCCAGGCAGTGAAAATAGCAGAGTCAGCTTGCTGTGTCGGTGTCATATTCAACTCAGAGCCTGCAGAGAGGGGCTGAGGAATTGGTGCCATCTTCAACTCAGAGCCTGCAGAGAGGGGGCTGATGAATTGGTGCCATCTTCATCTCAGAGCCTGCAGAGAGGGGCTGAGGAATTGGGCTATAGGGGCATAGGCCTCTACCCTGGGCTTTGGAAAATCGGTGTCTGTGGAACCCGTCGTCCAGCCCAGGATCCAGCGTCGCAGGAGGGGGAACATGTAGGCAACACTTCACGTTCCTGCCCATTGATGGTAGTGGGAGATCGGTCCCAAAAGGAAACCGTCGCCCTCAAAAAATAACAAACCTTGAAAGGAAGTGCCTCCTACAGACACTAAGCTAAAACTGGGCTTGCCTGGCCCGGCCAGGAGTTGTATTCTGCAGAGGAGGAGCTATGCTTTTACATCTACTTAGTGTCCTCCTATGGATAGGCAGCATAACACCCATGGTCCTGTGTCCCCCAATGAGGCGTCAGAGAAAAACAACTTGATATAGTCACATAGATATGGAATATTGTTTTAATCCCTTTAACAGTCAAGATAAATTGTGATGACACCAAAACCATGGTGGTGCTAGATTAATGGCTCTATGAAGATAATAAAAGACAATTATTCAGAGTCAAACCAACAATATGCCTTCTCACCCGTTAGTGCAGAGACGCTCGACTCGTCCAGAGTCATTGCCGCTTTGTACCACTTTAACGCTTCTTTAACCCGCCCTTGTAGGACAAGTTGATAGCCGAGCTCTGTGGCAATCGTGGCGTCTTGAGGAGCCAAATTAACTGCACGTTCCACCAAGATTTGGGTTTGCTGAAGGATGAGTGGGTTTCGTTCACACTAGACAGAATATAAAAAATAAATAAATAAAAGACGGGTTCATTGCAATAGAACTGATGAGAACCATTTCCTCAGAATGTACAGTGGAACCTCGGTTTACGAGTAACTTGATGTGCGAGTATTTCGCTATACGAGCAAAGCTTGCTGTTAATTTGTAACTCAGTTTATGAGCAAGCTTTGCTGTACGAGCAAATGCTCACCGCACACACTTCCGGTTCCGTACTTTAACCATGCTCTGACCCGCTCTTGCAGTCCGCACAAACACAGACATATTATGCTCACCTTACCTTCCGTTCCATCACTGGCCTCCCGGTTCTTGTAGTTCGCCGATACAGGATGTGTATCAGGTAACCATTGCGACAATGGAGGAACTTCCACTGTCAGCCGCTACTCAAAGGCAGCACGCTGGCCAATCAGAGGCAAGCGGCTCCTGTCTTTGACGTCAGCGCTCTGGCAGCGGAAGCTCCGGCATCGGTTGTGATGGTTACCCGATACACATCTTGTCCCGGCAAACTACAAGAACCAAGGAAATGGAAGGTAAGGTGAGCATAATATGTGTGTGTGTGTGTGTGTGTGTGTGTGTGTATGTGTGTGTGTGAGAGAGAGCGAGTTTGTGCATGTGTGGAATGGCACAATAGGGGACCAGGATGGGACATTGAACAAGTTGTGGAACGAATTGTCTGAGCTTCCATTATTTCCTATGGGAAATCTTTCTTTGCTAGACGAGTAACTTGGTTTACAAACACACTCCCAGAACGGATTGTTCTCGGAAACCAAGGTTCCACTTTATATTAAATACACAACTCATACAAAACATATAGATGAGGAACACGTTTTTGGTGCATTTTAAGGCTGGGTCACACTAGCATATTAAAAAAAAACCAAAAAAAAGGGTCCAATTTTCATCCAGAAAAATAGGACAATTTTTTTTCCCACTCGTCATCTGTGTGAAATACATCTTTGTATTCAGCAGCTATTAAATCATTTACAGGACTAGATACAGTTTCCTATGTTACAGAATAGTAAGATATCGGTAAAATTAGGATGCTATGCTGTGGCTGTGTGTGGCTTTTGATTTTTGTTCTCGCACTCATCAGATTTCGGAGTGAAATCGCAGCATGCTGATACATTCTGTCATTGCAAAAAATCGGTCATCAGCACTGCGTCATAGTACAAGATGCTGTCCGACAAAACATTGGATGACACTTGTTCAGTTTATATGCTCGTGTGAGCAAGCCCTTTTTTTTCCCTAAATCATGAATTTGGGGATCTGAAATAATTTATGAAATAGGGTTTCATCAAACCATTTGTAAACTTTATCCTCCATAGCCTCCATGTTGGAGTGTCTATTGCAGGCTGCAGCATGAGTTAACCAAGAATATGTCAGTGAGCTCCTTCTGACGGTCTGGCAGGGGGTTTATACCCTTTTTTTATAAGTAAATGAAGGGAATTTTGTTTACTTACCGTAAATTCCTTTTCTTCTAGCTCCAATTGGGAGACCCAGACAATTGGGTGTATAGCTACTGCCTCCGGAGGCCACACAAAGTATTACACTTAAAAGTGTAAGGCCCCTCCCCTTCTGGCTATACACCCTCCCGTGGGATCACGGGCTCCTCAGTTTTAGTGCAAAAGCAAGAAGGAGGAAAGCCAATAACAGGTTTAAAGACAAATTCAATCCGAAGAAACATCGGAGAACTGAAACCATTCAACATGAACAACATGTGTACTCGAAAAAAACAAAAATCCCTAAGAAAACAGGGCGGGTGCTGGGTCTCCCAATTGGAGCTAGAAGAAAAGGAATTTACGGTAAGTAAACAAAATTCCCTTCTTCTTTGTCGCTCCTAATTGGGAGACCCAGACAATTGGGACGTCCAAAAGCAGTCCCTGGGTGGGTAAAAGAATACCTCGTGATAGGGCCGTCAAACAGCCCTGTCCTACAGGTGGGCAACCGCCGCCTGAAGGACTTGTCTACCTAGGCTGGCGTCCGCCGAAGCGTAGGTATGCACCTGATAATGCTTGGTAAAGGTGTGCAGACTCGACCAGGTAGCCGCCTGGCACACCTGCTGAGCCGTAGCCTGGTGCCGTAATGCCCAGGACGCACCCACGGCTCTGGTAGAATGGGCTTTCAGCCCTGAAGGAACCGGAAGCCCCGCAGAACGGTAGGTTTCAAGAATTGGTTCTTTGATCCACCGAGCCAGGGTGGATTTGGAAGCTTGCGACCCTTTACGCTGACCAGCGACAAGGACAAAGAGTGCATCCGAGCGGCGTAAGGGCGCCGTGCGGGAAATGTAGATCCTGAGTGCTCTGACCAGATCCAACAAATGCAAACCTTTCTCAAATTGATGAACTGGTGAGGACACAAGGAAGGTAATGTGACATCCTGATTGAGATGAAAGGGGGAAGCCACCTTAGGGAGAAACTCAGGAACCGGACGTAGAACCACCTTGTCCTGGTGAAACACCAGGAAGGGATATTTGCATGAGAGCGCCGCTAGCTCGGACACTCTCCGAAGAGACGTGACCGCTACTAGAAAAGCCACTTTCTGTGAAAGACGAGAAAGGGAAACATCCTTCATAGGCTCGAAAGGCGGCTTCTGGAGGGCAATTAGAACCTTGTTCAGATCCCAGGGCTCTAACGGCCGCTTGTAAGGAGGGACGATATGACCAACTCCTTGCAGGAACGTGCGCACCTGAGTAAGTCGTGCTAGGCGTTTCTGAAAAAATACAGATAGCGCTGAGACTTGTCCTTTAAGGGAGCTGAGCGACAAACCTTTTTCCAACCCGGATTGCAGGAAGGAAAGAAAAGTAGGCAATGCAAAAGGTCAGGGAGGAACTCACTGAGCCGCGCACCAAGATAAGAATATCTTCCACGTCCTGTGGTAGATCTTGGCGGAGGATGGTTTTCTAGCCTGTCTCATGGTGGTAATAACCTCTCGAGATAATCCTGAAGACGCTAGGATCCAGGACTCAATGGCCACACAGTCAGGTTCAGGGCCGCAGAATTCAGGTGGAAAAACGGCCCTTGAGATAGCAAGTCTGGTCGTTCTGGTAGTGCCCATGGTTGGCCTACCGTGAGGTGCCACAGATCTGGGTACCACGATCTCCTCGGCCAGTCTGGAGCGACGAGGATGGCGCGACGGCAGTCGGCCCTGATCTTGCGCAGCACTCTGGGTAACAATGCCAGAGGTGGGAACACATAAGGTAGCCGGAATTGCGACCAATCTTGAACTAAGGCGTCTGCCGCCAGAGCTCGGTGATCGTGAGACCGTGCCATGAAAACCGGGACCTTGTTGTTGTACCGTGACGCCATCAGGTCGACGTCCGGCATCCCCCAGCGGCGACAGATCTCCTGGAACACGTCCGGATGAAGGGACCATTCCCCTGCGTCCATACCCTGGCGACTGAGGAAGTCTGCTTCCCAGTTTTCCACGCCTGGGATGTGAACTGCGGATATGGTGGAAGCCGTGTCTTCCACCCACGTTAGAATCCGTCGGACTTCCTGGAAGGCTTGCCGACTGCGTGTGCCACCTTGGTGGTTGATGTATGCTACCGCTGTGGAGTTGTCCGACTGAATTCGGATCTGCTTGCCTTCCAGCCACTGCTGGAAGGCTTGTAGGGCAAGATACACTGCTCTGATTTCTAGAACATTGATCTGAAGGGTGGACTCTGGCTGAGTCCACGCACCCTGAGCCCTGTGGTGGAGAAAAACCGCTCCCCACCCTATCAGGCTCGCGTCCGTCGTGACCACCGCCCAGGATGGGGGTAGGAAGGACTTTCCCTTTGACAATGAGGTGGGAAGAAGCCACCACTGAAGAGATTCCTTGGCCGCCTGAGAAAGGGAGACGTTCCTGTCGAGGGACGTCGACTTCCCGTCCCATTGGCGGAGAATGTCCCATTGTAGTGGACGCAGATGAAACTGCGCGAAAGGGACTGCCTCTATTGCTGCTACCATCTTCCCTAGGAAGTGCATGAGGCGTCTCAAGGGGTGTGACTGGCCTTGAAGGAGAGATTGCACCCCTGTCTGTAGTGAACGCTGTTTGTCCAGCGGAAGCTTCACTATCGCTGAGAGAGTATGAAACTCCATGCCAAGATATGTTAGCGACTGGGTCGGAGTTAGATTTGATTTTGAAAAGTTGATGATCCACCCGAAACTCTGGAGAATCTCCAGCGCAACGTTCAGGCTGTGTTGGCATGCCTCTTGAGAGGGTGCCTTGACAAGTAGATCGTCCAAATACGGGATCACAGAGTGACCCTGAGAGTGCAGGACTGCTACTACTGCTGCCATGACCTTGGTGAAGACACATGGGGCTGTCGCCAGCCCGAAAGGCAGAGCTACGAACTGAAGGTGTTCGTCTCCTATAACAAAGCGTAGAAAACGCTGGTGCTCTGGAGCAATCGGCACGTGGAGATAAGCATCCTTGATGTCTATAGATGCTAGGAAATCTCCCTGGGACATTGAGGCGATGACGGAGCGAAGGGATTCCATTCGGAACCGCCTGGTTTTTACGTGCTTGTTGAGCAGTTTTAGATCCAGAACGGGACGGAATGACCCGTCCTTTTTTGGCACCACAAACAAGTTGGAGTAAAAACCGTGACCTTGTTCCAGAAGAGGAACGGGGGTCACCACTCCTTCCGCTTTTAGAGTGGACACCGCTAGCCGCAGAGCATCGGCTCGGTCGGGAGGTGGAGAAGTTCTGAAGAAGCGAGTTGGAGGACGAGAGCTGAACTCTATCCTGTACCCGTGAGACAGAATGTCTCTCACCCAACGGTCTGTGACCTGTGGCAGCCAAATGTCGCCAAAGCGGGAGAGCCTGCCACCGACCGAGGATGCGGAGAGAGGAGGCCGAAAGTCATGAGGAAGCCGCCTTGGTAGCGGGTCTTCCAGCTGTCTTTTTTGGGCGTGACTGAGTTCGCCAAGAATCTGAGCTCCTCTGATCCTTTTGAGTCCTTTTGGACGAGGAGAATTGGGACCTGCCTGAGCCTCGAAAGGACCGAAACCCCGACTGTCCTCTCCTCTGTTGGGGTTTATTTTGTCTGGGCTGAGGTAAAGATGAATCTTTACCCTTGGAGTGTTTAATGATTTCATCTAAGCGCTCCCCAAACAGTCGGTCACGAGAAAAAGGCAAACTGGTTAAACACTTTTTGGAAGCAGAATCTGCCTTCCATTCTCTTAACCACAAGGCTCTGCGTAAAACCACGGAGTTGGCGGACGCCACTGCCGTACGGCTCGTAGAGTCTAGGACAGCATTAATCGCGTAAGACGCAAATGCAGACATTTGAGAGGTTAAGGGTGCCACCTGCGGCCTCCTTCGCACAAAGCATGAAAACTGAGGAGCCCGTGATCCCACGGGAGGGTGTATAGCCAGAAGGGGAGGGGCCTTACACTTTTAAGTGTAATACTTTGTGTGGCCTCCGGAGGCAGTAGCTATACACCCAATTGTCTGGGTCTCCCAATTAGGAGCGACAAAGAAATAAACATATATAGATTATATATATATATATATATATATATATATATATATATATATATATATATATATATATATATATATATATATATATATATATATATATATATATATACATATATATACATATATATATATATACACACACACACACATCTTATTCTGACCTCTTCTCAGCTGATTTATGACCACAGACACAAACCAAAATTGCAAAAAATATTTTTATCCTGAAATACATGAATTTATATAAAATGAATTAAAACAGTGTCCTTTCAAGGCTAATGAGGTAAAGAAACTGGAAAAACAATACGTGCAAATAGGGTCTTATCCAGGTAAAGAAAATAGTAAAGGGTAGTGATCTTGCTTAACTGATGTGGTTGTGATCATTACAACCTCTGTATAAGCATAAATCGGCTGCAGCAGCTCCACGGTATACAACAAGCTGAAAACTGGAAGGAAGGGGTTAATCCGTGCTGCCGATGAAGAATGAAGGGGGTTAATCCGTGAAGAATGAAGAGTGCCGATGAAGAATGCAGGGGTTAATCCGTGCTGCCGATGAAGAATGAAGACGGACATAAATTGATCCAGGACTATGATTTAATGTTAACGTGTTTCAGAGTATAAACACTCCTTCATCACATATGTGATTGTCCTGATGAAGAAGTGTTTATACTTCGAAACGCGTTGACATTAAATCACACTCCGGGATCAATTTATCTCTGTCTTCATTCTTCATCATAAAGGGTTATCAGGAAAGACGGGTGTCATGCCGCGCTTATCACCAAATCCAGGAGGCAGATACTGTTAATCCATGTCTTTATTCACAAAGAAGATACAGGTCTATGCGTTTCAAGGGTCACAGCCTCCTTCCTCAGGACATTTATCAATGACAGGATAATCCATAATAACATGACAAATCAATAGGTTATGCCACTGATGTGCACCTGACATCTCATAGCATAGATAAAGAGATGTTTAGAAAAAGTATTTCTAAAGATACTTTCTAATATGCTAATGAGGCAAGCGATTAGTCGCAAGGGCATTAGTTCTCTTGGCTAATCGGCCCCCTTAGCATGTAAACATGCCCCTTTGGGCGTGCTAACATGCTAAGGAGAGTGCACCATCAGAGGCATAGTCATGCTCACCTCTCTGCTGCCACCGCTGGTTTTTGGCTCAGTGTGCACAATCAGAACGTCCCCAGACTTCGGGTCATGCTCACTACGCCAGTTTGAAGTCGGGACGCGTACACCCTGCTTCATAGTGTACATGACTGGAACTTCAGGACTTCTGATCATGCGCAGCGAGCCGATATCCAGCGTCGGGGCGGTGGCAGGAGAGAGCGGTGAGAGCGACCATGCCTCTGAGTGACGTTGTGCATTCATTAGCATGTTAGCACGCCCACAGGAGTGTGCTTACATGCTAATGGGGCCAACTAGCCAAGGGAATCAACGCCCTTGCTACTAGTTGCTGGACTCATTAGCATATTAGGATCTTTAGAAATACTTTTTTTTAAAGATTTTTTTATCTATGCTACTAGATACAGGGACAGTTAGGCAGGGATTAGTAATATGTACCCAGAACTGCTCGTGGTTCCGGGTGCATATTGCACCTGACAGGTTCCCTTTAAGCAGATGTAGGATGGCTGCACGTGGCGTACAACAAACTCCTTTACAGCAGAGTGAATCCTCTTGGTGAAACTTACGTGGGGATGCTCTACCCCTCATGCCATAGCATTTCATTTGTGAATTCTGTTTTCGTCTTTTCACGGTGTCCTCCATGCTGTACAGTATATTAGGCTACTGAAAAATGTGGAGAAATGATAAATGTGAAGTGTTCTGCTTACCATTCTACAAAAGGCCAATGACATGCTGTAATACAGGTGGGCGTTGTGCGGCTCAAACCGATCCAAAGCGTTGATTAAATCTCCCAGTTTAGTTGTCGCCTAGAGATAAAACAGCAAATCAGATAAAATGCAAACACCGCAAACAGCTGTCATGTTCTCGTGCTACACCGCGGTCCAGCAAATTGCCGTGTACCCCTCTAGAGGTATAGTAAAATAGCAATAATGGAAAATGTAAAGTTCATTTTCATTTTTTTTTGTATTTTCTACAATTTTAACCTTCTAAGGCTAAGTTCACATTTCCGTTGTTTTGTATCAGTCACATGCGTCGCTTGACGCATGTGACTGATGCGCTGTACAACGCTGTACAACGGATGACAAAGAACAGAATTCTTTGTCGGATTCCGTTGTGTGCGGGGGGCGAAGTTCGGGGGGGGGAGCCGAGCGGGGCCGTGGCACTGAGGACGTCAGTGCCGCAGGGACTGCAGGACAGGTGAGTGTGTGTGTGTGTATACACATGCTGAATGCGGGAGGGGGCGGAGCCGAGCGGGGGGCGGGGCCAGGCGCTGAGGATGTCAGTGGCAGTGCTGCGGTCTGCATGGCTGGGGACAGGTGAGTGTGTGAGAGTGTGTGTGTGTATGTGTGTGTGTATACATGCGGAGTGCGGGAGGGGGCGGAGCCGAGCGGGGGGCGGGGCCAGACGAGGGTGTCAGTGGGAGTGCTTGTCTGCATGGCTGGGGACAGGTGTGTGTGTGTGTGTGAACATACATGTGCGGAGTGCGGCAGGGGGCGGGGCCGAGCGGGGAAGTGTCGGCCTCCCTGCACACGTAACCAGACTAAATATCGGGTAACAGCAAAGCACCCGATGTTTACCTTGGTTACCCGATATTTACCTTGGTTACGGGCCTACACCGCTTAGCGCTGGCTCCTTGCACCGTAACCAGGGTAAATATCGGATAACCAACCAAAGCTGGTTACGTGTGCAAGGAGCCAGAAAGCATGCGCAGCGAAATCCGACGGATCGCGCTGCTCAAAAAACGTAACATGCTGCGTTCCTCCCGCCCGGCGCTCAGTCGTTCCACGACTGATCAGTCGGGCGGAGGGTGCAACGCAGCATCATCAGTCACAATCCGCTGCTCATACAAGTCTATGGGAGCAACGGAATCCGCTAAACGGATTCCGTTGTTTACAAGAGCAGCGGATTGTGACTGATACATTTTAGCGGAAGTGTGAACTTAGCCTTAGGAGAAAAAGATTGAATTCCATAATGAAGCAGTGCATCTTCTCTAAAGCCCGGCATTAATCACTTATATGATGGGAAGTCACCAATATGATATGTAAAAGTGCTTGTACATTACTGATCATATACTTATGGATGCCGATAATGTGCGGAATTGTCACGGGACCTGCTGTTGTGATATCCGCTTCTCTGACTAGACACCGGCGTATTTCTGTGACCACCACTGGTGGAGATGTCAGAACCAGAAGCTCTGGGAGGTGCAGGCTCTGTCCAACCACTAAGATTAGGGTGGCTGGTACTTGTAGTATGGGCGAGTGTGCTGTCCACCTGGAGTGATCAGTTATTTGCTCCAACCAAATGGCTCCCAGCATACTGCTAGTACCGTGTTTTTCCAAAAATAAGACCTCCCCCAAAAATAAGCCCTAGCAAGGATTTTCAGCATTTTCGGAGAAAGGGTTAAATATAAGCCCTCCCCCGAAAATAAGCCCTTGTCGCGGATCAATAATGAAGTGTCCGTGCAGCTAAAAAAGTTACAGTTACTGCAGGACACTTAATTATAGACAGCGGCACCCGGCAATTACACTCACCCGACACTGAGCGGCAGGATCTGCAGTGATCACACACCCGCACACATCAGATCTCTCTCACACACACACACACACACACAATCAGATCTCACACACACACACACAATCAGATCTCACACACACACACACACACACACACACACACACACCAGATCTCACACACAAACATCGGATCGCACACACAATCAGATCGCACACATAATCAGATCGCACACGCAAACATCAAATCACATACACACAAACATCGGATCGCACACACATCGGATCGCATACACACTCACCTCATCCAGCGACACCGATCTCTTCTCGCCGGGAGAATCCTGAGAGGCAGTGCGGTGCAGCGCGACGAACAGGACCTGCGGCCGGACACGTGACTTGCTTCATTCCCTGCTGCCGTAAGTGCTGGATGTGATGTGATGTGTGTGTGTGATCTGCTGTGTGTCTACGATCGGCTGTGTTTTTCTGCGATCAGCTGTGTGTGTCTGCGTTCGGCTGTGTGTATCTGTGATCGGCTGTGTGTGCCTGTGATCGGATGTGTGTATCTGTGATCAGCTGTGTGTGCCTGTGATCGGCTGTGTATGCCTGTGATCGGCTGTGTATGCCTGTGATCGGCTGTGTATGCCTGTGATCGGCTGTGTATGCCTGTGATCGGCTGTGTATGCCTGTGATCGGCTGTGTGTGCCTGTGATCGGCTGTGTGTGCCTGTGATCGGATGTGTGTATCTGTGATCGGCTGTGTGTGCCTGCGATCGGATGTGTGTATCTGTGATGGCTGTGTGTGCCTGCGATCTGCTGTGTGTGATCTGCTGTGTATATCTCGGATCTGCTGTGTGTGTGTGTCTGTGATCAGCTGTGTGTATCTGTGATCGGCTGTGTGTATCTGTGATTGGCTGTGTGTGCCTGCGATCTGCTGTGTATATCTGCGATCTGCTGTGTGTGTGTGTGTGTGTGTGTGTGTGTGAGTGATCTGCTGTGTGTATCTGTGATTGGCTGTGTGTGCCTGTGATCTGCTGTGTGTGTGTGTGATCTGCTGTGTATATCTTTGATCTGTGTGTGTGTGTGATCTGCTGTATCTGCCTGCGATCTGCTGTGTGTGTCAGCTAGCAGCAGGGGAGAACGGCGTGCAGCACCGACTGGAGATCACAGGAGGACCTGGGAACCACGCAGACGTCCTGGTCTGGTGAGTATGAGTCTCCTGGGAAGTGGGGGGGGGGGGGTTCTGCTTTTTTGGGGGGTAAACTTACCCCCAACCGTGTTTCTCCAAGAATAAGACCTCCTCCAAAAATAAGCCCTAGTGTTTTTTTTGGAAAAACACGGTAGGTAGAGATGAGCGAACCTAAGGTTCTGAAACAGACATCCCCCAAAAAAACAAGGTTTGGGTTCGAAGTTCGAACAAGTGACTAGTACGAACCACTCAAGTGAGCAGCGCTGTGCTTGGGTATGAGTGAAAAGGCTTGTTTAAAAAGCCACTTATGACTTTTAGGATTGCTACTTCCAATAGGTGGCGCTAGAGTTTGTTGCCTTGCTCACTGGAGGTACAATTTGAATAATTCCCAGAGGGGCATTGCAGCTATAAGTCCCCTTACTGACAGCCAGACTGGTTTGTAGAATAGTTTTCCCTGTGGTCCCGACATAGCTTCTCACAAGCCAGATCAGATACCCACACTTTGCACTGACGAGGGGCAATCACCCCGAAACACCGTGTCTGCAAATTGAGATTCTGATCTGGCAAATAAATCCTAAGTCTTATGAAAAAGCTTGTTTTAAAAAGCCATATTTGACTTTTAGGATTGCTACTTCCAATAGGTGGTGCTAGAGTTTGTCTCCTTCCTCACTTTAGGGACAATTTGGGTATGAGTGATGCACAACCCTGTGCGAGCAATGTGCAGTGTTTGATCAGCTCACATTTGAGGTAAAATCATCAGATGTAGAGTGTGTACACACTACAAACAAATCCCCCAAAAAAAGAGAATTTTGTTTACTTACCGTAAATTCTTTTTCTTATAGTTCCGTATTGGGAGACCCAGACCATGGGTGTTTAGCTTCTGTATCCGGAGGACACACAAAGTACTACACTTAAAAGTGTAGCTCCTCCCTCTGAGCTTATACACCCCCTGGTGAGCAGACCCAGCCAGTTTAGTGCAAAAGCTGAAGGAGAATAGCCACCCACAAGTAGAACAGAGCAAGAGCCGGAACAACCGGAGACTCTGTCCACGACAACAGCCGGTGATAACACGCGGAACAAGAAATTGCCAACAGGCAACAGGGAGGGTGCTGGGTCTCCCAATACGGAACTATAAGAAAAAGAATTTACGGTAAGTAAACAAAATTCTCTTTTTCTTTATCGTTCCTTTGGGAGACCCAGACCATGGGACGTTCCACAGCTGTCCCTGGGTGGGAATAAACAGAAAAACTGAGAAGTATGCAGAACCTAACTTCACAAATGGGCGACAGCCGCCTGAAGGATGCGTCTGCCCAAGCTCGCATCTGCCGAAGTATGAGCATGCACTTGGTAGTGCTTCGAAAAGGTATGCAGGCTAGTCCAAGTGGCAGCCTGACAGACTTGTTGAGCCGTAGCCTGGTGCCTGAAAGCCCAAGAGGCACCGACAGCTCTGGTCGAGTGTGCCTTGATCCCCGGCGGGGGAGGCACCTGAGTACTCTGGTAGGCGTCCAAAATGGTCGATCTAATCCAACGGGCTAAGGTCGGCTTAGAAGCAGAGAGGCCCTTGCGCCGACATGTGGTTAGCACAAAAAGAGAAGTGCACCGCCTAAGTGCAGCGGTGCGAGACACATAGATCCGGAGAGCACGCACCAGATCCAGAGTATGCAGCGCTTTTTCAAAGCGATGAACAGGAGCCGGACAAAAGGAAGGTAAGGTAATGTCCTGGTTAAGGTGGAAAGGAGAGACCACCTTAGGAAGAAAGTCCGGAGTCGGACGGAGTACCACCTTGTCTTGATGAAAAACCAAAAAAGGTGACTCCGAAGAGAGCGCAGCCAAATCAGAGACTCTCCTGAGGGAAGTTATGGCCACCAGAAAGGCCACTTTCTGTGAAAGACGATACAAAGAAACTTCCCTAAGAGGCTTAAAGGGGGGTTTCTGCAAAACCGTGAGAACCAAATTAAGGTCCCAGGGATCCAAGGGCCGCCGGTAAGGCGGAATGATGTGAGACGCGCCCTGCATGAAGGTGCGGACCTGAGCCAGCCGAGCGAGACGCCGCTGGAACAGAACTGACAGAGCTGAGACTTGACCCTTGAGAGAGTTGAGGGACAGTCCTAGCTGCAGACCGGACTGTAGAAAAGACAGAAGGGTCGGCAACGAGAATGGCCAAGGAGGATGGTCGGTAGAGCGACACCAGGACAGGAAAATTTTCCAAGTCCTGTGATAGATCTTAGCGGAGGAAGACTTACGGGCCCGAGTCATAGTGGAGATGACTTCAGGAGGAATACCAGAAGCCGTCAAAATCCAGGACTCAAGAGCCACGCCGTCAATTTGAGAGCCGCAGAAATCAGGCGGAAAAACGGACCTTGCGAGAGTAGGTCTGGACGGTCCGGGAGATGCCACGGCATCTCTACGGACAGATGGAGCAGGTCTGGATACCAAGCTCGCCTGGGCCAGTCCGGTGCAATGAGGATGACTCGACGGCCCTCCATTCTGATCTTGCGCAGGACTCTGGGCAAGAGAGCTAGAGGGGGAAACACGTAGGACAGACGAAACTGGGACCAGTCTTGAACCAGAGCGTCCGCGGCGAATGCCTGAGGATCGTGGGAGCGAGCCACGTAAACAGGAACTTTGTTGTTGTGACAGGATGCCATTAGGTCTACGTCTGGAGTGCCCCATTTGCGGCAGATTGACTGAAACACTGCCGGGTGCAGGGACCACTCGCCACCGTCCACGGTTTGATGGCTGAGATAATCTGCCTCCCAGTTTTCCACGCCTGGAATGTGGACTGCGGATATGGTGGACTTGGAGTCTTCCACCCATTGAAGGATGCGTTGTACCTCCAACATTGCCAGGCGGCTGCGTGTCCCGCCTCTGTGATTGATGTAGGCAACCGCTGTCGCGTTGTCTGACTGGACTCTAATGTGCCTGCCCGCCAACAGGTGGTGAAAAGCTAGGAGAGCTAGAAGCACGGCTCTGGTTTCCAGCACATTGATTGAAAGGGCTGACTCGGACGGAGTCCAAGTGCCCTGCGCTCTGTGGTGGAGACATACCGCTCCCCAGCCGGATAGACTGGCATCCGTGGTGAGGATCACCCAGGACGGGGCCAGAAAGGAGCGCCCCTGGGACAGAGAGAGGGGCCGAAGCCACCACTGAAGAGAGCTCCTGGTCTGTGGCGACAGAGCCACTAACCTGTGTAAGGAGGAAGGTCGCTTGTCCCAACAGCGGAGAATGTCCAGCTGCAGGGGACGCAGATGGAACTGGCAAAGGGAACAGCCTCCATTGACGCCACCATTTGACCCAGCACCTGCATCAGACGCCTGAGGGTATAACGGCGGGGCCTCAGCAGAGAGCGCACCGCCAGTTGGAGGGACTGCTGTTTGACTAAGGGCAACTTCACAAGTGCCGGCAAAGTCTCGAACTGCATCCCTAGGTACGTGAGACTCTGGGTCGGAGTCAGAGTGGATTTGGGAAGATTGACCAGCCACCCGAATTGGGCTAGAGTGGCGAGAGTGAGCGAGACACTCCGCTGACAGTCTGCGCTGGATGAAGCCTTG
Organism: Anomaloglossus baeobatrachus; assembly: GCF_048569485.1. Classification (NCBI taxonomy): domain Eukaryota; kingdom Metazoa; phylum Chordata; class Amphibia; order Anura; family Aromobatidae; genus Anomaloglossus; species Anomaloglossus baeobatrachus. The sequence continues at coordinate 50,738,244 of NC_134359.1, forward strand.
ACTAGAAGGTCGTCCAGGTAAGGAATCACTGCCAACCCCTGTAGGTGCAGAACCGCAATCATTGCTGCCATGACCTTGGTGAATACCCGAGGGGCTGTGGCCAACCCGAAGGGGAGAGCCACAAATTGGAAATGATATTCTCCGATTGCAAAACGTAGCCAACGTTGGTGTGAAACTGCAATTGGCACATGCAGATAGGCATCTCTGATGTCGATGGACGCCAGGAAATCCCCTTGGGTCATTGTGGCAATGACTGATCGCAGAGACTCCATGCGAAAGTGCCGCACCTGAACATGCTTGTTGAGAAGCTTGAGATCCAGGATGGGCCGGAAGGCACCGTCCTTTTTGGGGACTAGGAAGAGATTTGAGTAGAAACCTCTGAACCGTTCCCGGGCGGGAACCGGTACAATTACTCCGTTGGCCTGCAAGGATGCCACGGCCTGTGAGAAGGCGGCGGCCTTGTAGCAGGGGGGAGTTGAGAGAAAAAATCTGTTTGGCGGGCTGGAAGAGAATTCTATCCTGTAGCCGTGGGAGATGATATCCCTCACCCACTGATCGGAGACGTGTTGAAACCAAGCGTCGCCAAAGTGGGAGAGCATGCCACCAACTAAGGACGGTGCTGGAGCGGGCAGATAGTCACGAGGAGGCTGCCTTAGTGGCAGCACCTCCTGCGGTCTTCTGTGGACGCGCTTTTGGGCGCCAGTTGGATTTCTGGTCCTTGGCTGAGTTAGTGGACGAGGCCGAGGGCTTAGAGGACGACCAGTTGGAGGAACGAAAGGAACGAAATCTCGACTGATTCCTACCCTGGGCAGGTTTCCTGGCTTTGGTTTGTGGCATGGAAGTACTCTTCCCGCCAGTAGCTTCCTTAATAATTTCATCCAGCTGTTCTCCGAACAGCCGGGACCCAGCAAAAGGGAGCCCAGCAAGGTACTTCTTTGAAGAAGCATCTGCCTTCCACTCTCGAAGCCACAAGATCCTGCGGATAGCGAGGGAATTAGCCGAAGCCACCGCAGTGCGGTGAGAAGCCTCCAGCATGGCAGACATGGCATAGGATGAAAAAGCTGAAGCTTGGGAAGTCAAGGCAACCATTTCGGGCATAGATTCCCTGGTGAGGGAATGCATCTCCTCTAGAGAATCAGAGATGGCTTTGAGAGCCCACACTGCTGCAAAGGTCAGGGAAAACGAGGCCCCCGCCACTTCATATACGGATTTGGCCAGAAGGTCAATCTGGCGGTCAGTGGAATCCTTAAGGGAGGTGCCATCAGCCACCGACACAACGGTCCGGGCTGAGAGCCTAGACATCGGGGGGTCTACCTTTGGGGACTGAGCCCACTCCTTGACCACCTCAGGTGGAAAGGAAAACGGTCATCAGAACCACGCTTTGGGAAGCGTTTGTCAGGACAGGCCCTGGGCTTGGTCACAGCGGCCTGAAAACTGGAGTGGTTAAAGAACACACTCTTTGCCCTCTTAGGCGAGGTAAACTGGTGCTTTTCTGCCAGAGAGGGTTGCTCCTCTGATACTGGCGGATTGAGATCCAGTACAGAATTAATGGAAGCAATCAAGTCACTAAGATCTGAGTCACTTTCGGACAGATCAATGGGGTACATGGAGTTAGCCTCCGAGCCCCCTGTAAAGGCATCCTCCTCATCCTGCAAGTCAGCTTTTGAATCAGAGCCGCGGGAGGAGGAGGGAGAGGGAACCCTGCGTCTCTTCTCAGGAGGACGGGGTCTGGGACCTTATGATGAATCCTCTGTGAGCTCCGGTCCTGAGAGACCCCTAGCAGCAGAGGCACCCTGTGAAGGGGGCTGATGCATATTCAGCAAAGTCCTGGACAGAAGTCCCATCGACTCAGCAAAAGACTGGGAGATAGATCTAGAAAAGGATTCTACCCAAGCCGGGGGGGGCTCAGCCACAGGAGCAGGAGCAGCCTGAGAGACCACTGGGGGAGAGACTCCAGGCTGTGGCACCGCCAAGGTAGAGCAGGCATCACAATGTGGATAGATGCTCGGTTCAGGCAGCAGGAGCTTACATGCAGCGCATACAGCATAAAGCTTTGGAGCCTTGCTCCTCGTGTGAGACATGCTACTGGAGTAGGGGCTCTGCCAGAGAATGAACCCCAGAGAGTATATACAGAGGTCCACAACCAGAGACCGGTTGTGGCTTACCAGATCGGTGTTGTGTGCCCTCCAGATCCCGAAGCCCGGACCCCCAAACACAGACCCTCAGCAGGGATGCAGAACGCAGACCAGCGCTGAGTGAACTCTGAGAAAATGGCCGCTGGAGCGAAGAGAGGGGGCGGGACTTGCATGAAGAGCACTATCTGGAGGGCCATAGAGACCTACAGGGGAGGAGACACGCACAGCTGTGGGGAGCGTCCCTCCCCTGTGCAGAACGACCGCCATGAGTGACATGCGAGGGAAGTGAAACGAAACTAGGCCTCCGGCGAAGCCGGGGCCTAAATTTAAGTGGCGAGGCCGACGCGCAGGCACCATTGGCGCGGTTCTCGGGCGACAGCTAGAGAACCCGCCGGAAATGTCAGTAAATACAGTAAGCACACTCTCCCCAAACAATAAAGCACAGGGACCCCCAATATATAAACGTCTCAGGTACTTAGCTGCTGAGACGCAGGGCCAGGTCCCTGGGGATGAGTGCTCCGGTTCAGCAGGGTCCTGAAGGGCTGTGGATGGAGACCGGTCTCCTGCCAGGCATGGAGACCGTGCTGGCTCCCACTTCAAGCCAGAGCCCAGGAGGGATGGTGAAGGAGCACGGCATGTAAGGCTTCAGCCTAGGAAATCAACCTTACAACACCGCCGACACAGTGGGGTGAGAAGGGACATGCCGGGGGTCCAGACGTGGACCCGCAGTTCTTCAAACTCATTCCAAAAGGAAAAAATCATATGAGAATGCATGTGTGGATGTATGCCTCCTGAACACAAAGCGATAAACTGGCTGGGTCTGCTCACCAGGGGGTGTATAAGCTCAGAGGGAGGAGCTACACTTTTAAGTGTAGTACTTTGTGTGTCCTCCGGAGGCAGAAGCTAAACACCCATGGTCTGGGTCTCCCAAAGGAAAGATAAAGAAAATGTTTTTATAAACCCCGCCCCGGACGTGTTTTGAGAATGGCCCATAAGCAAAACACTTCTGTGGCAGAGTGGGCAAGGACTTTAATTTTTTTTTTTTTTTTTGGGGGGGGGGGTTGTGTGTGTACACATCTGATCACGCCGATTTTACCCCAAATATGGGCCGTTCAACAATGCACATGGCTCGCACAGGGCTGAGCATCACTCATACCCAAGCACAGCGCTGCTCGCTTGAGTGGTTCGTATTCGTCACTCGCTCAAACTCGAACCTTGTTTTTTTTGGAAGTCGGTTTTCGAACCTCAGGTTCGCTCATCTCTACTAGTAGCTGCCATATATAACTATGGCCTCCTCTTGTTCAGTCCTGTGTGCTCAGCTCCTGTCTACTGTATAGTGGAACCTTGGATTAAGAGTAACTTGATTTGAGAGCATTTTGCAAGACAAACAAAGCTTTTTAAAAATTTGTAACTTGGTTTAAGAGCAATGCTTTGCAAGAAGAGCAAATACTCACCGTGCACACTTTCGGTTCTGTCTTTTCACCGCGCTCTGACCTGCTCTGGAGGTAACTTTCTGTATATATGTACTGTATACAGTATACAAGTAGCAAAAAAAATTCTTGGATCAAGCTGCTGGATTTCCTCATGTTTCCCTGACCTGGTTTTGCCGACTTTTTCAATCCTTGCACGGTCCAAGGTTGGTGTCTCCTACACAGGTGAGCTGGAACACAACTTTTTTTTGCTTCTTGTATTTCTGGGAGACTGAATAAGAACTAGACGTTCGAAACGCATCCTCTGTCTGATTTACTACTCTATGTGACTTTACGGACTTTTTAATTATACTTCAATAAAAATAAAAAATTTTAAAAATTCTTGGATCAAGCTGCTGGATTTCCTCATCTTTCCCTGACCTTGTATACAGTATACAGTATACCATTGTACAGTACAGTATATACTATATAGCATGTCTATCAATTAGCACTTTTGGATACAGTATTGTACTTTCTTTCTGCTAACCAGTGCAGCACATTACTTGTACTGTACCTCTCGCACACCAACAATTCTATTGTAAGCTAATGTACAGTTTAATTTGTTTTATGCTTTTTACTGTATAATATTTTGTATTTGTGTCCTGTAATAATGTTATATGAATACTTTACATTATTTTGTATTACTGTAATAAGTTTGTATAAATACAGTAAATATTTTTGGGTTGTGGAACGAATTGTCTGCATTTCAATTATTTCCTATGGGAAAATTCGCTTTGATATAAGAGTAACTTGGTTTAAGAGCACACTCCCGGAACCAATTATGCTCGTAATCCAAGGTTCCACTGTATTTGTTGCCTGTTTTGAGCGCAGCCCGTTTACTGACTATTCTTGCATCTTCTGGTTTTGTGTCTTCTCTGCCCTCCTGGTCCTCACCATGCTACCTGACCACTCCAACCACCCTGTCCTTTTTGTGAATTATACCAGCTAGTGTATTTATTTCGGGAGGTAATGATCTCACCATTCTTTATGTCGTTAATGCAACACAAGTTTGCAAAATTACAACTTGCCTTTTTTTCCCCACTCACTTTTATGAATCTTTTTTTGTACGTTCTGAGGGACACACCTCAAATTTAATTGCACTATTTTTTCAGTGTTCAGAAGAAGGGAATTTTGTTTACTTACCGTAAATTCCTTTTCTTCTAGCTCCAATTGGGAGACCCAGACAGTGGGTGTATAGCTACTGCCTCTGGAGGCCGCACAAAGAACTACACTTAAAAGTGTAAGGCCCCTCCCCTTCTGGCTATACACCCTCCCGTAGGAGTACGGATTCCTCAGTTTTAGTACCAAAGCAAGAAGGAGGAAAGCCAATAACAGTTTCAAAAACAAATTCAATCCGATAACAAGATCGGAGAACTTAAGAAACAACATGAACAACATGTGCACCCGAAAAACGAAACCCTAAGAACAAATAGGGCGGGTGCTGGGTCTCCCAATTGGAGCTAGAAGAAAAGGAATTTACGGTAAGTAAACAAAATTCCCTTCTTCTTTTTCGCTCCTAATTGGGAGACCCAGACAGTGGGACGTCCAAAAGCAGTCCCTGGGTGGGTAAAAAGATACCACATGAACGGGCTGTCAGACAGCCTCTTCCTACAGGTGGGCCACCGCCGCCTGAAGGACCTGTCTACCTAGGCTGGCATCTGCCGAAGCGTAGGTATGCACTTGATAGTGTTTGGTAAACGTGTGCAGACTCGACCAGGTAGCCGCCTGGCACACTTGCTGAGCCGTAGCCTGATGCCGCAATGCCCAGGACGCACCCACGGCTCTGGTAGAATGGGCCTTCAGTCCAGATGGGATCGGAAGCCCAGCAGAACGGTATGTGTGAAGAATTGGTTCCTTGATCCACCGCGCCAGGGTGGATTTGGAAGCTTGAGATCCCTTATGCTGACCAGCGACTAGGACAAAGAGCGCATCAGAACGGCGTAGAGACGCCGTGCGAGAAATGTAAATCCTGAGTGCTCTCACCAGGTCCAACAGATGTAAACCCTTTTCAAATTGGTGAACTGGATGCGGACACAAAGATGGCAAAGTGATATCCTGATTGAGATGAAAGGAAGAAACCACCTTGGGAGAAAACTCTGGAATTGGACGCAGTACTACCTTGTCTTGGTGAAACACCAGGAAGGGAGATTTGCAAGATAACGCCGCTAGCTCGGACACTCTTGCTGAGAGAGTATGAAACTCCATGCCAAGATAAGTCAGAGATTGGGTCGGGGTTAGATGAGACTTTGGAAAGTTGATAATCCACCCGAAACTCTGGAGAGTGTCTAGTGCCACCTTCAGACTGTGTTGGCATGCCTCTTGAGAGGGTGCCTTTATAAGCAGGTCGTCTAGATACGGGATGACCGAGTGACCCTGCGAGTGCAGAACAGCTACTACTGCTGCCATGACTTTGGTGAAGACCCGGGGGGCTGTTGCCAGACCGAAAGGTAACGCTACGAACTGTAGGTGTTCGTCGTGTATGACGAAGCGTAGGAAACGCTGATGCTCTGGTGCAATCGGCACGTGGAGATACGCATCTTTGATATCTATTGATGCTAGAAAATCTCCTTGAGACATTGAGGCTATGACGGAGCGTAGGGATTCCATCCGGAACCTCCTGACTTTTACGTGTCTGTTGAGCAACTTTAGATCCAGGACGGGTCGATACGATCCGTCCTTTTTTGGGACCACAAACAGATTGGAGTAAAAACCGTGACCTTGTTCCTGAAGAGGGACGGAGGTCACCACTCCTTCCGCCTTTAGAGCGGCCACCGCCTGCAACAGAGCATCGGCTCGGTCTGGTGGTGGAGAAGTTCTGAAGAAACGAGTTGGCGGACGAGAACTGAACTCTATCCTGTACCCGTGAGACAGAATATCCCTCACCCAACGGTCTTTGACGCGTGACAGCCAAATGTCGCCAAAGTGGGAAAGCCTCCCACCGACCGCGGGTGTGGGAATCGGAGACCGCAAGTCAGGAGGACGCCGTCTTGGCAACGGTTCCTCCGGCTGTCCTTTTTGGGCGTGACTGAGACCTCCAAGAATCTGAGCGTCTCTGGTCTTTTTGAGTCTTTTTTGACGAGGCGAATTGGGACCTGCCCGGTCCTCGAAAGGACCGATAACCAGACTGACCCTTCCTCTGTTGGGGTTTGTTTTGTCTGTGTTTCGGTAAGGATGAGTCCTTACCCTTGGAGTGTTTGATGATTTCATCCAAACGCTCTCCAAACAATCGGTCACGAGAAAAAGGCAAATTGGTTAAGCACTTCTTGGAATGAGAATCTGCTTTCCAATGTCTCAACCACAGGGCCCTACGCAAAACAACGGAGTTGGCTGACGCCACTGCCGTGCGGCTTGTAGCGTCAAGAACAGCATTAATCGCGTACGACGCGAATGCCGCCATTTGCGAGGTCAATGGTGCTACCTGCGGGGCAAATGCACGTGTGACTGAGTCGACTCGCGCAAGCCCGGCTGAGATAGCTTGGAGTGCCCATACGGCCGCAAAAGAAGGCGCTAATGACGCTCCAATCGCTTCATAGATGGATTTCAGCCAGAGCTCCATCTGCCTGTCAGTGGCATCTTTAAGTGCCGCTCCATCTTCAACTGCAACCAAGGATCTAGCTGCAAGCCTGGAAATTGGAGGATCCACTTTTGGACACTGGGTCCAACCCTTGACCACCTCAGGGGGAAAAGGGTAGCGTGTATCTTTAAGCCGTTTAGGAAAACGCCTTTCAGGATAAGCGTGGGGTTTCTGGATTGCGTCTCTAAAGTCAGCGTGGTCCAGAAAAGTGCTTAATGTACGCTTAGGGTATCTGAAATGGATTCTCTCGTGCTGCGAAGCTGACTCCTCTACAAGAGGAGCTGGTGGGGAAATATTTAACATCTTATTGATGTTAAATATAAGATCATTAACTATGGCGTCACCATCTGGTGTATCTAGATTGAGAGCGGTCCCAGGATCAGAATCCTGATCAGTTACGTCCGCCTCATCACCCATAGATTCATCTCGCTGGGATCCTGACCATTGAGATGAATGTGAAGGCCCGTCACAGCGAGCCCGCTTAGGCTGCCCGGGGCCATCGTCCGAGTCAGAGTCTTCACCCTGAGGTGTATATGCCCGTCCCGGAGCTTGGAGGTAATTCAGCTGAGGGGGACCAGGGGGCAATGATTGCACAGTGTCCGTGGCCTGAAGTACAGGCCTTGGAGCCTGCCGGTAGAAAAGTCCCACATGCGGTGCAGGAAGCATATAATGTCTGTGCCTTGGCACCCTTGCGTTTTACGGACGACATGCTGCTGGCTCTCTGCAATGTGAGAGAGTCTATAGCCAAAGGGCGACCAGCGCTATGTAATACCAAGTATTTGTAGAAACAAAATACTAAGAATACTACTGGCACAAGAGGGGGTGAGCCCTGAGGGCTGCTTACCGCCCGCTGAATAGCGGGTAAGAGGCGCAGAATTCCTTGTCTGGGTCTCCCCGGCTCCCCTCTGCAGCTCAGCGTGTCAGCAGGAATGGCTGCCGGCGTCTGTGGAGAGGGGCGGTCCGTGGGAGTTTCCAAACAAAAGTGCGGGAAACAGTGTCCCCTCTGTGCCGATTGTGAGGGCTGGAGTATGTAAAAACGACTCCAGCCCTCGGCGCTGATGCACTGGCCAGCGTCCCGCCCCTCTCCTGACTGGCAGGTCTGGGGGCGGGAACGAACGGAAGCAGGCCGCAAAAGCCGGGGACTCGAGTTATCAGCGCGGCCGCCGTAAAAGCGCGGGCCGCGCTGAAGTCCCCGGCGCACCACAAGTGCCAGCCGCGCCGCAGTCCCAGCGGCCGGCGCGACCGATTCCCAGAAGTGGCCAGCGTCCCGCCCCTCTCCTGACTGGCAGGTCTGGGGGCGGGAACGAACGGAAGCAGGCCGCAAAAGCCGGGGACTCGAGTTATCAGCGCGGCCGCCGTAAAAGCGCGGGCCGCGCTGAAGTCCCCGGCGCACCACAAGTGCCAGCCGCGCCGCAGTCCCCGCGGCCGGCGCGACCGATTCCCAGAAGTGTGCCTGCTTCAGCGAAGCTGAATGAGGCCATGGCACAAGCGCCGTAGCGCTGATGTCCCCCGGCGCACTACAACACCCAGCATGCTGCGGTGTGAGCGCCAAATGCACGGGGACACAGAGTACCTTGAGGAAGCAGGGCCATGTCCCTGATGTACTCCGCTCCATCCAGCATCTTCTCCAGGGGCTGTAGATGGAGCACGGTCTCAGTGCCTGGAGACCAGTAAATCCCACTTCACCCAGAGCCCTGTAAAAAGGGATGGGGAAGGAATCAGCATGTGGGCTCCTGCCGCCGTACCCGCAATGGGTACCTCAACCTTACAAACACCTCCGACATACAGTGGGGTGAGAAGGGAGCATGCTGGGAGCCCTGTATGGGCCCTCTTTTCTTCCATCCGACATAGTCAGCAGCTGCTGCTGACTAAAAACAATGGAGCTATGCGTGCGTGTCTGACCTCCTGCGCACAAAGCTAAAACTGAGGAATCCGTACTCCTACGGGAGGGTGTATAGCCAGAAGGGGAGGGGCCTTACACTTTTAAGTGTAGTTCTTTGTGCGGCCTCCAGAGGCAGTAGCTATACACCCACTGTCTGGGTCTCCCAATTAGGAGCGAAAAAGAAATATACCCAATATGGTGCCAATTGGAGGACGGGACACACGGTGTGCCTTTAATAGGTGGTGCTCCATTTGATCTTTAGGAAAAATTGATGGAATTCCAGGAGACATTCAAAGCTCACAGATACATTGAGCTACCAAACAAGAAAATCCTTCCAGGAATATTTACTTACAAAGGGCGGCCTGCCCCTAAAAACACATTTGCTGATTCTAAAACTTGGTCTTGATAACAAAACAGTTGTCCCACAATTGTGTATATTTTAGCAGGAAGAATAAAACTTTACTGGGGTGAAGGGCAAAATGTTCTAAATGTGGAAGAAAATGCAGCCAACGATGCGGCAAACCTGAGTTTGTTCCAAAGATAAAAGGACATCAGCAGAAATAGAAGGACAAGTTTATCTTTCGAAGAGACTAGTCGTACAATGTCTGCTTAGCTCCATCAATCCCGAATAAGCCAGCCGATGTGATACACCATAACAGGCTTCTGTGTTATGATCCGGTAACCGTGGAAGATTACAAAAATCACCCATTGGTGAAAAAACACCAAGAAAACAGGAGTAGTTGGAACCTAGGCTGACCGCAATCCCCTAACTATCAGACCCCACTAGAAGCATCCGTGCAGCGTTGCTAAAAACTAGACACCTCGTCACAGCCTGAGAAACTAGCTACGCCTCACAGAAAGAAATGAGGAAATCTACCTTGCCTCAGAGAAGTCCCCAAAGGAGTAGATAGCAGCCCCCCCCCACATATAAAAATTACGGTGATGTAGGAAAAACAATACACGGATAGGAAAAATAGATTCAGCAAAGGCGAGGTCTTTTAATAATTGCTATGACAGTCAAATAACTGGCCAGTCAGAGCCAGCATTTAATGGAATATACCATATTTTACATAATAGGGGGAAGGTACTCTCTTATAAATGTTTAATCATGTAATCATGTATTATTTTGATGAAGAAACATGTGAAAAACAATAAATTCCTCCACACGAAATACAATATCTCATTATTATATGTGATTGCATCCAAAAACAGTATTTTGAAGACAGGTGCGCATTAAATATGAGGTGAATACGAGCCTGCAGTAAGTAGTTCTGACCAGTGAGTGATGGCATCACAAACCACTGTATTATGTAACAATCCGAACATTCTATTGCTACGGCAACGCAACATTCCGCTAGTTAGTTTTACTGACTCAGTAAACGCGCGACATTTCATATTCACGTTCTGTGGAGTGAGAACCTATATCGACATTGCTATCCGCTATAATGACTGAGAGAAGGTCTGCTAGGATAAATAAAGGGGCCAGATACAAGGAATATGTGACTAATGGCCAGTTAAACTTTTCATGGGAAAAGGAAAAACCATGTAAGTGTAAAATGAAGACATAAAATAATTGTACAATAACATTTCTTTAAGGGGGACCCAGTCACTGGATACAAAGCCTTGAATAAGTATTCATAATCCGTGAATTTTTCCACATTTTTCACATTCCATCCACAAATTAAAGCACCACTCCAGCGTTCTTTTTTTTTTGTTTTACAGCCGGAGTGGTTCTTTAAATCTAAGTCCCCTGCCCCTGTCTTCTTCTCACCATCTGGAGGCTTCATGTTTCCATCATCGCTCTGATCCATCATCTGTTGATTTGTGACCTTCCGGCAGCCCCAGTGTCACATGGGGCGCACTGGAGGTGATAACGCAATACAAATCTATGAGAGCCTTGCTTAGGCTCTCAGAGATGCACTAAGCAGCCAGTCAAAAGTTACGGGTACAAGATGGCATTGGTGAGGGGTGAAGCCGCTAGAAGATTTCACGTCTAATGTTCCACCCCAGTGGTTACCCTCCCAACATGGTCTATTGTTTCTGTGTCTCAGCGATTCAGTCTATCATGCACTTAACAATTTTTTATTTTTTTTTATCAGACATGAAATTGGATTTTAATGCCTTAAAAAGAATCTGTCACCAGTTTTTTGCCACCTAATCTGAAGCAGTATAACGTAGGGGCAGAGATCCTGATTACTTACTGGGCTGCTTAGTGTAGTTTTGATAAAATCACTGTTTAATCAGCAGGAGATTATCATTACAGGACTACGTGACGTGCTGCAGGTAGTCCAGCATTTTCATGAGCTCTGTATAACTGCTAGATCTGAAGCAGAGAAAACATTGCTTTTATCAAAATGACAGCAAACAGCTCAGTAAGTGACACATCGCTGGAATCAGGGTCTCTGTGTCTACATTATGCTGCTCTCAGATGGGGGAGCAAAAACCTGGTGACAGATTAATTTTAATAAAGATGTTATATACATTTTTAATACTTTTGGAGCTGGATTATTCACTTGTTCTTAGCATGAATCAGAGCTTGGCCGCACGTCTGCAGCCAGGTATGTGTTGTTACTGAGATGCCCTGGCGGCTCCCCCTGCCCCCCGCACCAATCTAGTTGAGTAACAGATCCTCTGAAGTGGGAACACAGGGAGCGATCTGTCACCTGGAGAGAGGATGGGAGAAAAACTTCTGGAAGAAAGTCCAAAGTAAAATGTAAACCCCAAATCGGACACTATCGTTTCCTAAGCATACAATTCCCCTATTATTCCCCATTTTCTCCACTAGTAGCTGTTCAGCGTATTGAATCAACATATAGAGGAAATACAAGAACACTAAAATACATTGAGAAACAGACTGCGGTCCTCCCTGAGATCGGGGAGCATGATACAGAAGTAGACTGCAGACTGTACCTAACGTAAGTCACTATTTGCACAGTACTATACCTCCTGTCTCAGAGGGTTCATTTACTTTTATGCCCATGTATCAGGGATAAAAGGGGTCTTGTTTCTTTATATTTCTATCACAGGTGTGTCACGGGTGACAGACAGTCATGTGGTTTCTGGCCATAGAAGGTCACAGTGTTTGGCTGTACAGAATGTTCCTTGACTTTCTATTGTTCCTGCTGTCAGTATTCATTGGCATAGGTAGCTTTCATGCTGGATTCATCTATCCCCCTTTTGGACCCAGCAGGAGCTCGCCTTACACCCAGCTGCTGATCATCAGCCTTCTCTTGGTGCTTAAATACTCCTTCCTTCCTTGGACTGGTGCTGGTGATATTTTTCAGTTCATTCAGGCCTTGGCTGCAAGCAGGTGGCTCGAACTCCTCTGTGGTATCGTCATTAAAACTTTGCTGAACTTCTACCTGTGTCATCAGTAGATAACTAGTTCATGCACTTTCTCCTGTGTGTCCTCCTTGTGTCGTCTATAGTTGTTTACTGGGGTGGATGAAGAGGTCATCCCACCCATTCCCTACTTAGGGACCAGCTCTAGAGATACCTAGGGTCAGGTATATGTCTTGGCGCATAGGTGCAGAATCTATCTAGGATGGTGAGGGACAAGCGGTAGGTTCAGTCAGGGGTCACCATCTTCCCTTTCCCTAGACACAGGGTTTCCCTTACGCTGCTTTCACACATCAGTTTTTTGCCCTCAGGTTCCTTCAGTTTTTTGACAGATGCGGTATGATACTGAGCATGCTCAGTTCAAAAAAACGGATCCGGCGGCCGGATCCGTTTTTTTGACGCATTACGCCGGATCCAGCGTACATAGGCTTCCATTATAAAACAAGCCGTATGGTGCCGGATCCGGCGCAATCTGTTTTTTTTGCCGGACACAAAAACGTTCATTTGAACGTTTCATCCGGCCGCCAGACAAGTAAATTTTGCCGGATGAAAACGGATGAAGCGCAAAGCCATCAGGCACAATCCGGCGCTAATGAAAGTCTATGGGGGAAAAAACGGATCCGGCGGCAATAGACGCCGGATCCGTTTTTTCATGTTTTTGCCGGATTGTGCCTGATGGCAAAAAACTGATGTGTGAAAGCGGCCTAACCTTCCATTTCGCCGTTCGCTTGGTACTTCCCCGTACCTAGGGTGACAGTTTCAATTGGAATTTAAGGGGTAAGTTTTCTGCTTGTGGAGAGTGACAACACATCTAAAATGCCAGTCTGAGGAGGCTAACACCCCTTGTATGCACCTTTGGCGAAATTAAATATGCAAATTGCCTGTTCAGAGAAGACGACTTGAACTCTAGCGCCACCTAGTTGAAGTAGCAATCCTAAATTTCAATTTGACCCTTTAACGAGCCTTGCAATATGACTTTGGATAGCAACCAAACCAAAATCTCAATTCGATGAGAGTCTCAGCCTCTCACCTAGCCAAATCAGATCTTGTACTTTCCACTGATGAGGGGCAATATCACAAAACACTGCAAATTGAGATTCTGGTTTACTTTTATCCAAAGTCATATGGCAAGACTCGTTAAAGGGTCAATATTGACTTTTAGGATTGCTACTTCCAACAGGTGGCACTAGAGGTCAAGTCCTCTTCCTCACTGCATATAACTCGTATATCTCAAGTGCAAAGTCTCGCAGTTCTTAATGCATTGATTGTCTAATCTAAGTAGAGATGAGATTGACGCCGCGATCGGTCTTATTGAATTGTCAAGACAATTTGAGGATAAAACACCACCGGACCCGTGAGTAACACTCAGTGATGGCTTCAGCCTCACTCTATAAGTTAATCTTAACGCCTTATTTCTTGTCCAATAGGCCATGTGTCCATATCTGACTTTCACTGGCCAAGGCAATTACATGAGTCAACAAGAACTTTAACACTAGACTCCTAAAGGTACCTTCACACATAACGAGATCGCAGCTGAGTCACTGTTTTGGTGACGCAGTAGTGATCCCATTAGCGATCTCGTTATGTGTGACACTTACCAGCGATTAGGCCCCTGCTGTGAGATCTCTAGTCGTTGCAGAATGGTCCAGGCCATTTTCTTCAAAGGCGATGTCCTGCTGGGCAGGACACATCGCTGTGTTTGAAACTGGGTGACAGGGTCACAGTGATTGCTGAGATCGTTATACAGGTCGCTACTGTGACCTGTATTGTTCCTGCATCGCTGGTAAGATCTGACTGTGTGACATCTCACCAGCGACCTTCCAACGACTTACCAGCGATCCCTATCAGATCGCATCGTTTTCGGGATAGCTGGTAAGTCGTTGTGTGTGACTGGGCCTTAAGGCTATGTGCCCACGGGGAGAGTGTCCTGTGGATATATCCGCAGGACATTCCGCAGGAGCTCTCAGGAAACCGCACCACAACTTCTGTATGTTTCCATGCTGCGGAATGTCCTGCGGATATGCTGCGGTCATTCTGCATTGAGGATACAGTACCATGGCTTCGGCACTGCATCCTCAATGCAGAACAAGTGCTGCAGTGATCGGGTGTTCATACTTACCTCCATCACGCAGCACCTCGCTTTCCGGCGTCCGGGTCACTCTGTCAGCGTCTGCAGGAGGTGGGCGGGCCTGAACTAGCTCTGGCTGTCACATGACCGGAGCTCGTGCAGGCCCCGCCCACCTCTTCCTTCTTGTACCTGGATTCACCGCGCTCCTGTACACCGGACAGAGAAAGTGACTCCGGTGAGGCAGGTAAGTATATGGGACCCTGTGGAGAAATCCGCAGGAATAATTGACATGCTGCTGATTTTTCCGCAGGGAAATCCGTATTATTTCCGCTGCGGAAAAATCCGCAGCGTGGGCACAGCAGTTCCCAAATGCCACAGAAATGGCTGGGGAGTAGCTGTGCTGCAGATTTTTGAAAAATCCGTGGAATTTCCGCGAAAAATCCGCGGCAAATTCCGTGCATTTTCCGCAGCGTGGGCACATAGCCTAAGAGTCTGGTAGAAACAATAAGTGGCTTATTCCCCGTTTATAAACAAGATATCATCATGTCTGGATGAATTTTAAGAAACTTAACCCATGCTAGGCACTGACAGAGTCCATGTCGTCACAGTCATGGCCAAATTTTGCACAAGGTCCCATCGAACTCTAATTACGCACTGGCTATGCTTGAGTAAAATGTACACCTAACCATAATGTGTTTATTGTCTAATCTGAATAGAGATGTGTTCGAGGCCGCACTCACACTTTGGGAACTATCAAAAAAAGCTAGAGAGCCCAGAGAACCTGATCAGTGAGTTACAATAGTGACGCCTCCGGGATCACTCTATCACTTTCTTGTCTGTTACACATGTAGAACATCGGGATTTCTTTTATTTCAGTAAAAATGATCCAAAAAAGAAGAAAAACAAGGGGAAAAGAGCGGCTAAGACCAGCAAGCCGCGGCCCAAGAAAAGAGCAAAAAAGAACTAATGGTGATGAGAGGATACGGAGCGCGAGGTCTTCATTTGTGCCGGGGGGGATGGAGAGGACCACTCTGTACTAGACCCTGTAGACTGATAAGTGGGGAAAGTAGATTCCTCGTATGAACATCAATAAGAACAGAACGGATCTTTTACAGAAGACTAAGGGGTACTTTGCACGCTGCGACATCGCTAGCCGATGATAGCGATGCCGAGTGCGATAGTCCCCGCCCCCGTTGCACATGCGATATCTTGTGATAGCTGCCGTAGTGAACGTTATCGCTACGGCAGCTTCATACGCACTTACCTGCCCTGCGACGCCGCTCTGGCCGGCGACCCACCTCCTTCCTAAGGGGGCGAGTCATGTGGCGTCACACGGCAGGCGGCCAATAGAAGCGGAGGGGCGGAGATGAGCAGGACGTAAACATCCCGCCCACCTCCTTCCTTCCGCATTGGCGGCCGTGACGCAGGTCAGAGATGTTCCTCGCTCCTGCGGCTTCATACACAGCGATGTGTGCTGCCGCAGGAACAACATCGTAACATCGGAATTTCCCAATTCATGGAAATGACCGACGCTACACCGATCATACGATTACGACGCTTTTGCGCTCGATAATCGTATCAAAAATGTTTTACACACTCCGATGTCGAGAGCGACGCCAGATGTGCGTCACTTTTGATTTGACCCCACCGACATCGCAGCTGCAATGTCGTAGTGTGCAGAGGGCCCCTAAGTGATCGGGAAACACATAAGATAATGACATCATATATAACATACGCAGACATAAGTGGTCAGGAATACTACAAGGAACTGTAATTACATATCTGCAGTGGCAGGAGTTTCCACTAAACTTTATTTTTCTTTTTGTTTTCTTCTAGGTGGTCAGTCCAGGGTCGGACTGGGGTGCCACGGGCCCACCAGGGAAATTACATTAAATTAAATACAATAAACATTTTTTTATTAGTTGTTAATTTTCTGTTTCTATAATTTAAACGCGTGCCTTTTAGAAAACCATACAGTGTGCAAAAAAGAACTGTATTGTGCCTGCGTATAGCACAGGATTTCTTGTAGCCTCTTATTTATTGGAGTTAATATTGGAATCTGTTATTTACAGTCAGTCGCAGTTTTTCTTACACACGGACTTTCCTTGTCCTAGGAAAACCACCGAGTCCATCAGCCAAATAATATTCAAAGTGAAGGAAAACGCTATCCAGCATCTTCATATGGAAATGATTATTAATATTAATCCCCCTATGTCACCATCGATCCCCCCCCATACAGGGTCTGTCCCAACTGACTTAGGAAATACCTATAAGGCTGCGTGCCCACGATCAGTGTTTTGGATGCAGCATGCTTCAGCTGCGTCTAAAACGCTGCGCTGTACAGTACAAGCATAAAGGACGGGATTTTTTTAGAAATCCCGTGCCCATTGTGCCTGTTTTTCCGCACCAAACACTGACCTGAGGTGCAGCTTTTCAGACCGCAGCATGTCAATTGTTTGCTGCGGAATCACATGTGTCCTCCGTAGGGAGAATACAAGTGAGAAACCGCAGCACACTGAACCCTGATAGTGGGTATAAGCAGCTGCGGCCTCCTGGGTTCTCCTGCGGAGGAGACTTGCAGCCCCGCAGGTCAAGACCCGCTGCATGAGAGGAGAGCAGAGGACCGGTATAGGGCTGTGTGAGGAGAGCAGAGGACTGGCATAGGGCTGTGTGTGAGAGGAGAGCAGAGGACCGGCATAGGGCTGTGTGTGAGGAGAGCAGAGGACCGGCATAGGGCTGTGTGTGAGGAGAGCAGAGGACCGGCATAGGGCTGTGTGTGAGAGGAGAGCAGAGGACCGGCATAGGGCTGTGTGTGAGAGGAGAGCAGAGGACTGGCATAGGGCTGTGTGTGAGGAGAGCAGAGGACCGGCATAGGGCTGTGTGTGAGGAGAGCAGAGGACCGGCATAGGGCTGTGTGTGAGAGGAGAGCAGAGGACCGGCATAGGGCTGTGTGTGAGGAGAGCAGAGGACTGGCATAGGGCTGTGTGTGAGGAGAGCAGAGGACCGGCATAGGGCTGTGTGTGAGGAGAGCAGGGGACCGGCATAGGGCTGTGTGTGAGGAGAGCAGAGGACTGGCATAGGGCTGTGTGTGAGGAGAGCAGAGGACTGGCATAGGGCTGTGTGTGAGGAGAGCAGAGGACCGGCATAGGGCT
The DNA here is from genome assembly GCF_048569485.1 of Anomaloglossus baeobatrachus. NCBI lineage: Eukaryota > Metazoa > Chordata > Amphibia > Anura > Aromobatidae > Anomaloglossus > Anomaloglossus baeobatrachus. The sequence goes on from NC_134359.1 coordinate 50,755,863, forward strand.
GTGTGTGAGAGGAGAGCAGAGGACCGGCATAGGGCTGTGTGTGAGGAGAGCAGAGGACCGGCATAGGGCTGTGTGAGAGGAGAGCAGAGGGCTGTGTGTGAGAGGAGAGAGGGGACCGGCATAGGGCTGTGTGTGAGGAGAGCAGGGGACCGGCATAGGGCTGTGTGTGAGGAGAGCAGAGGGCTGTGTGTGAGAGCAGAGCAGAGGGCTGTGTGTGAGAGCAGAGCAGAGGGCTGTGTGTGAGAGGAGAGCAGAGGGCTGTGTGTGAGAGCAGAGCAGAGGGCTGTGTGTGAGAGGAGAGCAGAGGGCTGTGTGTGAGAGGAGAGCAGCGGGCTGTGTGTGAGAGGAGAGCAGAGGGCTGTGTGTGAGAGGAGAGCAGAGGGCTGTGTGTGAGAGGAGAGCAGAGGGCTGTGTGTGAGAGGAGAGCAGAGGGCTGTGTGTGAGAGGAGAGCAGAGGGCTGTGTGTGAGAGGAGAGCAGAGGTCTGTGTGTGAGAGCAGAGCAGAGGGCTGTGTGTGAGAGGAGAGCAGAGGGCTGTGTGTGAGAGGAGAGCAGAGGGCTGTGTGTGAGAGGAGAGCAGAGGGCTGTGTGTGAGAGGAGAGCAGAGGGCTGTGTGTGAGAGGAGAGCAGGGGGCTGTGTGTGAGAGGAGAGCAGAGGGCTGTGTGTGAGAGGAGAGCAGAGGGCTGTGTGTGAGAGGAGAGCAGAGGGCTGTGTGTGAGAGGAGAGCAGAGGGCTGTGTGTGAGAGCAGAGCAGAGGGCTGTGTGTGAGAGGAGAGCAGAGGGCTGTGTGTGAGAGGAGAGCAGAGGGCTGTGTGTGAGAGGAGAGCAGGGGGCTGTGTGTGAGAGGAGAGCAGAGGGCTGTGTGTGAGAGGAGAGCAGAGGGCTGTGTGTGAGAGGAGAGCAGAAGGACGATGCTGCTCTGATCTACACAAAGGAATACTGGTGTACAGGATGACACTGACACTCAAGGTGCAGGATAATGACGCTCACACCGGGGATACATGACACAGACACTGGGGATACATGACACAGACACTGGGGATACATGGCACAGACACTGGGGATACATGGCACAGACACTGGGGATACATAGTAGTGCCCTCTCATCACTAGTTACCAGTACCGAGCACGGTAGTGCTCGCTCATCACAAGTTACGACTACTGAGCACTCGAGCATGGTAGTGCTCACTCATCACTAGTTACGAGTACTGAGCACCTGAGCATGGTAGTGCCCGCTCATCACTAGTTACCAGTACAGAGCACCTGAGCATGGTAGTGCTCGCTCATCACTAGTTATGAGTACTGAGCACCTGAGCATGGTAGTGCCCGCTCATCACTAGTTACCAGTACTGAGCACCCGAGCATGGTAGTGCCCACTCATCACTTGGCAGTAGCTCTATCAGTGCGGCCACTGGAGCATATAAAAAAAAATGAGCATCCCTAATCTAAAGTAAAGAGTCTCCAGTGTACGGCCGGCTAGTCTGAGCACAAACAAGAGAAAAGCTGCAGTCGCTTCTCTTACCTCATGAACATTTCCTTCTCTGCACAAGTAATGAATCCCCAACATCCTGGTGGCTTCCAGGTTATGGCTGTCCTTGTGTAGTAACCTATGGGAGGAAAAAGGAAACACATCAGATTTTTAGGCGTTAAAATAAGAGTGTCGTCTGGGAATAGAAAACATATATTATTTTTTATTTATTTTTTTTTTTACCATAAATTTATAGATATACTGTATATTGGAAGAACTGGACCGTGATCATATGAAGGCAGTGGAGAACAGAAAGTCCAGTATATCCAAATTATTGAAACAGCTGTCACCAGAAGTGCTTACATTATTACATCTTAGTCCTGATAACACTGGTGTACTTACTTTGAAAATCCATGTCAGAACGGCTGTATAGTTCTGTACAAAATCAGCACTTCATGGCTCCAGCTACAGAGTGAGCATTGATATCAGTCTCAGCTCACTCAGCCTGACTAAGAGCTGCAGCTTGTACTGAGCAGAGTGAGAATTCAGCAGCGGCAGCAGGGAGGCCGGCCCCTGAGGAGCTGTCAGACAGAGACGGAATTTAGACTTTCAAAAAGGATTGTACAACCATGCTGACAGTGATTCTCAAAGTAAGTACACTATCATCATCAGGTCTAAGATCTATTGAATAAACATATACAGTTTGTACTGTTATAGCCAGTGACTGATCCACTTCCAACTTATGTTAAGAAGGGAATTTTGTTTACTTACCGTAAATTCCTTTTCTTCTAGCTCCTATTGGGAGACCCAGACAATTGGGTGTATAGCTTCTGCCTCCGGAGGCCACACAAAGTATTACACTTTAAAAAGTGTAACCCCTCCCCTCTGCCTATACACCCTCCCGTGGATCACGGGCTCCTCAGTTTTGGTGCAAAAGCAGGAAGGAGGAAACTTATAAATTGGTCTAGGGTAAATTCAATCCGAAGGATGTTCGGAGAACTGAAAACCATGAACCAAAAGAACAATTCAACATGAACAACATGTGTACACAAATGAACAACAGCCCGAAGGGAACAGGGGCGGGTGCTGGGTCTCCCAATAGGAGCTAGAAGAAAAGGAATTTACGGTAAGTAAACAAAATTCCCTTCTTCTTTGTCGCTCCATTGGGAGACCCAGACAATTGGGACGTCCAAAAGCAGTCCCTGGGTGGGTAAAAGAATACCTCGATAAAAAGAGCCGAAAACGACCCCCTCTTACAGGTGGGCGACCGCCGCCTGAAGGACTCGCCTACGTAGGCTGGCATCTGCCGAAGCATAGGCATGCACCTGATAGTGCTTCGTGAAAGTGTGCAGACTAGACCACGTAGCTGCCTGACACACCTGCTGAGCCGTAGCCCGGTGCCGCAATGCCCAGGACGTACCCACGGCTCTGGTAGAATGGGCTTTCAGCCCCAAAGGAAGCGGAAGCCCAGAAGAACGGTAGGCTTCAAGAATCGGTTCCTTGATCCACCGAGCCAAGGTTGACTTGGAAGCCTGCAAACCCTTATGCTGGCCAGCGACAAAGAGCGCATCTGAACGACGCAGGGGCGCCGTGCGAGACACGTAGTGTCGGAGTGCTCTCACCAGATCTAATGAGTGCAAATCCTTTTCACATTGGTGAATTGGATTAGGGCAAAATGAAGGTAAGGAGATATCCTGATTGAGATGAAAAGGAGATACCACCTTAGGGAGAAATTCCGGGACCGGACGCAGAACCACCTTATCCTGGTGAAAAACCAGGAAGGGGGCTTTGCATGACAGCGCTGCCAGCTCCGACACTCTACGGAGCGATGTAACTGCCACTAGAAAAGCCACCTTCTGCGAAAGACGTGATAAAGAGACATCCCGCAGCGGCTCGAAAGGTGGTTTCTGAAGAGCCGTTAGCACCCTGTTAAGGTCCCAGGGTTCCAGCGGACGCTTATAAGGTGGGACTATGTGGCAAACTCCCTGCAGGAACGTACGGACCTGCGGAAGCCTGGCTAGACGCTTTTGAAAAAATACGGATAGCGCCGATACTTGTCCCTTGAGAGAGCCGAGAGACAAACCCTTGTCCATTCCAGATTGAAGGAATGAAAGAAAAGTGGGTAAGGCAAAGGGCCAGGGAGTAAAACCATTATCAGAGCACCAGGATAAGAAGATCCTCCAAGACCTGTAATAAATCTTGGCGGACGTTGGTTTCCTGGCCTGTCTCATGGTGGCAATGACATCTTGAGATAACCCTGAGGACGCTAGGAGCCAGGACTCAATGGCCACACAGTCAGGTTGAGGGCCACAGAATTCAGATGGAAAAACGGCCCTTGTGACAGCAAGTCTGGGCGGTCTGGGAGCGCCCACGGTTGACCCACCGTGAGATGCCACAGATCCGGGTACCACGACCGCCTCGGCCAATCTGGGGCGACGAGAATGGCGCGACGACAGTCGGACCTGATTTTGCGCAGCACTCTGGGCAGCATCGCCAGAGGAGGAAATACATAAGGCAGTCGAAACTGCGACCAATCCTGAACTAATGCGTCCGCTGCCAGAGCTCTGTGATCTTGAGACCGGGCCATGAATGCCGGGACTTTGTTGTTGTGCCGTGATGCCATGAGATCGACGTCCGGCGTTCCCCAGCGGCGACAGATCTCTCGAAACACGTCTGGGTGAAGAGACCATTCCCCCGCGTCCATGCCCTGACGACTGAGAAAATCTGCTTCCCAGTTTTCTACGCCCGGGATGTGAACTGCGGAGATGGTGGAGGCTGTGGCTTCCACCCACTGCAGAATCCGTCGGACCTCCTGGAAGGCTTGACGACTGCGAGTGCCGCCTTGGTGGTTGATGTATGCGACGGCAGTGGCGTTGTCCGACTGGATATGGATCTGCCTGCCCTCCAGCCACCGATGAAAAGCCAATAGGGCTAGATACACTGCCCTTATCTCCAGAATATTGATCTGAAGGGATGACTCTCGGAGTCCAGGTTCCCTGAGCCCTGTGGTGGAGAAAAACCGCCCCCCACCCTGACAGGCTCGCGTCCGTGGTGACCACAGCCCAGGTTGAGGGTAGGAAGGATTTTCCCCGCGACAGAGAGTTGGGAAGGAGCCACCACTGAAGTGACGTCTTGGTTGCAAGGGAAAGAGAGACGTTCCTGTCGAGGGAAGTCGACCTCCTGTCCCATTTGCGGAGAATGTCCCACTGGAGTGGCCGCAGATGGAATTGCGCGAAGGGCACTGCCTCCATCGCTGCCACCATCTTCCCCAGGAAGTGCATGAGACGCCTCAAGGGGTGTGACTGACCCCGAAGAAGAGATTGCACCCCTGCCTGCAGAGAAAGCTGTTTGTCCAGCGGTAGCATGACTACCGCTGACTGAGTATGAAACTCCATCCCGAGGTAAGTCAGTGATTGGGTCGGTGTCAACTTGGATTTTGGGAAGTTGATGATCCACCCGAACTGCTGGAGAGTCGCCAGAGCGACGGAAAGGCTGTGTTGACACGCCATCTGAGATGGTGCCCTGACCAGAAGATCGTCTAAGTAGGGAATCACCGAGTGGCCCTGAGAGTGTAGGACCGCCACAACAGATGCCATGACCTTGGTGAACACCCGTGGGGCTGTCGCCAGGCCGAAAGGCAATGCCACGAACTGAAGGTGTTCGTCCCCGATGGCGAAACGCAAAAAGCGTTGATGTTCGGGTGCGATCGGCACATGGAGATAAGCATCCTTGATGTCGATCGATGCTAGGAAGTCTCCTTGTGACATCGATGCGATGACCGAGCGGAGAGATTCCATCCGAAACCGTCTGGTGCTCACATGTCTGTTGAGAAGTTTGAGGTCCAGAACGGGACGGAACAAACCGTCCTTCTTTGGCACCATGAACAAGTTGGAGTAAAAGCCGCGACCATGTTCCTGGGGAGGAACAGGGATCACAACTCCTTCTGTCTTCAGAGCGTCCACCGCCTGAAAAAGTGCATCGGCCCGCGCCGGGGGCGGAGAAGTTCTGAAGAAACGAGTCGGGGGACGAGAGCTGAACTCTATCCTGTAACCGTGAGACAGAATGTCTCTCACCCATCGGTCTTGAACATGTGGCCACCAGGCGTCGCAAAAGCGGGAGAGCCTGCCACCGACCGAGGATGCGGTTCGGGGATGCCGAGAGTCATGAAGAGGCCGCCTTGGAGGCATTGCCTCCGGCGGGTTTTCGGGGACGTGGCTTAGCCCGCCACGCATAGGAGTTCCTCTGGCCTTTCTCCGGCCTGCTGGACGAAGAGGATTGGGGCTAGGCGGAGGGACGAAAGGACCGAAACCTCGATTGTATTTTCCGTTGCTGAGGTCTCTTCGGTTTGGACTGGGGTAAGGAGGAGTCCTTTCCCTTGGATTCCTTAATAATCTCATCCAATCGTTCACCAAACAATCGGTCGCCAGAAAACGGCAAACCGGTTAAGAACCTCTTGGAAGCCGAGTCTGCCTTCCATTCGCGCAGCCACATGGCCCTGCGGACTGCCACAGAGTTAGCGGATGCCACCGCTGTACGGCTAGCAGAGTCTAAAACTGCGTTCATGGCGTAGGAAGAAAAAGCTGACGCCTGAGAAGTCAAAGACGCAACCTGCGGAGCAGAATTACGTGTGACCGCATTAATCTCAGCCAGACAAGCTGAGATAGCTTGTAGTGCCTACACGGCTGCAAAGGCCGGGGCAAAAGACGCGCCCGTGGCTTCATAGATGGATTTTACCAGGAGCTCTATCTGCCTGTCAGTGGCATCCTTTAGCGATGATCCATCTGCAACCGATACCACAGATCTAGCCGCCAATCTAGAGACTGGGGGATCCACCTTGGGACATTGAGCCCAACCCTTAACCACGTCAGAGGGGAAGGGGTAACGTGTGTCAGTAAGGCGCTTAGTAAAGCGCTTGTCCGGAACCGCTCTGGGCTTCTGGACAGCATCTCTGAAGTTAGAGTGATCGAAAAACGCACTCCGTGTACGTTTAGGGAACCGAAACTGGTGTTTCTCCTCCTGAGAAGTCGACTCCTCTACCGGTGGCGGCGGGGGAGATAGATCTAACACCTGGTTGATGGACGAGATAAGGTCATTTACTATGGCGTCCCCTTCAGGTGTATCAAGATTGAGAGCAACGTCAGTGTCAGAGCCCTGAGCTGCGACGTCCGCCTCGTCCTCCAGAGAGTCCTCACGCTGGGAACCCGAGCAGCGTGAAGAAGTTGGGGAAGATTCCCAGCGGGCCCGCTTAGCCGGTCTAGGACTGTGGTCCGGGCAGGAGTCCTCCACGTGAGACCTAGGGCCTCCCCTGGGAACGCGCTGCGGCGCGGACAGAGAGGGGCCTGGAGGCGACGATCCAACAGGGCCCGGGGCCTGTGTAAGGACCGGTCTGGACTGCAAAGCTTCAAGCAGCTTGGCAGACCATTTGTCCATAGACTGAGCCATGGATTGTGAGAGTGACTCAGAGAGTTTCTCAGCAAAAACGGCAAACTCTGTCCCTGCCGCCTGGACAGGGGGAGCAGGGGGGTCTACCTGAGCCGAGGGGCCCACTAGTGACCGAGGCTCCGGCTGAGCAAGCAAAACAGGGGTCGAGCATTGCTCACAGTGAGGGTAGGTGGAACCCGCAGGTAACATAGCCGCACAAGAGGTACAGGTCGCAAAATAACCCTGTGCCTTGGCACCCTTGCTCCTTGTGGACGACATGCTGTTGTCTCCTAGGAGAGTGATCACTGAGGGTATATGGGAAAGGGTATATAGCCCGACCGAACAGAAATATATAAATATATAGTATCTATTCCGGCACCCTAAGGGGACCAGCACCGGGTGACCGGTGTGGCTTACCGACCGCTAAAAAGCGGAGCGTGTGTCCTCCAGATTCCCTGCCTTAGGTCTCCCAGAGTTGCAGAGTTCTTTCCTGGAAATCCTCCACCGGCAGAATGCCAAAAAAATGGCTGCCGGAGCTCTCTGGGGAGGAGTGGGGCCGTGGGCGGCGCTAGAAAAGTGCGGGAATCTGGAGTCCCCACAGTGATCAGTGAGGGGGGAGGAAACATACAGGATGCTCCGGCCCTCACATCCGACGTCAGGTCGGCAGTCCCGCCCTTACCCCTGACAGACAGGCCCGGGGGCGGGAGTTTTGCTACTAGGCCGCAATGAAGCCGGGGACTAAATTTAAGACCGCGGTCGACAAGCAGGCGCGGTCGGCGCGGAAGTCCGCCGGCCTTCACAAATAAGCAGCTGCTGCAGCGTCCGGGATGAAGGTGCTCCATGCACAGCCCCCATGGGGACACAGAGTACCTTAGTGATGCAGGGCCCGGTCCCTGAGGATAAATAGACTCCTGTCCGGCAGATTCCCACAGGGGCTGCGGAGGGAGCACGGTCCCAGTAAATGGATGACCGCTCAGGATCCCACTTCTCCCAGAGCCGCTAAGGGATGGTGAAGGAGACGGCATGAGGCTCCGGCCTTTGTACCCGCAATGGGTACCTCAACCTTAACAGCACCGCCGACGTAGTGGGGTGAGAAGGGAACATGCCGGGGGCCCCGTGGGGGCCCACTTTTCTTCCAACCGATATAACTAAAATGAGAATGTATGAGTGGATGTGTGCCTCCTTCCACACAAAGCATAAAACTGAGGAGCCCTTGATGCACGGGAGGGTGTATAGGCAGAGGGGAGGGGTTACACTTTTTAAAGTGTAATACTTTGTGTGGCCTCCGGAGGCAGAAGCTATACACCCAATTGTCTGGGTCTCCCAATGGAGCGACAAAGAAATAACAATTACTTTGCAATGCCCTCTGAGATCAATATGTCAGCCGATGCTTCACAATTATCTCTGAGAATTCACTGCTGCCCATTCTAATGGGGATAAATGTGCCTGGTCGGAGATAAAATTCCTCTTCTGCTGATCGGTACAGGTCGCGGTGGTAAGACCCCCATTGATCAATAAGTTACCATTAGTGATGAGCGAGCACTACCATGCTCAGGTGCTCAGTAGTCGTAACTAGTGATGAGTGAGCACTACCACGCTCGGGTGCTCAGTACTCGTAACTAGTGATGAGTGAGCACTACCATGCTCGGGTGCTCAGTACTCGTAACTAGTGATGAATGAGCACTACCATGCTCGGGTGCTCAGTACTCGTATCTAGTGATGAGCGGGCACTACCATGCTCTGGTGCTCAGTACTCGTATCTAGTGATGAGCGGGCACTACCATGCTCTGGTGCTCAGTACTCGTAACTAATGATGAGCGAGCACTACCATGCTCGAGTGCTCAGTACTTGTTAAGAGCAATTGGACGCTCGGATGGGTGCAACTCGATTACCTGAGTACAATGAAAGTCAATGAGGGACTTGAGCTCCATTTCCCCAATGACTTCAATTATTATCAAGTGCTCAAATCGCCCCTATCCGAGCAATGCTCTAAATGAATATCGAGCACCCGAGCATGGTAGTGTCCACTCATCACTAGTTACGAGTACTGAGCACCCGAGCATGGTAGTGCCCGCTCATCACTAGTTACGAGTACTGAGCACATGAGCATGGTAGTGCCCACTCATCACTAGTTACGAGTACTGAGCACCTGAGCATGGTAGTGCCCGCTCATCACTAGTTACAAGTACTGAGCACCCGAGCAAGGTAGTGTCCACTCATCACTAGTTACCAGTACTGAGCACCCGAGCATGGTAGTGTCCACTCATCACTAGTTACTAGTACTGAGCACCTGAGCATGGTAGTGTCCACTCATCACTAGTTACTAGTACTGAGCACCCGAGCATGGTAGTGTCCACTCATCACTAGTTACTAGTACTGAGCACCCGAGCATGGTAGTGTCCACTCATCACTAGTTACTAGTACTGAGCACCCGAGCATGGTAGTGTCCACTCATCACTAGTTACTAGTACTGAGCACCTGAGCATGGTAGTGTCCACTCATCACTAGTTACGAGTACTGAGCACCCGAGCATGGTAGTGCCCCCTCATCACTAGTTACAAGTACTGAGCACCCGAGCATTGTAGTGCCCACTCATCACTAGTTACCAGTACAGAGCACCCGAGCTTGGTAGTGCCCACTCATGACTAGTTTCTCTGGTGAAAAAACATGTTAAGATGTAACTAAAAACTTTGCATTACAATGAATATTCATGATCTCACTGTTGAGTGTAAAACGTATTACGTTACTCCATCTTCCCATGATACACTGTATGAGTTTCATTAGCAGGCGTTTGTCTGGGCCACCCTGACACTGCAACTGTAACCTTCTTCATGGTAACACTGTCCATTTAAAGGACAGAATTAACCTCATTACTTCTGTACAGGTCTTAAAAATAGCCCAGGGTAATTAGATTCCCATTGACTCTCAATACCGCTACATCTGTCAAAGTGACAAAAGAATCCGATCATTTATTATGGGGTTGTTCTATAGCTATTAACAGTTGGGAGATCACGTGTGAACAGTGACATTTGCACAATATCAGCCAGGTATGTATAGAGAGTGCAGCCCACTGTATCCTGTGCATTATATATACCATGACGTTGGCTCTATACGTGTCTGCATTTATCCATATGGACGAAAGGAGGCATAGAAAATGAATGAGCGGAGCGCACACACAACACTGCCACCCAGTGGACAAGCGTTGCCAAGCAGCTATGATCAGAGTCAATCAGCCCCAGTGTTCTATAAAATATGGTTGCAGGCCGTGTTCATAGGATAGAAAACTGATTAAAAGTGACCAACCACAAGGACAACCCCTTTTTATCCAGGATCTGAGGGACGAGTTGCGGTTTTCAATGAGGCAATTTAATTTAACGGGTAATGTACTGACAAAAATTGGGTTTTGTGTCTGCGGTGTTCTTTTTGATTGATATATTTTTGGCAGGAAGGTGCAGCAAATTACAAACTATAATTCTGGAATTTCTAAAAAAAGAGAGAATTTTGTTTACTTACCGTAAATTCTTTTTCTTATAGTTCCGACATGGGAGACCCAAACCATGGGTGTATAGCTTCTGCCTCCGGAGGACACACAAAGTACTACACTAAAAGTGTAGCTCCTCCCTCCGAGCATATACACTCCCCGGATGACAAATCCAACCAGTTTAGTGCCAAAGCTGAAGGAGGACATCCACCCATAAGTAGAGATAGAGTAAAACCCGGAATAACCGGAACTTCTGTCTACAACAACAGCCGGTGAAAACACACGGAACAAGAAAGCTGCCAACAGGCAACAGGGAGGGTGCTGGGTCTCCCATGTTGGAACTATAAGAAAAAGAATTTACGGTAAGTAAACAAAATTCTCTTTTTCTTTATCGTTCCTTATGGGAGACCCAAACCATGGAACGTCTCAAAGCAGTCCATGGGTGGGAATAAACAGAAACTGAGAAGTAGGCGAAACCTAACTTCACAAATGGGCGACAGCCGTCCGAAGGATGCGTCTGCCCAAGCTCGCATCTGCCGAAGCATGAGCATGCACTTGGTAGTGCTTCGAAAGGGTGTGCAGACTAGACCAAGTGGCAGTCTGACAGACCTGTTGAGCCGTAGCCCAAGAGGCACCGACAGCTCTGGTCGAGTGCGCCTTAATCCCTGGCGGGGGAGGCATCTGAGAACATAGGTAGGCATCGGATATGGCCGACCTAATCCAATGAGCTAGGGTCGGTTTAGAAACCGAGAGACCCTTGCGCTGACCTGTGGTCAGCACAAAAAGAGAGGTGCACCGCCTAAAAAAACAGCGGTGCGTGACACATAGATCCGGAGCGTCCGCACCAAATCTAAAGCATGCAACGCTTTCTCAAAGCGATGCACAGGGGCCGAACAAAGGGAAGACAATGAAATGTCCTGGTTAAGGTGGAACGGAGACACCACCTTAGGGAGAAGGCCCGGAGTTGGACGGAGAACCACCTTGTCTTGGTGAAAAAAAACAAAAAGGGTGACTCCGAAGAGAGCACAGTCAAATAAGAGACTCTCCTGAGAGAAATTATGGCCACCAGAAAAACTACTTTCTGTGAAAGACTAAACAACGAAACCTCCCTAAGAGGCCCAAAGGGGGGTTTCTGTAAGGCCATGAGGACCAAAGGAAGGTCTCAGGGATCCAGAGACCGCCGGTAAGGCGGAATGATGTGAGATGCGCCCTGCATGAAGGTGCGCACCTGGGCCAGTCGGGCGATACGCCGCTGACAGAGCCGAGACCTGTCCCTTGAGGGAATGAGGGACAGACCTAGCTGCAGGCCGGACTGTAGAAAGGACAGGATGGTCGGCAAGGGAAAAACGGCCAAGGAGCATGGCCGGAAGAACGACACCAGGACAGGAAAATTCTCCAAGTCCTGAGGTAAAACCTGGCCGAGGAAGACTTCCGAGCCTGAGTCATAGTGAAGATGACCTCGGAAGGAATGCCTGAAGCCGTAAGGATTCAGGGCTCAAGAGCCACGCCGTCAATCTGAGAGCCGCAGAATTGTTGTGGAAAACGGACCCTCTGAGAGAACGTCTGGCCGGTCCGGGAGATGCCACAGCACCTCTACGAACAGACGGAGCAGGTCTGGGAACCAAGCTCGCCTGGGCCTGGGGCGATGAGTACGACCCGACGGCCCTCCATTTTGATCTTGCGCAGGACTCTGGGCAAGAGAGCTAGAGGGGTAAACACGTAGGCCAGACGGAACTGGGACCAATCTGGAACCAGCGCGTCCGCTGCCAAGGCCTGAGGATCGTGGGAGCGAGCCACGTAAACCGGGACCTTGTTGTTGTACCGGGATGCCATTAGATCCACTCCCGGAGTGCCCCGCCTGCTAAGTTGACCGGAACACTGCTGGATGCAGGGCTCACTCGCCGCTGTCCACGGTTTGACGGCTGAGATAATCTGCCTCCCAGTTTTCTGCGCCTGGGATGTGGACTGCGGATATGGTGGACTTGGAGTCCTCCGTCCACTGAAGGATATGTTGAACTTCCAACATTGCTAGGCGGCTGCGAGTCCTAGGACTACAACCCTGATTTCCAGCACATTGATCGAGAGGGCCGATTCGGACGGAGTCCAAGTGCCCTGTGCTCGGTGGTGGAGAAACTTTGCTCCCCAGCCGGATAGACTGGCATCCGTGGTGAGAATCACCCATGACGGGGCCAGAAAGGAGCGTCCCTGGTACAGAGAGAGGGGCCGAAGCCACCACTTAAAGAGAGCTCCTGGTCTGTGGCGACAGAGCCACCAGCCTGTGCAAGGAAGAAGTCCCTTGTCCCAACAGTGGAAAATGTCCAGCTGCAGGGGACGCAGATGGAACTGGCAAGGGGAACCGCTTCTATTGACGCCACCATCTGACCCAGCACCTGCATGAGGTGCCTGATGGAATGACGGCGGAGCCTCAGCAGAGAGCGAACCGCCAGATGAAGAGACTGCTGTTTGACTAAGGGCAGCTTCACAAGTGCCAGCAGAGTCTCGAATTGCATCCCTAGGTACGTAAGTTCCTGGGTCGGGGTCAGAGTGGACTTGCAAGCGTGGCGAGAGTGAGCGAGACACTCCGCTTACAGTCTGCACTGGATGAAGCCCTGACTAGAAGGGCGTCCAGGTAAGGAATCACTACCAACCCCTGGAGGAGCAGAACCGCAACTGGTGAATACACGAGGGGCCGTGGCTAACCCAAAGGGGAGAGCCACGAATTGGAAATGTTCCTCTCCGATTACAAAACGTAGCCAACGCTGGTGTGAAACTGCGAATGGCACATGCAGAGAGACATCTCTGATGTCGATGGATGCTAAGAAATCTCCTTGGGTCATTGACTGATCGCAGAGATTCCATGCAAAATTGCCGCACCTGAACATGCTTGTTGAGAAGCTTGAGATCCAGGTCGGAAAGCACCGTCCTTTTCAGGGACTAGGAAGAGATTTGAGTAGAAATCTCAGAACCGTTCCCAGTCGGGAACTGGTACAATTACTCCATTGGCCTGCAAGAATGCCACGGCCTGTGAGAAGGCGGCGGCCTTGGAGCAGGGGGGAGTTGTCAGAAAAAATCTGTTTGGCGGCTGAATAGAATTCTATTCTGTAGCCGAGGGAGATGGTAACCCACACCCACTGATCGAAGACGTGTTGAAACCACACGTCGCCCAAGAGGGAGAGCCTGCCACCGACCAAGGACGTTACTGGCGCGGCCAGATAATCAAGAGGAGGCTGCCTTGGTGGCAGTAGCTCCTGCCGACTTAGGACGCGGCTTCATGCGCCAGTTGGTTTACGGACCTTGGCTGAGTTAGAGGACGAGGCCGAGGGCTTAGAGGACGACCAGTTAGAGGAAACGAAAGGAACGAAACCTCGACTGGTTCCTGCCCTGGAAGGATTCCTGGGTTGTGGCATGGAAGTACTCTTCCTGCCAAAAGCTTCCTTAGGCTATGTGAAGTTTCTCAAGAAAATTTCTTGAGAAACTTCTGCCAGTGAAAGATTTCCGGACCTGCGGAAAAAATCTGCACCAAATCCGCATGCGGTTTTGCCGCGGATTTACCGCGGATTTACCGCAGGTTTGTCCCTGCAATAAATAATAAAGATAATCGATAGACAGATAATGGATAGAGGGAAAGATGGATAGATGAATAGATAGATAGATAGAGGGATAGATAGATAGATAGATGAATAGATAGATAGATAGAGGGATAGATGGATAGATAGATAGAGGGATAGATGGATAGATAGATAGATAGAGGGATAGATAGATAGAGGGATAGATAGATGAATAGATGGATAGATAGATAGAGAGATAGATAGAGGGATATATAGATCGATGAATAGATGAATAGATAGATAGATAGAGGGATAGATGGATAGATAGATAGAGGGATAGATAGATAGAGGGATAGATAGATGAGAAAAACTTATATAATGTTCCACCTCCCTGCATTTTCTAAGCTGGCACCCTTTAGTGACTTTCATGTGGCACTAAAGGGTGCTTAGCCTTGTATTTAGCCATAAAATAAATAAATAATTAAAAAAAAAACGACGTGAGGTCCCCCCATATTTTGTAGCCAGCTTGGGTAAAGCAGACGGCTGTAGCCTGCAGACCACCGCTGGCAGCTTCACCTTGGCTGATAATCCAAAACAGTGGGCACCCCACGCTGTTATTTTAAATTATATAAATAATTTAAAACAAAAAACGTGCGGTCCCCCCCATATTGGATCACCAGCCAAGGTAAAGCGGACAGCTGGGGTCTGATATTCTCAGACTAGGGAGGTCCACTGTTATTGGACACTCCCCAGCCTAAAAATAGCAGGCCGCAGCCGCCCCAGAAGTGGCGCATCCATTAGACGTGCCAATCCTGGCGCTTTGCCCCAGCTCATCCCGCGCCCTGGTGCGTTGGCAAACGGAGTAATATATGGGGTTGATGCCAGATGTGTAATGTCACCTGGCATCAAGCCCTGGGGTTGGTGAGGTCAGGCGTCTATCAGATACCCGACATCACCAACCCAGTCAGTAATAATTAAAAAATAGACAACAAAAAAAGTTTTATTTGAAAAAACACTCCCCACATAGCCTCTTTAACCAATTTATTGAAAAGAACAATCAATCCACGTCCGGCGTAATCCAATAAGGGGGGGGTCCCACGGCGATCCATACCATAGTCGCTGTCCCAGTCAATGAAGAACAGAATGTTCCCCATTGGCTGGGAGAGCAATGCAGTGACCTGAGCTAACATCAATAGGTCAGCTCAGGTCACTGCAGGGGATGACGAGCGCTGCCATCAGGAGCATAGATGAGATCATTACCTTCTGTGATCATCTCCTGTACTGCTGATGTCAGCGCTGTCACTGACTTCTATGCCCGCCGCGTTGTCAGAAGTATCGCGAGAGCCCGTGACGTCACCGCTAGTGACAGTCTCGGGCCGCTCGCGAGACGGGCATAGACAGCAGTGACAGCGCTGACGTCAGGAGGCAGGAGATCGTCACAGCAGGTAATGATCTCACCTCCTGACAGCAGCGATCGTCATCCCCGCGGCTGCCAGCACTGCAGGATGTCAGTGTCTGCCTGCGCTGCCGCGTGACAGGCTGCTGACACTGCGGGCAGACACTGACACACTGCGGGCAGACACTGACACCCTGCAGTGCAGTGTCAGTGTCTGCCTGTGTCAGTGTCTGCCTGCGCTGCAGCGTGACAAGCTGCCGATACTGCGGGCAGACACTGACACCCTGCAGTGCAGGCAGCCGCGAGGCCGGAGCAGGACACAGACTGCACGGGCACCTGGAGGTCGCACGGAAGTGCTTCTGTGCGGCGTCCAGGGAGTGTGACGTCTGCTCCGCTTCCTCTTCCTGGCATAATGACATCGCTTCCTGCAAAACCGCAGGCAGCGATGAGCATTCCCGCAGGTAATTCGCGGCTATTCCGGTGGTATACAGCACATCATTGCTACCTGCGGAATACCCCCGGAATACCGCAGGTACCTGCGGAAATTAATGGACATGCACATTTTCTCAAGAAAGTTTCTCGAGAAAATTTTCTCAAGAAATTTTCTTGAGAAAAATCCGCACAGTGCGCACAGCTATTTTTTTTTCTCATTGAATTTCATGGGAAATGTCTGCACAAAGATTGCAGACATTTCTCAAGAAATTTCCGGGGCAAATCCGCGGGTAAATCCACAGGTAAAAAGCTCTAGTGCGCACATAGCCTTAATAATTTCATCCAGTTGTTCACCGAATAGACTGGTCCCAGCAAAAGGGAGTCCAGCAAGGAACTTCTTAAGAAGCATCTGCCTTCCACTCTCGAAGCCACAGGAACCTGCGGATAGCGAGGAAATTAGCCGAGGCCACCGCAGTGCGGTGAGAGTCTCCAGCTATAGGATGAAAAGACTGAAGCCTGGAAGTTAAGGCAACCAATTCGGGCATAAAGGCCCTGGTGTGCATCTCCTCCCGTGAAGCAGAGATGGCTTTGAGAGCCCGCACTGCTGCAAAAGATGGGGAGAACGAGGCCCCTGCCGCCTCATATATAGATTTGGCCAGAAGGACAACCTGGCGGACAGTGGGATCCTCAGAGAGGTGCCGTCAGCCACTGATACAACTGTCCGGGCTGAAAGTCTAGACACCGGAGGGTCCACCCTTGGTGAATGAGCCCACTCCTTGACCACCACTGGTGGAAGGGGGAAACAGTCATCAGAACCACGCTCTGGGAAGCGTCTGTCAGGACAGGCTCTGGGCTTGGTCACAGTGACCTGAATGCTGGAGTGGATAAGGAACACACTCCTTGTTCTCTTAAGCAAGGTATACTGATGCTTTTCTGCCAAAGAGGGGAGCTCCCCTGATACAGGCGGATTGAGGTCCAGTACAAATATAATGGACGCAATCAAATCATTAGCATCTGCGTCACTTTCGGACAGATCAATGGGGTACATGGAAAGCGTCCGAGCCCCCAGTAAGGCATCCTCCTTGTCCTGCGAGTCAGCTCGTGAACCAGAGCCGCAGGGCGAGGAGGGAAAGGGGACCCTGCGTCTCCATTTTAGGAGGACGGGCTCCCAGATGAAGAATCCTCTGTGAGCTTTGCTGAGCGAGCCGTAGCAGCAGAAGCGCCCTGAGAAGGGGGCTGATGCATGCTCAGCAGTGTCCGGGACAGCTGTCTCCTGGAGAGAGGGATTCTACCCCGGAGCAGCCGGAGGGACCACTGGGGATAAGCCTCCAGGCTGAGGCACCACTATGTCAGAGCAGGCATCACAATGTGGTTATGTGCTCGGTACAGACAGTACGAGTCAACATGCGGTGCATAATAAAAAACAGCCTTGCAGCCCTGCACTGATATAAGACATGCTGCAGAAGTGGGGGCTCCCAGAAAGACCCCCAGCAGAGTATATAAACAGAGTATATAAGCAGCAGCACAACCAGAGGTTGTGGCTTGCCAGACCGTTTAACATAACATCTCTGCTCCAGATTCCCCAGAAGTGGGGGCTTTTCGGAAAAAAACCCCCAGCAGAGTATATAAACAGAGTGTATAAGCAGCTGCACAACCGGAGGTTGTGGCTTGCCAGACTCTTTAACATAGGGGCATCTCTGTGCCCTCAAGATCCCCCAGAACTGGGGTCTCTGTCCCAGGCCCCCATTTGTCACAATGTGTTTGCAGACATTGATCTCTGTGCCCTAGAACGCTGAGAAAATGGCGTCCGCAGCGAGGAGAGGGGGCGGGGCCTACTCTGAGAGCAGGACGGAGGGCAAATGAGGCATACAGGGGAGGGAAGCTTTCCTCAGTGAGGAGTGTCGCTTCCCTGTGCTGAGCAGCCGGTGGGCGGAGCCACCCTGTCTCACTGCACTGACTGACATAGAATCGAAACTAGGGCTCAGGCGAAGCCGGGGCCTAGATTTAAACATGCGGCCAGCGTGCAGGCACCATCGGCGCGGTTCTCCAGTGAAAACTGGAGAACCGGCCGGAAATGTTAAAACATACATATAACACATTCTCCCCCACAAATAAAGTACAAGGGACCCCTAGAAAGACCACTTTCTGTGGTAATAACGTCTCAGTACTTAGCTTGAGACGCAGGTGCCAGGTCCCTGGGGGGTCATCGCTCCGTCCGGCAGGATCCTGAACAGGGCTGCGGATGGAGACCGGTCTCCTGCAAAGCAGTGAGAACCGTGATGGCTCCCACTTCAAGCCAGAGCCTCAAGGGATGGTGAAGGAGCGCGGCATGAAAAGGGCTCCAGCCCTGAAATCAACCTTAACAGCACCGCCGACACAGTGGGGTGAGAAGGGACATGCCGGGAGTCCAGATTGGACCCGCTTTTCTTCCAAATCTTTGAAATCAAAAATCAAAAATCAGAGGATGCATGTGTGTGTGTGACCTCCTGAACACAAAGCATTGAACTGGTTGGATTTGTCATCCGGGGAGTATATATGCTCGGAGGGAGGAGCTACACTTTTAGTGTAGTACTTTGTGTGTCCTCAGGAGGCAGAAGCTATACACCCATGGTTTGGGTCTCCCATAAGGAACGATAAAGAAATAATAATTATATATTATATATCCACACACATACACAGTATAATATTTTTTTTATTTATGTATTTATTTATTTTTATAATTTTATTTATCTTTTTAAAGTCTCTAGTGGATATTTAACCCCTGCAGCCCCCAGGGCATTTTGTGTTTTTCCATTTTGTTTTTTGTCTCTCTTTCTTCCGAGAGCCGTAACTTTTTTATATTTTTCCATCAATCTTGCCATGTGAGGGCTTGTTTTTTGCGGGACGAGTTGTACTTTTAAATGAAACCATAGGTTTTACCATGTAGTGTACTGGAAAACGGCAAAAAAATTCCAAGTGCGGAAAAATTGCAAAAAAAGTGTGATCGCACAATAGTTTTTGGGATATGTTATTCACTGTGTTCACTATATGGTAAAACTGATATGTGGGCATGATGCCTGAGGTGAGTGCGGGTTTGTAGACACCAAACATGAATAGGTTTACTTGCATATAAGGGTTAAAAAAAAAAAAAATTACAAGCTTGTCCTAAAAAAGTGGCGCACGTTTTGCGCCATTTTCCAAAACCCATAGAGTTCTCATTTTTCGGGATCTGAGGCTCAGTGACTGCTTATTTTTTGCGTCTCGAGCTCACATTTTTAACTGTACCATTTTTGTGCAGATGCTACGTTTTGATCGCCTGTTATTGCATTTTGCGCAAAATTTGCGGCGACCAAAAAACTTAATTTTGGCGTTTGGAATTTTTTTGCCGCAACGCCATTTACTGGTCAGATTAATTGATTTTATATTTTGATAGATCGGGGGTTTCTGAACGCGGCGATACCAAATATGTGTATATTTTTTTAACCCTTTAATTTTCAATGGGGTGAAAGGGGGGTGATTTGAACTTTTAGGTTTTTCTAATTTTTTAAAACTTTTTTTTAACTTTTTTTTTTTTATTTTACTAGTCCCCCTAGGGGCCTATAGCGATCAGCAATCCGATCGCTCTGCACTATCTGCTGATCACAGCTATACAGCTGAGAAATGCAGATTTGGTGCTTCACTTTCAATGTCGGCTGTATTCCGGCATTGAGAGGAAGTGACTCATGTTAGCTACAGGCATCATCACATGACTCTGTGCTACCATGGCAACCACTGAAAGTCACGTGATCATGTGGGCGAGGTAAGTCACTGTCATGGCGGCGCGCATATACATCTGTCAGATTTTGGCAGCGAGATGTAAGGGGTTATTGGTCGCGGGTGGGACTAGCAGGCACAGATGTCAGCTGTTGAAAACAGCTGATATGTGAGCGGATCGCCGCGACCTGCCCACGGCAGGGGGCGGGGATTAACCTCACGCGATCCATGCCGTACCCAGTACGTCATGGGTCGTTAAGGGGTTAAAACAAGAATGCCGCGGAGACACCATCACATGTTTCTCAACGCTGGCAGGAAACTAGCCAGGTCTTTCACCGGGAAGGAACAACCACGGGAAGGGCAGTCTCCAGTCAAGGAAACCGCCTATGCCAAACATGGTATCCATCCACAGACAGCTGTTTCGGGGTATTTGCCCCTCATCAATGTGGAGTAGGAATCTGGCTAGTGGGAGCAATGACTAGTAGAAGACTACATAGGTAAGGATGGTTGACCTCGGGAAGATCAACATCCAACACCGCGGAGACACCATCACGTGTTTCTCAATGCTGGCAGGAAACTAGCCAGGTCTTTCACTGGGAAGAATCAACATCCAACACCGCGGAGACACCATCACGTGTTTCTCAACGCAGTGATTCTAGAGCAATGCCCCCTGGGAAAATATGCAAAACAAGAATGCCGCGGAGACACCATCACATCACCAGCCTTGTTCTAGTGTCACTGCGTTGAGAAACACGTGATGGTGTCTCCGCGGTGTTGGATGTTGATCTCCCCGAGGTCAACCATCCTTACCTATGTAGTGTATATTTAAACCTGAGAGCAACTAGTACAGTCTTGCAGTAAACTTATTAATCTCAGAGTGCTGGGCTTCATTGGTGGCTTAAAAAGACCTTATGCCTCCATCTTGGTGCTGTGTCATAGGGGTCCCCCCCCAAGTGCACCTGAATGAATGCATCTCGCAACTGCGCCATTTACATGCAGCTATCAGAAATGGACACAGGCATCTAAATAGTAAAACAGCAGCAAATGGAGCTTGCTCTGGTTGTTGTTGTGAAAAACAAGTGCTTGCTGTACAACGTAATCACTGTCTACACAGCAGGCTCAGCCCCTGCTCCTCCTATGTCAAGAAAAGGTTGAAGAGCTCACGTAAGACCTGATGAGGCTGGTGTACTTTTTGGGAAAATCTATGTCGGAATGGCTATATAATCCAGATATTAAGATGATGAGTTTTTCGGTCCGGCTATAGAGCGAGAACTCATGAGTTAAAAAAAAATGTAGTCTCCACCCACTAAAATTGACTGACAGCTGCAGCTTGTACTGAGCAGTGTGAGATCTAAGCAACAGCAGAGAGGAAGAACACTGAGGATCTGTCAATCAAGCTAAGTGGGTGGGGATTGAGTAAATATTTCATAAAGAATTATATCGCCATCCTGTTATGGATTTACAAAAAAAAAAAAAAGTTACCAGCCTCATCAGTGTCATATCTAATAATAATGTAAGCAGTTTGTATTGTAAATTCTGGTAAATGTAGATCAGTGATTGGAGCAAGTGCCATTACGCAGAAGGTGATAATAGACAGCGATGTTTTTATCTGCACCTCGCACAATCTACAAGGTTTCGGAAAAGAAAGAAAACATTTAAATTGCAAAAGATTGTCAGCTCCTTCTCAGAATCAGCCATTTACTTGCATAATTGCTTCCTCTCTGTTTTCCGAGCAGCTGAAATGCCAGCAGCCCACACAATTCCCAATATCTCTAACGATTTGGAAACAAAGCCCCTGACACGCCGGCGGTGCGAGCGCAGCGTACTGAACCTTAGTGCCGTCTCCGCCGTCTGTTCCCAGTCCTGCAGAGCAAGCTGCAGCCTCATTTTCTTAATGAGCGCCGGGGTGAAGCCTGGATGGCTGGCGAGGATTTTGTTCACCACTTCCAAAGCTCCGGAATAATTCTGCCGTAACTTGTAATAGTGAGCCTAAAATAAAAGCAGGTATATGCTGTAAATGCTTTATAGCAAAAGCCGTATATTGCTTCCAAATAATAATTGTGAGAAAAGCAAACATTACACCAACGTTTACAGCCTCTTATAATGGCAACAAATTAAGAGATTGATCACCTAATCTATGGAGAGTTCATCAATATCTGATCAGTGGGGGTCTGACACCGGCGGCTCCCACCAATCAGCTGCTAGCAGCTCCCATGGTGGTCACATTTACAATGTGACCAGCACAGCGCCATACACGTGTAGTGGCCAATCTCGGTACTGCAGTCAGATTCTATAGAAGTGAGTGGGAGCTGAGCTGCAGTACCCAAGAACAGCCACTATACAGTGCACGGAGCTGTGTAAATTAACTGTGTATATACCGCCACTGTGGGAGCATAGACCACCTCCAACCTGATACCGATGGATAGGTCATCAATATAAAAGTCCGTTAATCCCCTCCATCTTTTCTGTGACTGCTCCCATTCCCCTGGTTACATAGATACAGATTCGCTCCTGACACTAGAGACATTAGATATACTGAACGGTGGCATTTTCTATGCTAGTGACGATTCTTCTTATGGAATAAAATGGGCAGCACGGTGGCTCAGTGGTTAGCACTGCAGTCTTGTGGTGGCTCAGTGGTTAGCACTGCAGTCTTGCAGCGCTGGGGTCCTGGGTTCAAATCCCCCCAAGGACACCATCTGCAAGGAGTTTACATGTTCGTGTTTGCATGGGTTTCCCCTGGGTACTCCAGTTTCCTCCCACACTCCAAAAGAAGGGAATTTTGTTTACTTACCGTAAATTCCTTTTCTTCTAGCTCCTATTGGGAGACCCAGACAATTGGGTGTATAGCTTCTGCCTCCGGAGGCCACACAAAGTATTACACTTTAAAAAGTGTAACCCCTCCCCTCTGCCTATACACCCTCCCGTGCATCACGGGCTCCTCAGTTTTGGTGCAAAAGCAGGAAGGAGGAAAACTTATAAATTGGTCTAAGGTAAATTCAATCCGAAGGATGTTCGGCGAACTGAACCATGAACCAAAAGAACAATTCAACATGATCAACATGTGTACACAAAAGAACAAACAGCCCGAAGGGAACAGGGGCGGGTGCTGGGTCTCCCAATAGGAGCTAGAAGAAAAGGAATTTACAGTAAGTAAACAAAATTCCCTTCTTCTTTGTCGCTCCATTGGGAGACCCAGACAATTGGGACGTCCAAAAGCAGTCCCTGGGTGGGTAAAAGAATACCTCGATAAAAAGAGTCGAAAACGACCCCCTCTTACAGGTGGGCAACCGCCGCCTGAAGGACTCGACTACCTAGACTGGCGTCTGCCGAAGCATAGGTATGCACCTGATAGTGTTTCGTGAAAGTGTGCAGACTAGACCAGGTAGCTGCCTGACACACCTGCTGAGCCGTAGCCCGGTGCCGCAATGCCCAGGACGCACCCACGGCTCTGGTAGAATGGGCTTTCAGCCCCAAAGGAAGCGGAAGCCCAGAAGAACGGTAGGCTTCAAGAATCGGTTCCTTGATCCACCGAGCTAAGGTTGACTTGGAAGCCTGCGAACCCTTATGCTGGCCAGCGACAAGGAAAAAGAGCGCATCTGAACGGCGCAGGGGCGCCGTGCGAGACACGCAGAGCCGGAGAGCTCTCACCAGATCTAACGAGTGCAAATCCTTTTCACATTGGTGAATTGGATTAGGGCAAAATGAAGGTAAGGAGATATCCTGATTGAGATGAAAAGGAGATACCACCTTAGGGAGAAATTCCGGGACCGGACGCAGAACCACCTTATCCTGGTGAAAAACCAGGAAGGGGGCTTTGCATGACAGCGCTGCCAGCTCCGACACTCTACGAAGCGATGTAACTGCCACTAGAAATGCCACCTTCTGCGAAAGACGTGATAAAGAGACATCCCGCAGCGGCTCGAAAGGTGGTTTCTGAAGAGCCGTTAGCACCCTGTTAAGATCCCAGGGTTCCAGCGGACGCTTGTAAGGTGGGACTATGTGGCACACTCCCTGCAGGAACGTGCGGACCTGCGGAAGCCTGGCTAGACACTTTTGAAAAAATACGGATAGCGCCGATACTTGACCCTTGAGAGAGCCGAGAGACAAACCCTTGTCCATTCCGGATTGAAGGAATGAAAGAAAAGTGGGTAAGGCAAAGGGCCAGGGAGAAAAACCCCTATCAGAGCACCAGGATAAGAAGATCCTCCAAGACCTGTGATAGATCTTGGCGGACGTTGGTTTCCTGGCCTGTCTCATAGTGGCAATGACATCTTGAGATAATCCTGAGGACGCTAGGAGCCAGGACTCAATGGCCACACAGTCAGGTTGAGGGCCGCAGAATTCAGATGGAAAAACAGCCCTTGAGACAGCAAGTCTGGGCGGTCTGGGAGCGCCCACGGTTGACCCACCGTGAGATGCCACAGATCCGGGTACCACGACCGCCTCGGCCAATCTGGGGCGACGAGAATGGCGCGACGACAGTCGGACCTGATCTTGCGCAGCACTCTGGGCAGCATCGCCAGAGGAGGAAATACATAGGGCAGTCGAAACTGCGACCAATCCTGAACTAATGCGTCCGCCGCCAGAGCTCTGTGATCTTGAGACCGGGCCATGAATGCCGGGACTTTGTTGTTGTGCCGTGACGCCATGAGATCGACGTCCGGCGTTCCCCAGCGGCGACAGATCACTCGAAACACGTCTGGGTGAAGAGACCATTCCCCCGCGTCCATGCCCTGTCGGCTGAGAAAATCTGCTTCCCAGTTTTCTACGCCCGGGATGTGAACTGCGGAGATGGTGGAAGCTGTGGCTTCCACCCACTGCAGAATTCGTCGGACTTCCTGGAAGGCTTGATGAATGCGAGTGCCGCCTTGGTGGTTGATGTATGCGACGGCAGTGGCGTTGTCCGACTGGATCCGGATCTGCCTGCCCTCCAGCCACCGATGAAAGGCCAATAGGGCTAGATACACTGCCCTTATGTCCAGAATATTGATCTGAAGGGATGACTCTATCGGAGTCCAGGTTCCCTGAGCCCTGTGGTGGAGAAAAACCGCCCCCCACCCTGACAGGCTCGCGTCCGTCGTGACCACAGCCCAGGTGGGGGGTAGGAAAGATTTTCCCTGCGATAGAGAGTTGGGAAGGAGCCACCAATGAAGTGACGTCTTGGTTGCAAGGGAAAGAGAGACGTTCCTGTCGAGTGAAGTCGACCTCCTGTCCCATTTGCGGAGAATGTCCCACTGGAGTGGCCGCAGATGGAATTGCGCGAAGGGCACTGCCTCCATCGCTGCCACCATCTTCCCCAGGAAGTGCATGAGGCGCCTCAAGGGGTGTGACTGACCCCGAAGAAGAGATTGCACCCCTGCCTGCAGCGAAAGCTGCTTGTCCAGCGGTAGCATGACTACTGCTGACTGAGTATGAAACTCCATCCCAAGGTACGTCAGTGATTGGGTCGGTGTCAACTTGGATTTTGGGAAGTTGATGATCCACCCGAACTGCTGGAGAGTCGCCAGAGCGACGGAAAGGCTGTTTTGACACGCCATCTGAGAGGGTGCCCTGACCAGAAGATCGTCTAAGTAGGGAATCACCGAGTGGCCCTGAGAGTGTAGGACCGCCACAACAGATGCCATGACCTTGGTGAACACCCGTGGGGCTGTCGCTAGGCCGAAAGGCAATGCCACGAACTGAAGGTGTTCGTCCCCGATGGCGAAACGCAAAAAGCGTTGCTGTTCGGGTGCGATCGGCACATGGAGATAAGCATCCTTGATGTCGATCGATGCTAGGAAGTCTCCTTGCGACATTGATGCGATGACAGAGCGGAGAGATTCCATCCGAAACCGTCTGGTGCTCACATGTCTGTTGAGCAGTTTGAGGTCCAGAACGGGACGGAACGAGCCGTCCTTCTTTGGCACCACAAACAAGTTGGAGTAAAAGACGCGACCATGTTCCTGGAGGGGAACAGGGATCACAAGTCCTTCTGTCTTCAGAGCGTTCACCGCCTGAAAAAGTGCATCGGCTCGCTTGGGGGGCGGAGATGTTCTGAAGAAACGAGTCGGGGGACGAGAGCTGAACTCTATCCTGTAACCGTGAGACAGAATGTCTCTCACCCATCGGTCTTGAATATGTGGCCACCAGGCGTCGCAAAAGCGGGAGAGCCTGCCACCGACCGAGGATGCGGTTCGGGGATGCCGAGAGTCATGAGGAGGCCGCCTTGGAAGCAGTGCCTCCTGCGGCCTTTTGGGGGCGTGACTTGGACCGCCACGCATAGGAGTTCCTCTGGCCTTTCTCCGGCCTGCTGGACGAAGAGGATTGGGGCTTGGCGGAGGGACGAAAGGACCGAAACCTCGATTGTATTTTCCGTTGCTGAGGTCTCTTTGGTTTGGACTGGGGTAAGGAGGAGTCCTTTCCCTTGGATTCCTTAATAATCTCATCCAATCGTTCACCAAACAAGCGGTAGCCAGCAAACGGCAAACCGGTTAAGAACCTCTTGGAAGCCGAGTCTGCCTTCCATTCGCGCAGCCACATGGCCCTGCGGACTGCCACAGAGTTAGCGGATGCCACCGCTGTACGGCTAGCAGAGTCTAAAACTGCGTTCATGGCGTAGGAAGAAAAAGCTGACGCCTGAGAAGTCAAAGACGCAACCTGCGGAGCAGAATTACGTGTGACCGCATTAATCTCAGCCAGACAAGCTGAGATAGCTTGTAGTGCCTACACGGCTGCAAAGGCCGGGGCAAAAGACGCGCCCGTGGCTTCATAGATGGATTTTACCAGGAGCTCTATCTGCCTGTCAGTGGCATCCTTTAGCGATGATCCATCTGCAACCGATACCACAGATCTAGCCGCCAATCTAGAGACTGGGGGATCCACCTTGGGACATTGAGCCCAACCCTTAACCACGTCAGAGGGGAAGGGGTAACGTGTGTCAGTAAGGCGCTTAGTAAAGCGCTTGTCCGGAACCGCTCTGGGCTTCTGGACAGCATCTCTGAAGTTAGAGTGATCGAAAAACGCACTCCGTGTACGTTTAGGGAACCGAAACTGGTGTTTCTCCTCCTGAGAAGTCGACTCCTCTACCGGTGGCGGCGGGGGAGATAGATCTAACACCTGGTTGATGGACGAGATAAGGTCATTTACTATGGCGTCCCCTTCAGGTGTATCAAGATTGAGAGCAACGTCAGTGTCAGAGCCCTGAGCTGCGACGTCCGCCTCGTCCTCCAGAGAGTCCTCACGCTGGGAACCCGAGCAGCGTGAAGAAGTTGGGGAAGATTCCCAGCGGGCCCGCTTAGCCGGTCTAGGACTGTGGTCCTGGCAGGAGTCCTCCACGTGAGACCTAGGGCCCCCCCTGGGAACGTGCTGCGGCGCGGACAGAGAGGGGCCTGGAGGTGAAGATCCAACAGGGCCCGGGGCTTGTGTAAGGACCGGTCTGGACTGCAAAGCTTCAAGCAGCTTAGCAGACCATTTGTCCATAGACTGAGCCATGGATTGTGAGAGTGAATCAGAGAGTTTTTCAGCAAAAACTGCAAACTCTGTCCCTGCCGCCTGGACAGGGGGAGCAAGGGGTTCTACCTGAGCCGGGGGGCCCACTAGTGACCGAGGCTTGGGTTGAGGAAGCAAAACAGGGGTTGAGCATTGCTCACAGTGAGGGTAGGTGGAACCCGCAGGTAACTTAGCCGCACAAGAGGTACAGGTCGCAAAATAACCCTGTGCCTTGGCACCCTTGCTCCTTGTGGACGACATGCTGTTGTCTCCTAGGAGAGTGATCACTGAGGGTATATGGGAAGGGTATACAGCCCGACCGAACAGAAATATATAAATATATATATATAGTATCTATTGCGGCCCCCTAAGGGGACCAGCACCGGGTGACCGGTGTGGCTTACCGACCTCTAAAAAGCGGAGTGTGTGTCCTCCAGATTCCCTGCCTTAGGTCTCCCAGCGTTGCAGAGCTCTTTCCAGGAAATCCTCCACAGGCAGAATGCCAAAGAAATGGCTGCCGGAGCTCTCAGGGGAGGAGTGGAGCCGTGGGCGGCGTTAGAAAAAGTGCGGGAATCTGGAGTCCCCACAGTGATCAGTGAGGGGGGAGGAAACATACCGGATGCTCCGGCCCTCACAGCCGACGTCAGGCCGGCCGTCCCGCCCTTACCCCTGATAGACAGGCCCGGGGGCGGGAGTTTTGCTACTAGGCCGCAATTGAAGCCGGGGACTAAATTTAAGACCGCGGCCAACAAACAGGCGCGGTCGGCGCGGAAGTCCGCCGGCCGTCACAAATAAGCAGCTGCTGCAGCGTCCGGGATGAAGGTGCTCCATGCACATCCCCCAAGGGGATACAGAGTACCTTAGTGATGCAGGGCCCGGTCCCTGAGGATAAATAAACTCCTGTCCGACAGATTCCCACAGGGGCTGCGGAGGGAGCACGGTCCCAGTGAATGGATGACCGCTCAGGATCCCACTTCTCCCAGAGCCGCTAAGGGATGGTGAAGGAGACGGCATGAGGCTCCGGCCTTTGTACCCGCAATGGGTACCTCAACCTTAACAGCACCGCCGACTTAGTGGGGTGAGAAGGGAACATGCCGGGGGCCCCGTGGGGGCCCACTTTTCTTCCAACCGATATAACTAATCTGAGAATTCATGAGTGGATGTGTGCCTCCTTCCACACAAAGCATAAAACTGAGGAGCCCGTGATGCACGGGAGGGTGTATAGGCAGAGGGGAGGGGTTACACTTTTTAAAGTGTAATACTTTGTGTGGCCTCCGGAGGCAGAAGCTATACACCCAATTGTCTGGGTCTCCCAATGGAGCGACAAAGAAGAAGGGAATTTTGTTTACTTACCGTAAATTCCTTTTCTTCTAGCTCCAATTGGGAGACCCAGACAATTGGGTGTATAGCTATTGCCTCTGGAGGCCACACAAAGTATTACACTTAAAAGTGTAAGGCCCCTCCCCTTCTGGCTATACACCCCCAGTGGGATCACTGGCTCACCAGTTTTAGTGCCAAAGCGAGAAGGAGGAAAGCCAATAACTGGTTTAAAGACCAATTCAATCCGAGGAAACATCGGAGAACTGAACCATACCACATGAACAACATGTGTACCCGAAAAAACAGAAAAACCCCGAGAAAACAGGGCGGGTGCTGGGTCTCCCAATTGGAGCTAGAAGAAAAGGAATTTACGGTAAGTAAACAAAATTCCCTTCTTCTTTGTCGCTCCATTGGGAGACCCAGACAATTGGGATGTCCAAAAGCAATCCCTGGGTGGGTAAAAGAATACCTCATGATAGGGCCGTCAAACGGCCCTCTCCTACAGGTGGCCAACCGCCGCCTGAATGACTTATCTACCTAGGCTGGCGTCTGCCGAAGCGTAGGTATGCATCTGATAATGCTTGGTAAAAGTAAGTAGACTCGACCAGGTGGGTGCCTGACACACCTGCTGAGCCGTAGCCTGGTGCCGTAATGCCCAGGATGCACCCACGGCTCTGGTAGAATGGGCCTTCGGCCTTGAGAGAACCAGAAGCCCAGTAGAACTGTAGGTTTCAAGAATTGGTTCCTCGAGCCCCCGAGCAAGGGTGGATCTGGAAGCTTGCGACTGTTTACGCCGACCAGCGACAAGGACAAAGAGTGCATCCGGGTGGCGCAGGAGCGCCATGCGGGAAGTAGAACCTGAGTGCTCTCACCAGAACCAACAGATGCAAATCTTTCTGAAATTGATGGACTGGACGAGGACACAAAGAAGGTGAGGTGATATCCTGATTGATATGAAAATGGGATACCACCTTAGGGAGAAATTCCGGAACCGGACGCAGAACTACCCTGTCCTGGTGAAGGACCAGGAAGGGAGTTTGTATGAGAGCGTTGCTAGCTCGGAAACTCTCCTAAGAGACGAGACCGTTACTAGAAGGCCACTTCCCGTGAAAAACGGGAAGGGAGACATCCTTCAAAGGCTCGAAAGGCGGCATCTGGAGAGCAATTAGAACCTTGTTCAGATCTCAGGGCTCTAACGGCCGCTTGTACGGAGTGCTGAGAAGACAAACTCCCCGTAGGAACGTGCGTACCTGAGGAAGTCGTCGTTTCTGAAAAAATACAGATAGCGCTGAGACTTGTCCCTAAAGGGAACTGAGCGACAACCCATTTTCCTACCTAGATTGCAGGAAGGAAGGAAACATAGACGATGCAACCGGCCAGGGAGAAACACCCTGCGCCGAGCACCGAGATAAGAACATCTTCCACGTCCTGTGGTCAATCTTGGCGGACGTTGGTATGCTAGCCTGTCTCATGGTGGCAACCACGTCCTGAGGTAATCCTGACGACACTAGGTTCCAGGACTCAATGCCACACCATCCGGTTGAGGGCCGTAGAATTCAAATGGAAGAATGGCCCTTGAGACAGCCAGTCTGATTGGTCTGGTAGTGCCCCCGGTTAGCCTACCGTGAGGCACCACAGAACCGAGTACCACAACATCCTCGGCCAATTTGTAGCGACGAGGATGGCGCGGCCGCAGTCGGTCTTGATCTAGCGCAGTACTCTGGGCAACAATGCCAGAGGTGGCACCTAAGGTAGCTGGAACTGCGACCAATGCTGAACTAAGGCGTTTGCC
This sequence comes from Anomaloglossus baeobatrachus, assembly GCF_048569485.1. Taxonomy (NCBI): domain Eukaryota; kingdom Metazoa; phylum Chordata; class Amphibia; order Anura; family Aromobatidae; genus Anomaloglossus; species Anomaloglossus baeobatrachus. The sequence continues at coordinate 50,785,923 of NC_134359.1, forward strand.
GCCAGAGCTCGATGATTGTGAAACCGTGCCATGAAGCTGGCACATTGTTGTTGTGCCGTGACGCCATTAGATCGACGTCCGGCCTCTGTCAGCGGCGCCAGATCTCCTGAAACCCGTCCGGGTGAGGAGACCATACTCTTTCGGCCACACCTCAGCGACTTAGGAAGTCAGCTTCCTAGTTTCCACACTTGGGATGTGAATTGTGGATATGGTGGATGCCGTGTCTTCCACCCACATCAGAACCTGCCGGACTTCCTGGAAGGCTTGCCGGTTGCGCGTTCTTCCTTGGTGGTTGATGTATGCCACCGCTGTGGAGCTGTCCGACTGAAGTCGGATATGCTTGCTTTCCAGCCGCTGTTGGAAGGATTGTAGGGCAAGATACACTGCTCTGTGTTCAAGAACATTGATCTGAAGAGTGGACTCTTGCTGAGTCCACGTACCCTGAGCGCTGTAGTGGAGAAAAACTGCTCCCCACCCTGATAGACTCGCGTCTGTCGTAACTATCGCCCAGGACGGGGATAGGAAGGACCTTCTTTTTGACCAAGAGGTGAGAAGAAGCCACCACCGTAGAGATTCCTTGGCCGCCTGAGAAAGAACGACGACTCTGTTGAGGGACGTCGACTCCTCGTCCCATTGGCGGAGAATGTCCCATTGTAGTGGACGCAGTAAAACTGCGCGAAAGGAACTGCCTCCATTGCTACCATCTTACGTAGGAAGTGCATGAGGCGTCTCAATGTGTGCGACTGGTTCTTAAAGAAAAGCTTGCAGCCCGTAGTGAATGCTGTTTGTCTAGCGGCAGCTTCACTATCGCTGAGAGAGTAAGAAACTCTATGCCTAGATATGTTATCGATAGGGTCGGGGTCGGATCTGACTTTAAAAAGTTGATGATCCACCCAAAACTCTAGAGAGTCTCCAGCGCAACGTTCGGGCAGTGTTGGCATGTTTCCTAGGAGAGTGCCTTGACAAGTAGATCGTCTAAATACGGGACCACAGAGTGACCCTGAGAGTGCAGGACTGTGACTACTGCTGCCCTGACCTTGGCGAAGACCAGTTGGACTGTCGCTAGCCGGAAGGTAGAGCTACGAACAGAGGGTGTTCGTCTCCTATAACGAAGCGTAGAAACGCTAGTGCTCTGGATCAATCGGCACGTGTGGATAAGCATCCTTGATGCCTAATGATGCTAGGAAATATCCTTGGGACCTTGAGGCGATGACATGGCGGAGGGATTCCATCCGGAACCGCCTGGTGTCCACGAGCTTGCTGAGCATTTTTAGATCCAGAACGGGACGGAACGGCCCGTTGTTATAGGTACCGCAAAGAATTTGGGGTAAAAACCGTGACCTTGTTCCTGAAGAGGAACGGGGGTCATCACTCTTTCTGCCTATAGAGTGCACCCTGTTTGCAGAAGAGCAGCGGCCCGGCCGGGAGGTGGAGAAATTCTGAAGAATCGAGTTGGAGGACGAGAAGTGAGCTCTATCCTGTACCCGTGAGACAGAATGTCTCACACTCAATGGTCATTGACCTATGGCAGCTAAATATCGCCAAGGCGGGAGAGCCTGCTACCGCCCGAGGCCGCAAGTCATGAGGAAGCCGCCTTGGAAGCGGGTTTTCAGACTGTCGCTTTTTTGGGCGAGACTGAGCCCGCTAAGAATCTTAGCTCCTCTGATCCTTTTGAGTCCACATTGGACGAGGAAAAATGGGACCTGCCCGAGCCTCGAAAAGGCCGAAAACCCCGACTGCCTCTTGCTCTGTTGGGGTTTGTTGTGTCCGGGCTGAGGAAAGGATGAATCCTTACCCCTGGACTGTTTGATGGTTACATCCAACGCTCACCAAACAGTCGGTCAGCAGAAAAAGGCAACTGGTTAGGCAACCTTTTTTGGAAGCAAAATCTGCCTTCCATTCACTTAACGAGGCAGACCAGGCTCTGCTTAAAAACACGGAGTAGCGGAGGCTACCGCCGCACGGTTCGCAGAGTCCAGGACAACCTGAATCGCGTAAGAAACAAATGCAGACATTTGAGAGGTTAAGGATGCCACCTGCGGCACAGATGTACGTGTAACCGTGTCAATCTGTGTAAGACAAGCTGAAATAGCTTGGAGTGCCCCAAGTGAGAGAATGCCGGAGCCAACGGTGCGCCGACAGCCTCATAGATGGCTTTCGACCAGAGATCCATCTGTCTGTCAGTGGCATCTTTGAGTTTGCAGTTCCATCTCCCACTGCAACTATGGATCTAGCTACAAGCCTGGAGATTGGAGGATGCCGCTCGGGACATTGGGTCCAGTCCTTGACCAAGTCAGGGGACAGGGATAACGTGTATCCTAAGCCGTTTGGAGAAGCGCATATCTGGATAAGCGTGGTGTTCCTGGACTGCCTCTCTGAAGGCAGAGTGGTCCAGAAAAATACGTGAAGCTGACTCCTCCACTGGAGGAGCTGTGAGAAATAACCCACATTCTATAGATGGACGCTATAAGATTATTTACTATGGCGTCACAATCAGGTGTATCCAGATTGAGAGCGGTCTCAGGATCAGAATCCTGAGCCGCTACTTCCGCCTCATTACACAGCGAGTCCTTCTGTTAGGACCCTGATGAAACCGAGGCCGCTCATAGCGAGCCCACTTAGGCTGTCTGGGACTGACGTCCGTGCAGAGCCGTGACTCTGGGATGCGTGTGACATTCCCGGAGCTGTTAGTTATTCACACTGAGGGGGGCCATGGATCAATGAATCAACAGTGCCCATATTGTGAGAGACATGTCCGGACTGCTAGGCTTCTAGTATCATAGCCATAGTCTCAGAAAAACTGTCAGTAAATACTGCAGACACCGTCCTCATCCCCTGGCCATTAGTGCATACAATGGGAGTCTATGTACCTGCCGGCCGTATAGCCGTACATGCTGTACCAGCTGTATAGAAAAACATGTGGTTCTGCACCTTTGTTTTACACGGAGAATATGCTGATAACTCCTCCGCATAATCCAGGAGGGTATATACAACGTGCGACCAAACAGTGCAATGTATATAGTACAAGCATATCTATAAGTGCACTTCTGCACTAGTGGGGTTAGCACCACAGGTGCTGCTTAACGCCTGTTACAGCGATTGTGTGACTATCAGAATGCCAGGGTCTTCCACACTTGTCTCTGTATCGTACAGAAACTGACACTAATGGCTGCCGGCGTCCTTGTAGAAAAGGAAGCCGTGGGCGTGCCTGAGAAAGTGCGGGAATCCGGACTCACAGTGCACACAGTGAGAGGGGTGGAGTATGCAAAACATACTCCAGCTCTCAGCTCTGCTCTATGCAGCGTCACGCCCCTACCCTGACTGTCAGGGCTGTGGGCGGTAACGAAGGGAGCTAGGCCCAGAAGCCGGGGACTCGAGTTAACAGCGCGGCCGCCGTAAAAGCGCGGGCCGCGCTGAAGTCCCCGGCGCACCACAAGTGCCAGCCGCGCCGCAGTTCCAGCGGCCGGCGCGACCGATTCATAGAAGTGGCCAGCGTCCCGCCCCTCTCCTGACTGGCAGGTCTGGGGGCGGGAACGAACGGAAGCAGGCCGCAAAAGCCGGGGACTCTAGTTATCAGCGCGGCCGCCGTAAAAGCGCGGGCCGCGCTGAAGTCCCCGGCGCACCACAAGTGCCAGCCGCGCCGCTGCCAGCGGCCGGCGCGACCGATTCCTGGAAGTGGCCAGCGTCCCGCCCCTCTCCTGACTGGCAGGTCTGGGGGCGGGAACGAACGGAAGCAGGCCGCAAAAGCCGGGGACTCTAGTTATCAGCGCGGCCGCCGTAAAAGCGCAGGCCGCGCTGAAGTCCCCGGCGCACTACAAGTGCCAGCCGCGCCGCAGTCCCAGCGGCCGGCGCGACCAATTCCCATAAGTGAGCCTGCTTCAGCAAAGCTGAATGAGGCCATGGCACAGGCGCCGCAGCGCTGATGTCCCCCGGCGCACTACAACACCCAGCATGCTGCGGTGTGAGCGCCAAATGCACGGGGACACAGAGTACCTTGAGGAAGCAGGGCCATGTCCCTGATGTACTCCGCTCCATCCAGCATCTTCTCCAGGGGCTGTAGATGGAGCACGGTCTCAGTGCCTGGAGACCGGTAAATCCCACTTCACCCAGAGCCCTGTAAAAAGGGATGGGGAAGGAATCAGCATGTGGGCTCCTGCCGCCGTACCCGCAATGGGTACCTCAACCTTACAAACACCTCCGACATACAGTGGGGTGAGAAGGGAGCATGCTGGGGACACTATATGTGTCCTCTTTTCTTCCATCCGACATAGTCAGCAGCTGCTGCTGACTAAAAAGTGGAGCTATGCGTGGATGTGTTGCCTCCTTCGCACAAAGCACAAAACTGGTGAGCCAGTGATCCCACTGGGGGTGTATAGCCAGAAGGGGAGGGGCCTTACACTTTTAAGTGTAATACTTTGTGTGGCCTCCAGAGGCAATAGCTATACACCCAATTGTCTGGGTCTCCCAATGGAGCGACAAAGAAACATACTCATAGGGAACCTAGATTGTGAGCCCCAATGGGGACAGTGTTGCCAATGTATGTAAAGCGCTGCAGAATATGTTAGCGCTGTATAAATGAATAAATATTATTATTATTATCCTCTTACATTGCGTCCTGTGTATTTTCTGAATGTCGGGAATGACAGCTCATAACAAGATAAAGATCTGATAACTGGACCTGTGACCATCACATGAACAGAACAGTTTACATTCCCATGAAGTAAGTATATAGCGATAGTAAGCAGGGAACTTGGAAATGTGGTAGAATTAATACAGAAAATATATTCTAAAATGGCATGACCTACAAGAGATTTATGGTAATAATCCGCAAATTGGCTCACTTGTAATAACAGTGTGTCTATATAATATTACGGTATATATATATATATATATCTATACACACACACACACACACGCAGTATATATATATAAATATATATATGTATATATATATATATATACACATATATATACACACATACATACACACCGTGTGCAGAATTATAAGGCAAATGAGTATTTTGCTCACATGATACTTTTTATACATGTTGTCCTACTCCAGGCTGTATAGGCTGAGAGCTAACTACCAATTAAGTGAATCAGGTGATGTGCATCTCTGTAATGAGGAGGGGTGCGGTGTAATGACATCAACACCCGATATAAGGTGTGCTTAATTATTAGGCAACTTCCTTTCCTTTGGCAAAATGGGTCAGAAGAGAGATTTGACGGGCTCTGAAAAGTCCAAAATTGTGAGATGTCTTGCAGAGCGATGCAGCAGTCTTGAAATTGCCAAACTTTTGAAGTGTGATCACCGAACAATCAAGCGTTTCATGGCAAATAGCCAACAGGGTCGCAAGAAGCGTGTAGGGCAAAAGAGGCGCAAAATAACTGCCCATGAATTGAGGAAAATCAGGCGTGAAGCTGCCAAGATGCCATTTGCCACCAGTTTGGTCATATTTCAGAGCTGCGTGAGCAAGGATGGTTGACCTTAGGGAGATCAACATCCACCACTGCGGAGACACCATCACGTGTTTCTCAACGCAGTGATTCTAGAGCAATGCACCCTGGGAAATATTCAAAGCAAGAAGGCCTGCGGAGACATTATCACATGTTTCTCAACGCTGGCAGGAAACTAGCCAGGTCTTTCACCGGGAAGGAACAACCACGGGAAGGGCAGTCTCCAGTCAAGGAGACCACCTATGCCAAACATGGTATCCATCCACAGACAGCCATTTCGGGGTATTTGCCCCTCATCAGTGTGGAGTAGGAATCTGGCTAGTGGGTGCATTGCTCTAGAATCACTGCGTTGAGAAACACGTGATGGTGTCTCCGCAGTGGTGGATGTTGATCTCCCTAAGGTCAACCATCCTTGCTCACATAGTCTTTTACTAGGCAATGCTCCCACTAGCCAGATTCCTACTCCACACTGATGAGGGGCAAATACCCAGAAACAGCTGTCTGTGGATGGATACCATGTTTGGCATAGGTGGTCTCCTTGACTGGAGACTGCCCTTGCCGTGGTTGTTCCTTCCCGGTGAAAGACCTGGCTAGTTTCCTGCCAGCATTGAGAAACATGTGATGGTGTCTCCGCAGGCCTTCTTGCTTTGAATATTTCAGAGCTGCAACGTTACAGGAGTATCAAAAAGCACAAGGTGTGCCATACTCAGCGACATGGCCAAGGTAAGGAAGGCTGAAAAACCACCACCTCTGAACAAGAAACATAAGATAAAACGTCAAGATGGGGCCAAGAAATATCTTAAGACTGATTTTTCAAAGGTTTTATGGACTGATGAAATGAGAGTGACTCTTGATGGGCAGATGGATGGGCCAGAGGCTGGATCAGTAAAGGGCAGAGAGCTCCACTCCGACGCCAGGAGGTGGAGGTGGGGTACTGGTATGGGCTGGGATCATCAAAGATGAACTTGTGGGACCTTTTCGGGTTGAGGATGGAGTGAAGCTCAACTCCCAGACCTACTGCCAGTTTCTGGAAGACAACTTCTTCAAGCAGTGGTACAGGAAGAAGTCGGTATCGTTCAAGAAAAACATGATTTTCATGCAGGACAATGCTCCATCACATGCATCCAACTACTCCACAGTGTGGCTGGCCAGTAAAGGTCTAAAAGATGAAAAAATAATGACATGGCCCCCTTGTTCACCTGATCTGAACCCCATAGAGAACCTGTGGTCCCTCATAAAATGTGAGATCTACAGGGAGGGAAAACAGTACACCTCTCGGAACAGTGTCTGGAGGCTGTGGTGGCTGCTGCACGCAATGTTGATTGTAAACAGATCAAGTAACTGACAGAATCTATGGATGGTCGGCTGCCGAGTGCCATCAGAAAGAAAGGTGGCTATATTGGTCACTTATTTTTTGGGTTTTGTTTTTGCATGTCAGAAATGTTTATTTCTAAATTTTGTGCAGTTATATTGGTTTACCTGGTGAAAATAACCAAGTGAGATGGGAATATATTTGGTTTTTATTAAGTTGCCCAATAATTCTGCACAGTAATAGTTACCCGCACAGACAGATATCCTCCTAAGGCCAGAATCACACTTGCTAGTGCCTCGCGTGTAACTCGCGTGAGTCTCTCATAGTAGAACACGGCCTGGCCGCACACTATGCATACAGGAGCGTCTGAGCTGCATAGAGATACATGCAACCGACCCGCTCCTGTCAGGGCAGTGTGCGGCCAAGCCGGGTTCTGCCATGAGAGACTCGCGCGAGTTACACGTGAGGCACTAGCAAGTGTGATTCTGGCCTTAGATAGCCAAATCTAAAAAAAAAAAAAACACTCCAACTTCCAAAAATATTAAGCTTTGATATTTATGAGTCTTTTGGGTTGATAGAGAACATAGTTTTTGATCAATAATAAAAAAAACCTTTAGAAAATAAAAAAAATTATATATATATATATTATATATATATATATATATATATATAATATATATATATATATATATTCCGATGGATGCCACTGCTCTCCAGTCCGGTGCCTCCTCTTCTTCCCAGCCCACTGTGGATGCTGTGTCCTACGTCATCCATTCAGGTTGGCATTGCGGTCCTGTGCAGGCGTTCTTTGATCTGCCATGCCGGTCTGTATTGGGCCCCCTACTATTTAATATATTTATTAATGATCTGGTGGATGGTTTACAGAGTAAAGAAGGGAATTTTGTTTACTTACCGTAAATTCCTTTTCTTCTAGCTCTAATTGGGAGACCCAGACAATTGGGTGTATAGCTACTGCCTCCGGAGGCCACACAAAGTATTACACTTAAAAGTGTAAGGCCCCTCCCCTTCTGCCTATACACCCCCCGTGGGATCACGGGCTCCTCAGTTTTAGTGCAAAAGCAAGAAGGAGGAAAGCCAATAAACTGGTTTAAGCAAATTCAATCCGAAGGAATATCGGAGAACTGAAACCATTCAACATGAACAACATGTGTATACAAAAAAACAGGGGCGGGTGCTGGGTCTCCCAATTAGAGCTAGAAGAAAAGGAATTTACGGTAAGTAAACAAAATTCCCTTCTTCTTTGTCGCTCTATTGGGAGACCCAGACAATTGGGATGTCCAAAAGCAATCCCTGGGTGGGTAAAATAATACCTCGTAATAGAGCCGTAAAACGGCCCCTTTCTACAGGTGGGCAACCGCCGCCTGAAGGACTCGTCTGCCTATGCTGGCATCCGCCGAAGCATAGGTATGCACCTGACAGTGTTTCGTGAAAGTGTGGAGGCTGGACCAGGTAGCCGCCTGACACACAAGCTGAGCCGTAGCCTGGTGCCTCAAGCCCAGGACGCATCCACCGCTCTGGTAGAATGGACCTTCAGCCCTGAGGGAACCGTAAGCCCAGCAGAACGATAAGCTAGAGAATTGGTTCCTTGAACCACCGAGCCAGTCTTGATTTGGAAGCCTGTAACCCTTTACGCTGGCTAGCGACAAGGACAAGAGTGCTTCCGAGCGGCGCAGGGACGCCGTACGATCGATGAAGAGTCTGAGTGCTCTCACCAGATCTAATCAAGTGCAAATCCTTTTCACATTGGTGAACTGGATGAAGACAAACAGAGGGTACGGATACCCTGATTGAGATGAAAGGGGGGATTCCACCTTAGGGAGAAATTCCGGAACCGGACGCAGAACCCCTTGACCTGGTGAGACACCGGGAAGGGGACTTTGCACGACAATGCTGCCCCGACCGACACTCTCCGAAGTGAAGTGACTGCCCCTAGGAAAACCACTTTCTGTGAAAGGCGTGAGAGAGAAAAATCCCTCATAGGCTCGAATGGTGGTTTCTGCAGAACCATCAGCACCCTGTTCAAATCACAGGGTTCTAACAGTCGTTTGTAAGGAAGGACTAAGCGGCAAACCCCCTGCAGGAACGTGCGTACCTGAGGTAGTCTTGCTAGGCGCTTCTGAAAAAAATACAGAGAGCGCTGAGATTTGTCCGTTAAGGGAACCGAGCGACAAACCTTTTTCCAACCGAATTGCAGGAAGGAAAGAAAGTAGGCAAGGCAATTGGCCAGGGAGAAACTCCCTGAGTAGAGGACCAAGATAAGAATATCTTCCACGTTCTGTGGTAGATCTTGGCAGATGTGTGTTTTCTGGCCTGTCTCATAGTGGTAATGACCCCTTGAGATAACCCTGCAGATGCTAGGATCCAGGACTCAATGGCCACTCCATCAGGTTGAGGGTCGCAGAATTCTGAAGGAAAAAACGACCCTTGAGACAGCAAGTCTGGTCGGTCTGATAGTTCCCCCGGTTGGCCTACCGTGAGATGCCACAGATCCGGGTACCACGACCTCGTTGGCCATTTTGGAGCGACGAGGATGGCGCGGCGGCAGTCGGACCTGATCTTGCGTAACACTCTGGGCAACAGTGCCAGAGGTGGGAACGCATAAGGGAGTTGAAACTGCGACCAATCCTGAACGAAGGCGTCTGCCGCCAGAGCTCTGTGATCGTGAGACCGCGCCATGAATGCCGGGACCTTGTTGTTGTGCTGAGACGCCATTAGGTCGACGTCCGGCATCCCCCAGCGGCAACAGATCTCCTGAAACACGTCCGGGTGAAGGGACCATTCCCCTGCATCCATGCCCTGGCGACTGAGAAAGTCTGCTTCCCAGTTTTCTACGCTCGGGATGTGAACTGCGGATATGGTGGGTGCTGTGGCTTCCACCCACAGCAGAATCCGCCGGACTTCCTGGAAGGCTTGCCGACTGCGTGTCCCACCTTGGTGGTTGATGTAAGCCACCGCTGTGGAGTTGTCCGACTGAATTCGGATCTGCCTGCCTTCCAGCCACTGTTGGAACGCTTTTAGGGCAAGATACACTGCCCTGATCTCCAGAACATTGATCTGAAGTGAGGACTCTTGCTGAGTCCACGTACCCTGAGCCCTGTGGTGGAGAAAGATCGCTCCCCACCCTGACAGACTCGCGTCCGTCGTGACCACCGCCCAGGATGGGGTTAGGCAAGATTTCCCTTTCGATAATGAGGTGGGAAGAAGCCACCACCGAAGGGAAGCTTTGGTTGCTTGAGAGAGGGAGACGTTCCTGTCTATGGACGTCGGCATCCTGTCCCACTTGCGTAGGATGTCCCATTGAAGAGGACGCAGGTGAAACTGCGCGAAAGGGACTGCTTCCATTGCTGCCACCATCTTCCCCAGGAAGTGCATGAGGCGCCTCAAGGGGTGTGACCGACCTTGAAGGAGTGATTGTACCCCTGTCTGTAGTGACCGCTGTTTGTCCAGCGGAAGCTTCACTATCGCTGGAAGAGTAAGAAACTCCATGCCAAGATATGTCAGCAATTGGACCGGTGTCAGATTTGACTTTGGAAAATTGATGATCCACCCGAAACTCTGGAGAATCTCCAGAGTAACGTTGAGGCTGTGTTGGCATGCCTCTTGAGAGGGTGCCTTGACCAGCAGATCGTCTAAGTAGGGTATCACTGAGTGACCCTGAGAGTGGAGGACCGCAACTACTGTAGCCATCACCTTGGTGAAAACCCTTGGGGCTGTCGCCAGGCCGAACGGCAGTGCCGCGAACTGAAGGAGTTCGTCTCCTATGGCGAAGCGCAAGAAGCGCTGATGCTCTGGAGCAATTGGTACGTGGAGATAAGCATCCTGATATCGATCGATGCTAGGAAATCTCCTTGGGACATTGAGGCGATGACGGAGCGGAGGGATTCCATCCGGAACCGCCTGGTCCTTACGTGTTTGTTGAACAGTTTTAGGTCCAAAACAGGACAGAAGGACCCGTCCTTCTTTGGAACCACAAACAGGTTGGAGTAGAAACCGTGACCCTGTTGCTGAAGAGGAACCGGGACCACCACTCCTTCTGCCTTCAGAATGCCCACCGCCTGCAGCAGAGCCTTGGCTCGCTCGGGAGGCGGAGATGTTCTGAAGAATCGAATCGGAGGACGAGAGCTGAACTCTATCCTGTAACCGTGAGACAAAATGTCTCTCACCCAACGGTCTTTTACTTGTGGCAGCCAGGTGTCGCAAAAGCGGGAGAGCCTGCCACCGACCGAGGATGCGGTGTGAGGAGGCCGTAAGTCATGAGGAAGCCGCCTTGGTAGCGGCGCCTCCGGCGGTCTTTTTAGGGCGTGATTTAGACCGCCACGCGTCGGAGTTCCTCTGATCCTTCTGAGGCCTTTTGGACGAGGAGAATTGGACCTGCCTGCGCCCCGCAAGGACCGAAACCTCGACTGTCCCCTCCTCTGTTGGGGTATGATCGGTTTAGCCTGAGGAAAGGATGTATCCCTTCCCTTGGATTGTTTGATGATTTCATCCAGTCGCTCACCAAACAAGCGGTCGCCAGAGAATGGCAAACTGGTTAGGCACTTTTTTGGAAGCAGAATCTGCCTTCCATTCCCGCAACCACAAGGCTCTGCGTATTACCACTGAATTGTCGGACGCAACCGCCTTCCGGCTCGCCGAGTCCAGGACAGCATTAATGGCGTATGACGCAAACGCTGACGTTTGAGATGTTAAAGACGCAGCCTGCGACGCAGACATACGTGTGACTGCCTCAATTTGCGCTTGAGCCGCTGAAACCGCTTGGAGCGCCCAGACGGCTGCGAAAGCTGGAGCAAAGACACGGCAATAGCTTCATAGATGGATTTCAACCAGAGCTCCATCTGTCTGTCAGTGGCATCTTTGAGTGAAGCCATATCTTCCACTGCAACTAAGGATTTCGCCGCTGGAGATAGGAGGTCCACATTGGAACACTGAACCCAGCCCTTGACAACGTCAAAAGGGAAGAGATAACGTGTATCCTTAAGGCGTTTGGCAAAAACGATATCTGGACAAGCCTGGTGGTTCTGGACTGCCTCCCTGAAGTCAGAGTGATCCATGAAACGGAACTTCTCCTGCTGAGAAGCTGACTCCTCAGGCGTAGGAGCTGAGGGAGAAATAACCAACATATGATTGATGGACGCCGTAAGATCGTTCACTACGGTGTCACAATCAGGTGTATCCAGGTAGAGAACGTTCTCAGGATCAGAATCCTGATCAGATACCTCCGCCTTATCATAGAGAGAGTCCCCATGCTGAGACCCTGAATGATGCGGTGACGTCGAGGGATGCTCCCAGCGAGGTCGCTTAGGGGGTCTGGGACTGCGGTCCGAGTCAGACCCCTCACCCTGGGATCCCTGAGACACTCCAGGAGCACCTTGTTGTACCAACTGGGGGGGGGGGACCAGGGGCAATGAATCAACAGAGCCCATGGTCTGAGGGACCGGTCTGGACTGCAAGGCTTCTAGTATCTTAGCCATAGTCTCAGAAAGTCTGAAGTAAATACTGCAAACTCCGTCCCCATCACCTGGACCATTAGCAGAGACTCCGGCTGAGTAAGTTCCACAAGGGCCGTGCATTGCATACAAATGGGGTCCGTGGAACCTGCCGGCAGTATAGCCGTACATGCTGTACAGGCTGCATAGAAAACCTGTGCTTCTGCACCCTTGTTTTTCACAGACGATATGCTGTTATCTCCCCCGAACAATCAAGGAGGGTATATAGCCAAAATACAAAAGTGCGACCGAACAGTGCAATGTATAGCGTACAAGCATATATCTATATGTGCATTTCGGCACTAGTGGGGTCAGCACCACAGGTGCTGCTTACCGCCCGCTCACAGCGGTTGTGTGACCACCAGAATCCCTGCCAGGGTCTTCCCAAACTTGTCTCTTTTCTCAGTCACAGAAAAAACTGACATGAATGGCTGCCGGCGTCCTGTGTAGAGGAGGAGGCCGTGGGCGTGCCCCAGAAAGTGCGGGAATCCGGTTTCACACTGTGTACAGTGAGAGGGGTGGAGTATGCAAAGCATGCTCCATCTCTCAGCGCTGCCGTGCTGTGCAGCGTCACGCCCTTACCCTGACTGGCAGGCCAGTGGGCGGTAACGAAGTGAGAGTAGGCCGCAAAAGCCGGGGACTAGAGTGATAAGCGCGGCCCGGCATATAAGCCCTGGTCGGCGCGGAAGTCCCCGGCGCACCACAAGTCCCAGCCGCGCCTGAGATAAAAATGGCAGCGGCGGTTAGCGCGGCAGTCCCCCAATACTCTAACACACCCAGCACGCTGTAGTTTGCGATGGCACCAGTGCGGGCAGCGCCGCCATCCCTGGCGCACTAACACACCCAGCAGTGCTGCCGTGTGTCTGTGCGCGGTCCCCTTTATGGGGACACAGAGTACCTCAACGTAGCAGGGCCATGTCCCTGAGGATACTCAGCTCCATGTCCAGCAGATTCCCAGGGGCTGTAGATGGAGCACGGCCTCAGTGCCTGGAGACCGATAAGATCCCACTTCACCCAGAGCCCTAAGGGGATGGGGAAGGAAAGCAGCATGTGGGCTCCAGCCTCCGTACCCGCAATGGGTACCTCAACCTTAACAAACACCGCCGACAAAAGTGGGGTGAGAAGGGAGCATGCTGGGGGCCCTAGTATGGGCCCTCTTTTCTTCCATCCGACATAGTCAGCAGCTGCTGCTGACTAAGCTGTGGAGCTATGCGTGGATGTCTGACCTCCTTCGCACAAAGCATGAAAACTGAGGAGCCCGTGATCCCACGGGGGGTGTATAGGCAGAAGGGGAGGGGCCTTACACTTTTAAGTGTAATACTTTGTGTGGCCTCCGGAGGCAGTAGCTATACACCCAATTGTCTGGGTCTCCCAATAGAGCGACAAAGAAATATCAGTATTTGCAGATGATACAAAACTATGTAAGGTAGTTAACACAAAGGAGGACAGTTTGCAACTACAGATGGACTTGAGTAAATTGGAGAATTGGGCTGAAAAATGGCAAATGAGGTTTAACACAGATAAGTGTAAGGTTATGCACATGGGAAGGAGAAACAGATGCTACGATTACTTACTAAATGGGAAACTGCTGGGGAAATCAGACATGGAAAAAGACTTAGGCATCTTAGTGAATAAGAATCTAAATTGGAGTGCCCAGTGTCAGGCAGCAGCCACCAAACCAAATAGGGTGATGGGATGCATTAGAAGAGGTCTGGGGGCACGAGATGAAAACATCATTCTCCCTCTGTACAAATCACTAGTCAGACCACACTTGGAGTATTGTGTGCAATTTTGGGCGCCGGTGCTGAAGAAAGACATTACTGAACTTGAAAGGGTTCAGAGGCGGGTTACTAAAATAATAAATGGAATGGGTGCATTACAATACACGGAAAGGTTATCAAAATTAGGTCTATTTACTCTAGAAAAGAGAAGACTTAGGGGAGACCTAATAAATATGTACAAATATATCAGAGGGCCATATAGAGATCTCTCCCATGATCTGTTTGTACCAAGAACTATGACAAGAACAAGGGGGCATTCTCTTCGATTGGAGGAAAGAAAATTCCTACATCAGCATAGAAGAGGGTTCTTCACGGTAAGAGCAGTGAGGCTCTGGAACTCTCTTCCTGAGGAAGTGGTGATGGCCAACTCACTGAATGAATTTAAGAGAGGAATGGATGCATTTCTTGTTAGCAAAAGTATAGAAGGTTATAAATAGCATAATCTTACAGGTAGATAGAAGAGCGACCAAGATTATTAGAGGAATGGGTGGGCTGCAATACCAAGACAGGTTATTAAACTTGGGGTTAGTTAGTTAGGAAAAACAAAGGCTTAGGGGGATCTAATCACAATGTATAAATATATGAGGGGACAGTACAGAGACCTTTCCAAAGATCTCTTTACACCTAGGCCTGCGACTGGAACACGGGGGCATCCGCTACGTCTTGAGGAAAGAATGTTTAATCATAATCACAGATGAGGATTCTTTACTGTACGAGCAGTGAGACTATGGAGCTCTCTGCCGTATGATGTTGTATTGAGGGATTCACAAGTAAAATTTAAGCAGAGCCTGATCGCATTAATTGAAAAATATAATATTACCAGTTATGTATATTGGATTTTATGACAGGGTGTTGATCCAGGGAACTAGTCTGATTGCCGGATGTGGAGTCAGGAAGGAATTTTTTTCCCCATTGGAGCTTATTTGACACATTGGGGTTTTTTTGCCTTCCTCTGGATCAACATGTTAGGCTACGGGTTGAACTAGATGGACTTAGAGTCTCCCTTCAACCTTAAAAACTATGAAACTATGAAACTATGCTGAGGGCAGATCAAACTATTGTAATGCGCAGGCATCAGGAAAGGGTAAAGACCTCCCGCACATGCGCACTACAATCCTTTGATCTGCCCTGAGCAGGGCAGATCAAAGTGCGCCTGTGCAGGAACGCAATGCCGGCCTGTGAGGATGACATAGGACACGTCATCCATACTGGGCTGGGTAGAAGGAGGATGGAGATGGCAGCAAAGAGGAGGCGCCGGACCAGGGAGCGGCGACATCCATCGGACCAGACCACCCCTAGGTGAGTATTAGAAGAGTGATTTTTACGTTCTACAGATCAGCCTGGGCTCTTATATACAGTATTCCAGAATGAGATTTATATATATATATATATATATATATATATATAAGAGCCCACTGGTGATGGCCGCAGGTTATAGTTGCCAAATATGGTGACAGGTTCCCTTTAAGTAAAACTGCATCAGTCACAAGTCGTCTAGCAGGACAGTTAGCTCTGCATTCATTACAGCATTTTGATCTTCTTACCTTTCCCATCATTGCGAACACGTCCATGTCATCATGCGGGCCGTCCTCCAGGTACTTCAGCGCCTTTTTGGCATTTGCCTCTCTCCCGCAGGTCAGGTCCAGCCACCCTTTCAGCACCAATCCCTGTAAGACCAATGCTCCTAATTTAATTTCCTCTCGTCAGACAATAAAACATGTCTCTTGTGTTCAGGACTGCCGCCATTCCAGTGCTCGGCCTCACTAACTCACTCAATCTGACACCTCTCTGCCTATATTTCAATACTAATAACCATTCTTTAGGATAGGTCATCTACATTTCATCTGTGGGGGTCCAACATCCGCATCCCCAGCTGTTTGCAGCTCCCGCATCGTCTTATGGACACAGTCTATATGGCCTGAACAGCACAGCTCTGTATTCTCTGTAGTATTTGATATCGGGTGCTACAGATCAGATCACATTCACTTCAATAGGAGATGCATTATCTGAGAACAGACACTATGGTGTACAGTTCATTGGGAAAGCTGGAAACAGCTGATCAGTTGGGGGTATTGGGTGTCAGACCCCAATAATCTGGTACTCTATCCTAGGTTTATAACAGTTCTGGAGAACCCCTTTAAAAGGAACCTGTCACCAGATTTGGGGCCTATAAGCTGCGGCCACCACCACTGGGCTCTTATATACAGCATTATATCTAACATGCTGTATATAAAAACCCAGGCCGCTGTGTAGAACGTAAAAATCACTTTATAATACTCACCTAAACGGTCACTGTGGTGGAGTTGGGCCATATAGGCGTCTCCGTTCTCCGATGGCGACGCCTCCTCTGTCGGTCATCTTTGTCATCCTTCTTCTGAAACCAGGGTGCATGACGCGTCCTACGTCATCCACACTAGCCGACATTGAGGTCCTGCGCAGGCGCACTTTGATCTTCCCTGAGCATGACAGATCAAAGTATTGTAGTGCGCCTGCGCGGGACCGGCAAGTGAGTATGACGTAGCTGCGTCATGCACACAGGCTTCAGAAGGAGGATGAAGATGGCCGAAAGAGGAGGCATTGGCACCGGAGAATGGAGACGCTCATATGACTCAACCACACCGCAGCGACCGTTTAGGTGAGTATTATAAAGTGATTTTTATGATCTACACAGCGGCCTGGGCTCTTATATACAGCATGTTAGACTGCTGCATAAGAGCCACGTGGTGGTGGCCGCAGCTTATAGACCCCAAATCTGGTGACAGGTTCACTTTAAATGACATCTTATTCTCTACTGATATCAAAAACTGTATTTAAATTTTACATTAATGAGGAGGAATCACTGTGTCTTTCCACCTGACACTGGAGAATGTCAGTGCAGACTCAGGCGACGCGTCTGCTATTCGCAACTGATTTCTATGGACGTTACAGAATCAACATAGCACAGACACTCGGCTGTGTAGAGCCCTGACTACTTGTGGCCAAAGCACAGCCACAGTGTCTATGTCTCATCCATGAATGACCAAGATGGGAAACCGCGTTCCCAACCAGGTGAGTTTTTAAGATTCTCCTCCCCTTCTTCCAAGAAGCTTAATTTTTCAATTTTTCTGTCCACTTGGCCACATGAAGGCTTGGGTTTTGCGTGACAAGCTGTAGCTGGGTGTACGAGGGTTTGGTTTTTTTTGTATTATGGTGTTGTGCTACTTACATCTCTGTGTCCGTTTGATATTTTAATCATCCTGTCGACATACTCCCGCGCTTTATCATGGCGCTCCACGTGCCACAGGAACAGCCCGGCATAATATAAGGCTCTGGGCGCCGCAGTCTTTCGTTGATCTTTCATCCTCGTTTCCAGCTCCTGAATAGCTTCTCGGTCTGCACACATATGTAGAACGTTATCTCTTTAGACACAGAAATATAATTATTCATCACAAATAAGAGAGAAAGATTGTTATAGTGTCAGGGGTTGACTTTCGACTAACATCCACACTAATTCGAACCTCCCACTCCCGAATCCAAGACTTCTTCCGAGCTGCACCAAACCTCTGGAACGCTCTACCCCAAGAAGTTAGGACAAATCACAACTTACTCAGCTTCAGACGCTCCCTAAAAACGCATCTTTTTAGGGCGGCCTATCACACTCCCTAGCCAAACTAATTTCACCTAATCCCTCTACAACTTCTCAGAACATAACCCCACGTCAAACTCCATGGCACCCAAATGCATCTCAAGGCTCTGGCCAACTGGTCCAGGAAACCATTATCTATCCCCCATGAGATGGCTGGATTGTCAATGTAAATAAGCACTTGTACCTTGCCCTTCCCCCCACCTCATTGTAGATTGTAAGCTCTCACGAGCAGGGTTGCCATTTTTCCCTTTAAATATTGTATCTTCTATAATTGTTACTTGTTTGTATATGTTTATGTATATGATATGTATATGTATATGTATATGAGCCTTCTGAATTGTAAAGCGCTGCGGAATATGTTGGCGCTATAGAAATAAAGATTATTATTATTATTATTAGGGGTTTCAATATTTACATCGTGGATTCCAGAAAATGCAGGATTTGTAATTCCCAGTGAGGCTGCTGCACAGAAAAAAGTCTGTCCTGATTATCATCTCCGTGGGATGATACTGGACTTGTTGAGGATAAAGAATTGAGTATCCAAAAATACTTAATTCAGCCATTTCATAGACTCAGTTATATAGTTCAGTAGATGTGAACTAACACACATATTTGTGAATGCTTTTGTTTCTTACTAACATGTATATATGTATATTGCATATTCAGTGTATTTTCCTTAGACACAGTATATACCAGCACATGTAATTGTAAAGATGGCTGCTATTTCCTGTTTTACACCCAAGACAGATGGACAAAGGAAATTCCTGGAGTCTGGACTGACCAATCCAAGGAGGATGTGTAGATCTCTCTACGTCATGAAGCCCTGCCCTGCGATATTTTATTGGACTAAAACTTTTGTTTACACCCCCTTACTGCTCGGTTTAGAGTTTTTTCAAATAATAAAGCACTTGGTCAAGAGCCAGTCATGGAGATAGATGTAACTGACTTGCTGTCCAGTTATTTTTCATTCTCGTGTGCACACATGACATTTTTAATTAGAAGCAGCAGCTGGATATCGAGAGATCCTTTGAGTCTCATCATCATCGTCATTCTGACCTTGACAGTTGGCGCCAAGTGTGGGGCCACCGAGAAGGGTGAGTCAGAGCTTCCATTTTCGGACGTCTGGGGGCTGCTCCACAAGTATCCAGGTGTTGCTCGATATCGAGGACTTGATCACCCTCCGTTTCACGGTGAGCATCATACATTGTGTGTGCTGTTTTATCTGTGGATCGAGAGACACCTGGCGAAAGGGGGTGGTCACTAGTCCGGAGAATGGTAGTGCACCGGAGACCTAACGGTGTGACTGTCACTCGCCGGTGAGCTAGAAGGACCCAGCTTCCATAGGGGCTAGGTGTAGGTTTTAAAGTATCCGGCTGTCTGTATTTCTGAGCTGTAAGTAAGGTAGAAATGGGTTTTTTTTTTGAGTAGCTGTTTATTTGTATATAGTGTATGGTTAATTAGGCTTGTGATTTCTCTGTTTGGTTCTCGGAGAGTTAATTGTCTGTTATTGTTCACGGAGGGAGAGGAAACGGAGGCTAGGGATGCAGCTGCTGTCTTTGTTCTGTGAAAAAGAAGGGGGGTCAGTCCCTCACTGGCTGCTTACACGGGACAGAGAGCGGGAGTTGTATTACGCGCTGTGCCTGCAGTCTCTTACACAAAGAAAGCAGGGGGGAAGTTAATCACCCACTGCCTGCAGTTTTTTTCTTCTTCACTGAGAGCGAAGAGGCAGACTGCGGGGGTCTGGTAGAGCCCAGGGACATCCATGACAGTCTTTCTATTGAGAACAAAGAATGCGAGAGGGGGGAGCAGAAGCCCACAGAAGCAGCTACATCCTTACATTCTTACACTCAGAGGAAGCAAAAAGGTGGGGGCCATATGTCCACCAGCTGCTTGAGACAGAGCGGAGATCAAATTGCACAGCTACGTCTCTGCTGTCTTTTATCTGAGAAGCAAGGGGGGGTTCAAGGAGTGAACAGGCAGAGACAAGACAGCGCAGCTCTTTGGAGTGAGGAGAAAGGAGGGGTCGGTGGGCTAACATACAGGAGATGGCTGCAGCCTTTGTATAGTAAAGCAAACAGAGTTGTAATGATTTGAAAGAAAAACAAGTGTTATTTTGGTTTGGATTTGAGAGAAATTAACGGGTTCATGCATTTTTCAGTCTTTTTAAATTGTTTGTTTATGAACAGAAGTATGAGAACTAGCGATTCCCCTGTGTTGCGGATGACACAGCCACTGTTTGTTAGATATTAAATATTAAATATTGAATATTGAATATTGGATAGATAATAAACGAGGCGGGAAGGGTTCTGTTAACTTAAAGTGGAATTAGCGTATTCCCCTGCGGTTCAGGCGCAAGTCACTGTCTGCGTGGCAGACGAGGCGGGAAAGGATATCACTTTAGTTAAGTTAAGGGTGCTGGAGTTAGCGGATTCTCCTGCGTATTAGACGCGAGTCACTGTCAGCGCGTTACAAAGGAGGACGAGGCGAGAAAGGACTCCGTTGGAACGGCCGGTCCAATTAAGCACTGTATACTCTGTTCAAAAGATAAATATGTTGTTTTTAGTAGGAGCTGAGAACGCTGTCGCCCTAGTTACAAAAAAACGGAAAAAATATAAAAGATTGCAAAAAGTTGTGTAAAATCGTTGGACTACCACTAGATGGCAGGCTGCAATCCATGTATTGAAGTTCAGATTAATCTCCAGTGAGAGTATACTGGAGGACAAAGACCCTATTCACTGTGTGTTGCTGTTTGTAGAATCACTAAATGTTTTTCTCTAGCTGTGCCTCATTGTTCTTCTCTAGAAGTCATTATATCTGGTATTAATCAAATCTCTCCTTTGTATGCTGGAATGCAAATTTACAGGCACTAAAAGTATCCCTGGTTTACTACGTAGTTCCAGCCACTCCCAGTACACCCAGGGAGTCACAACATGGATGCTACACCCGGAAGTCAGGTGCCTGGAACTTCCTGTGGCAGCCGTCTTGCTACACCCACTGATGGCAGTATACCTCATAAGCCACACCCCTCGCAATGGCTCTTTGTTCAAAGCTCTCCACCCATCCCCCGGTGGGAGGTGTTCTGTAGTATAAATGACCAACACATTTGAATAAGTATAAATAGTATATTTGTTTACTCAGCTATCCCATAAATGCAAGTCAAAGATAAGTAAGTAAAACTTTTACAGAATTGATGAGTGGAGAGATATCTGTTTATATAAAATCAATTGGTATTTTAGAAGTCCTGCAGCATTATATCATAAAATAAAATAGAGGAAGGTGAATATATATATCTTTGTAATGTGTTCGTTAATTTAAAACAAAAATTGTAAACGACTTACCCCTACTGATGTCAAAATGTATCAAATCCATTTGTAAAAAGGAATTAGGAAAAATGTATCATGCATCCAATGTAGATATGGGAAATGGATGTGTTCACTGCTACGTCTTTGTTATAACAAAGGATGAGGTTTTTTTCTTCTTCCTCTCTCACTTTTAAGAGATAAGGATGGAATGTGTCTTGATGGAATGTGTCTTTCCCCAATAGTGACGTAAGTTTGGTTTAACCCTTAGAGTTCAGGATTTCACATTTTTAGTTACTGTTTATACCTGAATAGGGAAAATTAGATTTCATGAAATATGCAAATTAGTTTGTGTTTTGTTTTTTAATGGCGATTTATTCGAACAATATATTTTTATTTTGTGACTATCACCTTTTCTGTTTTTATGATTATTTCTAAACAATTTATATATTTTTGCAAGTCAGTCGCCCAGTCACAGCTGTCATTTAATCATGTCTCAGTTATTTTTACTATGAAAGGTTTTTCTTTTCTTTATGGAAACAGTGTTGTTTATCGTAAGGTTTTAAAATTCCCCAGTAATGTATATTGTTGTAAGATATACGTTATTTTCAGTGTTTGTTCATTTTAGGTTTTAGTATGTGGCTAATTTATTACCTGCTGTTTTATCTTTTCTTTTAGGGAATACCAGTATAAAAACGCTGAATTTTGCCATATTGGTAAATAAACAATTAAACAAGGGGGGAATAAGGTATTAATTATATTCTCCAGTTTCTTCGAGGGTGCAGTAGGCATATTAGATAGGTTTTGAAGCTGACCTTTTTCCCACAGGCTATGTTTATTAGATTACTATGAGGCATATCTGTTAACTGAAATAGGAAAGTCTTGTCTTATATGTTTATTTGTTTGTTTATTTATTTAGTATTCTCAGTCATGTGATGTATAGATGACCACTAACTGTATTATGATCAGAGATAAAGTTATAAGAATGATCTAATGTATATTTTTTAGTTTTTGTTTTTATAGATGAAACCAGATGGTGGTCGATTCTGCACTGGATATGCTGCTGTTTACACCACATGAGGTAGTCTAAATTCGACCACTCCCTCCAATCCTATTGATACAAAAGACAGTGATGCATTAATGCCTCTCTTGATGGGTAGAACAGGAGTGGGTAAGAGTCTTTAGAGGTGTATGTCGGTTGTAGATTTTTTCCTGTTGTCAAATGAATTAGGTATGCTGAAAAGAAAGTCTAGATCTGAGCTGATGGATTCGGATGGAGATCCTCGCACAGGTGCAGCTGACCAAGAAGCAGTGAACGGGCCTAGAGTTGAGAGTCTTTCACCAATACCGACCATGCCTTGGTGACACCGGTCACGTCAGTGACTTCTGTCACTCCTTGTGTTCTTAAATCCCTACAGGAACAAGCGATACAACAAGGAATGGAGTGTGACATGCAGGGAGCCAGTGACTGAGGAAGGTCTGTGGATAAAGGGTGGTAAGCTTTCTCTGCCATGAGAGCTCTTCTTAATGATGGCCCAGGTAACATCTGTGAAAGACAATTGTCAGTGTGTGCTTTGGTGACATCAGGGTTCAGTACCCAGGTGGGCAGACTCACCCAGTCTTGTAAGACAAGTGCCTAGAACGAAGTGAGAAAAAACTGTAAAGAGTCCGTAGAACACCCTGCACCTACTCTACCCATTCTTAGAGACTGCAAACTGATTATAGATGTATATCATAAGCACGTTGTATGCAAGTCTGTGCGTGTTGTGTAAATTTCTCTCCAGGTTTGGTCAGAGGCATTCCAGTGCAGAAAACGACATTATTGTTGAGAAGCACATGAAGGTGGTATGTAAAAAAAATGTGTTTACAAAAAGTGTATATTTTATAGAAAAGTGGAAACTAGTAAATCGTGTTTAAAATGTATATGTTTTGTTTTCCTTTCGTAATAAACAGGTTTTTATGTAAGATGTTTTTTGGTTTAGCACAGACATGTATATTTTTATATAATTGACTGAATAGTGTGATAATCAGGTGTATTTTCCAATTCCAGATCTTAAATCAGAGCTATTAGCACATGGTCTCCAGTCAGGAGACTGATTGATCCTAAAGGACAAGCGAGAAAGAGCCATGAGTCAACACTAGAGGAGCCGATCCAACCGCAGAAAAATCTATGGATCCACACCTCGCATTGTAGAAGGGTTAATCAACCAGAGCTGCACTGAGCGTTCTGCTCATACTTATCCTTTTCAGGAAACCCTGTACAGTCTTAGACCAGCATTGCCAGAACAGTTAGAAGAGAGGACTTAGAGAACCTTGAGACATGGGAAAGCCCAACTACAAAGGGTGAGGACTCGCCTAGGAGTCCTTGGTCTCAAACCGGTGAAGAAACCCCCTTTCCCCTTTCCGCCCATGTTTCAACGTTCAGTTAGGCAGGTTTTTCAACAGATCTTTCTACCTCTCTTCCTAAGGGAACACAGTACCCTTAGAATTTAGAAATGGCAGAAGTAAGTCTTTAGGGGGGACTGTTGAGGATAAAGAATTGAGTATCCAAAAATACTTAATTCAGCCATTTCATAGACTCAGTTATATAGTTCAGTAGATGTGAACTAACACACATATTTGTGAATGCTTTTGTTTCTTACTAACATGTATATATGTATATTGCATATTCAGTGTATTTTCCTTAGACACAGTATATACCAGCACATGTAATTGTAAAGATGGCTGCTATTTCCTGTTTTACACCCAAGACAGATGGACAAAGGAAATTCCTGGAGTCTGGACTGACCAATCCAAGGAGGATGTGTAGATCTCTCTACGTCATGAAGCCCTGCCCTGCGATATTTTATTGGACTAAAACTTTTGTTTACACCCCCTTACTGCTCGGTTTAGAGTTTTTTCAAATTATAAAGCACTTGGTCAAGAGCCAGTCATGGAGATAGATGTAACTGACTTGCTGTCCAGTTATTTTTCATTCTCGTGTGCACACATGACATTTTTAATTAGAAGCAGCAGCTGGATATCGAGAGATCCTTTGAGTCTCATCATCATCGTCATTCTGACCTTGACAGACTGACTACGTTATTTGTAGGGGAATTATTACAGGTATATTCACCAAGCCTGATTGACAGCTGCAGATTGTATGGAGCAGTGTGAGATCTCAGCAGGGAGGAGGGACACTGAGGAGCTGTCATTCAGGCCAGATGGGCAGAGATTGAACTAAACTGGATTATACAGCCATGCTGAGATGGATATTCCAAGTAAATGCATCATCCTCATCAGTCACATATTCTGATATAAAAAAAAAATAATGTGCAACCCTGAAGTCAAAAGAATAACATGAAAGAAAAACAAAAATGATCTGGCTAAACTGCGAAGTATAACAAAAAATTATAAAAAAAATTGATTTTTTTTTTTTCTTCCTCATAGGGGTACTTTGAACACTACAACATCGCAAGACGATGATAGCGATGCAGAGTGCGATAGTCCCCGCCCCCGTTGTAGCAGCAATATCTTGTGATAGCTGCCGTAGCGAACATTATCGTTATGGCAGCTTCACACGCACTTACCTGCCCTGCGACGTCGCTCTGGCCGGCGACCCGCCTCCTTCCTAAGGAGCGGGTTGTGCGGCGTCACAGCGACGTCAAACGGCAGGTGGCCAATAGAAGCAGAGGGGCGGAGATGAGCGGGACGTAAACATCCCGCCCACCTCCTTCCTTCCTCATTGCATCCGGGACGCAGGTAAGGAGATGTTCCTCGCTCCTGCGGCTTCACACACAGCGATGTGTACTGCAGCAGGAACGAGGAACAACATCGTAACATCGGTCCTTCCGTAATTATGGAAATGACCGACACTACACCGATGATACGATTAGGACGCTTTTGCGCTCGTTAATCATATCATAAACAATTTACACACTCCGATGTCGACAGTGACGCCGGAAGTGCATCACTTTCGATTTGACCCCACCGAAATCGCACCTGTGATGTCGTAGTGTGCAAAGTACCCCTTAGATTGCATCAAAAAGTTGTTTTTTTTTCCCGTTGACATAAAGTAGCCATGTAGGAACTTGTCTTTTTTTTTTTTTTTTGCAGGATGAGTTGTAGTTTTAAATATGGCCAATCATTGTACCATAAAATATACTAAAAAAAGAAAGAACAAAGAAAAAAAAATTAAAACCACTTCCACCATTGTTTTTTGGGTCTTTTTTTTTTTTACAGCAATCAGTGTGTTGTAAAAATGGTAGTACAGTAAAACCATAGTGGTTAAAAAAAATATCAGACCTTATTTTCTTTGTAATTCATTTACTGCCTATTTTTTTTTTATTTGTAGTGTTACTATACATGAATAAAAACTGTTTATGAAAAAAAAAAAGAGAATTTTGTTACCGTAAATTCTTTTTCTTATAGTTCCGACATGGGAGACCCAGACCATGGGTGTATAGCTTCTGCCTCCGGAGGACACACAAAGTACTACACTCAAACGTGTAGCTCCTCCCTCCTAGCATATACACCCCCTGGTAGCCAGTCCTAGCCAGTTTAGTGCAAAAGCTGAAGGAGGACATCCACTCACAAGTAGAGACAGAGCAAAACCCGGAACAACCGGAACCTCTGTCTACAATAACAGCCGGTGATAACACACGGAACAAGAAAACCTGGCAACAGGGAGGGTGCTGGGTCTCCCATGTCGGAACTATAAGAAAAAGAATTTACGGTAAGTAACAAAATTCTCTTTTTCTTCATCGTTCCTTATGGGAGACCCAGACCATGGGACGTTCTAAAGCAGTCCATGGGTGGGAATAAACAGAAAAACTGAGAAGTAGGCGAAACCTAACTTCACAAATGGGCGACAGCCGCCTGAAGGATGCGTCTGCCCAAGCTCGCATCTTCCGAAGCAAGAGCATGCACTTGGTAGTGCTTCGAAAAGGTATGCAGACTAGTCCAAGTGGCAGTCTGACAGACCTGCTGAGCCGTAGCCTGGGCCTGAAAGCCTAAGAGGCACCGACAGCTCTGGTCAAGTGTGCCTTGATCCCCGGCGGGAGAGGCACTTGAGTACACTGGTAGGAATCGGAAATGGCCGACCTAAACCAACGAGCCAGGGTCGGCTTAAATGCCGAGAGGCCCTTACGCTGACCAGCGGTCAGCACAAAAGAGAGGTGCACCGCCTAAGAACACCGGTGCGAGACACATAGATCCGGAGCGCCCGCACCAGATCCAGAGTATGCAACGCCCTTTCAAAGCGATGAACAGGAGCCGGACAAAAGGAAGGCAGGGAAAATGCCCCGGTTAAGGTGGAAGCAGCAACCACCTTAGGGAGAAAGTCCGGAGTCGGACGGAGAACCACCCTGTCTTGATGAAGGGAGGACTCCGAAGAGAGTGCAGCCAAAACAGAGACTCTCTTGAGGGAAGTTATGGCCACTAGAAAGACCACTTTCTGTGAAAGACTAAACAAACAAACCTCCCTAAGAGGCTCAAAGGGGGGTTTCCGGAAGCCGTGAGGACCGAATTAAGGTCCCAGGGCTCCAAAGGCCGCTGGTAAGGCGGAATGATGTGAGATGCGCCCTGCATGAAGGAGCGCACCTGGGCCAGCCGGGCGATACGCCGCTGGCACAACACTGACAGAGCCGAGACCTGTCCCTTAAGGGAATTGAGGGATAGTCCTAGCTGCAGACCGGACTGTAGAAGGGACAGGAGGGTCGGCAAGGCCAAAGGATACTTCCGAGCTCGAGTCATAGTGGAGATGACTTCAGGAGGGATACCAGAAGTCGTCAAGATCCATGACTCAAACGCCACGCCGTCAATCTGAGAGCCGCAGGTTCTGGCGGAAAGACGGACCTCGTGAGAGGTCTGGACAGTCCGGGAGATGCCATGGCACCTCTACGGACAGACGGAGCAGGCCAGGGTACCAAGCTTGCCTGGGTCAGTCTGGAGTAATGAGAATGACCCGACGGCCCTCCTTTCTGATCTTGCGCAGGACTCTGGGCAAGAACTAGAGGGTGAAACACGTAAGACAGACGAAGCTGGGACCAAACTTGAACCAGTGCGTCTGCCGCAAAAACCTGAGGATCGTGGAGCCACGGTTTGACGGCTGAGACAATCTGCCTCCCAGTTTTCCACGTCTGGGATGTGGGCTGCGGATATGGTGGACTAGGAGTCCTCCGTCCACTGAAGAATGCGATGAACCTTCAACATTGCCAGGCGGCTGAGTGTCCCGCCCTGGAGGTTGATGTAGGCAAACGCTGTAGCGTTGTCTGACTGGACTCGAATGTGCCTGGCCGCCAACAGATGGTGAAAGGCTTAGAGAGCTAGAAACACAGCTCTGATTTCCAGCACATTGATCCAGAGGGCTGATTCGGACAGAGTCCAAGTGCCCTGCGCTCCATGGTGGAGATATACTGCTCCCCAGCCGGATAGACTAGCATCTTGGTGAGGATCACCCGGGACGGAGCCAGGAAGGAGCGTCCCTGAGACAGAGGGGCCGAAGCCACCACTGAAACGAGCCCCTGGTCTGTGGCGAAGCCACCCCCCCGTGGAAGGAGGAAGTCCGCTTGTTCCAACAGCGGAAAATATCCAGCCGCAGAGGACGCAGATGGAACTGGGCAAGGGAATCGCTTCCATCGACACCACCATCTGATCCAGCACCTGTATTAGGTGCCTGATGGAACGACGTCGACCGCCAGCGGAGGGACTGCTGTTTGACTAAGGGCAGCTTCATAAGTGCCGACAGAGTCTCGAATTGCGTCCCTGGGTATGTGAACTTCTGGGTCGAAGTCAGAGTGGACTTGGACAGAATGACAAACCACCCGAATTGGTTAGAGTGGCGAGAGTGAGCGAGGCACTCCGCTAACAGTCTGCACTGGATGAAGCCCAGACTAGAAGGCTGTCCAGGACAAAAGGATCACTGCCAACCCCTAGAGGTGCAGGACCGCAATCACAGCTGCCCCGACCTTGAGAATACTCGAGGGGCCGTGGCTAACCCCAAGGGAAGAGCCACGAATTGGACCACTCTGATTGCAAAACGTAGCCAACGCTGGTGTGAAACTGCGATTGGCACATGCAGATAGGCATCTCTGATGTCGATGGATGCTAGGGAATCTCCTTGGGTCATTGATTGATCGCAGAGACTCCATGCGAAAATGCCACACCTGAACATGCTTGAGAAGCTTGAGATCCAGGTCGGAAGGCACCGCCCTCTTCGGGTACTAGGAATAGATTTAAGCAGAAATCTCAGAACCGTTCCCAGTCGGGAACCGGTACAATTACTCCAGTGGCCTGCAAGAATGCCACAGCCTGTGAGAAGGCGGCGGCCTTGGAGCAGGGGGGAGTTGACAGAAAAAATCTGTTTGGCGGGCTGGATAGAATTCTATCCTGTAGCCGTGGGAGATGGTATCTCGCACCCACTGATCGGAGACGTGTTAAAACCATACGTCGCCAAAGTGGGAGAGCCTGACACCAACCAAGGACGTTGCTGGCGTGGCCAGATAGCCAGGAGGAGGCTGACTTAGTGGCAGCATCTCCTGCGGTCTTCTCGTGCGCCATTTGGGTTTACGATCCTTGGCTGAGCCAGTGGACGAGGCCGAGGGCTTAGCGAACGATCAGATGGAGGAACGAAAAGAACGAAACCTCGACTGATTCCTGCCCTGGACAGGTTTCCTGGTTTAGGTTTGTGGCATGGAAGAACTCTTCCCGCCAAGAGTTTCCTTAATAATTTCATCCAGTTGTTCCCGAATAGTCTGGTCCCAGCAAAAGGGAGCCCTGCAAGGAACTTCTTTAGAAGCATCCGCCTTCCACTTCCGAAGCCACAGGAGCCTGCGGATAGCGAGGAAATTAGCCGAGGCCACCGCAGTGCGGTGAGAGTCTCCAGCATGGCAGACATGGCATAGGATGAAAGGACTGAAGTCTGGAAGTTAAGGCAACTATTTCGGGCAAAGAGTCCCTGTGAGGGAATGCATCTCCTCTAGAGAAGCAGAGATGGCTTTGAAAGCCGCACTGCTGCAAATGCTGGGGAGAACAAGGCCTCTGCCGCCTGCATACAGATTTGGCCAGAAGGACAACCTGGCGGACAGCAAAGCCGTAAGTGAGGAGCCATCAGCCACTGATACAATGGTCCGGGCTGAGAGTCTAAACACCGGAGGGACCACCTTTGGTGAATGAGCCCACTCCTTGACCACCTCTGGTGGAAGGGGAAAACTGTCATCAGAACCATGCTTTGGGAAGCGTTTGCCAGAGCAGACCCTGGGCTTGGTCACAGTGGCCTGAAAACTGGAGTGGTTAAGGAACACACTCCTTGTTCTCTTAGGCAAGGTAAACTGATGCCTTTTTGCCAGAGAGGGTTGCTCCTCTGATACTGGCGGATTGAGGTCCAGTACAGAATTAATGTACAGTGGGATCCTTAGAGAGGTGCCGTCAGCCACTGATACAACTATCCGGGCTGAAATACTAGACACCGGAGGGACCACCCTTGGTGAATGAGCCCACTCCTTGACCACCTCTGGTGGAAGGGGGAAACAGTCATCAGAACCACGCTTTGGGAGCGTCTGTCAGGACAGGCTCTGGGCTTGGTCACAGTGGGCTGAAAACTGGAGTGGTTAAGGAACACACTCCTTGTTCTCTTTAAGGTATACTGATGCCTTTCTGCCAGAGGGGGATACTCCCCTGATACAGGCGGATTGAGGTCCAGTACAAATATAATGGACGCAATCAAATCATTAGCATCTGCATCACCTTCGGACAGATCAATGGTACATTAAGTAGCGTCCGAGCCCCCAGTAAAGACATCCTCCTCGTCCAGTGAGTCAGCTCGTGAATCAGACCTGCGGGACGGGGAAGGACAGGGGACCCTGCGTCTCCATTTTAGGAGGACGGGGTCTGAGACTAGATGAAGAGTCCTCTGAGAGCTTTGCTGAGCGAGCCGTAGCAGCAGAAGCGCCCTGAGAAGGGGGCTAATGCATGCTCAGCACCACCGGAGCAGCTGGAGGGACCACTGATGAGCCTCCAGGCTGAGGGACCACTGTGTTTATGTGCTCAGTACAGGCAGTACGAGTCTACATGCAGTGCATATTAAGAACAGCCTTGCAGCCTTGCTCTGATGTGAGACATGCTGCAGAAGTGGGGGCTCTGTGAGGGAATGCATCTCCAGAATGACCCCCAGCAGAGTAACAGAGAATATAAGCAGCTGCACAACTGGAGGTTGTGGCTTGCCAGACCGTTTAACATACATTTCTGTGCCCTCCAGTCCCCCAGCCCAGGCCCCCATTTGTCACAATGTGGTATCTCTGTGCCTATGCAGACATTGAGAACGCTGAGAAAATGGCGACCGGAGCGAGGAGAGGGGGCGGGGCCTACTCTGAGAGCGGGCAAATGAGGTATACAGGGGAGGGAATCTTTCCTCAGTGAGGAGTGTCCGTTCCCTGTGCTGAACAGCCGCTGGGCGGAGCCGCACTGTCCCACTGCATGACTAACATGCAGGGGCAGTGAAACCGAAACTAGGCCTCAGGCGAAGCCGGGGCCTAGATTTAAACATGCGGCCAGCGTGCAGGCACCATCGGCGCGGTTCTCCAGTGAAAACTGGAGAATCGGCCGGAAATGTTACCACAGTCATATAACACACTCCCCCCAATAAATAAAGTACAAGGGACCCCTGGAAAGACCACTTTCTGTGGTAAAAACGTCTCAATACTTAGCTTTTGAGACGCAGGGCCAGGTCCCTGGGGGGGGTTTAAACGCTCCGTCCGGCAGAATCCTGAAAAGGGCTTCGGATGGAGACCGGTCTCCTGCAAAGCAGTGAGAACCGTGATGGCTCCCACTTCAAGCCAGAGCCCCAGGGGATGGTGAAGGAGCGCGGCATGTGAAGGCTCCAGCCTTGTAAAATCAACCTTAACAGCACCGCCGACACAGTGGGGTGAGAAGGGACATGCCGGGAGTCCAGATTGGACCCGCTTTTCTTCCAAATCTTTGAAATCCAAAAAATCAAAAATCAGAGAATGCATGTGTGTGTGTGACCTCCTGAACACAAAGCATTGAAACTGGCTAGGACTGGCTACCAGGGGGTGTATATGCTAGGAGGGAGGAGCTACACATTTGAGTGTAGTACTTTGTGTGTCCTCCGGAGGCAGAAGCTATACACCCATGGTCTGGGTCTCCCATAAGGAACGATGAAGAAAAATCAGAACTTGGGAAAAAAAAAAAAAAAAGATTGGTTTGAGTCTCTATTTTCATCAGTATTTTTTATTTTTCCAACAATGGAGCTATGTGTGTGTACCGCGTGGGGGTGGTGTCCATATTTGCATGTTCAATTAACGCTTTTATTAAGACCATTTTGGAGTACATGCAATGTTTCCAGCATTTTGTTTTGCTGGAGGGAACAACAGCATCTGAAAAACGGCAATTCTGGGCACTTTTTGATGTTTAGCGTACGGGTTAAAAACTTTTGTATTTGGATTGGTTTCACATTTGATGAAATGGAAAATAATA
Organism: Anomaloglossus baeobatrachus; assembly: GCF_048569485.1. Classification (NCBI taxonomy): domain Eukaryota; kingdom Metazoa; phylum Chordata; class Amphibia; order Anura; family Aromobatidae; genus Anomaloglossus; species Anomaloglossus baeobatrachus. The sequence goes on from NC_134359.1 coordinate 50,817,377, forward strand.
ATTATGTTTTTTTTAATATAGTTATTTGGGGGTTGGGGGAGGGTGATTCAAACTTATGTTGTTTATATTTATTTTTGCATCAGAACTTGAACTTGTGATAGTTTGCTCACTAGTCCTTTATACTGCTATAAGTCAGCATATAGTGAAATTAGCAATTTACTATGATGGGTGGGCTTTATGGTAGCACAAGGATGTCAGCAACGAGGATCGGTCTTCAGTAGACCCCTGATTCTTACGATAAGGCCGGCGTCACACGGGACGATCTATCGTGCGATCGCACGAGCAACCGTACCTGCTCCCGCCGTTTGTGTGTCACGGGCAATTAGTTGCCCGTAGCGCATAAAGTTGTTAACCCCGTCACATGCACTTACCTCCCGGACGACGTCGCAGCGATGTCACACAGCGGCCGGCCAATAGAAGTGGAGGGGCGGAGATGAGCGGGACGTAACATCCCACCCACCTCCTTCCTTCCGCATTGCCGCCGGTCGCAGGTAAGCTGTGTTCGTCGTTCCCGGGGTGTCACACGGAGCAACGTGTGCTGCCTCGGGAACGATGAACAACCGGAGCACAGGAGGAGGACCGACATTATGAAAATTAATGACATGTCAACGAGCAACGATAAGGTGAGTATTTTTGCTCGTTCACAGTCGCTCGTAGCTGTCACACGCTAAGATATGTCACACGATGCCGGATGTGCGTCACCAACGACGTGACCCCGACAACATATCGCCCGATATATCGTACCGTGTAACGCCGGCATAACTCATTGGCACTGAGCAATCACATCACAGTGGAGGGCGATGGGTGCTGGATCAGCAAATCAATAGGGTTTCACCACTTAAATGCTGCTATCAGAGATTCATCAGCGTCAGGTGCTGGCTGTATAAAATAACTGACACCCACTGTGTATGGTGATGAATCAGCTCCTGAGCATGCTCCCCATATGCCGCACATATATACGCCAGATGTCGGGAACGGGTTAAAGTATTTTTCCAGTCCAGATCCTAAATATTCAATACGTGGCTAATTCATTTTCACAGTATGTCTACTAATTAGACTTAATTCTGGGTAAGGAAAAGGCTGAAGTCATACGGGCGTACGACATCCGATATCAGAGCATCAGATGCAATATACTAAAGACACTCGGCTCAGGCTGTGCTGTGTTAGCCAAGTGTCATGCGACTGAGATCTGATCTTGTGATCGGATCACAGCTGAGGAGGAGAGGGAGGGATTAATCTCCCCTTCTCCTCCAATGACAGCCTGTGTATATTGGACTGCACTTGAATGACATCCAAGTGCAGTCCGATGTTTCACTCACACCCATAGACTTGTAAGGGTGCGAGTGATGAGAAACTCACAGACAATCGCGGTATGCTGTGATTTTTTTTTTTCCTCAGTCCGATTAGGGCTGAGGAAAAAAACTCACAGATCTGAGCTGCAGCATTGTCTTACATGGAGCCGAGTGCAATGCCAAATTTTCTCACAGTGCACTGGTGTCATACGCCAGTGTGACTCTACCCTTACCTGGCTGGGAGCTTTTCTTGTGCGCATAGATCAAGGCCATTAAAGCACACAGAGACACGTCCGCCTTGTCTTTAAGTGTTTCCAGTTCTCGGATGGACTCAGACACCTGATCTGCGATTCAGAAGAGTAAAGCAAAAATGAATATAACAGAGTTCACGCAGAGGGGGTAATGCGAGAATTTAAGCTACAAACCATTACCTTCCATTAACATCCCAAAGGCCCGGAAAAAGAGGAATACCGGATCATTACCGTACTCCTTCAGCGCCTCGTTAGCGGCCGCCTGCACATGATGAAAGTACTTTTCCTGGCAGTAGTAATTGATTAATGCCTGAAAAGAGGAAAGAAATACAATTGTAGTTGCTTTCTAGAAATCCCCAGATAAAGAACATTTCCATAAAGTGTCATGAAAAACAGAAGAGATTGTGGGGAAACACATGATAAAAGGAAACGTGAAAACATCTGTAGGATGCACAAGGTCGATGCCCAGTGCGGCACCTCTGGGGGTCTGCACGCTCTGTGTCCGCCATGTGATTGATGTATGAAATCAGGTCTCCCTAATATATATCCTATGTCAACACCAATAAACGGACCCCCCTGGGACAGATGAGGTACTGGATTGGCTATTGTAGATTCCTAAAAACGTTGGCAGCAATTCTTCTAGCAGTCGGAGGGACATCTGCAGCGGCATATCCACATCAAGTCATATGGTTTCTTACACAGATTTTCACAGAATAAATGAAATAACACTTGTATTTGTCTGGTAACAATATTCTGTAGAATTGGCACAACTTGATTTGCAGGATCTGGTCCATTGGCGATGCCTGTGATCTGTGGTTGCTGGATGGGAGTCCTAAAAGAAAGCCTCTTAGATGATGGTATTGGTGGCTCTTTTGGTTAGCCGACCTGGTGCGATGCCACACCGCAAATACATTACACCAGGCCGGCTAACCGAAAAAAAACAGCCACAAATGCTGTTACATAAGAGGTGACTGTTAGGGCGCCCATCTGGCAGTCATAAATTACTGATGAAGCCAGTGGACCAATTCGCACCAACTCTACTTGCCCGGTCTCTGCAAACATCCCATGGGCATGAGATGGACCATCATCGCAGGAAGTCGGCGGTGGACCGGGCTAGTTTTACCAGTAGAGTTGAACACTTATATATATATATTCAACATACCAATAAGTTATTTTACTCTTTTTTTAGGGGAGTGAGGGGGATTTTTTCTAAGGCTATAGTTCCAAAATGAGCTTTTGACGTTGCGTATATTTGCTGCATCCAAAATGCAACATATTACAGTTGCAGCAAAGTGGATAGGACATTGAAATCTCCGCGCTTTTTTTTTTCACTCAGCATAAGTTCGGGGGCACTACTGCGATCCTCGCACGACACTCGGTTCATGCTGGCAGCTCAGTGGGAGCTGAGTGTCATGCGAGTATCACTGCGACTGAGGTTTGATCTTGCAATCGGGCCACAGCTGCGGGGTGGGCTGGCTCTGAGGGGGGACGGGACGGCGCTGAGGAGGGGAGGGATTTATCTCCCTCTCTCCTCCGTTGCCGGCTATTGCCATTCTCGCCCTGCACTCGCAGAACACCGGTGTAATCCGAGTGCAGTGCGATTTTTCTCTCGCCCCATAGACTTGAATGGGTGTGAGAGATACAAGGATCGTATTGCAATCGCAGCGTGCTGCAACTGTTTTCTCGGTCCGATTAGGGCTGAGAAAATAATCGCTCATGGGTGCTGAGGCTAATATTGATCTGAGTGGAATGTGATGTTTTATCGCATTCCACTCGCTTCGATTTTCATGCCGTGTGTCTTAGGCCTAACCTGAACTGCGGTGCGTGTTTTTAATTTGCAACAGTCAATTTCTCTTGTGGGAATGCTGAGATTTATGTGCGGATTATGCCCATAGAATTGCATTAGATGCGGTAAATCCAGAGGTAAAAAACGCGTTGATGAGATTTCTTAAGATCTCTCCCATTTTGCTGCTTGCATTATACAATTTCTGCCTACAAAACTGAAGATAAAATCTGCAGCATATCAACCCTGTAGGAATCAGACAGAAAAAAAAAGTTGTAGTTGGACCCGATTCATTCATAAAAGTCACTTTATTTTCCTTTTGTCTTGTGGTATCCATTATTTAAAATGGCAGATATGCTTCATAAACTTTGCTGCAAAATCAAAACTGCTTTTTTGACTTTTGCAGAAATCATGCAAAAAGAAGCAAAATCTGTGCAAAAATATCTGGTGCACTTAAAGAAGAAACATCTAGGAGGGAAGAGGGACGCAAGAAAACATTTGCATCAAATATTGTGACTTTTTAAAGAATCTTCTGCTGATACTGACTTGTATTAATAAGGCCCTGTGCACACGTTGAGTATTTGGTGAGTTTTTTACATTAGTATTTGTAGCCAAAACCAGGAGTGGAACAATCAGAGGAAAAGTATAATAGAAACACGGGCACCACTGCTGTATTTATCACCCACTCCTGGTTTGGCTTAGGCTACTTTCACACATCCGGTTTTTGCTCTGCGGCACAATACGGCGTTCTGCAGAAAAACCGCAACCGTTTTTTTTTGCCGCCGGTTGCGGTTTTTTTTTGCATAGACTTACATTAGTGCCGTATTGTGCCGCATGGGCTTGCGCTCGGTCCGTTTTTTGCCGCATGCGGCAGATTTAGCCGATGCCGCGGCCGGATGGAACGTTGCCTGCAACGTTTTTTGCTCCGGCAAAAAAAAACGCATCGCGCCGCATCCGGCCGCTGCGGCGTATCTTTCAATGCATGCCTATGGACGCCGGATGCAGCGCGATGCGGAAAAAAACCGCATCCGGCCGCCGCATGCGGTTTCTTCCACTGCGCATGCTCAGTAGCGTGCCGCAACCGGAAAAAAACGGACGGGCCACATGTAAAAACGTATGCAAAGAATGTGGTGTTTTCGCCGCATCCGTTGCATAGGTTTCACAGCCGGATTGAGCTGCACTGCTCAAACCGGATGTGTGAAAGTAGCCTAACAAGTGCTAAAGTAAAAAACCTCCCCAAATACTCAGTGTGCACGCGGCTATCATCTCCGGCTTTTGGTAGTGACTTTACCAACCAATCATCATGGATAAATATTAAAATTAGCCTGGTTTGTGCTCTAAATTGTTTAGGGGTTTTTGTTTTTTTTCATGCAGATTCCAAACTGGAAATCAAGAAACATTCTGCCACATTTGTGCAACACGGAAACACTAAAAATCGCCGCTCCCACAGACGGCTTCTGAGCACGGTCGGTTTTTTTCACCAACCCAAAGCCTTACATTGCCCAGTTTGATATGTGACAGATGAAAAATGGGCAAGTCTCTGCTTTTTTTCCATGTGGGCACCAAAAACAGACATATGAGTAACCTCATAGATTATATTAGGCACATGATCTACCAGAGAAAAACGGGTGCAGGAATGAGGCTTTAGCCAGATTTATACGTCTGTATTTCATGGGACATTTATAGACTGTAATGTGTAGACTGATGAGGGGCTCCGGAGCTGAACTCAAGACCCTAATAGGTGTATAGAAGGCCACTTATGGTCAGACCGAGTGTTGTGGTTGGAACGGGAGTTGTGGTCAGGTCAGGTATTGTCTTGCAGTCAGATTGTTGTGGTCAGACTAAGGCGGGCTTTGCACACTACGACATCGCAGGTGCGATGTCGGTGGGGTCAAATTGAAAGTGACGCACATCCGGCATCGCATGCGACATCGTAGTGTGTAAAGCCTAGATGATACGATTAACGAGCGCGAAATCGTCGTAATCGTATCATCGGTGCAGCGTCGGCGTAATCCATGATTACGCTGACGCGACGGTCCGATGTTGTTCCTCGTTCCTGCGGCAGCACCCATCGCTGTGTGTGAAGCCGCAGGAGCGAGGAACATCTCCTACCGGCGTCACTGAGGCTTCTGTAGGATATGCGGAAGGAAGGAGGTGGGCGGGATGTTTACATCCGCCCCTCCGCCGCTATTGGCCGCCTGCCGTGTGACGTCGCTATGACGCCGCACGACCCGCCCCCTTAGGAAGGAGGCGGGTCGCCGGCCAGAGCGACGGTCGCAGGGCGGGTGAGTGCATGTGAAGCTGGCGTAGCGATAATTTTCGCTACGCCAGCTATCACACGATATCGCACCTGCGACGGGGGCGGGGACTATTGCGTGCGACATCGCAGCATCGGCTTGCGATGTCGCAACGTGCAAAGCCCACCTAAAGGGTGCTTTACACGCTGCGACATCGCTAGCGATCTCGTTAGGAATGTGACACGCCAGATCGCAGATACGATTTCCCAAGATCGCACATAGGTCGTTTTTATAGCGCCGGTCACATGTGCGATCTGGCGTGTCACATCACTAACGAGATCGTTAGTGATGTCGCAGCGTGTAAAGCACCCTTAGGCTATGTTCACACACTGCGTTTTTTACCTGCGTTTTGGGTCCGTTTTTGCTGCAGAAATTTCTTGAGAAATTCTTGTAACCTTTCTGCAGACATTCCCCAGCAAAACCTATGGCAAAAAAAATTAGCTGTGCACACACTGCGTTTTTTTCTTAAGAAAATTCTTTCAGTAGATTTTCTTAAGAAAAAGAATGAGCGTCACTTATTTTCTGCAGCTAACTGCGTTTTTTGCCATAGATAATTGGCACAATAACGCTGGGAGCAACCAGCGGTAAAAACGCACCGAAAACGCACCAAAAACGCACCAAAAACGCACCGAAAACGCGGCAAAAACGCAGGTGCGTTTTTGGTGCGTTTTTTTAACACAGGTGCACTCTTAAGAAATTTCTTAAGAAATTTCTTAAGAAAAATCATTTTTCTAGTGTGAACATAGCCTTAAAGGTTACGGTCAGACCGGTTCTTGTGGTCAGACCAAGAATTACGCGTCAGACCAGGTGTTACAGGCAGACTGGGTGTTTGGCCAGATCAGGTGTTGTGTTGCAGTCAGATCGGGTGTTGTGGTGAAATCAGGAGTTGGGGTCAGACCATGTGTTTTGTCGCAGTCAGATCGGGTGTACTGTTAGTCTGACCTAGAGTTATGGTCAGATCGGGTGTTGTTTTGCGATAAGACTGGGAATCATGGTCAGACAGGAGGTTGTGGTCAGGCCAAGGGTTACGGTCAGACTGTGTGTTGCGTTGAGGTCAGATCGGGTGTTGTGTTGCGATAAAACTGGGGCTTGTGGTCAGATCAGGGCTTGAAGTCAGACTAGGGGTTTCTGTAACATCAGGTGGTGCAGTCTGACTGCGTGTTGTGGTAAGACCCAAGTGTTGTGGTTAGACCGGGGAATGCAGTTAGACTAGGTGATATGGTGAGAACTAGGCGTCCGCGGTCAGATTGGGTGTTGTGATGAAGTCAGAACGGGGGTTGCAGTCATAAACGGGTGTCGCACCATTTGTCTGGACCTCAGGCAGGGTCCACACCGCAGATATCACTTAATGTGGAGGACACTGGATGTAACTGAACACTGCAACCACCACACAGGAGACGATCAATCAGGACCTGGGAGGACCCACTGCCCCAAAACAATGAGAAAGAGGCCAGGGGCAACGAACACTTTCCTGGGTTCAGGGCAGGAGACCCTGGGGTCCCGGCCTGGTGGGATATGTGACCCCTGACCTCACTGAGCACAGCCGGCTGCAGCTTCAAGAGAAAAAGACAGAAAAATGAGTTATTTTCTAAAACATTATTTTTACTTCACCCTTCGGATGTTTTCCTGCATTTTCCCAGCACTTTGCAAAAAAATAAAATAATATACTGTATATATATATTTATATTTTGCTGCCCAACATTTGCTGACAGTCAATAGGGAATACACCGCTCTACAATCTCTTTTGAGGCATTTTTCGGTCTTTTGAGGCATTTGTTGGATCCTTTTGCTCTGGATTTGTGTTTTTAAGCCATTTCCACACTGGTTTCTAGGAAAAAATACACACTATAGAAAAATGCATGAAAAAAATATAAAGACCCCTCAATGTGAAGGATGGAGCCGGCCCCGACCTCCTCTGACGTGAGGGCTGATAATAAACGCATCATATTCAGTCGCCGTCCACACTACTGCATTCAGTAAGCCGCAGCCGCTCCCACCTGAGCACTGGAGGCGGCCGCATCCGCAGCCATGATCCCGCAATGCCCGGATGCTGCCTCTCACGCCGTAGCGGACACCGCACACACAATAAGGACCATTCCTGTAAACCCGCCCACCGGAAGTACGCGACCGTGAGCCTGACACACACTCGGAGCCCATGAAAGGAGACAGCATTTACGTAATGACGTCATCGGTACGCTTCATTCTCCCCTAGTCAGTACAATTATTTCTGAACACTAGAGGGAAAGCGTGTGTAGCCTGTACGTTATAATGTGTCTTTGTTTCTGGAAAGACGGAAGTGAATGTTAACCATTTAGATGCCGTTGTCCATCACTTATAACGGGATTTTGAATGGATTGATTTTGAGTGCACGGACACGCTCCTATAGGTGCCCAGCAAAGCGATGGTGGAGCATTAATGGCAAACTATGACAGGCGGGGGTGGCCTGCTGATGAATGCCCCCGCTGCCATCTTGGTACTCCTGTGAAGCTGAGGCATAAGGTGGGCTTTAGAGGAGACAGGTGTTGTCACTATACACTACAATGCTGTGATGCTGCAGTATATGGTATGTGATCAGGTAATCACAGCTTCAAGTCCTCTCAATTAAAAATCTAATATATAAAGCTGAGTTTGTGTGTGTGTGTGTGTGTGTGTGTGTGTATATGTCTGCTAAAGGAATCCGCACCGTCGCATTTACAATCACGAAATTTTGCACAGACGCCTCATGTGACTCAGGGAACGTCGTAGACTATGTTTTGACAGGAAAATGTAACCCCGCTCTTTACAGTTAAGCCTGCTTTACACGTTGCAATTTCGCATACAATATCGTATGCGATTTGCAACGCCCCCATCGTATGTGCGGCACGTTCAATTTGTTGAATGTGCCGCACAAACGATTAACCCCTGTCACACGTACTTACCCGTCCATACGACCTCGCTGTGGGCGGCGAACGTCCACTTCCTGGAGTGGGAGGGACGTTCGGCGTCACATCGATGTCACGCGGCAGAGGCCAATAGAAGCAGAGGGGCGGAGCTGAGCGTGACGTAAACATCCCGCCCACCTCCTTCCTTCCGCATTATCGGCGGGAGCCGCAGGACGCAGGTAAGTTCTGTTCAATGTTCCCGGGGTGTCAGACGCTGCGATGTGTGCTGCCTCGGGAACATTGAACAATCACACGTTTAATTCTAGAGAAAGGTACGATGTGTATGCGATGAATGTTTTAACGTTCAATCGCACGTACCTGTCACACACTGCAATGTACCTTATGATGCCGGATGTGCGTCACTTACGACGTGACCCCGCCGACATATTGTAAGATATATTGTAGCGTGTAAAGCGGGCTTTAGTCTCCAAAATCCTGCCGCCATTAAACTGAATGGAGGTGGGAGCTATAGGTTATTAATAGCAACTGTTAGTGGTTGCTATAGGAACAAAATAAACTTAGTTGAAGCTTATGTGTGAGGTAATAAGATGTCGGTGGAGAGATGGATAGAGAGAGACAGAAAAAGACAGAGACAGCCCTGGAAAGAGACAGATGGGGGAAAGAGACAGCCCTGGAAAGAGACAGATGGGGAAAGAGACAGCCCTGGAAAGAGACAGATGGGGAAAGAGACAGCCCTGGAAAGAGACAGATGGGGAAAGAGACAGCCCTAGAAAGAGACAGATGGGGAAAGAGACAGCCCTAGAAAGAGACAGATGGGGAAAGAGACAGCCCTGGAAAGAGACAGACGGGTAAAGAGACAGCCCTGGAAAGAGACAGACGGGTAAAGAGACAACCCTGAAAAGAGACAGCCTTGGAAAGAAACAGACAGGCAAAGAAACAGACAAGCAAAGAGACAGACCTGGAAAGAGACAGACCTGGAAAGAGACAGACGGGGAAAGAGACAGACGGGGAAAGAGACAGACCTGGAAAGAGACAGACCTGGAAAGAGACAGACCTGGAAAGAGATAGACCTGGAAAGAGACAGATGGGGAAAGAGACAGCCGGGCAAAGAGACAGCCAGGCAAAGAGACAGACTGGGAAAGAGACAAACTGGGAAAGAGACAGACTGGGAAAGAGACAGAAGGGGAAAGAGACAGAAGGGGAAAGAGACAGAAGGGAAAAGAGACAGAAAGGGAAAGAGACAGACGGGGAAAGAGACAGCCCTGGAAAGAGACAGACGGGTAAAGAGACAGCCCTGGAAAGAGACAGACGGGTAAAGAGACAACCCTGGAAAGAGACGGCCTTGGAAAGAAACAGACCTGGAAAGAAACAGACCTGGAAAGACACAGACCTGGAAAGAGACAGACCTGGAAAGAGACAGACCTGGAAAGAGACAGACGGGGAAAGAGACAGACGGGGAAAGAGACAGACCTGGAAAGAGACAGACCTGGAAAGAGACAGACCTGGAAAGAGATAGACCTGGAAAGAGACAGATGGGGAAAGAGACAGCCGGGCAAAGAGACAGCCAGGCAAAGAGACAGACTGGGAAAGAGACAAACTGGGAAAGAGACAGACTGGGAAAGAGACAGAAGGGAAAAGAGACAGAAGGGGAAAGAGACAGAAGGGAAAAGAGACAGAAGGGGAAAGAGACAGACGGGGAAAGAGACAGATGGGGAAAGAGACAGATATGTAAAGAGACAACCGGGCAAAGAGACAGCCCTGGAAAGAGACAGCCCTGGAAAGAGACATCCCTGGAAAGAGACATCCCTGGAAAGAGACAGCCCTGGAAAGAGACAGCCCTGGAAAGAGACAGCCCTGGAAAGAGACATCCCTGGAAAGAGACTGCCCTGGAAAGAGACAGCCCTGGAAGAAACAGCCCTGGAAGAGACAGACCTGGAAGAGACAGACCAGGAAAGAGACAGACCTGGAAAGAGACAGACCTGGAAAGAGACAGACGGGGAAAGAGATAGACGGGCAAAGAGACAGCCAGGCAAAGAGACAGCCAGGAAAAGAGACAGCCGGGAAAAGAGACAGACGGGCAAAGAGACAGACGGGCAAAGAGACAGACGGGGAAAGAGACAGACCTGCAAAGAGACAGACGGGGAAAGAGACAGACAGAGAGAGACACAGAGAGAGACAGACAGAGAGACTGATACAGAGACAGACAGAGAAACTGATACAGACAGAGACAGACACACAGAGACAGACAGAAACTCGAAGAGAGACAGTTACTATCCCGGGCAACGCCCGGGTACTACAGCTAGTGTATTATAAATATCAAATAAAAAAATGTAATCACCTCCCTTCTCCCTGTTTAGTAGCAATAATAATAATAATCGGTAAAAATAAAATCTTTCAATTTTAAAATGAGTTAATCCGTAGAGTAAAGAGAAAAATAAATCAAAATGCCATAATTACATTTTTTCGGTCACAGCTCATAATAAAACACAATAAACAGTGATCAAAGCATTGCCCCAACCCCAAATTGGTATCAATAAACCGTACGCTCGTCATGCAAAAGACAGGCCCATCTACAGATAATAAAAACATTCGGGGTCTCAGAAAATGAAGACAGAAACCAAACATTTTAATTTTTCTACAAACTCCAAAACAAATTTCAATACAAAAAACCTCCCAAGTATCTATACAACTTTAATAACACTAACCGCACTGACCGCGAGAAAAACGTTTACCATTGATTAAATGCTGTTAAAACAAAACCAAAATAGCCATGGCGGAATTAATTTTTTTTTCATAATTTCTCTGCACTTGTAGTTTTTTTCCCGTCTTCCAGTGCATTGTATGTTAAAAATGAACAGCGTCCTTCAAAACTAGAACTTATCTCGCAAAAACTAAGGCCTTGTGTGTCTGTGTGGACTGTAAAATGGAAAACGTCCTGGTTTTTGGAAGAAGAAACAAAAGCGTTGAAACTAAAACAGTCACCAAACCTCGGCTTTTCTTCGCCTTTCTTACACTTTTTTTCCTAATTGCTCTCGGCAGAATGAACTGAGAATCCAGTTTGTCACTTTTCTCAGTGTTTTTTTTTTCTGAGCTTTTCTCTGCTGGTATATGACCACATCAAAGTTCAATACAGGAAACCAGGAGCCTGTATAAGCTAAATAGTGCAATATTTTTAAAGGGAACCTGTCAGGTGCAATATGCACCCAGAACCACGCCCAGGGGACTAGTCCTTGCGCTCATTAGCATACGATATAAGAGCTTTAGAAATACTTTTTCAAAAGATCTCTTTATCTATGCTAGTGTGATGCCCCTGAGGCTTCAGGCGCCACAGGGTACTGCATCTTCATTAAGGTGTAGTACCTATCCCAGGTCCAAGGAAGGTCGGCATCGGTTACAGTTACAGTGGGTTGCCCTTCCCAATGGGGACTGGGCCAGGGTCGGATCACAGTAGGGGGTCACCACAGCGGTTGGGTTTACAGAATGCCACCGCACCAGGGGCTCCCGATCCACTGGAACCGGAACCCAGGGTCAGGGAGAAGCAACCACCAGGGGGAGTCAGAAGCACACAGTGGGAAAAGCAGGTTGACCTAGTGAGAGCAGTGAACCAACGCTGGTGGCAGTGACTGGGGGCAACAGCTCAGAACACACAACGCAACTACAAAAGGAGAGAACAGCTACAGACACCAAGCAGAGTGGACGTGCCGGTAGGCAGCTCTTTGGGCCAAGGCATTTCAACACAGTCGCTGTGGAGAAGCAGGCGGCTGCTTCCACAGGATCGGCGCTGTCGGGGTATAGAACCCTAGGGCAGGGATACTTCAAGTTGTCTACCAACTCTGCAAGGGTCACAGGGAATGGCTAGAACAGTCACCGGATCTGTCCAATCGAGTCTGCAGCCAAATAGCACATAGGATCCGGGGCTGAGGTGTTCGACCAGCCCCACAGCAGAACCGCGCTATCAGCATACAGAACGGGACACTTTACTGACACCGGGATCCCCAGGTGCTTCACGCCACGAGGGTCCGATACTTAGGGCATCAAAGGAGGAAGGGCCAATAGACTGACACACAACGGACCTGACCTTCCACGGATTCGGGATTGAATGGAGCCCATCGCGGCGGAGATCTGTACTCTGGGGCAGCGCCTGAACTTCCAGTGAGTAAAAGTCCTGGAACCGCAGCATCTGCCTCTCATTTGCCGTCACCATCGCCCAGCGCTGCGGCGCCAACGGGGACTACCACCACCCCCGTCCGTCCTCCGTCATCCTCCCCAGGGTAACCCCGCTCCGCCTGTGGGGAGCAATACCATCCTGGCTGCGACCTTCACAATCAGCCCTGGAGAGCAGCACCCACAGTGGCGGCCCATCTCTGGCTGCGGACAACAGGTGGCGTCACGATCTAAAAATACTTTCCTAACCATCACTACCACCCCCATCCTCCATCCTTCCTCCCGTCCCCCGCCTTCCCTCCCTCCTGTGCGCCTCGGGGGCACGAAACCAGGCCAGGCCAGCCCATACCGACGCAGAGGATCTGCACTCCCGACCCGACAACGAGTCGGGTGAAAACCCCTCGACCCCAAGTGTATACAGGGACGGTTAGGCAGGGATTAGCAATATGCACCCAGAACTACTCGTGGTTCTGGGTGCATATCAGACCTGACAGGTTCCCTTTAATGAAACCAACTGTAACAATTATTTATAGCCCCAAATATTTGCACTTTAACCCCTTCACTCCATGACCATTTTTCGTTTTTATGCTTTTATTTCCCAGCAACCACCATCCCCACCTCATCTTCAGAGAGCCATATTTTTTTTGCTTCTTTGGCAATACTGTATAGCCATATGGGGGGCTTGTTTTTGGGGGGATGAGTTATAATTTTGAATGATACAATTAATTCTGAAGCATAGTCCAAAGGTACTGAAACTGCAAAAAATTTAAATTCCACAATTGTTTTCTGTTTGTTTTTATTTACCATGTTCACACTATGCATAGTGTTTTTTTTATTTAAGTGGTCTGAAAAAATTCTCAAATTTCTAAAAAAAAACAATGTCTCTTTGGGTTCCATTTTTTAAGACCCGTAACGTTCTCATTTTTTGGGATCTGGGGCTGTGTGACGGCTTATTTTTTGCTCAGACGCTCTTACTGATACCATTTTTGGTTAGCTGTGAAATCTTGATTACCTTTTATTGCATTTTATTGTAATGTTGCGGCGACCAAAAAAATGTAATTCTGGAGTTTTTTTTTCTTTTTTCTCACTACACTGTTTCCTGATCAGATTTTTTTTGTTTAGCGTTTGGTACATCGAATATTTCTGAATATGGAGATACCAAATATGTGTGGGGGGGGTATTGTTTTTTTTCTCAATGGGGCAAAAGGGGGGTGATTTTAACTTTTGTGGGGGGGGGGTTATTTTTTTTTTCCATATTTTTAAAAACTTTTTTCCCCACTTCTTTTTGTACTTGCTAGTTCCCTTAGGGGTCTTGAAACTGCGATTATCTGGTCATTTGTGCTGTATAGAGCATTGCTCTGTACAGCATAAATACTGAGTTCCTTACGAATGCCAGCATGGAGACGATGTTCATAGGAAGTCATCATGACAGTTCATCATCAGCTGACTCTTGGCTATCATGAAAACCCGTCGGCGCCCCGTAATCACGTCACGGTGCCAATGAGAGCGGGGAATGACATGCTCTCCGCCAGCACATGTTATATCCCACTGACAGCGGGATTTAACTAGTAAACGGGTGCAGGCACATCTCTGATCCACTTGCACCTGTTAGAGGCCCATGTCAGCTAATCAGATAAGCCGATAGGTGCAGGGAAAGATGCGGACTCAGCATGTGAGCCTGCATTAATGTCAGGGAGCCAAGATAGGACATACCAAGATGTCCTAAGTCGGTAAGGGGTTCAATAATAATAATAAACAATGTCCCCTAAAGAGAACAACCCTCTGCCTGAGAATCTGCCTCCAGGTCTGCTCTCCTGATCTCAGGGAGATCTGTGTCTGACCCATAGATCTCAATGGCTGATTTGCATATTAAGAAATATGTTAATTTATCTGGAATAAGATATTGGATCACAGATATCAAGTGTCACAAGGTGGTTTTCTCAAGCATCGCCAACTGTCATGGCGGCGTTGGGGCTGAGGAATCCTCAGATTCTTGCACATCTGTGCACTTAACTGATGGTTATGATCCGCATAGGGAGTCACGGGTGTCGAACAAAGGCTAGTTGCTCTTTGGCGAGTTAGCAAGAGTTATTACTCTGCTGGTTTGGATGTCTAACTCTTTAAGGCTAAGTTCACATTTCCGTTGATTTGTATCAGTCACATGCGTCGCTTGACGCATGTGACTGATGCGCTGTTCAACGCTGTACAACGGATGACAAAGAACAGAATTCTTTGTCGGATTCCGTTGTGTGCGGGGGGCGGAGTTCGGGGGCAGAGCCGAGCGGGGGGCGGGGCCAGGCGCTGAGGATGTCAGTGGAAGTGCTGCGGTCTGCATGGCTGGGGACAGGTGAGTGTATGTGTGAGTGAGTGAGTGTGTGTATGTGCATGTATGTATGTATGTATGTATGTGTGTGCACATGCAAAGTGCGGGAGGGGGCGGAGCCGAGCGGGGGGCGGGGCCAGGCGCTGAGGATGTCAGTAGAAGTGCTGCGGTCTGCATGGCTGGGGACAGGTGAGTGTATGTGTGAGTGAGTGTGTGTATGTGCATGTATGTATGTATGTATGTATGTGTGTGTGTGTGCACATGCAAAGTGCGGGAGGGGGCGGAGCCGAGCAGGGGGCGGGGCCAGACGAGGGTGTCAGTGCTTGTCTGCATGGCTGAGGACAGGTGTGTGTGTGTGTACATACATGTGCGGAGTGCGGGAGGGGGCGGGGCCGAGCGGGGAAGTGTCGGCCTCCCTGCACACGTAACCAGCCTAAATATCGGGTAACAGCAAAGCACCCGATGTTTACCTTGGTTACCCGATATTTACCTTGGTTACGGGCCTACCGCTGGCTCCTTGCACCGTAACCAGGGTAAATATCGGGTAACCAACCAAAGCTGGTGACGTGTGCAGGGAGCCAGAGAGCATGCGCAGCGAAATCCGACGGATCTCGCTGCTCAAAAAACGTTACATGCTGCGTTCCCCCCGCCCGGCGGTCAGTCGTTCCACGACTGATCAGTCGGGCGGAGGGTGCAACGCAGCATCATCAGTCACAATCCGCTGCTCATACAAGTCTATGGGAGCAGCGGAATCCGCTAAACGGATTCCGCTGTTTACAAGAGCAGCGGATTGTGACTGATAGATTTTAGCGGAAATGTGAACTTAGGGAAAGTCACATGCTGTGGGAGAACCAGTCATATCTTCTCTCCTCCTATAGGCTGGCTGGACTGTCCAGGTAGTGCCAGGTATAGCTTGTCTATCCTGGTTTGGAGAGGTGAAGTCTTTCAGACATACAGGTAGTTACTTCTGGAGTTACTGTGTGCGGTTTTGTGTATTCCTTTCTTTCCTTATTACTGCTTGATGTAGTTTATTTGCCTTACAGGCAGGGCCATATTTGCCACTAGGCACCCGTGGTCCCGTGCCTGGGACGGCACGTTGCAGGGGGCGGCACTTTCTGGCAGCGAAAAAAAAATAAAATTATATATATATTTTTTTTTATAACATCCCCGCCCCCCGCCCCTCCCTCCGTTACACAGTTTAGTGACTCCGCTGTGTTCTCTGAAGGAGGGGTGAGAGGGAGGGGAGGCGCACTTCTGTCTATTTAAATACACGGCGGGCGCCAGGCGTAGTGAGCTGATTGACCCCGGAAGTTGCAGCGCATGCACTTCCGGGGTCAGAGGCGCGCGGGCGCGCCAATCAACTCACTGCCCCGTGCTGCAGCGTCAAATGCTGCAGACGACACACGCCGCGGAGGAGGACGCGACTGAAGCTGGAGCCAGCTAGAAGAGGATAATCACCAGAGCAGTGCAGCGGGCACCGGAGCAGGTATGCGCTAAGGCAGAGCCTGCAATGTATGGGCACCTTACAGGTTAGTTGGTGATCGTTGCGATGCCTCTTTTTGTCCACTATAATCATGCAAGGGGAGGCTGGGGGGAGAGAGGCTGAGGCTGGGGGGAGGCTGGGAAAAGAGAGAGGCTGGGGGGAGGCTGGGAAGAGAGAGAGAGAGGCTGGGAAGAGAGAGAGAGAGGCTGGGGGGAGGCTGGGAAGAGAGAGAGAGGCTGGGAAGAGAGAGAGAGAGGCTGGGGGGAGGCTGGGAAGAGAGAGAGGCTGGGGGGAGGCTGGGAAGAGAGAGAGACTGAGGCTGGGGGGAGGCAGGGAAGCGAGGCAGGCTGGGAAGAGAGAGAGGCTGGGGGAGAGAGAGGCTGAGGCTGGGGGGGAGAGAGGGGGAGGCTGGGGGGAGAGAGAGGCGGAGGCTGGGGGGAGAGAGAGGCTGAGGCTGGTGGGAGGCTGGGGGGAGAAAGAGGGGGAGGCTGGAGGGAGAGAGAGGCTGAGGCTGGGGGGAGAGAGAGGCTGAAGCTGGGGGGAGAGAGGCTGAGGCTGGGGGGAGAGAGATGCTGAGGCTGGGGGAGGCTGGGGGGAGAGAGAGGCTGAGACTGGAGGGAGGCAGAGGCTGAGGCTGGGGGGAGGCTGCAGGGAGGCTGAGACTGGGGGAAGGCTGGAGGGAGGCTGAGGCTGAGACTGGGGGGAGGCTGGAGGGAGGCTGAGACTGGGGGGAGGCTGGAGGGAGGCTGAGACTGGAGGGAGGCTGAGACTGGGGGGAGGCTGGAGGGAGGCTGAGACTGGGGGGAGGCTGGAGGGAGGCTGAGACTGGGGGGAGGCTGGAGGGAGGCTAAGACTGGGGGGAGGCTGAGACTGGGGGGAGGCTGGAGGGAGGCTGAGGCTGGGGGGAGGCTGAGACTGGAGGGAGGCTGAGGCGGATACTGGGGGAGGCTGGAGGGAGGCTGAGGTGGAGACTGGGGCAGGCTGAGGCTGGGGGGAGGCTGATGCTGAGGGAAGATAGAGGCTGATGCTTGGGGAGGCTGGGGGAGAGAGGCTGATGCTGAGGGAAGATAGAGGCTGATGCTGAGGGAAGATAACGGCTGATGCTGGGGGAGAGAGGCTGATTCTAGAGACAGAGGACAAGAGTTGAGGGATAGTGCAATGACAAAATCGATTGGGTGGGGGGAGTGTAAGGACTCAGAATAAGAGGGGGGCAGCATTGGGAGCTCATTATGGAGAAGGGGCAGCATGTGTGGGATCAGTATGGAGTGGAGCAATGTAGGGGAGTCAATATCAAGAGTGGAGTAGTGTGTGTGTGTGGGGTGTCTCAGCATTAGCTCTAGTGTGGTGGTCTTAGCATGAGTGGGGCAACATGGAGGTGTCATTATGGAAAAGAGGAAGGCAGCATTAGGAGCTCATGGAGAGGGGCAGCATGCATGGGACATTGTGAGAAGGGGGCAGCATGCATGGGACATTGTGAGGAGGGGCAGCATGCATGGGACATTGTGAGAAGGGGGCAGCATGCATGGGACACTGTGAGGAGGGGGCAGCGTGCATGGGACACTGTGAGGAGGGGGCAGCATGCATGGAACACTGTGAGGAGGGGGCAGCGTGCATGGGACACTGTGAGGAGGGAGCAGCGTGCATGGGACATTGTGAGATGGGGCAGCATGCATGGGACATTGTGAGGAGGGGCAGCATGCATGGGACACTGTGAGGAGGGGGCAGCATGCATGGGACACTGTGAGGAGGGGGCAGCATGCATGGGACATTGTGAGGAGGGGGCTGCATGCACTGGACACTGAGAAGGGGGCAGCATGCATGGGACACTGTGAGGAGGGGGCAGCATGCATGGGACACTGTGAGGAGGAGGCAGCATGCATGGGACACTGTGAGGAGGGGGCAGCATGCATGGGACACTGTGAGGAGGGGGCAGCATGCATGGGACATTGTGAGGAGGGGGCAGCATGCATGGGACATTGTGAGGAGGGGGCAGCATGCATGGGACACTGTGAGGAGGGGGCAGCATGCATGAGACACTGTGAGGAGGGAGCAGCATGCATGGGACACTGTGAGGAGGGGGCAGCATGCATGGGACATTGTGAGGAGGGGGCAGCATGCATGGGACACTGAGAAGGGGGCAGCATGTATGGGACACTGTGAGGAGGGGGCAGCATGCATGGGACACTGTGAGGAGGCGGCAGCATGCATGGGACAGTGAGAAGGGGTCAGCATGCATGGGACACTGTGAGGCGGGGGCAGCATGCATGGGACACTCTGAGGAGGGGGCAGCATGCATGGGACACTGTGAGGAGGGGGCAGCATGCATGGGACACTGTGAGGAGGGGGCAGCATGCATGGGACATTGTGAGGAGGGGGCAGCATGCATGGGACACTGTGAGGAGGGAGCAGCATGCATGGAACACTGTGAGGAGTGGGCAGCATGCATGGGACATTGTGAGGAGGGGGCAGCATGCATGGGACACTGTGAGGAGGGGGCAGCATGCATGGGACACTGAGAAGGGGGCAGCATGCATGGGACACTGTGAGGAGGGGGCAGCATGCATGGGACATTGTGAGGAGGGGGCAGCATGCATGGGACATTGTGAGGAGGGGGCAGCATGCATGGGACATTGTGAGGAGGGGGCAGCATGATGTGAGGACAGTGTGAGGAGGGGGCAGCATGCATGGGACATTGTGAGGAGGGGGCAGCATGCATGGGACATTGTGAGGAGGGGGCAGCATGATGTGAGGACAGTGTGCAGATCATATTTAATAATCGAGGAAGGTGTGGTGGGTATAATTTATAAGGGAGGGCAGTGTGTAGTTTATTAGGGGCAGTGTGACAGTATATAAGTGGGGACGGTGTGGTGGGAATATTTTATACTCATGCTATGTTTTGATGTGCCTGTGTAGATCCCCATTGGGGGGGGGGTTAGTGCCCTTTATTTCTCATTGATACTTTTTAAAGTGTTTTACAGAGTAGATCTGCTTTAAACAGATGTCGTGTGCGAAAACTCATAGTTTTACATTGTCTCTAAGGGGCGCGACCACTTAAAGTGCCTAGGGCAGCATGAAGGCAAAATACAGCCCTGAATACAGGCTTTTCTTCTTTTGTTCCCTTGTGTTATTCCTGTTTGAGTTTGGTGAGATTGTGTTCGTTTTCCCCTGTTATTACTCTTTACTTCCCTGGGTGGGGAAATCAGATTAGTATTGTTTAGGAGTAGAGATGAACGGACCTGTAGAAGTTTCGGTTCTGCAGGTCCAGCTGAACTTTTTTAAAGTTCGGTTTTGGACCTGGACTTGACCTGAATTTCTTTAGACATCACCAATTGGCAATTTGGATCTCCATCCACATGAAGCCAGAGATAAGCAGAACACTTACGAAGAAGGGTAGGCAAGGTTTTTATATTTTGTTATTTGGCTGCTCATGTACCGCCCCCGTGCCAGCGGCCAAGCCGCTCGGATCCGGAGCTGCGGTGGCTCGAGGGGGTCTCCGGACCCGGGGGTTCGCGCAGACACTCAAATTTGAAGCGGGGGTTATATACAGGGGAGTTAGAAGTTCGTGACGCCACCCACTGTGCGTGGTAATGTGGGATACCACCGCTGCTGTTGGGGAGGGGGGAGCCCGGTGGCCATGGTGTAGCAGCAGGATGTTTTAACCCCTCCGTGGGTAGGGGGTTTGTGCCCCGGGGCCCGATGGTGTTTGTGACAGGGTGCCGTTGGGGAGAGGAAAAGGGGTTTTCAGCGTACTCACTCAGTCCAAGAATAATAACACTGACAACTTGTAAACCAGAATTCTGAGCACCGCTGCAGCAGGGAGGGAGCACGCGTGGATCCGTGCCCTTGGTGTTGCTGTTAGCCTGTGGCCTTTTCCTTGGCACCTTCTCACTATTTGGACCCTCAAGTTTGGAACTATTCATGTCCCGGCTACCCGTATGGCTAACGGAGTGAGCTTGCTCTCAGGGTTCACGCGTAGGATTTCTTTGGACTGTAATTTGGGAAAGTCATATCCCATCGGTGCACTAGTACCTCGATTTTGGGGGGTGGGTTGGGGGTGAATCTTGAAGTCTTCATCCCCGTCGGGTAAAGGCCTAGGGTCTACATACCCCGTCGTGCCCTGGCCCCTGCCCGGTAAGGGCTCAAGGCCGCCGGCTGCCCTCCTCGGCAGTCCGTGCCCCTTGACACAATCCCCTGTGACCGGGGTTCCAGCTCCTATCAGGCCCAGACCAACGTCTGCCACCTAGTACACAAGGAGCTCTGCTCCTGACCTCCTCTCCATTTCACCTTCAATACAACACTTCTGTCACTTTCTCACTTTCCCCTACCAACCCCCCATGTGGGCGTCCCTATTCCTTTCAGGCCCCCCAATGGTGTGTCTGGTGGGTATTGTGCAAAGTGTTCCTAGGATTTTGACTGGCTAAGCTGTTAGCAACACCAAGGGACCCGGATCCGTAACCAAGGAGGAGTGGATACTGTGCAGAAGGGCAGATTGCACAATACTCTGTGATGGCCTGATATGCCAGGGCGTCACACTCACTACATCATATCACGCGGTTGTTACCCCCAGTCCGAGCTGATCAAACACTGCAAGTGGCTCGCAGTGGGCCGAGCATACTCGAGCACAGCGATGCTCGCGCAAGTGGTTTGCATTCGTAAAGCACCCGAAATTTGTTTTCTTGGAAAAGTCTGAGTTCATACCAAACACCAAACTTCGGGTTCACTCCTCTCTATTTAGGAATATAGAAAGGTTCAAGACCCAGGCATCCCTACCATCAGGGGTAATCCTTGGGACAGGGATAGCCTAGGTTCCCTACAGCTAGGAGTCCATAGTCTCTTGCTATCCTGCAGTCACATTGTGACATCAAAATATCATTTTATTCAGCCTCTTATGACCTGTATGCCCATATAGACAATCCTACTGACAGATTCCCTTTATGGGCCGATTCATTATCACTTTTACACTTTTTCTATTTGTCTAGTTCTCAGTATTTTTTTGTCTTTTTTTTATTTGCACTATATTCCTCATTCATTTGTGCCTTTTTAAAGTCACTTTCTTTTTTATGTGTTCATTTGTTTGTTTTTTGTTTATATTTTTAGACTAGCTGTACTACCCGGCTTCGCTCGGGTTAATAACTGCTGTTAACAAAATAGAATGTATTAACATTCCCGGGATAGAATGTATAAATAGAATATATTAACGCCCGGGATAGTAACTGTATCTCTTTTTCTCTCCCATTCTCTGTCTGTCTCCCCCTCTGTATATATCTCTCTCTCTTTGTCTGTCTGTCTCTTTCCCTGTCTCTCTCTTTATCTCTTTGTCTGTCTGTCTCTTTCCCTGACTGTCTCTGTCTCTTTCTCCATCTGTCTCAATCTCTTTCCCTGTCTCTTTCTCCGTCTGTCTCAATCTCTTTGCCTGTCTGTCTGTCTATCTATCTCTTTCCTTGTCTGTCTATCTATCTCTGTCACTTTCCCTGTCTGTCTCTTTCCCTGTCTGTCTCTTTCCCTCTTTTTCTCTGTCTGTCTCTTTCCCTCTCTTTCCCTGTCTGTCTGTTTCCCTGTGTCTCTCTGTCTCTTTGTCTGTGTCTGTCTCTTTACCTGTCTGTGTCTGTCTCTTAACCTGTCTCTCTCTTTCCCTCTCTTTCCCTGTCTGGCTCTTTCCCTCTCTTTCCCTGTGTGTCTCTTTCCCTGTCAGTCTGTCTCTTTGTCTGTGTCTGTCTTTGTGTCTGTGTCTGTCTTTAGGTCTGTGTCTTACCCTGTCTGTGTCTGCCTCTTTCCCTGTCTGTGTCTGTCTCTTTCCCTGGCTGCATTGTGACACGCCAACATTCCATATAAGGGCGTGGCTGCGCATTCTTCTGAAGTTTTGGCTGCACTGTGGCTCCCAGCTCCATTCGCTTTAATGGAGGCAGGTTTTTTGGTGAATAACTGTAAAGAGCGGGGTTAAAACTTCCCCTCAAAACATAGCCTATGACGCTCTCGGGGTCCAGAAGTGAGTGTGCAAAATTTTGTGGCTGTAGCTGCGACGGTGCAGATGCCAATCTCGGACACACACACACACACACACACATTCAGCTTTATATATTAGATTGCCAGTGTAGAAAAGGTTTAGGCTTCGTTGATTTTTTTTTTTTTCACCTAATTTATCATGTGCTACACATGGAAGTAGTCATAAGGCCTCGTTCACACGCCCATGAAAAACCACGCACGTTTTCCACGGACGTGTCAAAGGTTTGTTTTGCCCTCCGTGAGCTGTGTTTATGTCTCATGTGTGTTTTCCGTGTGTTATCCGTGATAACACACGGAGAACAGGAACTTTCTACTCACCTGCCCCTGGCGTCGCTGTCCGTGGTGCTGATCTCCGGGCCTGCCGACTCCCCACTGCTGCTGCTTCCGTCCGCAGTGAAGTGAATATTCAATGAGCATAATGAGCGGCGGTCGGAAGCTAGTGACAGCAGCGGCAGAGACTGCAGGGCTGGAGAAGGTGAGTAAAGATTTTTTTTTTCTCAAACGTGTGTTTTCTCCGGTGCGTGTCACACGGAACACCTCCGTGTGGTCCGTCTGCGTTCCGTGTGACACCCGTGATGCCGGAGAAAAACTGACATGTTGCCGTGTGGAGCACACGGACACACGTATGCACGGAACGCACACACGTTCCTTGCGTAAATACGTACGTGTATCCAACTCCATTGGACAACATAGGTCTATGTGTGTACATGTCTCCGGTACGTGAGGAAACTGACCAAACACGTACCGGAGACATGTACGTGTGAAAGAGGCCTAAAGAGTGCTTTACACGCTGCGACATCGCTAACGATCTCGCTGTGTAGACTCTTATCTCTTAATAATAATGTTATCTATAATGTACAGATCTGATGGGACGGTCATGAGAAATCTAGCACAGAAGCCACATGTGAACCAATGAGGACGTGACAACGCACTTTAAAGAAACCGCTCAAGTGCTTTGACACCTCCCTGTGCACTTCTAGCCTGATGTGCATATGATCTCTTTTAGATTTCTCTTGACTGCTACATCAGGTCTCTTAAAAAGAAGTCATTATTTTAGTTAGGTCCAGAAATATTTGGACAGTGACACAAGTTTTGTTATTTAACTGTTTACAAAAACATGTTCAGAAATACAATTATATATTTAATATGGGCTGAAAGTGCACACCCCCAGCTGCAATATGAGAGTTTTCACATCCAAATCGGAGAAAGGGTTTAGGAATCATAGCTCTGTAATGCATAGCCTCCTCTTTTTCAAGGGACCAAAAGTAATTGGACAAGGGACTCTAAGGGCTGCAATTAACTCTGAAGGCGTCTCCCTCGTTAACCTGTAATGAATGAAGTAGTTAAAAGGTCTGGGGTTGATTACAGGTGTGTGGTTTTGCATTTGGAAGCTGTTGCTGTGACCAGACAACATGCGGTCTAAGGAACTCTCAATTGAGGTGAAGCAGAACATCCTGAGGCTGAAAAAAAAGAAAAAATCCATCAGAGAGATAGCAGACATGCTTGAAGTAGCAAAATAAATCATGAAGCCAGCTCAGTTCTGGAAAAGTATTCTATGGACAGATGAGACCAAGATCAACCTGTACCAGAATGATGGGAAGAAAAAAGTTTGGAGAAGAAAGGGAACGGCACATGATCCAAGGCACACCACATCCTCTGTAAAACATGGTGGAGGCAACGTGATGGCATGGGCATGCATGGCTTTCAATGGCACTGGGTCACTTGTGTTTATTGATGACATAACAGCAGACAAGAGTAGCCGGATGAATTCTGAAGTGTACCGGGATATACTTTCAGCCCAGATTCAGCCAAATGCCGCAAAGTTGATCGGACGGCGCTTCATAGTACAGATGGACAATGACCCCAAGCATACAGCCAAAGCTACCCAGGAGTTCATGAGTGCAAAAAAGTGGAACATTCTGCAATGGCCAAGTCAATCACCAGATCTTAACCCAATTGAGCATGCATTTCACTTGCTCAAATCCAGACTTAAGACGGAAAGACCCACAAACAAGCAAGACCTGAAGGCTGCGGCTGTAAAGGCCTGGCAAAGCATTAAGAAGGAGGAAACCCAGCGTTTGGTGATGTCCATGGGTTCCAGACTTAAGGCAGTGATTGCCTCCAAAGGATTCGCAACAAAATATTGAAATTAAAAATATTTTGTTTGGGTTTGGTTTATTTGTCCAATTACTTTTGACCTTCTAAAATGTGGAGTGTTTGTAAAGAAATGTGACAATTCCTACAATTTCTATCAGATATTTTTGTTCAAACCTTCAAATTAAACGTTACAATCTGCACTTGAATTCTGTTGTAGAGGTTTCATTTCAAATCCAATGTGGTGGCATGCAGAGCCCAACTCGCGAAAATTGTGTCACTGTCCAAATATTTCTGGACCTAACTGTATGGCCTCACCACTACTGCCATATATAAAACATGCTGACAGTTTTCCTTTATAGAGCTGAATTCCTCTGCTGCAAAAATTAAATATTTTGTGTATTTCTTTAACTAAACAATATCTGAGCTTTCAACATTGTAGGAGTTTTCCTTCATGCATTCAGGAATGTTTTGCTTTTTTATATTTGCATGTATTATGTAAGTTTCTGGCAGGCCGGCCTAACAATGGCTGTGTATATTTTCTGTAGCATTGCCCTCATTTGCAAATGCCCTGAGCTGAGCTACGAGCACATGATTATATTTCTGCTGCCTGCATCACTGAGCTCATTTTTCCAAGCACTTTCACTTAGTTTAAACATTCATTAATGTAAGCGGCAAATATGCAGCGACAGATTGTGCATCCGTATAGGAGGAGTGCATGGATAAGGGTCTCTCGGGGCACGTTCCCACAATGAGCTTTTGATGTTGCAGAAGTTCTGCACATAATATTTAAATTAGATTACTTGTGTTTTTTTTCATTGCGTTTTTATTTGCGTTTTTTAAACATGTTTTTTTTTTATCATGTTTTTGATGCTGCAGTATGTGTCTCTTTTTGGTGTCATACTTTCAGTAAAACTGCTTCGTTTTTTTTATATTTCCTGGTCTTTGGCTTTGACAAAACTTTGATATATTTCAGTGAGGATTACATTTGGTTTTATGCGTTTCCACTGCAGAAACGCAATAATAACGTGTTTTTTACCTGTGTGATTTCCGCATCTAATGCAAGTCTATGGGGAAAATCTGCACAGAAAACTCAATAGAAGTTGACATGTTGTGGTTTAGGCTAGGTTCACATTTCCGTCAATTTGTATCAGACACAATCCACGTCTCTGGTAAACAACGGAATCCGTTTGACGGATTCCGTTGTTCCCATATACTTGTATGGGCGGCGGATTGTGACTGATGACGCTGCGTTGCATCCTCTACCCGACTGATCAGTCGTGGAACGACTGACCGTCGGGCGGCAGGAACACAGCATGTAACTTTTTTGAGCAGCGGAATCCTTTTGATTCCGCTGCGCATGCTCTCTCTCGGCGGCCGAACGATCAGCTGATCGCCCGGCAGCCGGGTTCTGTGAGCGATCAGCTGATCACCCGGCGGCGGCTAATGTGAGCGATCAGCTGATCTCCTGGCGGCCGCCTTCTGTGAGCGATCAACTGATCACCCAGTGGCCGACTAATGTGAGCAATCAGCTGATCACCCGGCGGACGGCAAATGAGAGCGATCAGCTGATCACCCGGCGGCCGGCTAATGTGAGCGATGAGCTGATCACCCGGCGGCCGGCTAATGTGAGCAATCAGCTTATCACCCGGCGGCCGGCTAATGAGAGCAATCAGCTTATCACC
The DNA here is from genome assembly GCF_048569485.1 of Anomaloglossus baeobatrachus. NCBI lineage: Eukaryota > Metazoa > Chordata > Amphibia > Anura > Aromobatidae > Anomaloglossus > Anomaloglossus baeobatrachus. Next base: position 50,843,634 of record NC_134359.1, read on the forward strand.
CGGCGGCCGGCTAATGAGAGCAATCAGCTGATCACCCGGCGGCCGGCTAATGAGAGCAATCAGCTGATCACCCGGCGGCCGGCTAATGTGAGCGATCAGCTGATCACCCGGCGGCCGGCTAATGTGAGCGATCAGCTTATCACCCGGCTAATGAGAGCAATCAGCTGATCACCCGGCGGCCGGCTAATGAGAGCAATCAGCTGATCACCCGGCGGCCGGCTAATGTGAGCGATCAGCTGATCACCCGGCGGCCGGCTAATGAGAGCAATCAGCTGATCGCTCTCATTAGCCGGCCGCCAGGAGATCATCTGTTCGCTCTCAAAAGCCGACAGCCGGCTATTGTGAACAATCAGCTGATCGCTCTCTCTCTCACGTTTTACAACGGAATCCGACAATGAATTCTATTCTTGTCATCCGTTGTACAATGCATCAGTCACAAGCGTCCAGCAACGCATGTGACTGATGCAAAACAACGAAAATGTGAACTTAGCCTTAGAAACACCTCAGGTCAGTTTGTGCCTTTTTAGACAATTTTTATTTACGTAAATGCTTCAATTTATTACATTTTGGGCTAAAAATCAATTTTACAATTGCATTTCATTACAAATGTTGCACTGTTTGTCTTCTACATCTTCTGCGTTGCACTATTTCCCACATTTAACCCTGCTATGATGTGGTTTGATGGTGAAGTTTGTTATTTTTTTGTGTCTGTCATTTTCTTAGCTCTTCTCAGCTGATTTATGTCAATAGACAACATTAAGTATACAGTTTGCAAGCATTAAACGGTGCACAAGTTTTAGTGGCACCCAATTGCATTCGCCAGTAAATACCTGCATTAAAAAAAATGTCCCCAATAGTGGACAACCCATTTAGGCATGGATAGAAAATCACCTATGTTCAGTATATTTACTAATTTATTTTTGGAGTGTGCCGCCCCCGTGGAAGCAGCCGAGCTGCTCGGATCCGGGTTCTCAGTGGCTCGAGGGTCTCCTGACCCAAGAGTCGTGCGGCCACTCAAATGAAGGGGGGGAATATTTACAAGAGGTTATAGAGTTTGTGACGCCACCCGTGGTGCACGGTAACTAGGTTGAATACCGCCGCTGCCGTTGGGGAGTACCCGGGGTGATGACTGGGGCAGCCAGGTGTTATGACCCTCCATGGGTAGGGGAATGCCCCGGGAGCATTAGGCCGTGGGATGCAGGGATCACTCTTGTGCTCACTCAGTCCATTAATCAGACACCGACAAGCGGGTAAACAAAATCTCTGGACACTGCTGCTGCTGAGGGGAGCTAGTTTGGGTCCCGTCCCCAATGGTGCTGCCTGGTGATCCGTGACCTACCTCCTGGCACTAAGTTTACTTCTCTGGTGGTCCCGGTAGTGTGAAACTTGCCGGGTCCCGCTCCCCACTATGGCTAAGTGTGGGAGCTTGCTCTCAGGGTTCACGCTTGGGATTTTCTGCAACGTTTTGGGTGGAAAGTCCTATCCCCCTCGTTGCGCTAGTACCTCGATTTTGGAGCGGTTGGGAATGAATCTTGAAGGCTCCATTCTCCACGGGTAAATTATCAGGTTGCATGTAGCTACTCCCCGATCTATGGTCCACGTACCTCGTCGTGCCTCGGTCCCAGCCCGGTGATGGTACAAGGCCGCCGACTGTCCTTCTCGACAGATCCGAGCCCCTTGCTATGATCCCCTGCGACCGGGGGTCCGACTCCTCTAGGCCCAGACCACCGTCTGCAAACTAGACAGTTGCCTTATGGGAATCCCCGCTCCCAACCTCCTCAGAGCTCTTCACAGCTCGAGGGCTCTCCAACCGACTCTCTAGCTCAGAGGTTCCCAACTCCAGTCCTCAAGGCACACCAACAGTGCATGTTTTCAGGATTTCTTTAGCATTGCATGGGTGTTGGATTCAGCACCTTTGCAGGTGATTAAATTATCATCTGTGCAATACTAAGGAAATCCTGAAAACATGCACTGTTGGTGTGCCTTGAGGACTGGAGTTGGGAACCTCTGCTCTAGCTGACTCACTACACTCCTCCCCTCCCAGACCCCCCAGGTGGGCGACTCTATTCCACTAAAGCTGTCCACTGGTGTGTCTCGTGGGTGTGGTGCAGGGTGTGTCTAGGATTTCGATTTACTGATGTAGGCAACACCATCTGGTTAGGGACCCATAACCAAGAGGGAGGTGGATACTGCACGGGAGGGTAGATTGTGCAATTCCCTGAGACGACCTGATAGTCCAGGGCCGTTACAGGAGGACAGGTTATAATTGAGTGTTGTTCTTTTTATTGCATTTATGTATAGCAACATTGTGTTTGGACAGGTGCTGTAGTAGTATTATTTTTTTTTTTGCAGGTAACTGTTATATTGTATAAATTAATAACATTTTGTACAGGAGCAGCCATCGCAGTGTCTCGGCTGGAATATATCAGGTATAGAACATGTTAGAATTTCATGGCCAAGGAGACAGATGAGATTGGATGCTCCCCTCCCCCTCGCTGTGTGTAGTGTTCATTCTGTATTCCATACATTAACATGCCAGAGACTTTGCAGTCTGGGGATGATAATTCTAGTACATTCTGAGCCAGGGGCTGCTGGCTATTCATCAGAATGCAAAACCTTTTTATTTTCCATAAAAATATTTATGCAGCACAGATCGTTGTCATACACAAAGCATCATTAGTACAGAGGTCTTATAATGACTTAGGATGGGGCTACACAGTAACTTTGGCCACGACGCCTGCCGCTTGACCAAAATTCCCTAGGTGACACTGCTATATCATAGAAGATCACCTTGTGATGAGCTGGAGTACAAAAAGCGCAAAGCTAGGGTCTTATCTGAGAATTTCAGAAACAGTCAAGTGTTGGAAAAGCTCACCCATTCCGGTTGTGTGAGTCACAACCAAACTGATATGGCCTTGGTGTACGGCTGCAGCAGCCCCACGTGCAAATCAGAAATATGCAAGGAAGAAAAGCTAGGTGTTATTGCCGTGCTGCCGTAATAATGGAAATATCCATGAGTAAACAAGTAGTGATTTTATTTCTCTACGTATTTCTTAGAGTCCCTCTCCTTCTTCAGGAAAATCACGATTGTCTACTTCTGGATATTTCCTTTACGGCAGTGCGGCAATAACACCCAGTTTTTCTTCCTTGGATATAGAAGATCGCATTGCGACCCCAAGGGTATTGAGATCCTACCAAGTAAATCACAAAAAGTCCAACAGTGTCTGATTTTTTGTGACTTGCTTCTTGCCATTGCTGGACCCTCGGGAACACATTGTGATTTTATTCACTTGCATTGTAGCAGAGACACCTAGAAATCTTTGGTCGTATGACAGGTGTAGAGGCCAAAGTTGCAGAGTAACCCCGAGCTCTTTTGAAACTCCGGAAACTTAAGAATTTGAGCAACTCTGATATGGGCCAAATGGATTGAAGAACAAGTCTCTGCAACTACAAATTTGCAAAATAGTTTTCCTGGCATGCAGTGGTCAGTACCTACTAAAGATGATCTGGCAAGTCCAAGTCTCTTTGGTTTGCATGAGGAGCAAAGGTTAGCCGATCCTGGTCAATCACACAGAGGAGCTACAGTACCAAAAAATGCTGAATAGTTACATTAATGCTTTACGTAGAATAGAAAAGTGTCAGACATAGTCCATCATCCATCATATGAAGCTGTGCAGCCATGTAGTGCCCGATATTAAGTAGATGATTCCCCGACTTAGCGATATTAAGCATTTGATTTGTGACGTCATCTGCACAGCGCGAATGCTCAGGTGTCATCTCGCCAGTCCAGCTAATCAAAAGTTGAGCCTGGTATCAGAGAAGATAAGGAAATCTGTGCATCTGAAATCGACATTCAGAGAGCACTGACCTAGACCATGGACAAGGGTTGCGCAAAATGATCTGCTCATCTCTAGTCCTGAAATGAAATCCCATTGTGGTAAGAATAACATGGTGTTTGTATAATCTCACTGCAGTGCATGGAATTTTTTGCTTTGCGTTTCTTGCACTCCTGTTCCAAAAAACTACTATTATGTCAATTTGCTCTTATTGAAATTAGCATTATTGTGGTAGTGTACCTAAAGTAAAATAATGTCACCCCTCTAGTACCATAAGTTTTTTTTTGCTGCATCATAGTAATTTAAGGCTCATACTTGCTGCTGAACCCATAGAGGCAAATGGCCATTGTCCTTTTACATCCTCTACTGTCTATATATCTCCATCTACAACAGTGTGACTTGTCTGAGGCCAATGTCTCAAAACGGCTATCTTGGACAGACTAGGCACAAGCCACTCCATTTGGCAGAATGCTGAGAAACTCTGACACCGTTTAACACCTATGCAGGGATCTGGATTTAATAGATTGTCCACGAGATGCTGCTTACAGATGGGCTGCTGTCCAGGGGTACGAACCAGAGGCAGTAATAGTTGCCAAGCAAGGTCAAAGCCGGGAGGTCATGAAAAGGACTAAATCAGGATCTGTTAGAGAACTTGGGGAGCCCTGTCAAGACTGAGATGACAATAAGGTAAAAAATCGTCAAGCAGACAAAACATCCAAAAAACAGACTGAGGTCAAACAGAAATAAAAAACAATACAGAACAGGAGAACTATAAAACCTAACCAGTGAAGCACAAGCTATATCTGTCAGCTTCAAGCAGATAGCTGGTAGCTTAAGTAGGGTTTGATGCCTTCTAATGGGCTAAAGCCAGTAGCTGACGACTTTAGCTGAACAACACACACACACACACACACACACACACACACACACACACACACTCAGACTGTAAAGTACTGCAGGTCCCACTTTAACCTTAGTGGATAGGCAGAGCCTATGCTGTCCAGAGTTCCTGGATCTGACCTCTCCTCTATCACCAGTACCACCAGATGTTACAGGACAAGGCTCTGTTGGAGATGTGGTGGAGATGTGACAAACAACCTTATGGTTAACATAAAATGTAGCTGGCCCGACCCTTCGTTCCAACACCTACGGAATGGAAGACTCCCTTTTCTCCTACATTTGTTTATGCTTGACCTCATTTTCAATGGCAACACCTATGGGAAGAAAGACTCTGCTCACAAAACGTTTCTTCTATTGGCCGCAGTCGTAGAGATCCCGGCTGTGGTGATCTGCCCCTACTACTTATGTGCCACTTGATGCAATGGATATTGAGAGGATCCCTCCTTAACCTGGTCACTAGGTCTATGTTCCTCACTAAGCTTACTCATGTTTCAACCTCTTATATAGCCACAGACTCCTCTTCTTTAACGTTCTACGCAATTGACTTGGTCCCCTTTCTACCTTGTCATGCATCTCTATGGGATCTTAAACTGCTCCGCATGCCCCAGAGTTAACCATACCATCTTTCTCTTGCCTCGTGGCATGTAAATGTGTTTCAAACACAGAGTTACGACACCACACTTACAGTGGAAAGGCTGCTCCTACCCTGTGCACCCTTATTTAGGGGTTCTTCATACTCTTTCTGGGCAATGTGGGGAACAGTCAATTCTTCCACTTGAACACTCTAGTCTGGTGGCTTGCTCCTTCCTAGTGTCCTAATGAACCAATGCTAGTCTTTTCACTTCCTCTGTGACACTGGGGGCAGGACTTCCACCTTAAAGAGAGCCGCACTCTTTTCAGAGAACACTCTACTGATGAAGACGGCACCAAGTGGTGGCCTAAACCGCATAGGGAATTCTGCACTCTTTACAGACGCAAGTGAAATTCAATAAGAGAAAAAATTACCAGCTCACCCACCTGGAGAACTACCAAAAGGAACGGTGCAGGGATCAGGAAACAGCAAGACCGGGCTGCAGGCAATCACTGAACTTGAAGAAAAAGAAGGGATCCAGCATCCAAGTTCCAATTGAATTAAAAAATGGTTCTTTATTCAACAAAGATAAAAGTGTTCTTCCGTAATAATACAATCCAGTTTACATGGCAGGGTAGAAAAAACGGAATGTGTTTCGGAGTGACAATTCCTTTCTCTGAACCAGTTTCAGAGTAAGGAGTTGTCACTCCGAAAAGCGTTCCGTTAAACTGGATTTTATTATTATGGAAGAACCCTTTTATCTTTGTTGAATTAAGATTTTTTTTTAAATTCAATTCGAACTTGGATGCTGGATCCCTTCTTTTTCTTCAAGTGAAATTCAAGTTTGATTTCTTTTCCAGGTTTAGTGACTCCTTAGATTTTAAAGAAATTGAATCTTATTGGGGAATGGGGCTAGAAAACCCATTGAAATTAATGCAAATAAAAAAACAAAAAAAAAAACAAATTGAGACCAAGTAAATAAAATTGTCATCTTTATTCTTTTGGCTCACGTAAATGTATTCACTGATTTACTTGTAAGAGCAATTTTCTTGCATGCAGTTCACTAATGCACTAGTATTTTCTCAAAGGAGTTATTTTGCAATTAAACATATATTTTTAAAAAATCTTATGTAAAACAAGATGAACCAGGACGAATGATTTTGCAAATGCATATTTATAAGGGCAAAACATGTGGACCCTGATCTGAGATATAAATGGTGCAACATAAACGGGGAAAAAAAAAATAAAATATATATATATATATATATATATATATATATATATATATATATATATATATATATATGTGTATAGTATGTCTTTACTAATATACAGTTAGGTCCAGAAATATTTGGACAGTGACACAATTTTCGCGAGTTGGGCTCTGCATGCCACCACATTGGATTTGAAATGAAACCTCTACAACAGAATTCAAGTGCAGATTGTAACGTTTAATTTGAAGGTTTGAACAAAAATATCTGATAGAAATTGTAGGAATTGTCACATTTCTTTACAAACACTCCACATTTTAGGAGGTCAAAAGTAATTGGACAAATAAACCAAACCCAAACAAAATATTTTTATTTTCAATACTTTGTTGCGAATCCTTTGGAGGCAATCACTGCCTTAAGTCTGGAACCCATGGACATCACCAAACGCTGGGTTTCCTCCTTCTTAATGCTTTGCCAGGCCTTTACAGCCGCAGCCTTCAGGTCTTGCTTGTTTGTGGGTCTTTCCGTCTTAAGTCTGGATTTGAGCAAGTGAAATGCATGCTCAATTGGGTTAAGATCTGGTGATTGACTTGGCCATTGCAGAATGTTCCACTTTTTTGCACTCATGAACTCCTGGGTAGCTTTGGCTGTATGCTTGGGGTCATTGTCCATCTGTACTATGAAGCGCCGTCCGATCAACTTTGCGGCATTTGGCTGAATCTGGGCTGAAAGTATATCCCGGTACACTTCAGAATTCATCCGGCTACTCTTGTCTGCTGTTATGTCATCAATAAACACAAGTGACCCAGTGCCATTGAAAGCCATGCATGCCCATGCCATCACGTTGTCTCCACCATGTTTTACAGAGGATGTGGTGTGCCTTGGATCATGTGCCGTTCCCTTTCTTCTCCAAACTTTTTTCTTCCCATCATTCTGGTACAGGTTGATCTTTGTCTCATCTGTCCATAGAACACTTTTCCAGAACTGAGCTGGCTTCATGAGGTGTTTTTCAGCAAATTTAACTCTGGCCTGTCTATTTTTGGAATTGATGAATGGTTTGCATCTAGATGTGAACCCTTTGTATTTACTTTCATGGAGTCTTCTCTTTACTGTTGACTTAGAGACAGATACACCTACTTCACTGAGAGTGTTCTGGACTTCAGTTGATGTTGTGAACGGGTTCTTCTTCACCAAAGAAAGTATGCGGCGATCATCCACCACTGTTGTCATCCGTGGACACCCAGGCCTTTTTGAGTTCCCAAGCTCACCAGTCAATTCCTTTTTTCTCAGAATGTACCCGACTGTTGATTTTGCTACTCCAAGCATGTCTGCTATCTCTGTGATGGATTTTTTCTTTTTTTTTCAGCCTCAGGATGTTCTGCTTCACCTCAATTGAGAGTTCCTTAGACCGCATGTTGTCTGGTCACAGCAACAGCTTCCAAATGCAAAGCCACACACCTGTAATCAACCCCAGACCTTTTAACTACTTCATTAATTACAGGTTAACGAGGGAGACTCCTTCAGAGTTAATTGCAGCCCTTAGAGTCCCTTGTCCAATTACTTTTGGTCCCTTGAAAAAGAGGAGGCTATGCATTACAGAGCTATGATTCCTAAACCCTTTCTCCGATTTGGATGGGAAAACTCTCATATTGCAGCTGGGAGTGTGCACTTTCAGCCCATATTATATATATAATTGTATTTCTGAACATGTTTTTGTAAACAGCTAAAATAACAAAACTTGTGTCACTGTCCAAATATTTCTGGACCTAACTGTACATGGTACTGTTATATACTAATCCTGTGCATGAATAACAGCTGCATTTCATCATTGCACAAATTAAAACTGCATGGACGAGAGTGCAAGAATTTGAGATCAGAATACAGTAGCACAAAGATAAATTCTGCTATCGTATAATCATGTACAAAATAGTAGAAATTAAAAAAAGACTTATTTACAATATTTATATATCATTAGTACATGTTGCTGAGTACATACGATATATGGATTTAGAAGATTTGGTCCATTTTCCATGTACTTTGTGACCTATGTACATTGGATACACCCTTTTTGAGAGCTTGCGATAGTGTAGCTGTTTAATTTACAAAATGAGTGACCTACAGTGCTGTGCAAATTAATTGGGACAAAGCATTTTTTAAGTAAAATCGTAAGTTGGTTACCAGTCAGTGATTCAAACCAGTTTTATCTGCTTTGAACAGGTGTGAGTGTACAACCTTGAGTAACAAAAGGGCTTTGACTGGTTTTAGTCAGAAAATAACAGCTAGCTGCCCCCTCAGCTTCAGTTGAGAGCTTGTTTCTGTGATGAGAGGTTTAGTGTAGTTTTTCTCTCAGTGTGACTTGTGCCTGTAAAAATAGATGTTACTCCACGGAAGAGGTCTAGAATTATTACTCTTAATGAACATATAAGTCTGACTGTAAAGGGCACTTTACACACAGCGACATCGCTAGTGATGTCTCTGGTGAAAGCACCCGCCCCCGTCGGTTGTGCGTCACGGGCAAATCGCTGCCCGTGGCGCACAACATCGCTAATACCTGTCACACGTACTTACCTGCCTAGTGACGTCGCTATTGCCAGCGAACCGCCTCCTTTCTAAGGGGGCAGCCCATGCGCCGTCACAGTGGCGTCACTAAGCTGTCGCCCAATAGAAGCGGACGGGCGGAGATGAGCGGCCGTAACATCCCGCCCACCTCCTTCCTTCCTCATTGCCGGCGGCCACAGGTACGATGTATTTCCTCATTCTTGCGGTGTCACACATAGCGATGTGTGCTGCCGCAGGAACGACGAACAACATCATACCTGCAGCAGCAACTATATATGAGATTAGAACGACGTGTCAACATTCAACGATAAGGTGCGTATTTTTGATCGTTAACGGTTGTTCCTGCGTTTCACACGCAACGACGTCGCTAACGAGGCCGGATGTGCGTCACGAATTCCGTGACCCCCAACTACATCTGATTAGCGATGTTGCATGTAAATTGGCCTTAATAGAAATCGCTTCCACCGTTGGTATTGGAAAATCTACCGTTTCAAGAATAATTCGCACACACAATGAAACTGGATTGTTTTCTCCAAAATGAAAAGGGAAATGTGGAAGAAAAAGGAAAACGACACCAAGAACTGATAAAACACTTATCAGAAATAGTAAAAGTAATGCAAGAAAAACAAGTAAAGACTTCCAAAGTGACTTTTTCGCTGCAGGTATTGATATTAGCGACTCGACTGTATGGCGCAGGCTTCTGGAAGCTGGTCGGAGGGCAACAAATCTGACATCTCCAATGAAGGCAAAACAACTCGCATGGGCAAAAAAATATATAAATCTTGGACAACTAGCCAGTGGAAAAAGGTAATTTTCAGTGTTGAAACCCATCTTTTTGTTCAAGGGTACAGAGCAAGTGTTATTAGAAGAAGCAAAAATGAACCATTGCGAGCTGATCATATTCAGCAAACTGTAAAACATCCTCAAAAACAGATGTTTTGGGGCTTTTTTACAGCTGATGGTGCAGGGAGCTTATTTCCTGTTGATAGTATGATGAATTCATCCAAATACACCCCATACTTTGCACTGACGAGGGGCAAGCACCCCGAAACACTGTGTCTGCAAATTGGGATTCTGGTCTGGCATAAAATCCTAAGTCATATGCAAAGCATTGTTAAAAATCCACTTCTGACTTTTAGGATCGCTACTTCCAATAGGTGACGCTGCACTAGAGTTTGTCTCCTTTCCTGGAGAGACAATCCAAATACATAGATGTTTTAAAACATTTTATTGTGCCATTCATGCGTAAATTTGAAGGGACATTCCTACAATATTTGCCTCTATGCCACAATTCCAAGTGTGTGAAGAAATTCCTGGAAGAAAATAAAGTAAGAGTGCTGGACTGGCCTGGCAATTCACCAGACTTAAATCCTATAGAAAATTTGTGGAGCATTGTGAAGAAACGTCTTGGCAAAATGGACTGTACAACCAAAGAACGCATGATAAACCGAATCATACAAGTGTGGTTCCATGATGAAGAATTGAGGAATTTATGCAACAACTTGGTAGAATCAATGCCAAAACGCATTGAAAATCTCATATCTGCTAAAGGAGGACATATATCTTACTAAAATTGGTATGTAACAGGGCATTATAACATTTTACTATTAAATATTCAAAAATATGTGTTTTTTTGCTTTGTCCCAATTAGTTTGCACAGCACTGTAGAAGAGTAAACGAAAGGCAGAGAGTACCTCCCAATTGGATAAAAACTAATCTAATAATTAGATGAAATTATAATAATAATAATGACAAAAAAATGCAGCTGATGCTCTCAAGATCCATGATGATATTTTCTTAAAATTTGCAACATTTCTTCATTTAAGTCTATTCAACTCTTAAAGGCCGCGGTCTTGTATTTTAGAGAGAATTTATACATATAGGTATAATTTCAAAGGGATTTTCTTTTTTAATCACAACCTTATTTTTTATTTTATTTTTTTTTTGTTAACCAAGGAGGAGATACATAATCTACCATCTAAGCGTTCAAGCAGACGTCCGTACGAATCTGTCCCATCTTGGACCACAATACATGGACTGGCCAGGGGTCTCGAGACCAGAGCATGACACCTTCATATATTTCTATGTGGCTGTGACACTTGGTTTGGGAGAGACGCGGCTGGTCCATGCATTTTTGTCCAAGATCGGACCAATTCGCATGGACGTCTGCATGAGCTTTAAGTCTACCATTATTATTTTTTATATCGAATGTTTCTGTTAAACAAAAATGCTTTGACATTAGCGGCACATGATCATTTCATTACAACTAGTAACCATGTTAGTTGAACAACTTTTACCAACCAAAAACATAGTATAGCGGAAAACAGCAGCAACTGAGCGAGTTTGTAAAAGGGCAATAAACTATATTACACCAAAGCTTTGAAATAATGTTTATAGTTTTTGTGAAAAGTCTTTGTGAAGCCCCGAGAACGCTGTGTCGGTGCATTACCTTCAGGGACTCCACTCTGCTGGATCCTGTCACGGGTAGGAAATCTTCTATTTGTCGTGACGCCACTCTCAGAATTGCGGTCAGTGGTGACCGCCACTGCAGGTTGAGGGTCGCCTGGGGCTGATGGTGTGTGCAGTCAGTTGGGATAGCCTCCTGAGAGTGAGGCAAGCCCCAGGGCCCTGTGTAGGTGTGTAGAACCACAAGGCGCAGAATAACTCCACACAAGCAGGATGTCTTTCAGGGGTTTTACTCACAGTTGATGGCAGGGTGAGTAACCCGGGCGTAGCTGGGATGAACCAGGCTGGAACCAGGTATCCTTCAGGCTGACTTCTGATGGTGACTACCAACTCGCCTTCCTTAGCCCTTGGTGGTTTGGGGTAACCCTGACTTTTAGTCCCTATGGGGGTCACCCAGGGAAGTTGCTGAAGCCTCTCTCCCCTTCGTTTGCCGTTTGCTTGTTGCCTGGACCAGATCACTCCAGCTGCTTGCCTCCTGTGAACTATGGGCCCTAACTGTGGCTACGTGGCTGCGGCTTTTGGGTGTTGTGGTGTGGGCTTTGAGGGCCCCACACCGGCAGGTTTAGCAAGGAAAGGTGGATCTATCCCCGCTCCGGGATCTGCCGCCCGTTTGGGCCTGGTACTCCCTAGCAGTCTCCTTACTTCCCACTCTGTGCTCTCTCTTTAGCTGGAGACGGGTTTCGGGTAGCACTCCTAGGTGACCGTTCTCCCCCGTCGGTAGCCACTGCGCGGGCGCTGTCAGACTGCAACAGCCCCAGGGGTAGGGGTCAGCTCCTCTCGGAGCTCCCTGGACTCTGCACTGAACTGGCTCACTGCTCCTCCTCTCCTGTTCTTGCCTACGCCACCTAGCAACCAGACTCTCTTACCACACCCCTTGAGAGGAGATGGAGGCTTTTGGCCCCCTCCACTATTCCAGTGAAGGTGAAGGCTTTTCCCCCTCCTGGGATCCCCAGGGGTCCTCTCATAGGTACATGTGTGAGACCTGATCACTATGCGCCTGTGTAGTCACACCTCGGTCAGCCTTCTGGATTACCTGTATTGTACTGTCCCCAGCATGGGTGCAGTACTCAGTGGTGCCTGACCAGGTCAGGGGCGCCACATTCCCCCTTAGTTATAACCAGCACGTCCTCGGGCTGCAAGACAACATTTTAAAATGCATAAAACAGTAAAACATGTAAAACATTTTTAAAAGCACCAGGTACCATACATCACCACCCTCCACCCACAAGTCCGTTAACCCACCCAAAACCCTCTCACGTTGGCCGCGCCTTCAGCCACTTCTGGCAGGATGTAGAGGCGGCTTTCATGGTCTGGTGGTCTTCAGGGCATACCTGGCCTGGTGAAGCCGCGCCTTCAGCCACTTCTGGCAGGATCCAGAGGCGGCCTTCACAGTTGGTGCTGACCAGGTACCCTCTTTGTGGTGGAGAGCCAGGCCCCATAAACAGGCATGCTCTCTGGTCGCAGGTAAGCCCAGGCCATATATACGGACGTGCTCCCTGGTTGCAGACGAGCCAAGCCCCTAAACAGGCTGACTCTGGTGGTGGTGGTGCCCTCTGGTGTAACTATTTACACTGCGAGAGTTTGTGGCTATAGCCAGTTCATAGCCTTAAGGTTCATTTCTCACATTAGTTTATGTGGGCACATCTCTTAAACTTTAAAACGTTGCAAAAACTTCAAAACTGGTAACTTGCTTTACTTTACATGAACTTTATGCAGACTCCTCCTCACCAGGGCTTGGGCCTGTAGGGCTGCGGCACCTGTTGCTTCCTTGACCTCTTTCTTCGTCTGTGGTAGTCTCATCGGTAGGTTCTTTCTCTGTTCCTTTTCTGTCTTTCCTTTCTTCTTCTGTGCCTGTGGCTTTTCCTTTAAGACATGGTGTTACATCTAGCGCATACCAGCCTCTTTCGCCTTGATGCATGGTAAACTGCACTGTGTCTCCCATTCTCAGGTTTCTTCCAGGATGTCCTCTGGGCAAGTGGGCTCTGACGTCTCGTCTATTGACAAAAATGCCCTCTTTCATACCTGATGCCACTATAAAGCCGTATCCGCTCTTCAAGTTAAAGTCTTCCACAATTCCTCTACAAAGGGGTCCTCTGACCTGTGCTTTGGCTCTTCTCAGGAACCGTTTTTCTTCTAAGTCTCGGGCCATGACTTCTCTCTGCTCTGGGGATGGCGGTGCAGGGGAAAACTGGGTTCTGCTACGGCGCCGTGTCTTGCGGGCTGGATTCTGCGAGGTACAGCTTACAAGCTCCCAGGTGAGGCTTTTGGGCAGATCTTCTTCAGCAGACGGTGTTAGGTCTTCCTCATCCCAGCGGGAATATGGCAACATCTCCGGCTCTGGGCATGGATCCACTGCTGGTGGCTCCTGAGTCAGCTCCTCAGCTTCCTGGCCTCCCCTCCCCCTTAGTGCTTCTGAGCACTCCTTTGGTGGCAGTGCTGGGGATGGACTTTCTTCAGCAGGCCCAGGCGGGGGACTCTTTGGCGTAGTTGCTGCAGGGGTTGCCGGAATCCTCTTGGGGGTGTGCGGAGGGAGCATGTACTGATCCACCATCTCCTGTGGGAACTTGGCCTCCATGTCAGCCTTCAGCTGCCAGTATGCGGGGTCCTCACCTACCAGGGACTTCCTAGCAGGGACCTCCTTGGACTGGGGAGCGGTGTCTGCTCTGGCCTTGCAGGCCGGGGAAAATGGTGATGCAATCTTATCTTGGCGGGCCGCGCCCGGCATGGCGGTGGCCTGGTCTTGGCGGGCCGCGCCCTGCATGGCGGCGGCCTGGATCGGCGTCGCTGTCGCGATGGGATCGGTGCAGGCTGGGCTGGGCGTCGCTGCAGCGATCGGAGCTTGGCGGGCCGCACCTGACGGGGCTGCGGCCTGGTTCAGCACCTCACTTGCGGCGCGGACGAGCGTTGCGGCTGCGGTGGGGTCTCGGCGGGCCGGGCCTAGCATGGCGGCGGCCTGGGTCAGCGTCACACCTGCGGCGCGGATGAGGGTCGCGGTGGCAGCCGGTTCTCTGCGGACCGGACTGGGCGTTGCTGCAGGGACCGGGTCTTGGTGGGCCGAGCAGGGCATCGCTGCGGCGGCCTGAGCTTGGCGGGCTGCACCTGGCGTGGCTGCGGCCTGCTTCAGCGTCGCCGCGCCGGACGCCTCTTCAGGGACCGCGGACGTGGCAGCAGGGGTCGGGGCACTCGCGCTGGCAGGGGCATCACTGGACTCACCCATCGGTGGCAGCATCGGGGTCTGAGTCGTCACCGCCCGGTCTGGCACTCGGCGCGCGGCTCTCCCCTCATAGGCCTGAACCGCCGCGGTCATCCACAGAAACTCCGTCCGTCCCTCTCTGATCAGCCTTCCGACCCTGGCCTCCAGTTGATCGCAGAACTCGGCGAGCTCCCGACACCACCAGGCAGCGGAGCCTGGCTCTGGGTCTCTGCATTCAGACGCCATTTTCTCTAGCAACAAGCTGCTGGCTTCTTTTCCGTTCCGCCGTCTCCGGACGCTTCCGCTCTCTCCACAAGCGAGGTCAGAACTCTGCAGGGGATCTCTGGGTAGCCACACCTCTTCGTGGGCGGTAACTTCTCCCAGCGCGGGCTGCTGTTGTTTTTCAGCGCGCTTTTCATGGTGGCAATATGGCGGCGCTTCCAATTTTTCAAGCGGACCGCCCAGGCACATGGTCACCTGTCTAGACAGGTCTAGTCCTTATCCTGTTCGTGACGCCAGATGTGAAGCCCCGCATGTGCAGTGTCGGTGCATTACCTTCAGGGACTCCACTTGGATGGAACAGTCTGGTCTTTGTCACAGGTAGGAAATCTTCTATTTGTCGTGACGCCACTCTCAGAATTGCGGTCAGTGGTGACCGCCACTGCAGGTTGAGGGTCGCCTGGGGCTGATGGTGTGTGCAGTCAGTTGGGATAGCCTCCTGAGAGTGAGGCAAGCCCCAGGGCCCTGTGTAGGTGTGTAGAACCACAAGGCGCAGAATAACTCCACACAAGCAGGATGTCTTTCAGGGGTTTTACTCACAGTTGATGGCAGGGTGAGTAACCCGGGCGTAGCTGGGATGAACCAGGCTGGAACCAGGTATCCTTCAGGCTGACTTCTGATGGTGACTACCAACTCGCCTTCCTTAGCCCTTGGTGGTTTGGGGTAACCCCGACTTTTAGTCCCTATGGGGGTCACCCAGGGAAGTTGCTGAAGCCTCTCTCCCCTTCGTTTGCCGTTTGCTTGTTGCCTGGACCAGATCACTCCAGCTGCTTGCCTCCTGTGAACTATGGGCCCTAACTGTGGCTACGTGGCTGCGGCTTTTGGGTGTTGTGGTGTGGGCTTTGAGGGCCCCACACCGGCAGGTTTAGCAAGGAAAGGTGGATCTATCCCCGCTCCGGGATCTGCCGCCCGTTTGGGCCTGGTACTCCCTAGCAGTCTCCTTACTTCCCACTCTGTGCTCTCTCTTTAGCTGGAGACGGGTTTCGGGTAGCACTCCTAGGTGACCGTTCTCCCCCGTCGGTAGCCACTGCGCGGGCGCTGTCAGACTGCAACAGCCCCAGGGGTAGGGGTCAGCTCCTCTCGGAGCTCCCTGGACTCTGCACTGAACTGGCTCACTGCTCCTCCTCTCCTGTTCTTGCCTACGCCACCTAGCAACCAGACTCTCTTACCACACCCCTTGAGAGGAGATGGAGGCTTTTGGCCCCCTCCACTATTCCAGTGAAGGTGAAGGCTTTTCCCCCTCCTGGGATCCCCAGGGGTCCTCTCATAGGTACATGTGTGAGACCTGATCACTATGCGCCTGTGTAGTCACACCTCGGTCAGCCTTCTGGATTACCTGTATTGTACTGTCCCCAGCATGGGTGCAGTACTCAGTGGTGCCTGACCAGGTCAGGGGCGCCACATCTTTATATATAGTTTGTGTATGATGTCTCACTAGTCCAAATATGTTTAAAAGAACTGAAGTCCTCAGTGGTTGATACCTTTCAATGTAGTCAAAATATCACATTTGGGGAGAATTCATCAAGGCTTTTTTTGCAATTTTTCTCACTTAAGAAAAAATAAATTATCGCACATAATTCTTATGCTTTTTGTACAATTTTTCTACCGCTCTGGCCAATTTTGAAAAGTGCTTGAAAAAATATTCTTGGTTATGTCACAGGAGGGTCAGGGTAACTAGAACAGGGACCTCTAAACTGGCACTCAGACTAGAGACCCTGTCCTATTCCTTATCTCAGAGGTAAGCTTGATGGTAGCTAGGTCTGGATCGTCAGCGTGAACCTAACTCCTGTACAAACCCTACTCTAACACCCTCTCCCCCACCCCAGGAGAGGATCCTAACTCCTGACCAAACCCTGTTCTAACACCCTCTCCCCCACCCCAGGAGAGGATCCTAACTCCTGTCCAAACCCTGTTCTAACACCCTCTCCCCCACCCCAGGAGAGGATCCTAACTCCTGTCTAAACCCTGTTCTAACACCCTCTCCCCCACCCCAGGAGAGAATCCTAACTCCTGTCTAAACCCTGTTTTAACACCCTCTCCCCCACCCCAGGAGAGGATCCTAACTCCTGTCCAAACCCTGTTCTAACACCCTTTCCCCCACCCCACCCCCAGGAGAGGATCCTAACTCCTGTCCAAACCCTACTCTAACACCCTCTCCCCCACCCCAGTTGAGGATCGGGAGGGGAGAAGCAAACCCCACAAATACCACAGAAGAGAAAACCAAAACACATGCACACTGTAATCAGACACAGGGGAGAGACAATACGTGCCTAGGAAGAAATAAAACACAGGACGGAAATAAACTACCAATAGGAATATTGCCACACCACACAGGAAAGCACACAACAGATCACCATTCTCTGGATCACTACAATAAGGACTGGTATTTG
This sequence comes from Anomaloglossus baeobatrachus, assembly GCF_048569485.1. Taxonomy (NCBI): domain Eukaryota; kingdom Metazoa; phylum Chordata; class Amphibia; order Anura; family Aromobatidae; genus Anomaloglossus; species Anomaloglossus baeobatrachus. The sequence goes on from NC_134359.1 coordinate 50,861,039, forward strand.
CTGAAGCAATGCTGAGCTATATTAGGCAAGGAGCAACCGGATCCAATACCTTATAAAAAGTGAAGGCGACTGTGAGAGGTCTTAGCAGTCTGAGCTCCTAGCAGCAGGCATTATCTGTTGCTGGATTGGAGAGCAGTGAAGCTAAAACTTCCGGCGCCCGAGTCAGGCTGAGCAAGAGACCTCAGATTGCTTGGCAGGCTCTGCGGTGTGAGTAGAGTCGGACGCCGCCATGACACCCAGCGAGTGCAAAGCAGAACACTGCATGAAAGGTTAGATATAGAAATAAGCTGTAAGTCACATTTTGAAAAAGTTGGAAAAAAAAAAGTTATGTTTAACACCAACCATTAGGGGACAAGGCTGGCGTGAAAAGCGCTAGACTGAAGTGCTATATCAGAAGATTTGCCAAATGTGTCAACCATAATGCAAAACATTGATATATTTGCCAAAAATGAAAGCATAATATTCGTTTAGACACTAGCGGATACAGATGGAAGAGGGCCCCTGTGCAAGCACAGTAATTGGACCCCCTGACCTCTTGGGCCCTTGTGCGGTTGCACAGGTTGCACCAATGATATGGCCGCTCATACGTTTAGAATATTCCTATAGTGATGGATTCCCCCGAAAGCATAAAACTCCAACCACGAGATGTAAAAGTGATACAGTACCGCAAAATAAAACTGAATAATTAGCAGTGGTTTACAATTTTATTTTGCTTTATTTGGTTGTATTTATATGTGAAAACAAATCTATTGAGAACGTAAAAACAAAAAAGGAAAAAAAAAAAAAAATAGTAACTACAGACATTTTCTTAGTCTCCTGAAATGGAAGCTCACGTTCAAACATAACATGTTATTTTTTTTTTTTTACTATGCTGATTTATTTTTTTTAATTATAAAACAATAGAATATAATAAAAAAAAAGGTAAAAAAAAAATTGAAAACACACAAAATTCAACAATTGGAATTTACTATGTAAATCACATGAGACTTGTAATAATGTGTGTGAATATGATTTATGAGCTAATTACACAATTTCTTCTCCTTTGTGATTTTTGCATGCATGGCCTAACCGATGAAACATGTTTGCATGCAAATCATTTTATACATAGCTTATAATAAAAGTGAAAAAATCAAACAAAAAAAGATAAATAAAAAACAAAAACAATACCCCTTTGCAATATAAAAAAGTTGTACAAAAAAAATATTATTGAAATTTTTCGGATGCTGACATCACAATTGGAAACCCAATAAAAGGCTTCTTGATATGTAACAAAAGTGTAAATTTAAGAGAACTGCACAATAAATCTCCAAATATTCAGTTATCAAAAATATACTGTATGTGTGCATGTATAAACATTCAGAAAAATGTCACGTTACACTAAAATTACGAAAGTTATATTTACATGTAGAATATAGTACACCACGTAGGCTAGAAATTGGATTTTTATTTAAAAAAAGTTATAAGATCTCAGTCTAACTCATTAAGATATGTTACTAAGGCCTATTGAATTGTCATTTATCCCATCAAATATCATAGAAACTATTCTCATGTATAGGAATCCATGATTTCTAGATGTTAAAGAGAATCTGTCAGCAGGTTTTTGCTACCTCCTCTGAGAGCAGCATGATGTAGGCAGAGAGGCCCTGAGTTCAATGATGTATCACTTAGATTTCTGTGTGCAGCCATTCTGACACAGTGAAAGATTTTAGATTTTGTATGTCGCAGAGCTCTGATAGCTGCCCCCACCCACACCAGGCTTTCAGTGTACATTTCCATACACAGAAGCTGCTAATCACAGAAGGGGTGGAGTCAGAATAAAGTTCACAGCTGCTGAGACCCACTAATGATAACGATAAGAGGCTTAAACTAACATTGCAAGTAAAAAAAACAAAACTGTGAGATAAGAGACCCAAGGCTGAATTTTCTGTTTTAACTCTTCCAGCATGCGGTTTTCAGGTTACATTACAGAAACCTGCTGACAGAGTCCCTTTTAAATTACGGTATGTTCTGCATGATTTCAGAATTCTAAATTGGAAACCTTTAAAAAATATCAGCTAAATTTAAAGTGTTGCACATGTTCATCTAAATGTTATTTTATGCTTTATACCGTACATAGGAATACTCTCTTTACAATGTTTGTAAATGGAAAAAAATCATAAACCTTTTAATGGGACTCGTACATTTATACATACATAAAAGACCACAGAAATATAACGTAAGATGATGGTATCAGAATCACAATGTCAGATATAAATGTGGCTTTGCAGAAATGTGCTTCACGTTTGAGGTATGAGAGTTCATAAAATGTTGTACATTGTAAATTTTCATATGTAAAATATATAGAAAAGACGAAATTCAACTGATATAGAAATATAAATAAGAGCTAATAAATTATACTAAATAAATGAATTAATAAATATAAAAACCTTTTTTTTTCTTCAGGGGTTCCGAAAGTCTTTATTCCTGGTTCAACATATGCACTCACTTACAGGCTGGGTTTACAGTATCATATTTTCTCCAATCGAAAAAAGTCCGATTATGCTCATCAGACTCTGAGTGGAATTTGTTTTTTTCTTGGAGGTGGGAATAAAAAAAAAAAAAGGTTTTGCTACCTTCTTCATGATGTCATCCGAATTCAGTCAGATTTTTTCCACGGACCCATAGACTTGAATGTCCGAGTGCCATCCGATTCACGGACGAAAATCGTATATGCTACCATTTTTTCCTTGGACCATTCGGACATGTGCATTGAATCATTGAATAACATTGGTACGAGCACAATCCGATTTTTTTGTCGGATAGCACTCAGACCGCAAATACGGTTGTCTGCACAAGCCCTAAGGCTGTGACCACACGGTGCATTTTTCATGCATTTTTTTAATGCAGTTTTGTCACAAAACTGCATGCAACTCATTATACCAGTAAAGTCAATGGGAATCCGAAAGTTATGTGTATGTTGCTTATTTTTCCCTTGCAGATTTAGTGCAGAAATAAATCTGCAGCTTGTCAATTCTTTCAGTATTTTTTTTCTGCCAAGAGATGCAGATTTAGTGCAGACATTTCTGCAGCCTAAAGGCCCCGTTGTACGCAACGACATCGCTAACAAGATATTGTTGGGGTCACGGATTTCATGACGCACATCCGGCCTCGATAGCAACGTCGTTGCGTGTGACACCTACGAGCGACCGCTAACGATCAAAAATACTCACTTGATCATTGATCGTTGACACGTCGTTCATTTCCCAAATATCGTTGCTGGTGCTGGACGCAGGTTGTTCCTCGTTCCTGAGGTGGCACACATCGCTACGTGTGACACCCTGGGAACGACGAACAACAACGTACCTGCATCCTGCCGGCAATGAGGTGGGCGTGTCATTAATGCGGCTGGTCTCCGCCCCTCCACTTCTATTGGCGGGCTGCTGCGTGAAGTCGCCGTGATGGTGCACGAACCTTTCCCTTAAAAAAGAGGTTGTTTGCCGCCCACAGCGACGTCGCTAGGAAGGTAAGTATGTGTGACGCGTCTTAGCGATATTGTGCGCCACGGGCAGCGATTTGCCCGTGACGCACAAACGACGGGGGCGGGTACTTTCACGGGCGACATCGCTAGCGAGCCTTTAGGGTCTGAGCGCACTGGGTAGAACTGTTTCTTCTGCAAAATCCGCACCCTTTGGCAAAATTGTGGACCTGCGGCAAAAAAACGCACCCAAAATCTGCATGCGATTTTACTGTGGTTTGTTGCGGTTTTGGTGCGGTTTTGTCACGGGTTTTGTCCCTGCGCAGGTACCTGTGGAAAATAAGTGACATGCTGCTTCTTTTTGCTGCAGAAATTCTGCAGCAAAACCTGTAGGGAGAAAAAACGCAGTGTGCGTGCAGCATTTTGGATTTCTCATAGATTTTGCTAGGGAAGGACAAAACCTGCACCTTTTCTGTAGCAAAAACCGCGGCAAATCTGCGGCAAAAAACGCTGTGTGCGCACAGAGCCTTAGACTAAGTTTCACTGATGAGTATTTGGTGCATTTTTTTTGGGCATATCGATTTCCTTTACTGTATATATGCATTTTATTTGCAGATACTCCACAAAGACTTGAATGAGATATGGAATACCCACAGATGAAATCTGCTTATGCGTCTTTAGTGCATTTCTGCAGCCAAAACTTGATAACAATTCATGTAATCCGCACATTATTTAATCAATAGTGTTTTATGAAAGCTAATTAACTGGAGGATTCTAAAACAAGGACATTTCTTTTAAAAACAACAAATAAGAGGCATAAACCACAGCTGAAAAACGTGAAATAAATATGCATCTAAAAAACGCAATAAAAAATGCAGGTAACCTAATTTAACTAATCGTTGTAGAAATACTGCAGAGGATCAGCAGCATAAAAAATGCACCAAATGCTCATCCTGGGAACTTTTCTTAACAGATCGGAATTGTCATTAAAACTGTTGATTTATTGTGCAAATTAATATTTTTTCCCATTTTAATTTGTAATACAGCACATTACAGAAGTCGAATCATAAGTGAACTGTTAATTTTCTAAAATATTTATAAAAAAAAATGTATTTATTTATTTTTTTGCTTTAAAGATGTCAAAAGTTTAAAGGCGTTAATGTGTGCCCTGCATGGGTTGTAAACTCTTGTAATATAGTTTTCATAAATTGTGATAAAATACCCATATATATTTCTTAAATATTTCTATAAGTGGTTGTACTGTTTTGACATATAGCTTTGATAAATATAAATATTTTATAAATTGTACATAATAAATATCGCTGTATACTTATATCACTATAAACAAATCTATTATATTACTTCTAATATGGAGCGTTAAAGTCAGCACTTATGGCAATGGGAAAGTAATGAGTAGTACTGTCCTTAGGCATCAATAGAAGATCATGATATTTTGTATTATACATTTTTCCTCTATTTTCCATAATTATAATATATATATATATATATATATATATATACATATATATGTATGCATATATACACAGTGTATATATATATATATATATATATATATATATATATATATACTGTATATATGTATATGGGTTTTGTTTTCCACTTTTAACACGTTATGTTTGGCCAGTACATAATTTGACTGGGTTTCATTTTAAGCTATCTCCAATCAAATCATAAATTTATATAAACTATATAGCGTATGAGTTCCAGTATGTCTTTAAATACTAAAATTGTTAAAGCACCACTCTGGCGTTTTGTTTTGGTTTTTTTTTCACCTCCGGAGTGGTATCACTAATCCATATATTCTGCCCCCATCTAGCCACCATCTTCTTCCGTTCTTGGCACATGCTCTGATCGTCTTCTGCTGGTTGTGACCTTTTGTATTTCACTTCTCAATTTAAGTCTATGAGAACCAGAACGATACCCTCATAGACTTAACATTGAGAGCTGGCGACCATTAGCTCTGACTACCAGTCAATAAGGAGCTGTCGTTAGAAGATGGTGGAACGTGAAAAGAGCGACTCCGGGAAGAGTAGAAGAGGGCAAGTTATAAGTATTTAAAGGGGTAAACCTAGAAAAGTAATAAAAATAAATAATTAAAATAAATAAGGTACATTTAAATATTACAAATTTTACTGAATACCTTTATTTAGCAAAAAATGTAGCAGAGAGGTGTTCTTTAGTCCATGCACTATCTGGATTTTAAATTTGTAAGCTTATCAGTAGTTTCCCAACCATCCCACTTCTTAGGATGGGCTGTGTAAAGATGTCTGCTCGAGACAGACATCAGGTGAGGGCAGCGTCCTGTCAGGCGTCGTGAATGCGCATTCCCATGTTCACTGAATCTGACAGGACAAGCGGAAGACAGTTAGTTTATTCCAGTAGCTCCATGCCATACTGCTGCCCTTCAATAAACTTTAGTCCGCACTCTGCTCCTCCCCTTGTCCCGTCAGGTTCAGTGAACATATCCGCTTTCTGTCATATGAGACAAAGTTTAAAGGATCCACTTCAGTTTGTTAGTAGGGATTCTATGCAGTTCGTGAGGAATCCCCCTTCCCTCCATTCAATTTTTATATATACCTATAAGACCATTATTGGATATATTATGAAACCGATAATAGGTCAATTATGTAGTATCCACATTTTCCTCTATCAATGTATACTATATATATATATATATGTATATATATGTATGAGCTGACAACCACAACTAAAACATTATCTATTGAATAGGCTTGCTGAATTTTATAGTCCTCAGTAGAGATGGAAAAATCGATTCACAGGACTCCGGTCCATTGGCCATGTCACTAATCTATGACCGCTGGAGCTCTAAAAATCTTCTTATCTCCCGGTATTCCAGGCTCCCCTTTTGATCAAGTGGGCTGATATGACGTTGTGTATACACCACGCTGTAATGATGATATCATGCCAGCCTGGCATATCAAAAGAAGAGCTAGAAATGCTAGAAGGTTAGGAGATTCACATGGCTCCCGTTCAACAGCCACAGATTAATGACTTGCACGATCGGCAAGTCCTGCAAATCAATTGCCTCATCTCTCATCCTTAGGCTAAGTTCACATTTCCGTTGTTTTGCATCAGTCACATGCGTCGCTTGACGCATGTGATTGATGCGCTGTACAACGGATGACAAAGAACAGAATTCTTTGTCGGACTCTGTTGTGTGCTGGGGGCGGAGCGCGAGGGGGTGGAGTTCGGGGTGGGTGGAACCGAGCGGGGCCGTGACGCTAAGGATGTCAGTACCGCGTGGACTGCAGAGCTGGGGACAGGTGAGTGTGAGTGTGTGTGTGTGTGTGTACATGCTGAGTAGGGGAGGGGGCGGAGCCGAGCGGGGAAGTGTCAGGCTCCCTGCACAGCCAGGGTAAATATCGGGTATAAGCAAAGCACTTTTTACTTAGTTACCCGATATTTATCTTGGTTACCAGCATACACCGCTTAGCGCTGGCTCCCTGCACCCATAACCAGTGTAAATATCGGGTAAATAACCAAAGCGCATTGCTTGGTTACCCGATGTGTATCCTGGTTACGGGTGCAGGGAGCCAGAGAGAGCATGCGCGGCAAAATCCTACGGATTGCGCTGCTCAAAAAACGTTACAGGCTGCGTTGCTCCCGCCCGGCGGTCAGTTAAAAAACAACTGACCGCGACGCAGCAGATGCAACGCAGCATCATCAGTCGCAATCCGTCACTAATAGAAGTCTATGGGGAAAAACTGGATTCCTGCAAAATATTTTGCAGGATACCGTAATTCCTCAAGGCGACGGATTGTGACTGATGCAAAACAACGTAAGTGTGAACTTAGCCTTAGTGATCATCTGTAAACTAGAGCTAAGCACATGTGCGATCATTTATATTTCAATGTGATGCCATTATAGGAGAAATAAGGCAATTCAAAGGGACTCTAAATTGCTGTTTGTGTAATTCGAGTATTGACCAAGTCCTCCAGTGAGAGACATTCTGCGTCAAATGTACTAATCCTGTTGGATATTATAATTGATACAGCTTTAGTATGTTTATTTTATATTTTCACCACCTAATAACTGGTTTTTGCTTTATGCCTATAATTTGCATCAATATTTGGTACAATTCTGGTGCATGGGGTCACATTTTAAGCCTTGCCTACTACCCTAAATTCCATGCTTATTTCTGGCTAGGCCATGACTTTTGCTGAGTAAGTAATATTAGAAAAATCTATCAAACACATAATTAAACAATGCTTTTTTTTTACTTAAAATAACCAATCAATTGGGCAAATTTAGTTTACTAAATCGACTCAATTATTTGTAGCTGCTGTCTTGACAATGGATGATGGATGCCCCAAACTGTGGCTCCCCACAAATAACTCAGTGTCCTATTTAGGTATTTAAAAGTCGGCATTCAAAACCAGTAAACCCATTTTTTGCTTTTGAAAAATGACTCTTCATCAACGATTTAGCTGGTGTTTCTGGACAGAATAGAAATGAGGATTCGAAATATCCAGAATTTGCAATGCAAATATTGGGAGGTATGTTGGCATTTGTGTTTCTCTACTGTATATGATGAAAACATGACGTTTACCTGTAGCCTGCAAAAGCAGGTAACGCATATGATATGAAATTGAGCTTAACTGAATGACAAATATGTTCCGATTGTCTATTCCGAAATAACGCCTTTAATAGTTCCTACAACATTAAAGGGAACCTTTACAAGCAGGGTGATGTGTGGCCTAAAACCCCCTTCCTACCCATCCCTGTATTGTAATATTGTGTAAAATGAATTTATAAAAAAAAAACACTTTTTATAACTTACATGTTCCCTATGTAAATGAGCAGAGGGTCTCGTCCCCAGGGTGTTGCTTTGCCCTGTCTAGTTTGCCCTCTTTCCATGGTATCACGCCCCTGTGGGCGTGATACCATGGATTTGCATGAGTGACGTCACCGTCCGCTCCTGGAAATCACGTGCATCCACACTTCTCATTTGCGCAGCCTTCTTGGCCGAGTGTTTGCTGACTTTAGATGCGCTCTGTACATGGAGCCTTCAGATCATGCGCAGTGCACTTGTGAAGCCGACAAGCATACACTAGGCTAAGACTGCTGCGCGAATGAGAAGTGCATACGCGCGGGATTCCAGGAGCTGACAGTGACGTCGCTTATGTAAATCCATGGTATCACGCCCACAGGGGCGTGATACCACTGAAAGAGGGAAAACTAGACGGGGAGAAGCGACGCCCTGGGGACTAGAACCTCTGCTCATTTACATAAGGAACACGTAAGTTATAAAATGTTTTTTATACATTCATTTTATACAATATTACAACACAGGGATGGGTACGAAGGGGTTTTTAGGCCACACATCCCCCTGCTTGTAGGTAACAAGGCATATGGGACCTGACAGGTTCCCTTTTAACCTTTTTATAAAAGACTAAAATTAGTCTATGTTCGGAAGACCTTTACATTTGTGTTCTTTGACTTTTAATATTATATATTTTTTTGTCTTTACATTTTTCCATTTCGATTTTTCCAATTCAATATTGTGCGTTATGCCACAATGACGACCATGATGAAGAGCCGTAAATGTCGGGTAGGTAACGAAATTTGCAAGTTTCCCGTTTAGCAGTCATAGAGTACTGATCTGACTGAAGGAAAGGAGTAATGAAAATCGATTCTTCCATCTCTAGTTACTAAATTTTGAATTCTTATAATTATCATTATACCATAATCAACAAAATGAACGATTCATCATAGACGCTTCTCATGGACAGTCTCTTAAAATAATCCATCAGTTGCAGTTGACAATTCCCTATAAATCATAGAAAGAGGAGTTGAATAGAAATTTATGTTTAAATAGAAATAATTTTATGATGATTGTATGGCAAAAATGTGAAATATGTATATGAAACAGTACATATATATCTTGTTTGCATATTAAGTGATGAACTGTACTTGAAAAGGTGAAGGTGTGGAGCACAATTAAGGTCGATAGATCAGATCTCATATTGAGACACGGAATACAGACACTTAAAGTTTTAAATTATGTGATTCAGTATATTAATATAAAAAACACTGTGAATGATGGCAAACTTATAGAATAAGCCTGTGTGTCCTGCTTCCCTACATAGAGGAAACCTATGAGTCTTGCCTGCTCCACCCATATACAGTATTTGAGAACATTTTCTGTAGGAGTTTATATACATGGAGAGCAATCAATTATTATACGTGGGCAGAGGAAGCAGGACTCAAAGGCTTTCTGTATACGGGGTGGTGGAAGGAGTCACAGCTAGAGATGAGCGAATCTGAGAAAGCTCGGTTTAACGGATTCAGACAGATTTAAGATAGGGATCTGGACTTGACCTGAACTCCAATGGAAGTCACTAATGGGCAGTTCTGGTCTCTGCCCACATGCAGCCAGCTATAAACAGATCACTTCCGGGAGAGGGTGGGCGTGATTTTTCCATATTTCTTTTTTGTGCACATTATAACCGATCACGCTGTTGTTACCCCCAGTGGGAGACGATCAAACACTATAAACAGCTTGCACTGGGCCGAGCACTGAGCATACCCGAGCACACTGATGCTCGTTCAAGTGGCTTTCATATGTAAAGCACCCGAATTCCGAACTCAAACTCAGTGTTTTTTTTTTGTTAAGTCTGTGTTCGGTATGAACACCGAACACCGAACCTCCGGTTCACTCATTTCTACTCACAGTCCTTTTCTACGTGAGGGATAAAGGGAATCACATGCCCTAAATTAATATTTAATACTATTTTAAATGCTGCAAAATTGTTGAGCAAAAATGTTGCAACTTTTGTCATTTTTATGACAGTCTTTGCCAGCATTGCCAGATCTTTCAACAGTGACGCTGATCTTAGTTAGGAGAGAGCGAGACTGACAGTGTTGCTGGTCTTAGTTGGGAGAGAGCATGACTGGACAGACATGGGTGCTGAGCTTAGTTGAGAGAGGGTGTGATGGACAGTGGTGCTGAACTTAGTCAGGAGAAGGCATAATGACAGTGGTGCTTAGCTTAGTCGGGTGAGGGCATGACTGACAGTGGTGCTGAGCTTAGTTGGGATTGGATGTGATTGACAGTGGTGCTGAGCTTAGTCAGGTGAGGGTGAGATTGACAGTGGTGTTGAGCTTAGTTGAGAGAGGGCATGACTGACAGTGGTGCTGAGCTTAGTTGAGAGAGGGCATGACTGAGAGTGGTCCTGAGCTTAGTTGAGAGAGGGCATGATTGACAGGGTGCTGAGCTTAGTGGGGAGAGGACAAGACTGACAGTGGTGCTGAGCTTAGTCGGGAGAGGGCATGACTGACAGGGGTGCTGAGCTTAGTGGAGAGAGGGAACGACTGACAGTGGTGCTGAGCTTAATCGGGAGATGGCATGACTGACGGGTGCTGAGCTTAGTAGGGAGGGGGTGTTACTGACAGTGGTGCTGAGCTTAGTGTAGAGAGTGGCGTGACTGACAGTGGTGCTGACCTTAGTCAAGAGAGGGCATGACTAACAATGGTGCTCAGCTTACTCGGGAGAGGGCATGACTAACAGTGGTGCTGAGCTTACTCGGGAGAGGACATGACTAACAGTGGTGCTGAGCTTAGTCGGGAGAGGGTGTGACTGACAGTGGTGTTGAGCTTAGTCGGGAGAGGGCAAGACTGATAGTGGTGGTGAGCTTAATTGGGAGAGGACGTGACTGATGGTGCTGAGCTTAGTCGGGAGGGGGTGCGACTGACAGTGGTGCCGAGCTGATTCGGGAGGGGGCTTGTCTGACAGTGGTGCCGAGCTGAGTCGGGAGGGGGCTTGTCTGACAATGGTGCTGAGCTTAGATGGAAATGAGTGCTGTCAACAAATTCATCATCATTTGAACAAAATTGGCACAAAGTAATGCAGAAATATAACCTGTCCATGTGTGGTGTTACATTTCTTGCTCTGGCTGACAATAGCTGAAATATGTACTGTGAGGTAGCGCGGTCGGCTGCGCAGCAGAAGACACGGGATCCAGGCATCAAGGTTCACAGCACACGGTGTTTAATGTCCAAACAAAAAGTCCATAACAAAATACATGTGCCTCTCCAGCAGAGGGCTCAGGAAGTTCTGGTCACTTCCCCCACACCCGGCACACCTGCCCTCGTTCCTGTTTCCTTTTAACCCTTCCTTAAGCCTGTAGGGAAACAGCATTAACCCTATAGTGGATTTACTTTCTATCATGGAGTGAGCACAACCTGGGCGAGACATACCGGCCGTCATAGATAACCCCGGTCACAGTCTCACATACCCCCCCCCTCAGTTCAAGCGTGCGGGGTTGAACTCCAGCCATCAAGCACGGGCCGCGGGACAAGGCATCGGCGTTGCCCTGCAACCTACCGGCCCGGTGTTCAACCGTAAACCGGAAGTTCTGCAGAGAAAGGAACCACCGGGTAACCCGGGCATTCCGTTCCTTGGCGGACCTCATCCAGACCAGTGGAGAGTGATCCGTCACCAAGCGAAACTGCCGTCCCAGCAGGTAATAGCGTAGGGACTCCAAGGCCCACTTGATCGCCAGGCACTCCTTCTCCACTACGCTATAATTCCGCTCGGGAGGGGTGAGCTTCCTACTCAAGAAGGTGACGGGGTGTTCCTCCCCCTGAACCACCTGAGACAGCACTGCCCCCAGGCCGACCTCCGAGGCGTCAGTCTGTACGATGAACTCCTTCCGGAAATCAGGGTTGACCAGAACGGGCTGTCCGCACAGGACCCCCTTCAGGGCCCGGAAGGAGTCCTCGGCCTGCGGAGTCCACCGCACCATGACGGACTTCTTGCCTTTGATAAGGTCCGTCAAGGGGGCTGATAGTCCCGCAAAATCCTTTACAAACCTCCTGTAGTACCCCACGATACCCAGGAAGGCCCTAACCTGCTTCGTGGTCAGGGGTCTAGGCCACTTCTGGATCGCCTCAACCTTGTTAATTTGGGGCTTAATCACTCCTTGGCCTATCACGTAGCCCAAGTAGCGGGCTTCCGTGAGTCCCAATGCACATTTCTTGGGATTGGCTGTCAATCCGGCTGTTCGAAGCGCGTCCACCACCGCTTGTACCTGTTCCAAGTGGGTCTGCCAATCGGAGCTGTAAATAATGATGTCATCCAGGTACGCTGATGCATACGCCTGGTGGGGTTCCAGCACTAAGTCCATCAACCTCTGGAACGTGGCCGGAGCGCCATGTAACCCAAAAGGCAAGACAACATAGTGGAAGAGACCCTCCGGCGTAACAAAAGCTGTTTTCTCCTTGGCGGACTCCGTTAGTGGCACCTGCCAGTACCCTTTGGTCAGGTCGAGCGTGGTAAAATATCGCGCCTGTCCCAGCCTATCAATCAGCTCATCCACCCGGGGCATGGGGTAGAGATCGAACTTGGATATTTCGTTCAATCTCCTAAAGTCATTGCAGAACCTTAAGGAGCCATCGGGTTTTGGTATTAGGACAATCGGACTAGCCCATTCACTCCGGGATTTTTCGATGACCCCCAGGCGTAACATTGTCTTTACTTCCTCCGATATGGCTTGTCGTCGAGCCTCCGGCACCCGGTATGACTTCAGGCGTACCTTCAGGTGGGGCTCGGTGACAATATCATGTCGTATCAGACTGGTCCTACCGGGCAGCTCGGAGAAGACATCGGGGTTCTGCTGAACCAACCGTCTGGCCTCTCGCCTCTGTTGCTTGGTGAGGGCTTCTCCAATCCTTACTTCCGGTTCGTCCTCTCCGGAGGTCGCTGGAGCCGGATGTGAACGACCCGAAGAGGAGGGAGGTGGGGAAAAAACAGCCATCAGGCTTTCCCGTTCCTGCCAAGGTTTTAATAGGTTGACATGGTATATTTGTTCAGGTTTCCGCCTACCGGGCTGCAATACTTTATAGTTAACCACCCCTACTCTTTCCTTTATCTCGTAGGGGCCTTGCCACTGAGCCAGGAATTTGCTCTCCGCCGTGGGGATCAATACCAACACCCGATCCCCGGGTTTAAAGGTCCGCACGGTGGCTTGTCTATTGTAGCGGCCGCTTTGCGCGGCCTGAGCCTCCTGTAAGTGCTCCTTCACAATTGGCATGACCGCGCTTATGCGGTTCTGCATACCCAAAATGTGTTCAATCACACTTTTATGGGGGGTGGGCTCTTGTTCCCATGTTTCCTTTGCCAGGTCCAACAATCCCCGGGGATGTCGCCCGTATAACAATTCAAAAGGCGAAAACCCCGTGGATGCCTGTGGCACCTCACGTATGGCAAACATCAAATAGGGAAGCATCATATCCCAGTCTTTCCCGTCTTTTGAAATCACCCTTCTTAGCATGGTTTTCAGGGTTTTATTGAAACGCTCGACTAAACCGTCCGTTTGCGGATGATACACAGACGTACGCAACTGCTTGATCTGGAGTAGCCGGCATAGCTCTTTGGTCACTTTAGACATGAATGGGGTCCCCTGATCCGTAAGGATCTCCTTGGGCAATCCCACCCGGCAGAACACAGCAAACAACTCCCGAGCTATAAGCTTTGCTGCAGTATGTCTGAGAGGTATCGCCTCGGGATACCGGGTGGCATAGTCAACGATCACTAGGATGTGTTGGTGCCCTCGAGCGGACTTTACGAGGGGCCCCACCAGATCCATCCCTATCCGTTCAAAAGGGACTTCTATAATGGGTAACGGTACCAACGGACTGCGAAAATGGGTCAGGGGTGCAGTAAGCTGACACTCCGGGCAGGTTTCGCAGAACCGTTTTACCTCCCCAAAGACCCCGGGCCAATAGAACCTTTGCAATATTCGCTCCTGCGTTTTCTTGACCCCTAGGTGGCCACTCATCAGGTGTTTATGAGCCAAGTCGAGGACCCGCCGGCGATGCGGCTGGGGCACCACCAACTGTTCTACCCCTACGCCCCGTATTTCATCTACCCGGTAGAGTAAATCCTGCTTAAGAGCGAAATGGGGGTACCTTACCTGGGCACTGGGCAGCTGTGCCACCCCGTCAACTACTGTCACCCGACTCCGGGCATGTATTAACGTAGGGTCCTGGAGTTGGGCTGTCCCAAACGTATCCGGGGACGCCTCCAACTCCGGGATGGGCTCGACCGTCTCAGCCTCTCCTGCCAATACCTCTAGGGGTGACCTATCGGGTTCACACTCTGTCCCTATCATCGTGACCCCTACGGCAGGTGTCCCGGATTCAGGATTGTAGGGCTCAGGTCCCGGACCGACCAATATCTGAGGGGACTTAGGGGGTCCCCTCCATAAAGTCCAAAAATAGGGCAGATCCCTTCCTAGGATCACGTCATAAGGAAGAGTGTTAAGAAGTCCCACCTCATGTTGCACCTGACCGCAAGGTGCTGTGATGGTGACAATCCCCGTGGGATAGTCGTGGCGGTCCCCATGTATGCAAACCACCCCCACAGTGCGTCCTGTGGCCTTTACTTTAGCTCTCAAGGTGGATCGCACAAGGGTCACTAAGCTTCCGGAATCCAACAATCCTGTAACCGGACATCCATTCACCTGTATTTGGCACAAGTGGGGCTCTGTCTCTGGGGAGACCAGGTCAGCGGTACACACCACCTGAGCATACATTGAACCCCGCCGGGTAACCCCACAATCCATGGGCTCCGTGGTGAGTGGACACTGGGCTTCCATATGTCCCACCCGCTGGCACCGCCAACATCTAATAGGGAAGGAAACCCCCTTGACAAGTTGTCGTTTAGGGTACATGGCCTTCCGGACCTCAGGAACGGCAGGCGCGGCCTCAGCCAGGATGGTAGCGGACTCCTGTACCGGTGTCGGCGGTGGGTCCTTGGCCCTAGGCTTGGAGGGGCCGGACCGACGGGCGGTACGCAAAGTCTCAGTGTCCCGTATCAAGTCCTGCGTAGCCACATGCCGCTCTACCAGGGACACTAATTGGTCCAGGGTACTCGGGTCACCCTGTCCTACCCACCGTTGAACGGTGACGGGTAAAGTGCGCACAAAACGATCCACTACTACCCTTTCCACCATTTGCGCCGGGCTCAGAGTGTCAGGCTGCAACCACTTTTTTACAAGATGTAATAAGTCATAGGCCTGGGAGCGTACGGGTTTGGCTTCCTCATAGAACCACTGATTTACCCGCTGAGCCCGTACATAGGTATTCACCCCCAACCGAGCCAGTATTTCGGCTTTCAGGGTCACATAGTCAATGGCGTCCTCGGTACCGAGGTCCAGGTACGCTTTTTGGGGTTCCCCCGTCAGATAGGGCGACAATACCTCAGCCCACTGCGGGGTCGGCAGCTTTTCCCGCTCGGCCACCCGCTCAAACACCGCCAGGAACGCTTCCACATCATCACCCGGGGTCATCTTTTGCAACGCTTGTCTCACCGCTTTCCGGACGCTGCCGTCGTCACCCGGTCCCGGGGTTGTTGCTGCCGGTCCGGCACGGATCGACTTGGCCAGGAGAACCATCTGTTCTTGGTGCCTTTTTTCCTGCAATTGTAAGGCTTGCTGCTGACGTGCATTGGCCTGCTCCATCTGTTCTTGGTGCATTTTGACCTGCACTTGCAAGGATTGCTGCTGACGTGCATTGGCCTGATCCAACTGTTCTTGGAGTTTTTTTTCCTGCACTTGCAAGGATTGGAGCAGGTGTGCATTGGTCTGTTGCTGCTGTGCATTAGCCTGAGCCAAATGCTTTAGTATGTCCTCCATGGCGTCGCCGGGTTTGGGCTGTAGTATAGCCGCTCGAATCCAGGACATGCGCAGCTGGGTCACCAGGGATGGATGCTACACCTCACCGGCTGTCATGCCCGCCGATTCTCCACCATATGTGAGGTAGCGCGGTCGGCTGCGCAGCAGAAGACACGGGATCCAGGCATCAAGGTTCACAGCACACGGTGTTTAATGTCCAAACAAAAAGTCCATAACAAAATACATGTGCCTCTCCAGCAGAGGGCTCAGGAAGTTCTGGTCACTTCCCCCACACCCGGCACACCTGCCCTCGTTCCTGTTTCCTTTTAACCCTTCCTTAAGCCTGTAGGGAAACAGCATTAACCCTATAGTGGATTTACTTTCTATCATGGAGTGAGCACAACCTGGGCGAGACATACCGGCCGTCATAGATAACCCCGGTCACAGTCTCACAGTACCATAATCCTTAAGAGTTTTAATCCTCTAAATGAATTTGGTGCATCTTACAGTGCACCTATCATCAAGGACAAAATGTCAGTCATGGCAAATCTGAGCTATAGACTTCCCTGGGTGAAACGCGACTCGCTGGCTTCCTGGCAGCATTTAAACAGCTCATTAAAGCCCACGTCCCGAGCTCAGCATCTCTCACTTTATTCCTAATCTTTGTCCTTGCAATGGAGTGCAGACCTGTGTACTCTAAAAGTAATGGCATTTAAACAGTTTGATGTAGAAAATCTTTCAGAAAGTGATTAAAATCATTAAATATTCACTGTAATTTTACACTATAAGACAAATGATAATGTGATAAAAAGGCAATCTGCAAAACAGTTTATTTAGAAATTATATTACCCAAGTACCAGCCACTAGGTGTCTCCTTTCTGTGTAACTTACTGTCCACTGCCTGTTGTTGAGTGTAATCCATCTCTAGCAGCAGAGATTCCGAGTTGGATTATAAAAAGTGGAGGAGGGTCTTAGTTCCTCTGCTCCTGCTCCGCTGTCTCTCAAACTGCATATCTGCATAACAGATATGGGTTTTTCAGTTCAGGGCAAGTAAGTGTATCCGGCTCAACGCATGTTGGCAAATGAGAGACTGAACGTTCCAATGTTCCAGATCCTGTCGTGCTGGCAGAATTTTGTAGAAGAGGAATCACCCATTCAAAAAAGTGGATGACAAATTTCATAACAGGACAATCAGGACAGTTCCTGCATATATTAGCCTAGTAAGTGCAAAACCTACGTGCAGTAATAACCTTTTGAACCAAATAACTCCCCCTTGTAACTTTGGAATTATTTACTTAAATAGTATATATCATCTAATGTTTATTTTTAAATGATAAGTACTCACTAATGTCGTACAGATTGGTAGGGGTATGGGTCTTCAGACCCCCACCCGCTGATGGATCAACAAAAATTCTCTCCAGTGCACTGCTCAACAGGTTGAAGCAGGGAAATTTTTAGGCTGTGTGCGCACGTTGCGTTTTTTTCATGCGTTTACGCAGCGTTTTAAACTGCAGTGTAAACAAATGCATTCTGCTTCCCCAGCAAAGTCTATGAAAATTTAGCAAATTCAATGTGCATGTTGAGTTTTTAAATGCAGCGTTTTGCATGCCAAATTTTTGACAAAATAGATGCCTTCAAAAAGGCAACATGTCACTTCTTTTGTACGTTTTGGATGCTTTTCCCACTCTGTCTATGGCAGAGCAAACATCCACAACGCATGAATTCTGCATGAATTCTGCATTGACAATACTTCCAAAACACAGCTTTTTGGCTGCGTTTTGAAACACACATGCAGTGACAAAATGCTGCAGAATATTTGTCATGGCAGAACGCAACATGCGCACATACCCTTAAGCAATCAGTGGTGGCTTCAAAACTTAAAATCCAACAAGGCCGCCACACGTTAGGTAATACTTTATTATTTTTTTAATTATTTTTTTTAAAAAAGAAAAGAAATGATGGCCGGTAGAGATGAGTGGACCCGTGGAAGTTTGGTTTGACGGCTTCAGCCAAACTTTAGATAAAGTTCAGTTTGGGACCCGGACTTGACCTGAACCCCAATGGGTGAAACTAATTGGACAGTTCGGGTCTCTGCCCACATGCAGCCATCCATAAACAGGTCACTTCCGGGGGCGGGTGGGCGAGGTTTTTACTTTTTTTTTTTTTTATTTGGTGCACACTACATCTAATCATGCTATTGTTACCCCCAGTGCGAGCCGATCAAACACTGCATGTGGCTAGCACTGGGGGTACCCGAGCACAGTGATGCTAGCGCAAGTGGTTTGCATACATAAAACTCCCAAACTCTGTGTCTGGTGCGAACTCTGAATGCCAAACCTTGGCTTCGCTCATATCTAATGATGGGTACCCTATGATCACCCAGAATTAAAATTCCAAAATAAAACATTAAATATGTCACATAACCCAAATGTTATTAAAGTAGCCAATACATATGTCTTTATTGAATTGAAACTCTTAGCCAAAGTAACGAACCTTAGAAAATGCCACATAAAGTTCCAGTTAAAGATTTTCAAAAATAAAATAAAAAATATAACAAAAAAATGGGGTCCCTGTGAAAATGAATGTAACATCTGTCCATACCATGTACACTGTATCAGAGCAAAAATATATCATTAAGACACTTTGCATGGAATATATTTTGAACAAGTCCCATACGGTGACATGCTAAATGGAATACAATTGCTGATTTATCTACAATGTACATTCAAGACACTGTGTTAATATATTATCAAAAAACACACTTGCAATTCTCAAAAGACCGAGTCTACATTAACATTTTAAAGGTACTATCACTTATTTTTGCTTTTCGTTTTTTTTGTAACACAGAATTGTTAAGACAGTACACAACTGGTTTTGGCAACAGTGTAACACGGCTATTATGTCATTAACGAAGCGACACTTTTTCTCTTTGCATGTCTTAAGGTGTCGAAAATAATTACAATCATTCAGGGAAGACGCCCATTTATTGGTTAACTTGAAAAAGAATAAATGATACACTTTCTTAAGCGTCATCTGTGTGGAACACTTCAATCAAGTGATATAACATCAGCCTGTTGTCTGCAGACAGAAATCTAACCGATAACATCGTCAATCATTTGCACATTGGTTTGGTGACGTACACATTGGCCTTTCTTATGGTATAGATCCGGAAAAATGACATGTATTTCTTATACTGGAGGCTTGCAAATCGATACTGTCCAACCATCACAATTTACAGGCCCAATAAACACCCACTTTTATTTTTTCAAATTGAGCCTTTTCCCCCCCTTCTATATTTTTCTTATACATTCCATTATGGAACACTTTCGAACTTAATGATGTTGTGTTTCTAGCGGGCACAATCTATATCTTAAGCACATGTGGTCGGACACAGCAATTAGGCAAGCACGACGGTAGGTGTTTCTGTCCTCGGGTAAACATCCCTAATGGGTTTCCGTATTACAAAAAAGGCTTGGGAGTTCTCAGGCACATTATGGGTCATAGAAAAACCTTTAAGTTTGCCGATACTTTTGAGATTATGTTTTTTCTTCAGTGACTTGAAATAGGCTACTGTTTTCTGTTTTAAATATTTTTTCTTTTTTTCTTTTTATAGTACAAAAAAAACTTTAAATATGTTATCTTCCCATCTACTCACCACACTCCCTACATTATTATATAGCACATAAATGTGCATCTTTTAAATAAAATTCAATAAAATATCCCTTTCGAAACAATATAATTTCTATTGAAAAGACCTTGTTTTAATTAAACCTTTCTGTCCACTTTATATAGCTCATATTTGTGAGAGTCTTTATTAATTTTTATACTCCATTTATAAACCCCATTTACAATCCCAGCCACTATATAACAGTAGTCATCTCTGGATAGGTCATTCAATATATTTTTTTTATTTCAAATCATTTAGAACATAAAGATGTAATATAACATGATCTTTTAACATGGTTACTCTGACCCCTTGCATTGGGATGACCTCGGAATTGGACTTCTACGATCTATACGTTGCCTCACAATTCCTCAACTCATAGTGACTTCTTCCAAGATCTTTTAACATAGTTACTCTGACCCCTTGCATTGGGATGACCTCGGAACTGGATTACTATGATCTATACATTGCCTCACATTTCCTCAACTCATAGTGACTTCTTCCAAGATCTTTTAACATGGTTTCTCTGACCCCCTGCATCGGAATCACCTCAAAATTGGAGTACTACGATCTATATGTTGCCTCACATTTCCTCAACTCGTAGTGACTTTTTCCAAGATTTTTTAACATGGTTACTCTGACCCCTTGCATCAAGATGACCTCGGAAATTGGACTACTATGGTCTATACGTTGCCTCACATTTCCTCAACTCATGCTGACTTCTTCCAACTTTACTGACAGAGCGGACAACCATGGACACGGTCTTCTACACTAATACCTATATTGGTGTCACTATTAAAAAATAGCTTAGGTGTGCCTGCTCGTTTCCTACTTGTGCCATTGAGTTGGTGTGAATGACTTCTTCACCTGTACAGTGTGTGGTCGTCCGTATTATTTTTTTCTTAGACTCAGAATAATTTTTCTTAAAGGTTGTACTTTTATCCCCGGCATATTGTAAAACCCATTTACAAAAATAGTCACATATATAAATAAATGGCCTACAAATTAAATAATAATAAAAAATGATGAAATCACTAACACAAGTTCTGTAAACATATGGCAGAATGGTAACTGAAAATGCAAACAATGGACACAATTATTGAACTACAGAGTTTTATGTGAAACACACAAACAGTATAGGTTTGCATTCCCTTGACTGATCCCAAACAGGCCGAGAAGCCTTTGGTGGCTTCCAGAGTAAGTGTCAACTGGTATTTAAGCAGTAACCAACAGTCAAGCTTGATACACCATCCCTTGACAAGAGGTCACTGTCTTATTATAGGCACTGACCTTGAGTACATATATGCAACAACTGTCAGTTT
The DNA here is from genome assembly GCF_048569485.1 of Anomaloglossus baeobatrachus. Classification (NCBI taxonomy): domain Eukaryota; kingdom Metazoa; phylum Chordata; class Amphibia; order Anura; family Aromobatidae; genus Anomaloglossus; species Anomaloglossus baeobatrachus. The sequence continues at coordinate 50,882,138 of NC_134359.1, forward strand.
GGCATAGATCTCCCAAAAGGAGTCCTGTTGACACAGATGGGTCATCTTCACAGGTTGTAAACAATTTGTCACACAAATGAAAAAAAAAATGTGCAGTTTTATTTTTTATTCTCCCTGGAATCTTTGCTTTTGTCCTCTTTTTCTGCTTTGTCTTTTTCATGTTTTTCTTTCTCGGGCTTTGTTACACTATCATAAGATGGAGGTGATGTTGTCGAGGGTGTCATGTCGGTCTTGTCAGAGGTTGAGTTCCCATTAAGCTTATCAATAACCATGTCTTCTTTAATAGGTAAGCTATTTACTTCTTTCATTTTATCTTTTCTATACATATATGAAGCTTTTTTAATTGTTTTCCTTAAAAAATAGTTCCGGAAACAACGTTGAATAATAACGGCCGAAAGTTCCTCTTGTTTTCTCCGTAATGTTGATGTGATTGGTTCATAAGAGACTTTCGAAGGGTTGGAGGCCATAAACCTTTCTTCCATCGGTGCTCTGAGATTATCCATTTCATCTCCTTCACCCAACACACGCTTTGTAAAGGCAAACAAAATGTCAAGGCAGTGAATTCTGTCACCGCTTACCATGGGAAGATCCATTGCAATAAGCTGAACTTTGTTTGGTTTTGGTATGCGAAGAGGTGGATCCAGTGCATCAGCAAAGTCCGGCAATTTACTGTACTGAATAAATTGTGTTGCATCTGGATCAAACTTTTCCCAAACTTCGTAGAACATCTCAAAGTCATCCTCCCCTAGAGGTTCAGCGCTTTCTTCGGTAGCAACACTAAAGTTCTCCAAAATTACAGCAATGTACATATTTACTACCACTAAAAATGATATGATGATGTAACTTACAAAAAAGAAAATCCCAACAGACGGGTTACCACAATCACCTTTGACAGAACTCCCTGGATGTTCTGCATTTGGGTCACAGTCTGGTGCTCCGCTGTTAAGAATTGGTGCCAACAAACCATCCCACCCGGCGGAAGTTGTGATCTGGAATAGGCAAATCATACTATTGCCAAAAGTTTCAAAGTTAAACATATCGTCGATTCCAGATTCTTTCTTGACATATGCAAAATTGGACATTCCAAAGATGGCATAAATGAACATAACTAAGAAGAGCAAAAGACCAATGTTGAATAAAGCAGGAAGTGACATCATCAAAGCAAAAAGCAGAGTTCGAATTCCTTTCGCTCCTTTTATGAGACGCAAGATTCTTCCAATTCTTGCAAGTCTTATGACTCGGAATAATGTTGGAGAGACAAAATAATTTTCAATCATGTCTGCCAGAAACATACCTACAACAAAGAATGGAAATTAAGATTACTGGCTAAATCTCTTTCATGTTTTTTTTCTTCCACAGATTAACATAACCAAATAGTGTACTAGGTTCTAGCAAGTCATTTTTAACTCATGGCAATGTTGGCCAACCGCCGATCTTCCTGAGACCTCATACAGCTCTGACCCCACAAAAAAAATATGTTATACAGCTCTTTAGCCCAGAATATTGGACTAATATATTAATAAATAAAATATAATTATAGAAACTTTTATAGGCTTCTAAGGACCCCTGCTAATAAGCAGAATGTAGGAGTATTATGACTAGTCCTTATGAGTATGCCTAGTACTGCAGCTCAGTCCAATAAGTGAATAGGCCAGAGCTGCATAAAGGCAAACAAAAATTGTATATACAGTCGGTGAACAAAGTATTGAACATGTGACCAATTTTGTAAGTTAATATAATTCTAAAAGTGCTATTGACCTGAATTTCTTACGAGATGTCAGTAACAATCCATCCAATCCACACAGGCAAAGAAATCAAACTATAGATGTCCATAAATTAGGTGATGTGTAATAATGAGAAAGGGAAAAAGTATTGTACGCTCTTTCTGAAATGTATTTAATACTTCGTACAAAAGCCTTTGCTTGTGAAAATAGCTTCAAGATGCCTCCTGTATGGTGGAACTAGTTGACTGTATTGCTCAGGTGTGATTTTGGCCCATTCTTCCACACAAACATACTTCAAATCCTGAAGTCCCTTTGGCTCCTTCTATGAACTTTCAGCTTTAAGCTTGAACTTTGAGCTTTTTGAACATGAGGTTTAGTTCCTTCCATAAATTTTCTATCGGATTCAGCTCCGTTGATCCACTCGGCCATTCTAACAGTTTTATTTTCTTTCTCTTAAACAAATTGAAAGTTCCCATGGCTGTGTGTTTGGGATCATTGTCTTGCTGAAATGTCCAATCTCATTTTATCTTCATCATCCTGGTAGATGGCAGCAGATTTTTATCACAAATGTCTCAGTACATTTGTCTCTTCAACCTTCCTTGAGTTATATGAATTTTGCCAGTGCCAAAAGCTGAAAAACAGCCCCACACTATGATCTTACCACCTCCAAACGTCACTTTTGGTATGGTGTGTTTGCGGTGATATGCAGTGCCTTTTGGCCTCCAAACATGGTGTATATCATGGCATCCAAAGAGTGCAATTTTGGGCTCATGTGAAAAGACTATATTCTCAGCCTCAAAAAAGAATTCATTAACCATTTTTAGAAAGTAATACTAAATAATTTTATTGTAGATAACATAAAAATGACTCTACAAAAATGTATAATAAAATATTATGATGAACCACACAGAAAGTATGAAGAGCCAAAAAGTTGAGAAGGAAAAAACAAGGCACTGCTCAGCCCGAGGAATATTTTTGCAATAGCCAATGTTCATACATAGCGTTATAATAGCGTTCTTTGCTGCAATTGACAAAAAGGCATGGCAGAAAAAATCCCTGCAACAGCTACGTGGTGCTCATTCAAAAGTTCAGAGTAATCCCTGCATTAAATATGAAAGAAATGAAGGCACTCACTGGTCTTTGCTGTGCAGTGGAAAACATTTAATCACGGATGGAAGTTACATGCTGTGGCAAGCGGGGAGGGGTTAGACCAGGGGTCTCAAACACGCGGCCCGCGGGCCGCATGCGGCCCCTGAGGCTGTTTGTTGCGGCCCGCAGACCCCGTGACAAATCGCGGCTCTATGCTGAGGGTCGGCGCCGGCAGGAACTTGCATTTGAATCCATCTGCGGTGCCGCGCAAGGAGCTGTCAGTTCTATCCCAGTTGCTGCTGCTGTCTGCCAATCAGATGCAAGGAGGTGATGTCATACAGCGACGTCACTTCCTTGCATCTGATTGGCAGGCAGCAGCCATTGGTCCAGACACAGCTCCTCTGCACTGCACCGCAAATGGATTCAAATGCAGTGAAGTTCCTGCCGGCGCCGACCCTCAGCACAGAGCCGCGATCGTCACGGGCCGCGACAAGCAGGTAAGGTACGTGCTCAAGATCAGGACCCGCTGCTTGCTGGACACAGCGTGTCCTGATCGGCGGGGCCGCAAGTCTACTCCTTAGGAGACCGCAGCTGCCCGTGCCTGCGATCAGGGGTTCGGGCCGCTGCGGTCTCGCTGTGCTCTGCCTAGGGAAGACGCTTCAGACGCCGCAGCATAAATTCACATGCTGCGGCCTCTGGAAGCCACACCGCAGTTCCGTTTTCACTGCGGGCCGTACACGCACAGTGGGCATGGGATTTTTAGAAATCCCATGCCCACTGTGCTTTTACCATACATAGCAGGGTTTTGGACGCAGCTGAAGCATGCTGCATCCAAAACTCTGCAAGTACTGATCGTGGGCCCACAGGGAACGGAGGAAAGGTGAGGAGATTTTTTTTTTTTGTTTGCGTATTACTAAAGGATGGGCAGAATACTACAAGGGTGGGCAGAATACTACAGGGATGGCCACAATACTACAGGGATGGCCACAATACTACAGGGATGGCCACAATACTACAGGGATGGCCACAATACTTCAGGGATGGGCAGAATACTACAGGGATGGGCTGAATACTACAGGGATGGCCACAATACTACAGGGATGGGCAGAATACTACAGGGATGGCCACAATACTACAGGGATGGCCACAATACTACAGGGATGGGCTGAATACTACAGGGATGGGCAGAATACTACAGGGATGGGCAGAATACTACAGGGATGGCCACAATACTACAGGGATGGCCACAATACTACAGGGATGGGCTGAATACTACAGGGATGGGCTGAATACTACAGGGATGGGCTGAATACTACAGGGATGGGCAGAATACTACAGGGATGGGCAGAATACTACAGGGATGGGCAGAATACTACAGGGATGGGCACAATACTACAGGGATGGGCACAATACTACAGGGATGGGCACAATACTACAGGGATGGGCACAATACTACAGGGATGGCCACAATACTACAGGGATGGGCTGAATACTACGGGAATTGGCAGAATACTACAGAGCACAATACTACAAGGATGAGCACAATACTACAAGGATTGGAACAATATTACTGGGCACAATACCACAAGGATGAGCACTATACTACTGGGCACAATACCACAAGGATGAGCACCTTACTACAGGGCACACGGATGGGCACATTACTACAAGATTTTGGCTAAGATTACTATATGATGCTGCTAATTGTAAAATAATTACAAGAAGGTGATAAAATGTAAAAAAAAAAAAAAAAATCCTAAAGCATGACTTTTTTTATTTAAATTAAAAATGCTTTTCTGTATATAAACTTAACAAAAAAAGTACACGTTTGTTATAATAAACAAGCGAAAAATGTTTACAAAAGTGATCCAAGATGTATAGAAAAAAAAACATGGATTCATTAAAAATGTTCACTTTGTCCTGCAAATAATGCGGCCCCCCTCATTTTTTTTTTCTATATGCGGCCCATACACCCATCTGAGTTTGAGACCCCTGGGTTAGACCCATCGAAGCACTGTGTAAGAGTGCGAAATGGCCGTCGTCTGGCATGCTGTCCCGTTCTACACCCTCCCTGCTTGCCACAGCATTTAACTTCCATCCGTGATTAAATGTTTTCCACTGCACAGCAAAGACCGGTGAGTGCCTTCATTTCTTTCATATTTATTTCTAGAAAGTATGAAGAGCTATATCCATGAGCAGGAAAAAATATGTATGATTGAAATGGATGGAGATATTACAGATTGTTCCAAGGAACAATAATAAATATAGTAATAATTTTTAAACTGAAACCAAGGTTATCACTTTAAACATAATCAGTGTAAGAAAATACCTCATACATATTAGTTAGAGAGAGAACCATTGATTGCAGAGAATAATCATAATAGTGTTATTAATAAAGTGACAGATGCATAGTTGAACCTACCACATGGAAGAGCCCACCACTCCAACGTACGTTTTGCACAGGCTTTCTCATCACTCCTTGAGAAAGGCTGTGCACAACATATGTTGGAGTGGTGGGCTCTTCCATGTGGTAGGTTCAACTATGCATCTGTCACTTTATTAATAACACTTATGATTATTTTCTGCAATCAATGGTTCCTTCACTAATATGTATGAGGTATTTTCTTACACTGTTTATGTTTAAAATGGAAACCTTGGTTTCAGCTTAAAATTATTATATTTAGATTTTTCTTTGGCACAATCTGTGATATCTCCACCCATCACAATCATGCATATTTTTCCTGCTTATGGTTGTAGCTCAATATCTGATGTTACTATCACATACTTTCAGTGTGGCTCCTCATAATGTTTCAATATACATTTTTATAGAGTCATTTTTATGATATATTCATTAAAATGATTTTCTACAACTTTCTAGTAATAGTTAATCAATTCTTTTTAGGTTATTATTTATTTTGCTTATCCCCTAATAATATATGGTTATACTCTTATTTTTTTGTAGGTTACCAGACTATATTCTCCCAATATTTCACAGGCTTGCCTAAATGTTGTAAAGCAAACCTTAAACGTGCTTGAACATGCTTTTTTTTCAGCAATGGAGTCTTGCATGGTGAGCATGCATACAGGAAATGAAGGTTGAGTGTATTACTTATTTTCTTTGAAACCACTGTACCTGTTGATTTTAGGTCTTTCTGTAGTTCTCCACAGGTGGTTATTGGCTCTTGGACAACTCTTCTGATAATTATTTTCACTCCTCTGTCTGAAATCTTGTGGGACCACCTGGTTGTGGCCAGTTAAGGTGTCATGTTCTTTCCATTTCTGGATTATGGCCCCTACAATGCTCACTAGAAGCTTCAGTAGTTAAGAAATTCTTTTGTAACCAAGGTGGTTCTTGGCTCTTTGACAACTCTTCTGATAATTATTTTTACTCCTATCTGAAATCTTGTGGGACCACCTGGTTGTGGCCAGTTTATGGTGAAATGATGTTCTTCCCATTTTTGGATTATGGCCCCTACCGTTCTCACTGGAGCCTTCAGTAGCTTAGAAATTCTTTTGTAACCAATGCTATTAGTATGTTTTGCAACAATATGGTTTCAAAGGTTTTGAGACAGCTCACTGGTTTTACGCATCAGGAGATGTTTCTTGTGTGGCACCTTGGTAATGATTCTCCTTTTTATAGGCCATCAGTTGAACCAGCTGATATTATTTTCCCTAAGTGGCAGGATTGCTTTCTAATTACTGATATATATCAGCTAATGTCATTGCTTTCTGCACCTCTCATTCTTCATATGTTCAATACTTTTTCCCTGTGTCATTTCTCATTATTACACATAACTTAATATATGGATATCTATGTTTTGATTTCTTTGCCTGTGTGAATTACATGGGCTGTTACCAACATCTGGTGAGAAATTCATGTTAATAACACCTTTATAAACATATTTACTTAGAAAATTGGTGACATGTTCAATACTTATTTCACCCTCTGTATATAGTGTTGTACACTTTCTATTCCACTAATTAATGGAGCTCCTGAGGTTTACTGTATGTTCATATTGAGTTTTTTTATGGATTTTGGAGCAGATTCTGTTTCCAAATCCACATGAAAAAAACACTTCAAATACTGTTTGAATAAACATAATATTCAGTTCAATGGGAAACCGTCCAATAGAGCACATAATGCTGTTTTCTTTTAAAAAAGATTGTTTCCACTTTGAAAAGAAGCAAAACATCAATTCTTGAGGTGTTTCTGTTGGAATAAAAATCCTCCAAAAGTGACTAGTGAGTCAAATGAAGATGAGAAATGCAATATATACCAAAACCGACCCCAACACCCCCCCCCCCAAAAAAAAAAACACTTAAAAACTTGTTGTGTATACAATTTTTTTAAGTGAATTTTTGAGGGAGCTTGGAAAATCCACATAAAAAGGGTACTCTGTGTGTACAAACCCTTAAACCCCGACCGGTGCTGAAAACAGCTTTAGGCTAGTTTCACACTTGCGTTGAACGGCATCCGTTGCATTGCATTGTGTGATGGATGCGACAGATGTGTTGCATATAGTGGCACAACGGATGCAACAGATCGTACAAAACAACGAAATCTGCTTTTTTTTTTACAGTTTTACCGGCGGCAGACTATTGTGAACGATCAACTGATCACACTTAAAAGCCGGCTGCCAGGTGATCAGCTGAACGCTCTCAAAAGCCGGCTGCCGGGCGATTAGCTGATCGTTCGGCCACCGAGAGACAAAACAAAGTTTCTGTGATTAAAAAAAAAAAGATGAGCATGCGCAGTGAAAAAATAAAGCATTCCGCGGCTCAAAAAACGTTACATGCTGCGTTCCTTCCGTCCAGCGGAAGCAACGCAGGTCCATTAGTCGCAATCCGTCGTCCATACAAGTCTATGGGAAGCAGCGGAATCCATTAACGGATTCCGCTGTTTTCCAAAACGGCGGATTGCGACTGAAGGAAAAAAATGCAAGTGTGAAACTAGCCTTAGATGTCACTGCCGGTTAGAAGAAGCCAATTCTGGTGATAATTATTATTTGCTAGCCAACACAATACTAGAAATAGCTTTGTTGGTGATGTAGAAAAAGAATCTGGGCAATAGATCTACGGTAGCTACTGAGCATGTGTGACCACTGACACTGAGCCAATAGATGGACATTCTAAGAAGGAAGCATAAGAACCCCAGGGGGCGCCAAAACAAGAATGAAACAGCAATCTTTAGACTCCTGAGGATTTTTTTTTAATATTTACAACTGAATTATTAAACTAAATTAACAATATGATCTGTTGTAAGGCCCTGTGCGCACACTGCGTTTTTACCCGCGGTTTTACCCACGGTTTTGCTGCAGAAATTTCTTGAGAAATGTTTGTAATCTTTCTGCAGACATTTCCCAGAAAAACTTATGGGAAAAAAAATAGCTGTGCGCACACTGCGTTTTTTTCTCAAGAAAATTCTTTCTGCAGAATTTCTTGAGAAAATGTCTTGAGAAAATGTGCATGTCACTTCTTTTCCGCAGGTACCTGCGGTATTTCACTCCATTCACTGTAATGTAATCGCGAAATACCGCGGGTATACCGCAGGTAGCAAATGATGTGCGGTATACTCTCGGTATAGCCGTGATTTACCTGCGGTAATGTTCATCACTGCCTGCAGTTTGCAGGGAAGTGATGTCATTATGACAGGAAGAGGAAGCGGAGCATAAACACACACACATCACACTCCCTGGACGCCGCACAGAAGCGCTTGTGTGACCTCCAGGTGCCCATGCAGTCTGTGTCCCGCTCCAGCCCCGCGGCTGCCTGCACTGCAGTGTCAGTGTCTGCCCGCAGTGTCAGCAGCTTCTCACACTGTAGTGCTGGCAGCCGCGGGGATGACGAGCGCTGCTGTCAGGTTAGATGAGATCATTACCTGCTGTGACGATCTCCTGCTCTGCTGACGTCAGCGCTGTTACTGCCTTCTATGCCCGTCTCGCGGACGGCCCGAGACTGTTACTAGCGGTGACGTCACGGACTCTCGCGATACTACTGAGAACGCGGCGGGCATAGAAGTCAGTGACAGCGTTGACGTCAGCAGTGCAGGAGATCATCACAGCAGGTAATGATTTCATCTAACCTCCTGAAATCAGTGCTCGTCATCCCCTGCAGTGACCTGGGCTGACGTATTGATGTAAGCTCAGGTCAGTGCACTGTTCTCCCAGCCAATGGAGAACATTTTGTTCTTCATTGACTGGGACAGTGACTATGGTATGGATTACGTCAGACCTGGAATTGATTGTTCTTTTCAATAAATTGGTGAAAGAGGGAATGTTTTGGGGAGTGTTTTTTCAAATAAAACTTTTTTTGTTGTCTATTTTTTATTTCTTACTGACTGGGTTTGTGATGTCGGGTATCTGATACCAGGGCCTGATGCCAGGTGACATTACACATCTGGCATCAACCCCATATATTACCCAGTTTGCCATCGCACCAGGGCAACGGGATGAGTTGGGGCGAAGCACCAGGATTGGCACATCTAATTGATGCGCCACTTCTGGGGCGGCTGTGGCCTGCTATTTTTAGGCTGGGGAGTGTCCAATAACAGTGGACCTCCCTAGTCTGAGAATACCAGACCACAGCTGTCCGCTTTACCTTGGCTGGTGATCCAATTTGGGGGGGACCCCACATTTTTTGTTTTAAATTATTTATTTAATGGAAAATAACAGCGGGGGGTGCCCTCTGTTTTGGATTACCAGCCAAGGTGAAGCTGCCAGCTGTGGTCTGCAGGCTGCAGCCATCTGCTTTACCCTAGCTGGCTACAAAAGATAGGGGGGAATCCCACATCATTTTTTTTTTAATTATTTATTTATTTTTTGGCTAAATACAAGGCTAAGCACCCTTTAGTGGCACATGAAAGTCACTAAAGGGTGCCAGCTTAGAATATGCAGGGGGGTGGGACATTATATATGTCTTTCTCATCTATTATCTATCTATCTATCTATCTATCTATCTATCTATTCATCTATCCATCTATCCATTATCTGTCTATTTATCGATTATCTAACTATTATCTATATTATTTATTGCAGTTACAGAATAAAAAAACAGAGGGACCAACCTGCGGAAAAATCGCGACAAAAACGCGTGCGTTTTTCCCGCGGTTTTGGTGTGTTTTTTTACCGCAGGTGCGGTAATTTTCAACTCCCAGAAGTTTCTCAAGAAATTTTCTTGAGAAAAATCACTTTTCTAGTGCGCACATAGCCTAAATGTGATATTAAACAGATCTTACCTACAATAGACAGAATAACGACAACAAAATCAAAAATGTTCCATCCAATGGTGAAGTAATAATGACGAAGGGAAATCAGTTTAAGGACGAATTCACTAGTGAATAGGACAATGAAGACCAAGTTGATCCAGTACAAGTTATTCTCCATATCTTGGCTTTGTTCATCTGTTTCAATCATCATTGTTACCATGTTAAGGCAGATAAGGATCATGATCGTGATATCAAACGCCTGCCTTGTTACAAGGTCAAAAACGAAGCCTTGATATTTATTCTACAAAATAAAGAAAATACAAAAGTCGGAATAAGAATAATCATAGTATAAATTAGATACATTTTATATGAACACCAGATAAATAATTGCTGTTTTCGGCTGAGCAAACCTAGTTTTTCTGTTTCAGATTTAAAGCTGTGGTGGATCCGTCCCACAAATTAATACATGGTAGCTACAAACCAATACAATGTATCATAGAGTGGTAGTGCTTTGTGTGTACGAAACGCAGGTTGGTTGTTGTGGTCCTCGGGGGTTTCCCCAGTTTTACTGTTTGTCTTGCGACTCTTTTCTGTTATCAGATCACCGCCGCTATGGAACGCAAAGGGGTTTCCGGGATGTTTATATTGATCATTAAAATCAGATCAGTTGCATATCTACCAACTTGGAAAGTCAGGAAAGAAGGACACATTTTTATTTTATGCTAAGCCACTTCTATAACTTTGCAAGGTCCTTTGTATGTGTCCACACAGAAATATTGTTCTTATAGACACCAGTTAGTGTTCTCACACAGAGGGATCCTCCTTTCATGGCCCCCACAATGCCTCCTACACATAGTATAATGCCCATAAAGGACTCCATATAGTTAAAGGCCCCCACATAGTATGATACCCACACACATACTATAATCCCTCCCCATTACATTACCCTCAGATCATATCATGTCCCCACAGTACATTACCCTGAGGCCATATGATGCCCCAACAATACATTAGCCTCAAACCATATGATACCCCCATAGTAAATTATCCTCAGACTGTATGATGTCCTCACAGTATATAATCTGTAGACCGTATGATGCCCCATGATATATTCCCCTCTGATTGTATGATGCCCCCAAAAGTACATTACCCTCACACAGTATGATGCCCCCACAGTACATTACCCTCTGACTGTATGATGTCCCCCCAGTACATGACTCGCAGACCGTATGATGTCCCCACAGTACATTACACTCAGACCATATGATTTCCCCCCAGTACATTACCTTTACACCGTATGATGTCCCCCCAGTACATTACCTGTATAACGTATGATGCCCCATGGTACATTACCCTCATATTGTATGATACCCCCAAAAGTACACTACCCTCACACAGTATGATTTCCCCACAGTACAATAAACCAACAATGTATGATGCCACCACAGTCATCCCTATAAAACATGATGTACACAGAAGCCCCACACTCATTATGTCCCCACAGTACATTCACCCCACACATAGCATAGTGTGATGCCTCTAGAGTCTCCGACTATACAATATGATGCTTCCACTTCTGTCGTCTACATACTATATTGTCCGGAAAAGCCCCACTCACAGTATGATGCCTCTACAGTACATTCCACCAATAAAATGATGCCCTGCAGTTCAACCAATACACAGTATGATGCCCCCATAATACATTCCCCCCATGATTCCCCCATGTTGCTTCCAATACAGAATAATGCCACTACAGTATATTTCCCCACATTATGATGCTCCCACAACTCCAAAACACTGTAAGGTGCCCCAGCGATCACCCCCGCAATCACCACCAACTGACAATATATATTTTCATGGTGGACCATCCATCTCGGAAGACTAGTCCAAGAGGCTGGTCCCTGCTGGCTTAATCCTGCCCTAGTTCCTTAGACTGACGGGTTTCTCCCTATAAGCAGACATGGGAAGAAACCTTTCAGCCATGGGTAGCGAGGAACAGAGAAGTCACCAGGTACCAGCTCCACTGCTTTGGACTTACCATCCAATATGCATAGTACCTGAGCAGCTTTTCAAAGAATAAAGTGTTTCAGAGTGAAACATACATGGCAGGCACATACATTGTAAAAATACAATTAGAGCCCAATTCATGCTGCCCATGGTTCAGGCAGCATAAATCTACTATAAGGTTGCCTTTATGTAAATGGGACTGAGTTGCTTTGCTAAGCAATAAAGATGAGTGTATTTGAAAAGATTAAAATTTGCCAAGATTAATGTGGATTTTTCTCCACAAGTTGAATTTTCCTTGTTATGCTTTGGGGCCTGGAGAGAACCCAGGCATAATAAATGTTAGATATAGATAAAAGAAGAAAACAGTAGTTTCTATGCATGCGCGATGTAAGGTTGCGGCGATGTTATGAGCAGGATTCTATGCAGAGTTGTCCCAAGCTTAGTTGTGGCTGCAGCGGTAACAAGATGCGCCGAAGACCTTATAGTGGAGTGCGTGTTGCAATGTTGGCTAGAGAGGTAAGCGATGAGGTGAGCATTTGTTTTTTTAACCTTTTGCTAGCTCTTTATTTCATGTGGAAATGTATATTTTTGCCAACTTCAAGTAGAATTCAAATGCACTTGAATAAATTTGCCCATTTCTACCAGTAGAGTCCCATTAATCTCTAATACTTAAGGCTGCTTTATACGCAGCGACATCGCTAGCGATGTCGCTGGTGAAAGCACCTGCCCCCATCGGTTGTGTGTCACGGGCAAATCGCTGCCCGTGGTGCACAACATCGCTAGGACCCGTCACACGGATTTACCTGCCTAGCGACGTTGCTGTGACCGGCAAACCGCCTCCTTTCTAAGGGGGCGGTTCGTGCAACGTCACACGGCAGCCGTCTAATAGAAGCGGAGGGGCGGAGAGCAGCCGAAGGTAAGACACGCTCACCTTGTTGCAGGAGGACGCAGGTATGGTGTTTTTCGTCGTTCCTGCGGTGTCACGTGTAGCGATGTGTGCTGCCGCAGGAATGACAAACAACCTGCGTCCAGCACCATCAACTATATTTGGGATTTGAACGACGTGTCAATGATCAATGATAAGGTGAGTAATTTTGATTGTTAACAGTCATACATTTCACATGCAACGACGTCGCTAACGAGGCCGGTTGTGCGTCACGAATTTCGTGACCCCAACAACATCTCGTTAGCGATGTAGTTGTGTGTAAAGCCATCTTTAGTCTTAGGATTGACTAGTTAAGACAGTGTAATGCCTGCTTTACACAAGATGATCTATCGTGCGATAGATCGTCGTGGTCATGGTTTTTGTGACGCACATCTGGCATCGCTTGCGACGTCAGCCTGTGTGACACCTCCTAGCAACACAGTATCGCTCACAAATCGTGAGTCGTGTACTCGTCGCTAGGTTTCATAAAATTGTTTATGAAACATGGCGCCGCTTGTTCATCGCTTACCTGCGTCCCACGGCTCCCGCCGGCAATGTGGAAGGAAAGAGGTGGGCGGGATGTTTACATCCCGCTCATCTCCGCCCCTCCGCTTCTATTGGCCGGCTGCCGTGTGACGTCGCTGTGACGCCGAACATCCCTCCCACTTCAGGAAGTGGATGTTCGCCGCCCTCAGCGACGTTGCATGGGAGGTAAGTACGTGTGACAGGGGGTTAACGACTTTGTGCGCCACTGGCAATCAATTGCCCATGACGCACAAACGACGGGGGCGGTTAAGATCGCTTGTGCAACCGCACGATAGATCGTAACGTGTAAAGCCCGCATTAAAGTCCTGGTAAACCTCTAATACTCACACCATGTGAAGGGTCTTACCGGAGGTCTTGGAATAGGCTTTTGTGGCTTTTTCGATCCTAGCTTCTTCATTGCATTATAATATTTTTTTTGTTCTTCTGTCATGAAGATATCTTGACCTCCAAAGTAAAAAAATAGAAACGAAAACTGATTATAACCTTGGAAATGTGATTAAGTCAGCAGAATATGAATATTATTACATTTATATTGAAGGTTTTTATTACGTTATTTATTGTATAAGGCCACACGGCATGAAAACTGGAGCGAGTGGAATGCGATGTTTTATCGCATTCCACTCGGACAAATATTAGCCTGTGTGTCAGCACCCATGAGCGATTATTTTCTCAGCCCTAATCAGACCGAGAAAACAATTGCAGCATGCTGCGATTGTAATGTGAGTCTTGTTTCTCTCGCACCCATTCAAGTCTATGGGGTGAGAGAAAAATTGCACTGCACTCGCAGCACACCGGTGTACCGCGAGTGCAGGGCAAGAATGGCAATAGCCGGCAACGGAGGAGAGAGGGAGATAAATCCCTCCCTCCCCTCCTCAGAGCCGGCCCGCTCCTACTCAGTGCCAGCCCGCCCCTCCTCAGAGCCGGCCCGCTCCTCCTCAGTGCTGGCCCGCCCACCGCAGCTGAGGTCTGTTCCATGATCGGACCTCAGTTTGCAGTGAAGAGAGAGAAGTTTCCAGCGCCAGGGATGAAAATTAAAAGTCCATTTTATTGAAGATTAATATTATAAAAATCCAGCAAGTAAGGCATGAATGTCGGGTGACCAGCAGAACAACGCGTTTCGACGCTCAGGTCTTAATCATGTTCATGAACATGATTAAGACCTGAGCGTCGAAACGCGTTGTTCTACTGGTCACCCGACATTCATGCCTTACTTGCTGGATTTTTATAATAGTAATCTTCAATAAAATGGACTTTTAATTTTCATCCCTGGCGCTGGAAACTTCTCTCTCTTTTCTACATTGATTGGTTGCCAAACCTCTTCCGTGAGTAGGACTTGGATCATACCAGCAAGGCAGTGCGGTGAGCTGGATATCCCTCTTTCTCTTCATCAGTTTGCAGGGACACTCGCATGACACTCGGCTCCTGCTGTGTTGCCAGCGTGAGCAGAGTGTCATGCGAGGATCGCAGTAGATCCCTGTGTGGCCCTGGCCTAACACAATGTATTCCGACCTGTTGCTCTCCCTCTGGTGGCAAAACTACAACTCCTAGTATTTACGCTCGGCTGCTATGACATAGAAAACTCAATATATGACTGCTAAGGAAATACTTTACTACAGTCACTTAAATCAGTTGATGTCTAAAGACATGGGTGAAACTTCAGACATGAAAGTCTGTGATGACACTGAACATCACCTATAAAAAACTTGACACCCAAAAGAAACCTGTCACGTTGTACATTCAGTCAATTCAATCATTGAAATATAGTTTTGTTGGAAAATATTCAACAGAATATAAGTAGAACATGATTTTTATTTTTTTAAATCCCTGCTCTTTTTATGCTTAAAATGGTTAGGAGTCCAATGGGCTGTCTTATTTAGTGAATGGCAGATTAAGACCGCCCACTGGACTCCTAACCATAAAAATTAATAACATACAGGTGTCATGGTGCGGATTAGGGGAGAGTCCGGCGTCAACTAGACACACAACAGCAAGGGTTACACCATGACAAACAAGGGGTACACCGGGGACACTTTAACAACAAAGGGCCCTAGGACTAGTGAGAGGGAAGATGAACACCTCCTCCACTTACCTGCTGCTGTACCCTTCACTCCTAGTCACTCTCTATACAGGTTCCTCACCTGTCGCTGAGCAGGAACCTAAAGCCCCGAGAAGACCCTATGATAGTCCCTGGCTAGGGAGTGAGCAGGTGACAGACGCTAGTCCCACCGCTGACTGCTGCACTGAAACCACACTCCAGCGATGGAAGACAACAGGGGGGGACACAACAACAGTCAGCACCAAGACTGCAGCCACCACAGCAACTTCAACAAAGGGTTTCAGCAGCTCCTTCCACCTCCAGACTCAGCATCCAAATTGCAAAGAGAATTAGCAGCACCCTCTGCTGGTAGCAGAGGGTATATAAAGAGACTGGGAGTGGTCTCAAAACCGGAAACACCTGAACTGGTAATTAGCCTGCCTGCTGGCAAGGAATACTGACATTAACAATATAACTGCCAAAAGAAAGGAAAACACATTTAATATTGAGAGTCAAGAATGGAAAATGACTTTCAAGTCCTGAATTTGTCACCACCACAGTCTCCTAATGCAGAGAGATGACCGTGACAACAGGTTAGTTTGACTCTTTTCCCACAAAAATGTATATAGATTTTTTTCCGTTCATATTCTATAACATAATGTCTGTGGATAAGATCTGTACAAGGGAATAGAACTCTCTTAAGGAGCCATATGAAGCATTTGGTTGAATATTTATCATCAGAAAAAAGTAATTTTTGTTCTCAATCACCCATCTAAACAATAACACATCTAATACAGTATAGATCAAAAGTTTAGACACACATTCTCATTCAAAGAGTTTTCTTTATTTTCATGACTCTGAAAATTGCAGATTTACATTGAAGTCATCAAAACTATGAATTAACACATGTGGAATGAAATACTTAACAAAAAAGTGTGAAACAACCGAAAATATGTCTTGTATTCTAGGTTCTTCGAAGTCGCCACCTTTTGCTTTGATTACTGCTTTGCACACTCTTGGCATTCTCTTGATGAGCTTCAGGAGGTAGTCACCAGAAATGGTTTTCACTTCACAGGTGTGCCCTGTCAGGTTTAATAAGTGGGATTTCTTGCCTTATAAATGGGGTTGGGACCATCAGTTGTGTTGTGCAGAAGTCTGGTGGATACACAGCTGATAGTCCTACTGAATAGACTGTTAGAATTTGTATTATGGCAAGAGAAAAGCAGCTAAGTAAAGAAAAACGAGTGGCCATCATTACTTTAAGAAATGAAGGTCAGTCAGTCCGAAAATTGGGAAAACTTTGAAAGTGACCCCAAGTGCAGTGGCAAAAACCATCAAACACTACAAAGAAACTGGCTCACATGAGGATCGCCCCAGGAAAGGAAGACCAAGAGTCACCTCTGCCAAATCGCAGGTTAACAGCGGCTCAGATTAGAGACCAGGTCAATGCCACACAGAGTTCTAGCAGCAGACACATCTCTAGAACAACTGTTAAGAGGACACTTTGTGCAGCAGGCCTTCATGGTAAAATAGCTGCTAGGAAACCACTGCTAAGGACAGGCAACAAGCAGAAGAGACTTGTTTGGGCTAAAGAACACAAGGAATGGACATTAGACCAGTGGAAATCTGCGCTTTGGTCCGATGAGTCCAAATTTGAAATCTTTAGATCCAACCACCGTGTCTTTGTGCGACGCAGAAAAGGTGAACGGATGGACTCTACATGCCTGGTTCCCACCGTGAAGCATGGAGGAGGTGTGATGGTGAATAGCAAACAGGAGAAACGTGAAAGCTGGGCACCAACCACAGACCGATCCACCAAACACACGTGGCTAGTCCATTATAATCCAGCGTCTTTACGAGGCCGCTTACACCGGCAAAAAGGCATATACCCACGAGGGGTGCTCCTGCTAAGTACAGTACAGTCCACTAGAATAATCAGGAGAGCAGGGCACTCGCTCAGTGGTAGCCTTAAGAAATATCTTTATTGCAGCATACAGGTTACATCAATCTTGTGGGGGGGAGGTAAAAACAGACGTCTGGCACAGCAGATGATGGCCGTTTCATGCTCAGCAAGTGGTGATACTGTTGGGGATTTATTCAAAATTGAAGGCATACTGAACCAGCATAGCTACCACAGCATCTTGCAGCGGCATGCTATTCCATCCTGTTTGCGTTTAGTTGGACCATCATCTATTTTTCAACAGGACAATGACCCAAAACACACGTCCGGGCTGTGTAAGGGCTATTTGACTAAGAAGGAGAGTGATGGGGTGATATGCCAGATGACCTGGCCTCCACAGTCACCAGACCTGAACCCAATCGAGATGGTTTGGGGTGAGCTGGACCGCAACAAGTGCTAAGCATCTCTGGGAACTCCTTCAAGACTGTTGGAAGACCATTTCCGGTGACTACCTCTTGAAGCTCATCAAGAGAATGCCAAGAGTGTGCAAAGCAGTAATCAAAGCAAAAGGTGGCTACTTTGAAGAACCTAGAATATAAGACATATTTTCAGTTGTTTCACACTTTTTTATTAAGTATTTCATTCCACATGTGTTAATTCATAGTTTTGATGCCTTTAATGTGGATCTACAATTTTCAGAGTCATGAAAATAAAGAAAACTCTTTGAATGAGAAGGTGTGTTCAAACTTTTCGTCTGTACTGTATATTGGAATAAAATCTGGAATCCGGCATTACAAACTTCAGATTTCTCTATTCTTTAAAATGTTGTATAAACGGCACACGCCAATATCCCGGATTTCCAGTAGCTATTGGGGATATTGGCGTGTACCGTCTGTACAAAATTTTAAAGAATAAAAAAATCTGAAGTTTGTAGAGCCGTATTCCAAGTTTTCTTCCATTTCTATATGCTGTGGTGCAGCGTTTCCGAGCTCTAAATGGAGGAACATGGACACAATAGGTGTGCTGGAACTTTTCCTTGTTTCGTCTAATATAATACTTATCTTCTTTTTCTGTTGGTTGAAGTTGTCGATGATGACACCAATGAACAGGTTCAAGGTGAAGAAGGAGCCGAATATGATGAAGATGACAAAGTATAAATACATGTAGAGGTTGTCTTCATATCTAGGCTGATCTTGTAACTGTAAGGTATAAAGGAGATGTACGTTAGCTATTACAGCAATTTATAACATATCCTTGTTTAGTTTCTTTTACATCATTGGGGTTTTTGTTTGTAGGCAAAAATATAATTAATAGATTTCTAACTACATTTTGATAATTCATAGATTTTAGAAGTTTGAATTTTTTAAAAATTTTGTAAATGAGAGCAGGAGAACCCACCAATTCCTAAGCAGTAAAATTCTATTGTTATTTTTCCTCCCAAGGTTCGGTTTGTGTTGGCGGAATTTAACTGTGTTCGCCAAACATATCCGAAGCCCATTTATTTCAAAGGGGGGCAAAAACAAAGACATGGACCATACCTTTAGGGGGGCCCAAAAGTTACAAAAATGCCTCAAACCATTTTACAGTGGAGCCACACTGTTGTGACACAGGCATTAGCTTCCTAGTTTATTAACATAAGAAAAATTGAGGTGGATGAGTGGCATGTATAGGCCTGATGGGCTGGGAACCCTCATACCTCATGCAACAGCTCAAACTGCTTTTCTGCTCAGCCACACTCAGGTGGCACAAATATTAGCTTCCTAGACTGTCATTGTTAGACACATTTAAGAATAGTAAGAGAGCTAGATGAGTGCCTTGCGAAAATATTTGGCTCCCTTGAATTTTTCAACCTTTTCCCACATTTCAGGCTTCAAACATAAAGAAAAAAATTGTAATGTTCTGAGAAGAATCAACAACAAGTTGGACACAATTGTGAAGTTGAATGAAATTTATTGCTTATTTTAAACTTTTTTAATAAATAAATAACTGATAATTGTGGCGTGCAATATTATTCTGCCCCTTTAGGTTAATACTTTGTAGTGCCACCTTTTGCTGCGATTACAGCTGCAGTCGCTTGGGGTATGTGTCTATTAGTTTTGCACATCGAGAGACTGACATTCTTGCCCATTCTTCCTTTGCAAACAGCTGGAGCTGAGTGAGGTTGGATGGAGAGCGTTTGTGAACAGCACTTTTCAGCTCTTTCCACAGATTCTCGATTGGATTCAGGTCTGGACTGTAACTTGGCCATTATAACACTTGGATTCGTTTATTTGTGAACCATTACATTGTAGATTTTGCTTTTGTTTGGGATCATTGTTTTTTGTTGGAAGACAAATATCCGTCCCAGTCTCAGGTCTTTTGCAGACTCCAACAGGTTTTCTTAAAAAAGGGTCCTGTATTTAGCTCTATCCATCTTCCCATCAAATTTAACCTTTTTCCCTGTCCCTGCTGAAGAAAAGCAGGCTCAAACCATGATGCTGCCACCACCATGTTTGACAGTGGGGATGGTGTGTTCAGGGTGATGAGCTGTGTTGCTTTTATGCCAAACATATCGTTTGGCACTGAGCCCAAATAATTCAATTTTGGTTTGATCTGATCAGAGCATGTTCTTCCACATGTTTGTTGTGTCTCCCAGGTGGCTTGTGGCTAACTTTAAACAACACTTTTTATGGATATCTTTGAGAAATGGCTTTCTCTTTCGTCCATAAAGGCCAGATTTGTGTAGTGTACGACTGATTGTTGTCCTATGGACAGACTCTCCCACCTCAGCTGTAGATCTCTGCAGTTCATCCAGAGTGATCATGAGCCTCTTGGCTGCATCTCTGATCAGTCTTCTCCTTGTTTGAGATGAAGGTTTGGATGGACGGCCGGGTCTTGTAGATTTGCAGTGGTATGATACTCCTTCCATTTCAATATGATTGCTTGCACAGTGCTCCTTGGGATGTTTAAAGTTTTGGAAATCTTTTTATAACCAAATCTGGCTTTAAACTTCTCTACAACAGTATCACGGACCTGCCTGTTGAGTTCCTTGGTCTTCATGATGCTCTCTGCACTTTAAACAGAACACTGAGACTATCACAGAGCAGGTGCATTTATAAGGAGACTTGATTACACAAAGGTGGCTTATATTTATCCTCATTAGTCATTTAGGACAACATTGGATCATTCAGAGATCCTCAATGAACTTCTGGAGTGAGTTTGCTGCACTGAAAGTAAAGGGGCCGAATAATATTGCACGCCCCAATTTTCAGTTATTTATTTTTTAAAAAAGTTTAAAATAAGTGTCGCGGGCGGAGGAGGGGACGCTGCGCTCTCCCACTGCTCGGGTCCGGCTGCTGCGGCCTGCTGCTGCTCGGTGGCTCGAGCGATGGGCCGGATCCCGGGGACTCGAGCGGCGCTCCTTGCCCGTGAGTGAAAGGGGTTTGGTTTTTGGGATAGTTTATTGTCCGTGACGCCACCCACGGTTGTGGTGATTGTATGGACACCGCCGCTGCTCTGTATGGGGATCCCAGGAGCGGTGACAGGGAGCAGCAAAGTTGTTAGTTCTCCCCTCCGTGGGTAGGGGGTGGTTGTCCCGGGGCCCAGTGATGAGGTGGGGGATGCTGGATGGCAGGGCCGGTGCAGGGCTTGGTGGGGTGCAGGGACGCGGGGGCAGCGCTGTGCCTCACGGCACTGTGGTACTCACTCAGCCTGAGACGGTGACACAGTTCTCGGTAAAACACACGGCTGGAAAGACGGTTCCCACGGACGGCTGCTGTTACTTTCCCCCGGTAGTTGACGGTGACAGTCTCTGTCCCTGCACCTAATGAAATGTTAGTAGCGATGGGTTCCCACCGGTAACCCGCTCCCCGGCTTGGATATGTGCCGGAGGAGCCTCTCTTTGCCCGCAGGCGCTGGCCCTGAGAAACTGGTGCCTTGGCGGTGGCGGTGTCTCTCTCTAACGGTTGGACTGTTGCCTTCAATCGGGACTTGGTTGTTGGGAGACCCAGAGGTCCCCTTCACTGACGGATTTGGCAAATTCACGGCGACTCCTAGCCTTGCCGGAATCCGAAAGGCCCCTGCCAATGGTGCTGGCTTCTATTCGTATACCGCTCCGGTACCGCCGGGCGACCACCCGTCCACGGTCCTTTCGGCAACCTCCAAGCAGCCTCTCCTGCAGACGGTCACCGCCGTCTGCTAACCTTGCTGTTCTCAGTCCGGGGCACACACCCGGACCAACTTCAGGCTTTTCAACTGTCACTTTCTCTGTCACTACTCTCACTGTCCTCCTTCTCCTTCCTAGCTTAACTCTTCTCTCTCTCATCTGTCTGGTTTTCCCGCCTCCAGGGCTGTGAACTCCTCGGTGGGCGGAGCCAACCGCCTGGCCCACCCCCTGGTGTGAACATCAGCCACTGGAGGAAGGCAACAAGGATTTTGTGTAGCTTTGGTGTACCTATCCGGGGTGTAGGGTGTGGTGGTGTCATGACCTGTGACCCCTGGCTTGCCCAGGGCGTCACATAAGCAATACATTTCGTTCAACTTCACAATTGTGTCCCACTTGTTGTTGATTCTTCAGCATAACATCAACATTTTTATCTTTATGTTGAAGCCTGAAATGTGGGAAAAGGTTGAAAAATTCAAGGGAGCCAAATACTTTAGCAAGGCACTGTAGCTGCACGCCTGCCTGTGAGGGAGCAATACTGCTACAAGCAAAACACAAGGACACTCAACTAGAAGTCCCCATCTCCATTTCTTAAAATTAGGGCCACACACCAGGACAGTAGCATTAATTGCCTCAGAATGCCCAAAGTGTCAGGGCGCAGCAGTTAGACATGGGAAATGCAGGAGACAGGATCTGGGCCAGCATTTAAAGCCTGCCATTCCCCTGCCATGTACATTAGTCCCTGACTGTTTTTATGAAGATGCTTTAATAAAGGTATGATTTTACCAAAGTGAGTGCCGCTTTATAAAGATGATCTTCAATTGTTGTTCAATTGTTGGGATGCGTGTTACATTAAGGGAGCAGTTGAATATGCAGGTGGAGGCCCTAAAGCAGGTGGAGGACTCAGAAGCAGTGGAGGAAGTGGTAGATACAGGAGGTTTGTTCTGCAAGCCTTGGGGATTTCAAAAACTGTAGAGCAGTCCCTTCCCCACCTGCCCACGCAGCCTCCAGAGTCACCAAGTGCCCAGTCAACAAGATGTAATGCCCCTGGTCATGATTTGTCATCCAGGCGTCAGTGGTGAAATACACCCTGTCAGACACAGAGTTTTTCAAGGAACGGGTGATGTTGTCTGTAACATGCTGGTGTAGCGCAGACACAGCTTTATTAGAGAAGAGAAGTAATGGCAACTGGTCAACTGGTACTGGGGGACTGCCACAGCTATCAGCTTTTGGAAACCATCTGTATCCACCAGGCAGAAAGGCAGCATTTCTGTGGTGAACAGTTTAGATATGGTGAAGTTCAAGCTCTTGGCTTTGTCATGTGTAGGAAGAAATAATCTTTTATGTGACCACAGCTGCAGGACTGAGGGCTGGCTGCTGTGCTGAGAGGGTGGAGTAAGGTGTACACGAGAAACTAGAGGACTGTGAGGGAGGTGCAGGTGGAGCTGTTATGGTAGACTGAGAAAGATATGGTGTGCTCGATTTCTGAGATCATTAAAAACACCAGGCATATCCACTTCTGTAAGAGCTGGCAGGCTCTCATTCAGCCCGACTGTTGCAACAGTGTGAGTACACTTACCACGGTGAAAGAGGAGGAAAAAGCAGCAGACGTGGGGTTGATGGGGCAGCAGGTGGTTGGTGAGACCCACTAGGCCGCATTTTAGGGCAGTAAGATTCATAGAATTATGCATGTTGTTTACACATGTGACGGTTCGTGCATGTAGTAGTTGAACATTATTGAAATTTCTGCCGCTACTAAGTTGTTTTTACAAAGTTGGCAGATAATGGAAGTTGGATCATCCTTTGAAGTCTCAAAATGGCCCAGGCT
The DNA here is from genome assembly GCF_048569485.1 of Anomaloglossus baeobatrachus. Taxonomy (NCBI): domain Eukaryota; kingdom Metazoa; phylum Chordata; class Amphibia; order Anura; family Aromobatidae; genus Anomaloglossus; species Anomaloglossus baeobatrachus. Next base: position 50,905,537 of record NC_134359.1, read on the forward strand.
AGGCAAGCCTTGCTGTCCATGCAAACTTCAGACCCGCAACCGCTGCTGGCCACAGCCAGAGTTGTGGCTGAGGATGCAGTGCTTGTTGTGACTTCATCACTCCGTGCTTGTTGTGACTTCCCGTGTGCGGGAAGTGGCAACGTAACCCCCTCATCTTTCTCCTCCTCTACTGAGCTACTCAGCTGCATGCCTCTGGGTTCACACCAAGTGGGATCTAGAGCCTCATCATCATCCACTCTGTTGTCCTATTCCCCACTCTGACAATCACCCTCCTCCTCTTCCTGCCCTGACAGCACAGTACAGTACACATATAATAATAACAGTATCACACATAGATAGTAGAGATGAAAAAATATCTTTAAAGCAAATCAAATTTGAGCCCTCTCCAACCTGATCATATTTTTTTTGAGTCCTGTGGGGTCTTCACCAGCCCAACTTTGGTGCCTTATGCCTCCCGGCCTCTTTGGTGTCTCCTTCACTGAATAGGCCACAACATCATGACGTTGTATGATTCACATCATTATGGCGCATCACGTGCTTCATGCAATGTCATGATGTTGCGATCTAGCAGATGGAAGAAATGCCAAAGATGTCAGATGCCTCAAGGTACCGAAGATAGCATAGTGAAGGTTGAATCAGTGAAAGAAGACGACCATGCTAGAATGGAGCTGCATAGCGAGACAGGGTGAGGGCTAGGTGAGTATAGTATGTTTTCCGTTTGTTTTTTTATGTTCTGGGGTTTGGAGAAACTTCAGACTTTAAAAATGTACAATCAACTCACATCAAGTAAATGCTATGCAAAACAAATTTCCTGTGAAATTTAAGTGAACTGTCCAAATTTAATTTTTGAAGATTTGCTCATCAGTAGCTGATTTATGTTTCATCTTAAAAATACACAATAGCATACAACATGATAAAGATGACTGTACAGACAGTAAAAAACACACAAAGTGCAAAAACACTATGCTGTAAAGATCATGTGATCACAAAATATGTAGGATATGTAATATGATGTAAAAATGCCTCATTGGGATCAAAACTATATCGGTCTGGAAACCACCACAGCACAAAAATATTATTGTGCGGAAATTAATTAACTCCTGAAGCAATTAGTAGGAGCCATTGGAATCCTTCCACATGTGTGTACTTACTGAACCCAATGGTAATTTAGCATCATCATAAATTAGTAATATTGCAAAGTGCTTGGAAAAACAAGCGACGTTGTAGTTTCCTTCTTACTAAAAATCCTTTCTGTTCTCAAGAATGGAGGGATGTTTAGTTCAGAGGTGGCTAGTCTTCTAGACAAGGAGCACAGCACTTACAAGCTCTTTTTGTGGAGCTTGCAAGTGCTGCTATATGCTGGGTCCAGCCAAGCCAGTATCTCTGTTCTCTTCTAATGCTTTACAGGCAAAGCTGACTCTGCTGCCAGCATCTAATGTCGCTGGTCTGAACTGTCAATCATCAGGAGTGCACCACCCTCAAGCAAGCAGGAAGTCGGGAGACAGGGGAGCAGTGCACTCCTGAAGATTGAACATGAGACATCCCATTCCATGCATACTTTTTTCCCCCAATAAAATTCAAAATAAAATTGTTATTAGAGAATGTAAAAGCAAATACCCATTGGATCTATAATACATGAATATGGCAATGGCAAATACACTAGAGATTACAATGGCCTGATGCATTTCGCCTACACAAGGTTTCATTTGGAGGCTGTGTGACGGGTAAAATTTTGGTGACTGTGAGATATAGGGGGACATGAAGAATAATATTACCTTTAGTGTGGAGTTGTGGTGCATGACCTTTGTGTATTATAGGGCCTCATAATGTTAAAATTGGAGCCATTATCCTCTATGTACTAACCTGATGTGACATTTAAAGTGTACTCTAAGTAGTGATTGGGGGGGGAAAAAAAATCACTGACTCTTCAGGGTTTTTCTTTTTTATAAAATTACAATGTAACAGAAGCCAATGTCACAGTAATGACATAAGTCATTCATAATTTATACAAACCTTCCGTGAATCAACTGCGGCGTACATAATATCCATCCAGCCCTTAAATGTTGCCTGCAAGAAAAATGCATTTAACATAATTATAACGTGGATTTTCTCCGCAGAGAACTTGTGAACATGTTGATTTTAATTCACAAAATTAACTTCAAAAGCAAAAAGAACTTATGTAGGGACCGTGTTTGCCTGTAGTAAAAAGCACACAGCATTACAGTATATTGTTAGCACGACTAGTACATCTTTAATAGTAAATATTTACCAATGAGCAACATTTTTTTAATCTAAATAGACCCAAAATTATATAATGCTTCAAATTCCCCTGCTGTGTGCTGATTCATGGGCAGGCTAGCAAGAGTTAATCTCTGCTAGTCTGCTTGTTAGTCTCTATTGTTTACATGTTTATGCTGGCTGAATCCTTCCACCTATGCCAGCTAGAGTTTATCTTAGTTGGTCTAGAGAGTTGTGGTGTTCTAGACTATCTAGTGGAAGTATATTGCTTTGTGCGGTTGTGAAGTCAACCCATGTTGTCTTTTGTAGCTACCTTCCTGCTCTTGTTTTCTTCCTGAATCTCTTAAGGCGGCGTTACATGGTTCGATATATTGTACGATCACATGAGCGATCTCACCCGCCCCCGACATTTGTGCGTCACGGGCAATTCGTTGCCTGTGGCGCACAATGTCATTAACCCCCGTCACATGTACTTACCTCCCTAACGACGTCGCTGTAGGCGGCGAACATCCTCTTCCTGAAGGAGGAGGGACATTCGGCGTCACAGCGACATCACATAGCGGCCGCCCAATAGAAGCGGAGGGGCGGAGATGAGCGGGACGTAACATCCCGCCCACCTCCTTCCTTCCGCATTGCCGGCGGGACGCAGGTAAGCTGTGTTCGTCGTTCCTGGGGTGTCACATGAAGCGATGTATGCTGCCTCAGGAACGACGAACAACCGGCGTGCAGAAGAAGGACCAACATTATGAAAATGAACGACGTGTCAACGAGCAACGATAAGGTGAGTATTTTGCTCGTTCACAGTCGTTCGGAGGTGTCACACGCTACGACATCTCTCACGATGCCGGATGTGTGTCACAAATTCCGTGACCCCGACGATATATCGTTAGATATATCGTAGCGTGTGACAGGGCCTTTATTGTCTAATCCTGTGTTTGTGTGTGCAGTGTGTAAGAGTTTTGGTTTTCCCTTGTCTTTCTTTTTCTGTGGTTAACATCACACTCTTGCCCCAGCCTTCCCTGGTGGGGGGGGGGGGGGGGGTATCAGATTAGGTCTGGTTAGGAACAGGGCAAGGAACAGGACTCAGGCATCTCCACCATTAGGAGTATCCCTGAGGATAGGGATATCATAAAGCCCCCTAGCGTAAGAGACAGCCTAGGGCCCCCTATCCCTCATTTTCCCGTCACATTGTGACACATATAAAGTAGAAATTAGGAGCAATGTATACTTTCAACTGGACAAAATCTTTTAATCCAATGTAATTACTATAAAAAGGTGTACAATAAAACATATATTGGCATTACAATTTGAGCCTACAGAGTCGAGCTCTTGTCTTTAAATGGACATGGTAAGATATACTTTTAGACACCACTTATGCTATCAATTTTGAACTAAAAAGATTATTCTAATATCAACTAATATCCGTTAGTTATTATTAGTTATTTCTAGTGTATAACTTTTAAAAAGGACTTTGAAAATCTCCTAGAATGTTTGCAAATAAAGAATCAAGTATCCAATGTGCATATCCAGATGTTTTCAAGTGTCCTAATTAGTGATGGACAAACACGGACTGTAAAAGTCCGGATCTGGGTGGGATACTTAAGGGTGGCTTTGCACGTTGCAACATCGCACGTGCGATGTCGGTGGGGTCAAATCGAAAGTGACGCACATCCGGCGTCACTTTCGACATCGTAGTGTGTAAATCCTAGATGATACGATGAACGAGCGTAAAAGCGTCGTTATCGTATCATCGGTGTATTCTCCGACATTTCCATAATGGCGGTGCAGCGACAGGTACATTGTTGTTCCTCGTTCCTGCGGCAGCACACATCGCTGTGTATGAAGCCGCAGGAGCGAGGAACATCACCTTACCTGCCGCCGGCGGCTATACGGAAGGAAGGAGGTGGGCAGGATGTTTACATCCTGCTCATCTCCGCCCCTCCGCTTTGATTTGCCGCCTGCCGTGTGACATCGCTCTGACGTTGTACAACCCGCCCCCTTAGGAAGGAGGCGGGACGCCGGCCAGAGCGACGTTGCAGGGCAGGTGAGTGCATGTGAAGCTGGTGTAGCGATAATGTTCGCTACGCCAGGAATCACAAAATATCGCTGCTGGCGGGGACTATCGCACTCGGCATCGCAGCATCGGCTTGCGATGTCGCAACGTGCAAAGCCCGCCTTAGTTCCGTGCACCAACCCCAGGCCTGGAGCTCTCAGGAAACTCCAAGTAACTATCCAGATCCGCCACCTGGATAATTAAAATAAAGGAAAAAGAAAAACAAATAGGGATAAACAGGAGCATTATACCTCCTGACTCTCCCATGGTGGTAACACTAATTTTGGGGCCACTCATTACCCTCATGCATATGCACTGCTTCCCTCATCCACCGGCAGTCCCAGCATCTGTGATTAGTTGCAGTCAGACCTCGCCCCCTCCCTGTGTAACAGCGTATCTGACTGCTTGGAATCGCACACACTATTTTTGTATCTATAGTGGTGTAAAATAAATTAAAATATTGGCATAGGGTACCTCCATATTATGATACCGAGCACAGATAAATCATACAGCTACAGGCTGAAGCCCCCAGCCGTGTGCTTATCTGGGCTTTATATCAAAATAACAGGGACCTCATGTGACTTTTTTAATTATTTAAATTAATAATTTTTAAAAAACGGTGTGCAGTCCCGCCCAAGTTTGATAGCCAACCAACATAAAGCCGACAGCTAGGGGCTGGTATTCTCAGGCTGGAGCGACACATGGTTATTGGGCCCCCCGAGCCTAAAAATAGCATCGGGCAACCAACCAGAATTGTTGCATCCAATAGATGCGACAATTCTGGCACTTTGCCCTGCTTCTCCCAATTGCCCTGGTGTAGTGGCAATTGGGGTAATAAGGGATAATAAGGGGAGTTTTTTGCCAGAAGATGCAGATTTAGTACAGGAATATGGTGTATACATTTCAGCATCAAATCTGCATCTCGTGGGAAACCATGGAAACCTCCAGCTGTGACCGCAGATAAACTGAATGATCTAACCATTCACAGCTGCGGCTAAGTCCTTCTCTGCCTGAAGTCACAGTGTGTTGACATATTCTGTGCCTGCGTGCTATGACTTCAGTATGTATGTAGCAGACCTGGAATCGCTATGGGACCTCATGTGGATTACGTCGGAACTGGGTGTGTGAGGTCAATAAAGGGTGAAAGAGGGTTTTTTTTGTATTTTATTTCAAATAAGGGATATGTGTTTATTTCTTTTCATGTACAGATTAGTAATGTGGGGGGTCTCATAGATGCCTTCTATTACTAATCTAGGGCTTAGCAGCAGCTGGGAGCTGTCATTAACCTCCAATAGTACCTCAATTGCAACTGCATCGGGGCAAATCGTCTGAGCCGGGTAAAGTGCTGGGATTGACAATCCTCGGAAGCTGCAGGCTGCTATTTTTAGGCTGGGGGGCCCAATAAACATGGGTCTTCCCAACCTGAGAATACCAGCCTCCAGCTGTCAGGCTTTATCTTGACTATGATTTGCTGCCTGTTAACTGTCTTTAGGAAATGGTTAAGCACCGAGTTAACTATTCATTTATTTCATACATTCTGGATGTATCTTATAATATACGTATATATAATTTGATTTAGTACTTCAATAATATCAGTTTGCATCTCTTTATTGGTATTATTATTTTATGCCATCTCTCTGCATTGAGTTTATATTTATTGGGTGTCCCTTTTGTATCAGCAATTATTTATGTACGTATAATGCTGGGAAATTATATTTTTTCATATTAGTGTCAGATCCTACTGTCTGCAATTTTTATTCCTAACCACCTGATGTAAAGTTTGCAACCTGATCTAAAGGCCGCTTTACACGCTACGTCATCGCTAAAGCGATGTCTTTGGGGTCACGGTATTTGTGACGCACATCCGGCCGCGTTAGCGATGTCGTTGCGTGTGACACCTATGAGCGATTTTGAATCGTCGCAAAAACGTTGAAAATCGCTAAATCGGTGACATGCCCCCCTATTCTCGATTATCGTTGCTGCTGCAGGTACGATGTTGTTCGTTGTTCCTGCGGCACCACACATCGATACGTGTGACACCGCAGAAACGAAGAACATCACCTTACCTGCAGCCGCCGGCAATGAGGAAGGAAGGAGGTGGGCGGGATGTTACATCCCGCTCATCTCTGCTCCTCCTTTTCTATTGAGCGGTGGTTCAGTGACGCTGCTGTGACGTCGCTGTGACGCTGAACGAACCGCAAAAACGTGCAAAATCGCTCATCGGTGACATGGGGGTCCATTCTCAAAAATCGTTACTGCAGCAGTAACGAGGTTGTTCCTCGTTCCTGCGGCAGCACACATCGCTCCGTGTGACACCACAGGAACGAGGAACCTCTCCTTACCTGCCTCCCGGCTGCTATGCGGAAGGAAGGAGGTGGGCGGGATGTTACGTCCCGCTCATCTCCGCCCCTCCGCTTCTATTGGGCGGCAGTTTAGTGATGCAGCTGTGACGCCACACGGACCACCCCCTTAGAAAGGATGCGGTTCGCCGGTCACAGCGACGTCGCAGAGCAGGTATGTTCATGTGACGCTACCGTAGCGATAATGCTCGCTACGGAAGCGATTACCACATATCGGCCATACGACGGAGGCGGGTGCTATCGCGCTCAACATGGCCAGCAAATTCTAGCGATGTTGCAGCGTGTAAAGCGGTGGCTGCGGGTAACCTCAGTGACAGCTCAGCTGATCGCACGGCTGTCTTCATTAGCTGCGTGGAGGTGACCGGAGCGGCGGTGTCTTCTGCAGCTCCTGTCACCTCCATGCAGCAGCGCTGGATGCGACGCTGGACCATCCTGGAGTACGCCGGACATGGAGGGCTTTTTGGGGCTGATTAAAGTGGTGAACCAGGGTATATGTGTGTGTTTTTTATTTCTAATAAAGGATTTTTTCGGGTGTGTGTGTTTATTTACTGTAATTTACAGATTAATCATGGAGGGTGTCTCATAGACGCCTGACATGATTAATCTAGGACTTATTGGCAGCTATGGGCTGCCAATAACTCCTTATTACCCCGATTTGCCAAAGCACCAGGGCAAATCGGGAAGAGCCGGGTACAGTCCCAGAACTGTCGCATATAATGTATGCGGCAATTCTGGGCGGCTGCTGACTGATATTGTTAGGGTGGGGGGCTCCCCATAACGTGGAGCTCCCCATCCTGAGAATACCAGCCTTCAGCCGTATGGCTTTATCTGGCTGCCATTAAAATTGGGGGGGACCGCACGCCGTTTTTTTTTAATTATTTATTTATTTATTTTACTGCACAGTATAGACACGCCCACCGGCTGCTGTGATTGGGTGCAGTGTGACACCTGTCACTCAGCGTGGGGGCGTGTCTCACTGCAACCAATCATAGGCGCCGGTGGGCGGGGAAAGCAGGGAATAGGATATTGTTTAATGAGCGGCCGGCTTTTTCAAAATAGTAAAAGCCGCCGCTGCAGTGTGAATGCCGTGCAGGGCCGCGCCGGGGATCGAGGAACGGTGAGTATGAGAGAGGGGGGGAAACTTCAGTCACTCGGGGGATTAGCGGTCACCGGTGAATCCTTCACAGGTGACCGCTAATCAGTACTCAACACAGACAGAGCCGCGGTATGAGGATGAAGTCGGGTGAAGTTCACCCGAGTTCATTCTCATCGCGCAACTCTGTCTGCTGTCAGCTGACATTTATAAACGACATTGTGCATCACACACACGGACATTCCACACGGACATTCCACGTACACATACACGTTAATTCCACACGCACACACGGACGTTCTGCACACAAACACGGTTAGCATACGCAATTCACACAGGTGCCACACGGACCATAAAAACGGACACAAAAACGGGACACGGACCCGAAAAACGGCCCGTAACACACGTGCGTGTTTTTCACGGACGTGTGAAGGGGGCCTAACACTGAGAGAAGGGAGTGCAGAGTTCTGTCAGGAGCAGGAGCTATGACAGGTTTATATCAGTCTTCCAAATATAAAATGTAAGGTAGGTTTTAATGAAATCTATTTAAAAAGTTGCTTAAGTTTGCCTTTAGGAAGTAAATGATAAAAACATTATGTGAGAAGGAGTGCGTAGTCTTTAGATTAGATGGGGTATACACAGCAGTTTATGATGTAGAGACTATAAGAACTGGACTTACCACTTGAAGTAATGCCAGATACCCTGCTCCCACGTTATCAAAATTGACTTTTACGTTCTTCCATCGAGCACTTTGATTCGCCTTTATTAGCTGGTCACATTCTGATTTATTACCAACGTCCGTATCGAGGAACATTACACCCGTCGTAGTATTAACGCAGTGATAATACTTTCCAGCAAAAAGGTTCACTCCCATTATGCTGAAAATTAACCAAAATATGAGGCAGACCAGCAGCACGTTCATGATGGAGGGAATCGCTCCGATCAGCGCATTTACCACCACCTAGTAAAATAGTTGGGGGAAAAAAAAGAATGTCAGCTTTTGACAATACAAATCACGCTGTCAGGTCGGTCTTGAACGTGGAAAAAAAACACTAAAATAAACTAAACAGATGGGTCATGTGGGGAAAAAAACTCAGACGTCACAAAGCAAAAAAAGAAAAGAAAATAATAACAATATAGAAAAATAAAGACCTGATAGTGGAAAGACGGACGCACAGACATGTAAACTGCAGAAAAAAAAGAGAAACATGTTAAAAGAAATGTGATAAAGGGCATAAGTCAAATAAAAGAAACCGTAAATCATACTGATCAGAAATAATAAGTGGTGGAATGATTTTAGAACAAAATTTGTTCTGAAAATAAGATAAAAACTGGAAAAAATGTAAAAGATTAAAGATTGAGACCAAAGAACATGAAGCACATTAAAAAAGGTGTCAGAAAACAACATAGATTTCAATCTGAAGCATGCACTAAGGTCCCTATATCTGTACATGCTCTAATCAGCCAAGGCTAGGTGTATATGGGGATTATGATTGACATGCATTATATTAATATATTACTCTTTGTTTATATTTGTTTATATTTTCTGTCCTTTCTCATAAGTTACCCCAATGTGTATTAGTTTTCCAATAATATTCTGAACACTATAAAATGAGCCTATGTTTTATAGGTTTTCGTCAAAAGATTTTCTTTAAAGGGGCTGGGTCATTAGAAAATGACCTATTGTTTAAATCAGGGCACCCGAGCATGGTAGTGCTCACTCATCACTAGTTATGTGTACTGAGCACCCGAGCATGGTAGTGCCCGCTCATCACTAGTAATGTGTACTGAGCACCTGAGCATGGTAGTGCTCACTCATCACTAGTTACCAGTACTGAGCACCCGAGCATGGTAGTGCTCGCTCATCACTAGTTATGTGTACTGAGCACCCGAGCATGGTAGTGCCCGCTCATCACTAGTTATGTGTACTGAGCACCTGAGCATGGTAGTGCCCGCTCATCACTAGTTACGAGTACTGAGCACCCGAGCATGGTAGTGCCCGCTCATCACTAGTTACGAGTACAGAGCACCCGAGCATAGTAGTGCTCGCTCATCACTAGTTATGAGTACTGAGCACCTGAGCATGGTAGTGCTCACTCATCACTAGTTACGAGTACAGAGCACCCGAGCATGGTAGTGCCCGCTCATCACTAGTTACGAGTACTGAGCACCCGAGCATGGTAGTGCCCGCTCATCCCTAGTTACGAGTACAGAGCACCCGAGCATGGTAGTGCCCGCTCATCACTAGTTACGAGTACAGGGCACCTGAGCATGGTAGTGCTCGCTCATCACTAGTTACGAGTACAGAGCACCTGAGCATGGTAGTGCTCGCTCATCACTAGTTACGAGTACTGAGCACCTGAGCATGGTAGTGCCCGCTCATCACTAGTTACGAGTACTGAGCACCTGAGCATGGTAGTGCTCGCTCATCACTAGTTACGAGTACTGAGCACCTGAGCATGGTAGTGCTCGCTCATCACTAGTTACGAGTACTGAGCACCTGAGCAATGTAGTGCTCGCTCATCACTAGTTACGAGTACTGAGCACCCGAGCATGGTAGTGCCCGCTCATCACTAGTTACGAGTACTGAGCACCTGAGCAATGTAGTGCCCGCTCATTACTAGTTACGAGTACTGAGCACCCGAGCATGGTAGTGCCCGCTCATTACTACTATAGTGTTAATCTCTTCACAGTTCTGCTAGAATTTTCCATGATAGTTTTCCTTTGGATCAATGCTCTTCAATCATAGACTAAACTCTATGTCGAAGACATAATGTGAAATAAGAAATTGTATCTCATATTATAGCTACAATGTGACGCATGCATAGGTAAAAGTACATATTTAGCACGGTTATTAGTTTTGTTAGCATTATCATCATGCACTTGTCTCATGCTTGGATGTGTTTTATTTTAGATCCCAATATGCATAAAATCAGTAAGAAAATATCTTTATCCCAGCAGTCTACACTTACTCATTCTGAAGCTTGTACTACAATAATCACCATATAATAAATTGTGTAACTACGTTAGCATTGTTTTATTGCGTCAGTTAGAGCTCATACACACGGCCATATTATAATTCTGTACAGTGAATACATCAACAATAATGACTGCTCAAACCAAGCACAGAGGTTCAGTGCACCCTTGACATGACAGAGCAGTTTAGCGCACCTTCCCAAATATGCTTTAATTATGGTTCTTGTATAGCCAGAGCTGTCAATCAAGGAAGAGAAGAGTAGAAATAGTATGATAAATAAAACAAGTAGGTAGGAAAATCTTTTAACTCATTGGTGTCTCCACGCATGCTCCATGTTCCTGTGCTTGGTTTTAACAGTCTTGATGTGCTGATAGCCTACCTTGAAGCTCTGGCCCCAGGTCATGTTAAGTCCACATCTGTTTTTTTTTTTTTCATAGGACAGTGTTTCCTGTGACACATAGCAAATGCTTTCTGTGCAAGTTCCATCTGACTGCTCATTTTAATATTTTAGCCAGCCCCCTTCTCTGTCTATATATCATTTTTGCTAGAAGGGAGAAACAGCGCAATGGGTTTTATCTGAGAAAAAAGGGAATATAAATGATATGTGCTCAGGCATATAGATGACTGCTGATGCAGATCCACAGGCTCAAAGAGCCCAGAAGTAGGAAAGAGGGATGATTAGTGGTTATTCCGCGTTGCCCGTCAATGATGATGCTGTGCGTTATTCAAAAAAGATGGTTTATTGATTCAATGCGTATCGAATCTTCTTCATCAGGAAATAAAAAACCCCACAATCAACAATATGGTTTTTCTTTTTTCCTGATGAACAAGTAAGGCAGCTGCGAAACGCGTTGAATCAATAAACCACCTTTTTTGAATAACGCACAGCATCATCATTGACCGGCAACGCAGAATAACCACTAATCAACCCTCTATACTATTGATCCCTTTTGACAGAGAAAGAGACTGGCTTAGCTTTAAGGGCGCTTTTCCATCTGCGATTTTCAGGTGCGAGTGCGATCCGATGCTAAATCGGATTGCACTCGCACCAGTGTTAACCTATGTGACCATGCCATCCTGGGCGTTTTTTCTGCACACGAATCGCACTCATAGTGAAATTGCAGCATGCTGCGATTGTCAGTGAGACTCAGCTCTCGCACCCCTATGCAACCCTATGGGAGCGAGAAAAATATCGCAATACGGATGGCATACGCATGTCATATGGATAATGGTATGAAAAATCTACAGAATCGGATACCACTCGTACGGCACTCGCATAGCACTCGCATGTCAGACGAATGCTAGGTGAGAAAAAAATGCAGAGCATACGCATGACATTCACCCCACTTTCTGGGCAAGTATCACAGAAAATATTTAATCGCAGATGGAAAAGAGCCCTATTTATGATCATACCTAGTACTATGCAATTATGGCCATAAATATTAGCTTGATGTTAGCTTAACACGCAAAGGTCAGCTGGTCACCAATCTAATATGTCTGGTATTGTCCCAGCGTTCCCTTAACGGCAAATGTTGGGCATAAACTATCAGACAACCAAATCGTATTACTCTATCAATGAAGTTCCTGGAATTTTCGAGACTGTTTAAATGATGTTGCTGTAGGAAAAACAAACTTATTTTCTGAACCGTCAAGTAGAAAAATAAGTCATATGAGCCGTACCGCGGCTTAGTTTCCATGGAGCTGGATGTCTGAATTTTAATGAACAGCTACTTTAGCTAATACTTTTCTGTTGAAGAATATTTCTGTGGCTCATAATGAAGCCAGGAATAGAAAGAAATGTTGTCCTTGCTTAAGACAGGGTTCTCCTATCAATACAGATGTACTGCTTGATGAAAAGTGTAAAATCTAAACACTACGACCCGAAATTCTGTCGAAAAATGGAAGGACCCATTGGAGATATCAAAAGATGGTAAATGACTGTCAACAGTATTGAGAAATGTACAACAAAGTCGTTCTAGATCATTATACGACATTTATTATACAGATATAATCAGACTATTGAATGACTGGAGGTATTTTAAGAACTAACCTTTCACCACCAATCAATCATAGTCATTGAAGCAATAATCTTTGTATTGAATATCTAAAAATAAAGCCTCCTCGCATCTTATCTGCTTGTTTATGCCATTCTTGTCATTCTTGAATATATCATGCATCATATTTGCAAAGTTTATTCTCTATATTAGTTTTCCAGAGACTTGTATATGAATTGTAATTACTTACTAAAACATTAGATTTCGACATGATAAAGCTAATACTTGTATGGGTAATAATAATATGACCCAAGCACTGGGTCTGGGGAACCTGGCATTGGAAAAGTGCTTATTAGGGCTCATTCAGATGTCCATAGATTTTGGTCTGATCTTGGACAGCAATTCATGGACTGGGCGCCATTACCCCAACATGAACGTGACCACCTCATGGAAATACATGAAGCTATAACGCTCTGATCAGGAGAGATGTGGCCAGTCCATGCTTTATCGGTCTGTGCTCCGACCGATTGTTAAGGAAATCTCAATTCCATTATAATTACATAAATGGTTGTAGATAACTATGTGTGTTGTGATATAGTTCTATTAGTGGAAAAACATTACCCCGAGTCATCGGGGCAATATGTTATGTTGACCAAGTCACCAATTCCTGATTAGAAGAAAAGATAGGGCCACAATGGGCATAGCTAGAGTAGACCCGTACATGACAGAGGTTTGTAAGATGGAGGCCAGGAAATGGTTAAATAGGTAGTTTGGCATGTATACAGGAGCAGTTAGGGGTCATGGGCGATGGCTTTGAGCTAGGTCAAACCCATCTCTCGTGCCCCTTGACTGGTCCTGTGTATATATTTTGTAACTGGATTCCTCTAGAGTTGAGCGAGTATCTAACTATTTGTACTCCCTATCCTCATAATGAGTACTGTCTACTACTCGCGTATTCATTCCGAATAGCGTGTGTAATGCAAGTCAATGGGGAATACTTGCAATGTAACAAGTAACCCGAATTCCGCACTATTCACTACTCACATGAATAGTAAGCCATTCGGGTTACTCATTACTTTGCCAGTTTTTCCCCATTGACTTGCATTGCACACGCTATTCGGAATGAATATGCGAGTACTACACATTACTCGTTATGAGTATAGCGAGTACGAATAGTTAGGTACTCGCTCAACTTTAGAATCCACCTTTAAGAGCAGCACACACGGCGAGTAATCAGAGCAAGTGGAATGCGATAAAAAATCATATTCCACTCGGACTAATATTACTCTATGGGGCAGCTCCCATGAGCGATTGTTTTCTCAGCCCTAATCGGACCGAGAAAACAGTTGTAGCATGCTGCAGGGGGAATGCAATCCTGTTACACTCGCACCCATTCAAGTCTACGGGGCGAGAGAAACATTGCATTGCTCTCGCGTTACACCGGTATAATGCGAGAGCAGTGCGATTTTCGATTTAGCTGGCAATGGAGGAGAGAGGGAGATAAATCCCTCCCTCTCCTCCGCAGAGCTGGCCCTCCCCTCTTCAGTGCCGGCCTGCCTCCCGCAACTGTGGTCTGATCGCACGATTGGACCACAGTCGCATGACACTCGCATGACACTCAACTCTTGCTGTGCTGCGAGTGTGAGCAGTAATCCCCATGTGGCCTCAGCCTAATGACTTCCTCAGGATCTATTTTTTTTTTTCCAGAAAAAGAGCCAAATTTGTAAATAAGCTGTGACTGATTCATTTCCAACTTAGTAAATAAGCAAACCTGGAATACAATACACAGCCAAACACAAGAAATGGGTCACCGTTTCTTGACAAATGCAAAATTATGCTTTTAAGATTTCTTTAAATTTATATTTGAGAACGTATAATTACTACTGCATGTTAAAATGTATACTGCAGTTAGAAGTAATCCTAAAAATGTGAAACCAAGTGAGTCATTGTAGCACAAGCTTCAGAAAATAATATTAGACTAGCATGTTAAAACAGTAAAAACAAAAGACTATCTGCAACGTTTTTTCCAGGTTTTCCTACAGTGAGGAGAACAATGTATTATATGGCAGCAACTCCCAAACAGATTAAGCCAATATTATTAAAACTGATTTGGATGAAGAATATTGTTCCCCAGATAATGATGGGGAATAGATTTATTAATGCAGAATATGTCTTATAATAACAACATTGGCTGCATCTGTGGATTCCTATTTTCACTATTTTCATTAGTTACTGATTATGCCACAACATGACTTTCATAGACAACTTGGGTATTCTCTTCTGACAACTTTTAGACTTTTTCCGTTTGGGTTAGGGCTGGGTAGAACAAAACTACCTACGTATACAGTGTGTCCACCCATATCCTGTCCACCGCCATTAACTTGAGAACGGTGGCAGCTATAGGCATAGAAGTGGTGTCTAGGTATAGTAAAGTAGCCATGCACTACACAATGAAACCACCTATAGCGCCACCTGATGGAAAACAACGGAGTTAAAATTTTTATCTCGAAAACGGAATGAGATAGAGAAAAAAAGTGAATTAAAAAATTGTAGGGCATCATCAATTCAATATGAATCAACACCTTGCATACAGAAATGCTGTAATATGAAACCCATGACCCCCCCCCAAAACATTGAATGCTGGTCACGAATATGGCGCTCACTTAACTTTGATGCTCAAAGTGGCCACCGTCAGCTGCAATGCACATCTGGACTCTGGACAGCATACTGTATCTTGCTGCACATTGTGCAATATGGTAGGTGACATATTTGCACAAGCATCTGTAATACGTCGTCGTAGGTCCTGCAATGTTGGTGGAGGGATCCCATACACCTGCTGTATGATGTGACCTCATAGAAAGAAGTCCAATGGGGTCAGGTCAGGTGAGCGTGGAGGCCACTCTACACAGCCACCATACCCAATGACTTGTAGGAAGGTCTCGATGAGGTATCGCTTCATGTCCGCAGCCTTGTGAGTTTTACACGTTCTAATCATAGCATTTCTGTATGCAAGGTGTCGATTCGTATTGAACTGATGATGCCTTACAACTTTGTAATTCACTTTTTTTCTCTATCTCGTTCCGTTTTCGAGATAAAAATGCTAACTCCGCTGTTTTCCACCAGGTGGCGCTATAGGTGGTTTCATTGAGTAGCACATGGATAGTTTACTATACCTAGACACCACTTCTATGCCTATAGCTGCCGCCGTTCTCAAGTCAATGGTGGTGGACAGGATATTTATATTCTTCCTCATATGTCTCAAGATTCACTTGTAAATACACCCATACAGGGGGATTTACTATTCTATACATTTAATTGGCACTAACATACTCTACAATACGGTACATAAATTGCCATCGCTCACAGTCTATAATGGAGCTCACAACCTAAGTCCTAAATTCAGAATGTTTTTTTTGCAGTGTAGGAAAAAACACACACAAAGATTGAGGAGAATGCACAAACTAAATGCAAATATTAGCATCGATCGGAAGTAAACACCAATGATGTAAAGCAACAAAGTGAACCACTCGACCACTGTGCTGCATTTTAGTATTTTTTTTTGTCTTATTTGTTCTTTTTTTTAATTTTTATGTACATATTTGTGTTTTAACTCATTTTTCTTAGATCATATGATACCTAGATAAAGCATACGTTTCCTCTCTCTGTGCATATCTGTGTGTCTATCTGCAATACACTCATGTATGTCATTTGGAACAGTTTAAAGGGAACCACCAATCATGTAAAAAGATGCTATTAACTTGGCGATATGGGGTTAATCTGCATGTAAACGGGTTTCTAAAACTGCACTAAAAGTCTGGCTACTGGGAAGAAATTAACTTTATTCCTCCTGACAGCCTCCGACTTTCAGTCATAGAGGCTGTCAGTCAGTGCTGGGGTGCGGTTACAGCTGCCACTCACTATGTACTGAACGGTGACTGTGCTCCGACCATACCTCTATGACTGAAAGCCGTAGGCTGCTGGGAGGAAAAAAGTTAATTTTCTCCTGGTAGCCAGATTTCAGTGCAGTGGCCAGTCAGTTTTATAACACTATTAACCAGCAAATTAACCCCATATTTAATACCGTTTTTTTACTTTACAGGTTCCCTTTAAGGCATCCTACCCTTGTCTGTGGAACAGAGTCCGATGGTGCATGGTTTGATTCCTTTTTTTCTATACAAGTATATTCTCCAAGTAGAAAATAGTTCACATCAATTGTGCAGTCGACATCTCTGGATCCGTGTGCCATCTGTGAACTCCTAGTTCACAATGGAATTCAGATAAACTCCAAAACTATGGTCATCTGAGTTTGACCTTACCTAACCCCATAGGGATGAAAGAAGCTAGAATAGCCTGATTTGTGTACAGTTTACATATAACAGTGATGTGACAGCCATACGGGGTCAGTTTGATTATTTACATTTGATCACTTTCTACCCGCGTCTGATCCTCATGAGATGCCATTACAGTTCCATAGCTTTCATGAAATGCCTTTGCAGCTTGCTACACCTTGCAATATGCTATTAAAGCGTCTAGAAGTGGCGGCTTGAGGCTTTAGACAGAATTAAATATCAGTTTATAAATAAATCTACACAACTTTATCTTTGCAAATAGGCCATAAACACTATTGGTAACTTTTTTGGATACTTTGGAGTACTTGACTATTGGTTTTACTCATGTTTTTTTTCTTGTAGATGCCCTGGACTATCAGCAGTACATAAGCCTTTGTAGCCAAGTTTTAATTATGAATTATAAGCCAGGAGCGTCAATGTCTGTTTATCATTGTTAAAAAAAGTGTAATTGAATATAAGAATAAAAGGTTAATTTTTTTTCTCTGGCTGCAATGATATGTAATGCAATAGTTCAAAGCTGCAGGTTCATTCCTTATAACATACCACATGCATGTATCTACACATGCAATAAAAGTCCTTGTTCATCTTACCCTCATCCCTTCAAACCGTGAAAGGGCTCTTAGTGGTCTCAACGCCCTTAAGGTCCTTAAAGACTTAATAGCCCCTAGTTCTGAATATCCCAAGGCATTAGCTATTAAGCTAATAAGAGAAACCTATATAAAAACAAAAAGCAACAATTCTAATTTCTGCACCACATTATGACATAAAACATGACTTATCCTTTGGTTTTTCCAGAAGAAGAGCGGTTTTGTTGGATGTCACCAGATGGTCAACCTGCAAAGTGAAATGGGGTTAGAGCCAAGCACATGATGTTTCACCGGATGACAGATACCTGTAGAGCACACCCTCAATGTCTTACCCGCTCTCGGTATTATCAAAATCTACAGTTGATTTTGACGAACAAGAAAGAATCCTGGGAATAAAAAAAAGCAACTATAACAAAGAAGCAGAGTGAAGCTGTGCTGTACGACAACGTAGGTCTTAAGCCCGCTTTACACGTGTCGATCGCATTTGCGATCGCACCCGCCCCATCGTTTGTGCGGCATGGGCAATTTGTTGCCCGTGTCGCACAAAGTTGTAATCCCCCGTCACACGTACTTACCTTCCAAACGACCTCGCGAACATCCCCTTCCTGAAGGGGGAGGGACGTTCGGCGTCACAGCAATGTCACACAGCACCCGGCCAATAGTAGCAGAGGGGCGGAGATGAGCGGGACATAACATCCTGCCCACCTCCTTCCTTCTGCATTGCCGGCGGGATGCAGGTAAGATGCAGTTCATCGTTCCCGGGGTGTCACAAAGAGCGAGGTGTGCTGCCCCGGGAACGATGAACAACCGGCGCACAGAAGGACGTTTGATTTTTAGAAAATGAGTGACATGTCAACGAGCAACGATAAGGTGAGTATTTTTGCTCGATCACAATCGCTCGTAGTTGTCACACGCTACGATATGTCAAATGCTGCCGGATGTGCATCACTTACGACGTGTCCCCGACGACATATCGTTAGATATATCGTAGCGTGTAACGTGCCCTTTAGTCTTACCCTCATGCCTTCAAATCTTGATAAAGCACGTAGAGATCTCAGTGCTCTCAAGTTCCTTAGACACTTAATAGCAGCTTGTTGATCATACCCAAGAGCAACCGCCAAAAGTGATATGATTGAAATCTGTTTAGAACCAATTAATATTTCAAAAATTGGTTAATAACTATTTGTTTGTTTTTTTTTAAGGACTATTCCATGTATCCTATACCAATTGATAAATGTTAAATTGGCACTGGGACCTACACTTATTGTAAGACGTCAGCCCCTACTGCGCTTGGCTGCTTTAATCACCTTCATATAGCTGGAGTAGTCATGCATATGCTGTCCATGCTATGGTCATGTGACAGAGGTGGGTACCTGGGGTTCATCATTCTAGCAAAAAGTGGGTGTTCTAACAGTCAGACCCTCATCTAACATTTATCACGCATCTGGCTGCTCACTCTCCTCAGTCCCATGTGCTCGCTGCCTGGGGGTGACTCTCGATTCTGAGCTCTCCTTCAAGGCACACATCCAAACCTTCTTCACCTCCTGCCGCCTCTAACTCAAAAATATTTCCCAGATTTGAACATTCCTTTCCCATGAAGCTAAAAACAATAGTGCATGCCCTTATTATCTTTCGCCTGTACTACTGCAATCTCTTACTCTTTCGCCTCCCTTCTAACACTCTTGCACCGCTACAATCAATTCTAAATTCTGCTGACCAACTATTCTACCTGTCCTCCCCCTACTCCATGACCTTACCTCTCTGCCAATCCCTTTACTGGCTTCCCATTGCCTAATGACTCCAGTTCAAAACCCTAACCATGACATAAAATGTCATCCACAATATGTCTCCTCCATACATCTGTGACCTAGTCTTCCACTACTTACATGCACGTAACCTCAGATCCTCACAAGATCTCCTTCTCTACTCCCCTCTTATCTCCGCTTCCCACAATCGCATACAAGATTTCTCCCGTGCCACCCCCATACTCTGGAACTCTCTGCCACAACATATCAGACTCCCCTACCTTGAAAAGCTTCAAAAGGAACCTGAAGACCCACCTCTTCCAACAAGCCTACAACCTGCAGTAACCCTAAGTCCTCCATAGCGCCACACAACCATCTCCACCCTCACCTACTGTATCCTCACCTATCCCCTGTAGACTGTGAGCCATCGCAGGCAGGGTCCTCTCTCCTCCTGTACCAGTCTGTGCCTTGTATTGTTTATGATTATTGTACCTGTCCCTATTATGTGTACTCCTTTTCACATGTAAAGCGCTATGGAATAAATGGGGCTATAATAATAATAATAATAATAATAATCTGGTGACTAGGTCATAAATGTTTTTTTTTTTGTCCAGAATATAGCTTTAAGAAAAGGTGACATGGTACAAATCATTAGTTGATCAACTGGAACATTTTAGAGAAAAATATACCTGGTTGCAATTGTACAGCCGAGCTCTGATTCATCCTGCCCGTGGTTTGGGCAGTATAAATCAAGTGAAAGGATCCCTTAAGTAGCACATATATAATGAATGCATTATGATCATGACTAGGTAAGCACTATTGAATGTGTTCTTTTACTGGGTGTAGGAGGGGAATAATGACACTCATGTAACACACTTGAATGGAAAACGTATGGACAAAATGTTATGTCATTAAATACTTGACCCCTTTACACTGTCAAATAGGAATCATGTAATTCTTGCTAACGTGAGTCATGAGCTCTTATGACTGCCTAATTACATCGAAAACAGCATGTGATAACCCGAATAAATGTGCTACCTACATCATGTTCCTATGAATTGGACCTTGTCACTGAATACAGTCTAGGGTCATTGTCACTGACTCGTCTAGGGATGTGGTTAGAAATTTGGTGACCAAAACATGGCTAGTTTAGTGGTATGACCATAACATGTTCTTGGCCAACATATGAGTAGCAAAAAGATAGGTAAGCTACAGGTGCTATAAGAAACACTGCAAATGAAGAATTATTGATCATTGCCAGAGACCTCTTTAAAGAGATATGGACATTTATGAAACATCTACAGGATATCCTACAAATGTCTGACAGATGAGGATCCCCTATCTTACTCCACCTGGAATTAATCACAGAATAGTAGAGTTGAAAGGGACCTCAAGGGTCAATGGGTCCAACCCCCTGGGAGTGCAGGCTTTCCTAAATCATCCCAGCTATATATCCAGCTTCCGCTAGAAGATTTCCATAGATGGAGAGCTCACCACCTCCCGAGGTCGCCTGTTCCACTCTCTGACTGCCCTCACTACCTCCCGAGGTCACCTATTCCACTCTCTCATTTGTATCTCTGCAATTCCTTTCGCCGGTGTTCTGAATAATTCTTGGACAACATACTCTTTATACCTAATGGCTCCATCCTTTAAGAGAATCTGTCAGCAGGTTTTTCCTATGTAGTCTGACCCCAGCATGATGTAGGGGCATAGACCCTGATTCTCTGATTCTAGTGATATATCACTTAGTTTACTGGGTAAAACAGTTGTTATAGAATGAGCTTTCTCAGCTGCATATCTAGCAAAACTTGGATTGCTGAGCTGTGTATAACCCCGCCCACACCACTGATTGGCAGCTTTCTGTGTACACTGTATACTGACAGAAAGCTGCAAATCAGTGGTGGGTGTGGGGTTGGACGAGTTGGCACCTAGTCCTGTGGTGACAATATCATGCTAATAAACACTTATTTTATTACAGCCCAATAAGTGACACATTTCTGGAATCAAGGTCTCTACCCCACATCATACTGCTCTTAAATTACATAGAAAAACCTTCTGACAGATTCCCTTTAAGGTAGGTGGCATATCTTGTGAATATCACATAGAGATGGGAATAACCCTTTAAGATACGGCATATGAAGTGGCTTTCAGAATGCAATTTTTTTACAGGATTATGGGGTGGTCACAATATATACATAACTTGTATATACAAATATACAAATAATGAACATTGACATTTTGGAGGATCTCTTTCAGAATTACAACAGAACATGACATAGTTGTGTCATCCAACATTAAGTCCATAAAGTGCTCACCTTGCGCTGCACCTGAAAAGTAATTTCATCTTTTCCTGAAAGTTGCTATTACATATTAACTGCTGCTGGATTTAGTAAGAAGATTTAATAATCAAAAATCCAACATAAGATGAAAACCAACATCAAAAGAATTTCTAAGAGGTCTTAGGCGCCTTTAGAGTAGTAATCTCAATGAGACGACTGAAAGTTAGAAAGGTGGGGAAAGACCTAGTCCTTAGACAGAAAAAAAACGTTCAGGTCTGATGATCAATATACTTATTTCCACTGACATCTTAAAGCCGCTTTACACGCTGTGATCTCGCTACCGATATCGCTAGCGTGCGTACCCGCCCCCATCGTTTGTGCGTCACGGGCAAATCGCTGCCCGTGGCGCACAAAATCGCGCGGACCCATCACACTACTTACCTGCCTAGCAACGTCGCTGTGACCGGCGAACCGCCTCCTTTCTAAGGGGGTGGTTCGTTCGGCGTTATAGTAATGTCACTAAGCGGCTGCCCAATAGAAACGGAGGGGTGGAGATGAGCGAGACGTAACATCCCACCCACCTCCTTCCTTCCTCATTGCCGGCAGCCGCAGGTAAGGTTAGCTTCCTCGCTCCTGCGGTGTCACACATAGCGATGTGTGCTGCCGCAGGAACGACAAACAACATCATACCTGCAGCAGCAACGATAATTGGGAATTGGGGGAATGTCACCGATTACCGATTTTGAACGTTCTTGCGACGATTCAAAATCACTCATAGGTGTCACACGCAACGACATCGCTAACACGGTCGGATGTGTGTCACAAATTCCGTGACCCCAACGAGATCGCTTTAGCGATGTCGTAGCGTGTAAAGCGGCCTTTAGAACAATGATTAGCAATTATTTAGTATGAACACTCTACGAAAATGACTGATGAATCAAAAGAGTAAGGCCTAGTTTCCATTTAGACAGTTGCATATTTATCTTTTGCTTGGGCGTAGTAGGAAGTAAACTGATTCCAGAAATAGAACTGATTGCATAATTTTTTATGAAATTTATTAACAGACATAAGGTACACAAGGTTTTGCGCTAAGATGGTTCTAGAGCCAGAACAGAAAGTGCCGTATGCATCATTTGCAATATACAACATTTGCTGTATGCATCATTTGCAATATGCAACATTTGCTGTATGCATCATTTTTAATTTGTTATTAATGCTGGATTGGTGCATAAAATGTGTTGGCTTAGGCTTTAACTAGCTAGCCTGATACAATTAATATATGGAGACTCAACCGTATTCAGTCACTGCTGTTAAACATTTGTACTCAAGTCTCTACAGACAGAAGTATTTACACTGACCTCTACAAATGTAACAGCTGCCAACTATTAATAGTTAATAGTATAGAGCGTCTTGCAGTAGTACAACACTTTCCACTGATGTTAAATATTCGCAGGACAGGATTTTTCAAGTCAGTCATCCATGGCCTCCAAAAAAGAGCCCTGTGAAATGCCTCCTAACTGCCAATATCCCAGCTCCTCTTTTGATTTGTAGTCCTAGTGCGACAACATTTTTGTGGCATGACATTGTGCCAAGAAGACTAATCAGTCATGCTAGGAGGTGTGTTGCAGGGTTCTGATCTTATAACCATGGATGACATAGCTGGCCACTAGATCAGAGTCATGAAAACTAATTTGCATACATCATTATGTAAGTAGCCATGTTTTTAGAGCCATGAGGGCTGTCCAAGAGACGCAATCCTAAAGGGAACCCTTCACATTGAAAAAGCAGTCTATTCTGCTGGCACCATATTTAAAAATCTGAGAATATTGATGTACTTGTTGGGAGTCCAGTGGGCAGTGCTACTTACTGATTGACAGTGTCTCTATATGCATACTCAACTAGGGGAAGTAAAGTAAAACCGTCCACAGGACTCTTAAATCCAGAATGACCAGAGGTTTCAATCAAAAAATTAATTTGAAAGTTTCACAAGTGTTTTCCGTCCTTGTAATATTTGTGATGGTGCTGGGATCTGAGCTTTATATTAACTTGTGGGGATCTATCTATTAAATGCATTTGCTTTCTGTCGGTGCAGCAAGGGTTAATGTTATTTTCCCTGCTAGCAGCTCCTGGTTAATTCATTTCACGTGCAGCCGGATTGTGACCACTCCTATCTCCTTCAACTAGTCACAAGATACATCACCTGATGCCGGAAATAGAAAGAAAGCTCTTTCTGTTCTGACCACATTGGAGGCAGAAAACCTTTTGGAACTGCTGGAACTTTTCTGCGGTGATTTGGCTATTTTGAGCCGTTTTGGCTGCAGCCTTGGTGTCTGGCTGCAGCCGTGTAATTTTGTGATATCCTTCTGTTTATTTCCCTCTGTATGTCTACCTTCTCTTGTGTTTGATTATTGCAGTGGTGGGACTAGTGCCCTCGCCAGCCTTCACACTAGCCAGGGAGAGTTTAGGGCAAGCAAAGGGATAGGTATGTGGTCAGCAATGGGGTGAAAGATCCTATATAGGTATGTTAGGGAGTGCAGGCATCAGCCTCAGGTGAGTGCAGGTTGTAACCATGCTCCCCTCTCCCTAGCATCAGGTCTCACCATTGTATTGTGTCCCCGATGTACCCCGTTTGTGGCCGCACTCTTTGGGGTTCTCTTACATCTGGCATATTCCCAATAGTCACAACATGGCAAGAGGTATGACATTTCAATAGCTGGGCAGATTGATATATAGTTTTGTTGGAAAATAATTAGTTGAACTATTAATTTGGTGTTTTGGGGTTTAAGAGTCCAGTGGGCAGTCCTCCTCACTGATTGACATCTCTCTCTATGCATATTCATAAAGGAAAGGCTATCAATCACTGAGTAGTACTCCTGTTGTGCTGTACAAAGGGCTAGTAAGACGTAGTACAGCGTATTCCCCACTAGGTGGCAGCAGAGTAATGAAGGAGAGACAAAGTCACACTGTAACATAAAGGCAGCTGAAGTACAGCAAAGTAACTTCAGCAGGCAGTTAACATGCGAACCACCAGGGGGCAATAGAGTAGTTAAACAGTCAGGGTCTAGCCAGTAAAGTCAAGTCACTGCAAACGGAGGATCAAAATCATATCAGAAAACAGAACCGAGTTGGAAGTCGGGAGATCAGGTATGCAGAGGGAAACACAAACAACAGACAGGAGCAGGAAGTCAGGGACTGGAACAGGCAGACGAACGGGGGAGGGTACAAGTCAGGACACAGTAGCAGGGAGGCAGGACAGAGCAGGAACACCCACCAAAGTCAGTGTACACACTGCATGGCAGAAATAGGCACTGGCACTGAGCCATTAGTAGAGAGGCAAGATATAGTGTCCTGGGATCCAGAATGACTACTTGACTTATAAGGCTTCTCTGGCTTATAACATGCTGGACAAAGATTGGATAGCATTTTTAATGTGACAAATTCCTTTTAATGGCCACATTAATTTTCTAAATTTATCTAATATTGATATTTTTGAAGGCACAAAATCTATCAATATATCTACAAGGTAAAATGACGATTGGTTAAAGCATCTGCATGAAAGCACAGTAAATGTCACAGTAAATCAGAAAGATAAAATAATTTCTAAAACAGAAGGTACAGTTCATCACAATGGTATTTATGCCGCCATTATAGCTTCAGAGAGCAGCCATCTGTTTCCTGTTGAAAGATCAATGGGTTATTAAAAACAGCATTGCACACTATAAGAAAAAAGAGAATTTTGTTTACTTACCGTAAATTCTTTTTCTTATAGTTCCGTCATGGGAGACCCAGACCATGGGTGTATAGCTACTGCCCCCGGAGGACACACAAAGTTACTACACTCAAAATGTGTAGCTCCTCCCTCCTAGCATATACACCCCCTGCTAGCCAGTTCTAGCCAGTTTAGTGCAAAAGCTGAAGGAGGACATCCACCCACAAGAAGAGAGAGTAAAATCCGGAAGAGCCGGAACCTCTGTCTACAATAATAACAGCCGGTGAAGACACACGGAACAAGAAACCTGCCAACAGGCAATAGGGAGGGTGCTGGGTCTCCCATGACGGAACTATAAGAAAAAGAATTTACGGTAAGTAAACAAAATTCTCTTTTTCTTTATCGTTCCTATGGGAGACCCAGACCATGGGACGTTCAAAAGCAGTCCATGGGTGGGAATAAACAGACAACTGAGAAGCAGGCAAACCTAACTTCACAAATGGGCGACAGACGCCTGAAAGATGCGTCTGCCCAAGCCCGCGTCTGCCAAAGCAAGAGCATGCCTTGGGTAGTGCTTCGAAAAAGTATGCAGACTAATTCGAGCTGCAGTCTGACAGACCTACTGAGCCGTAACCTGGTGCCTGAAAGCCCAAAAAGGCGCCGACAGGTCTGATCAAATGTGCTCTGATCCCCGGCGGGGAAGGCACTTGAGTACACTTGTAGGTCTCCGAAATGGCCGACCTAAGCCAACGAACCAGGGTCGGCTTAGATGCCGAGAGACCGCTACGCTGACTAGCAGTCAGCACCAGAGAGAGGTGCACGCCTAATAACGGCGGTGCGAGACACATAGATCCGGAGCGCCCGCACCAGATCCAGGATATGCAACGCTTCCTCAAGCGATGAACAGGAGCCGGACAAAAGGAAGGCAGGAAAATTGCCCCGGATAAGGTGGAAGCAGTAACCACCTTAGGGAAAAAAGTCCGGAGTCGGATGGAGACCACCTTGTCTTGATGCAAAAGACCAAAAAAAGGGGGTGACTCCGAGAGAGTGCAGCCAGAACTCTCTGGCGGGAAAATATAGCCACTAGAAAGACTACTTTCTGTGAAAGATGAAACAAAGAAACCTCCCCAAGAGGCGCAAAGGGAGGTTTCCGGGAACCCGGAGGACCGGATTAAGGTCCCAGGGCTCCATAGGCCGCCGGAAAGGCGGAATGATGTGAGATGCGCCCTTAAAGGAGCACACCGGAGCCAGCCGGACGATACGCCGCTGGCACATACTGACAGAGCCGAGACCTGTCCCTTAATGAGGGATAGTCCTAGCTGTAGACCGGACTGTGGAAGGGACAGGAGGGTCGGCAAGGCCAAAAAGGTCAAAGGACACTTTGGAGCTCGAGTCATAGCGGAGATGACTTCAGGAAGGATACCAGAAGTCGCCAAGATCCGGGACTCAAGAGCTACGCCGTCAATCTGAGAATCCAGAATTCTGACGGAAAAAACGGACCTTTTGAGAAAAGGTCTGGACGGTCCGGAAGATGCCATGGCAACCCAACGGACAGAAGGAGCAGGTCAGAGTACCAAGCCTGCCTGGGTCAGTCTGGAGTATGAGAATGACCCGACGGCCCTCTTTACTGATCTTGCGCAGGACTCTGGACAAGAGGTAGAGGGTAAAATACGTAAAGAGATGAAGCTGGGGTCAAACATGAACCAGTGTGTCTACCGCAAAACCTGAGGATTGTGGACCACGGTTGGACAGCTGAAATAGTCTGCCTCGCAGTTTTCACATCTAGGATGTGGGCTGCGGATACGGTGGACTAGGAGTCCCTTGTCCACTGAAGAATGTTGAGCCGCCAAGATTGCCAGGCGGCTGAGTGTCCCGCCCTGGAAGCTGATCCGACTGGACTCGAATGTGCCTAGCCGCCAACAGATGGTGAAGGCTTAGAGAGCTAGAATACAGCTCTGATTTCCAGCACATTGATCCAGAGGGCTGATTCGGACAGAGTCCAAGCGCCCTGCGCTCCACGGTGGAGATATACTGCTCCCAAGGCGGATAGACTAGCATCCTGGTGAGGCTCACCCGGGACGGGGCCAGGAAGGAGCGCTCCTGAGACAGAGTGGCCGAAGCCACCACTGAAACGAGCCTCTGGTCAGTGGCGAAGCCACCACCCCGTGGGAGGAGGGAGTTCGCTTGTACAGCGGAAAACATCCAATCTCAGAGGACGCAGGAGAAACTGGGCAAGGAATCGCTTCCATTGATGCCACCGTCTGACCAGCACCTGTATATGGTGTCTGATAGAACGACGCCGACCGCCAGCGGAGGGACTACTGATCGACTAAGAGCAGCTTCACAAGTGCCGATAGAGTCTCGAATTGCGTCCCTGAGAACCTCTGGTTCGAAGTCAGAATGGACTTGGGCAGAAAGACAAGCCACCCGAATAGGTTAGAGTGGCGAGAGTGAGCGAAGCACTCTGCTAAGAGTCAGCACTGGATGAAGCCCCGACAAGAAGGCCGTCCAGGGCAAAAGATCACTGCCAATCCCTAGGGGTGCAGGACCCTAATCACAGCTGCCCCAATGAGAATACTCGAGGGGCCGTGGCTAACCCCAAGGGAAGAGCCACGAATTGGACCACTCCGATTGTCAAAACGTAGTCAACGCTGGTGTGAAACTGCGATTGACCCTTGCAGATAGACATCTCTGATGCCGATGGCTGCTAGGGAATCTCCTTGGGTTCTTGATTGATCCGGTGAAAAACACACGGAACAAGACCGAGACTCCATGTGAAAACGCCACACCTGACTATGCTTGAAAAGCTAAAGATCCAGGTCGGAAGGCACCGCCCTCTTCGGGGACTAGGAATAGATTTAAGCAAAAATCTCAGAACCGTTCCCAGTCGGGAACCGGTACAATTACTCCATTGGTCTGCAAGAAATGCCACGGCCTGTGAGAAGGCGGCGGCCTTGGAGCCGGGAGGAGTTGACAGAAAAAATCTGTTTGGCGGGTGGACAGAATTCCATCCTGTAGCCATGGGAGATATAATCCCGCCCCCACTGAACGGAGACGTGTTAGAACCATACGTCGCCAAGTGGAGAGAGCCTGCCACCGACCAAGGAGGTTGTTGGCGTGGCTAGATAGCTCGGAGGAAGCTGGCTCAGTGGCAGCATCTCCTGCGGTCTTCTGAAGACGCAGCTTCGAGCCATTTGGTTCTATGAACCTAGGCCGAGCTAGAGGACGATCAGATGGTCAACTGATTCCTGCCCTGGACAGGTTCCCTGGTTTAGGATTGTGGCGAGGAAGCACACTCCCCGCCAATAGCTTCCTTAATTTCACCCAGCTTGGTTCCGGGGAAACTGGGCCCACCAAGGGGGAGCCCAGCCAGGAACCTCCATAGAGGCATCTGCCTTCCAATTTCGAAGCCACAGGAGCCTGCGGATAGCGAGGAAGGTAGCCCAGACCACCGCCGTGCGGCGTCTAGCATGGCAGACCTGGCAGAGGATGAAAAGACTGAAGTCTGGAGTTCAGGCAACCGTTTTGGGCATAGAGTCCCTGTGAGAGAATGCATCTCCTCCAGAGAAGCAGAGAAGTTACAAAAAACCGCACTGCTGTAAGCTGAGGAGAACAAGCTCCTGCCGTTCCCATACCGACTTGGCCCAAAGGACAACCGGGCGGACCGCAGAACCTTAAGTGAGGAGCCCTCAGCCACTGACATAACGGTCCGGGCTGAGCCACCTGAAGTGAATGAGCCCACTTCTTGACCACCATGGGTGGACAGGGGAAACACAGTCCTCAGAAACACGCTTCATCTCAGAGCGGAGTGAGGTCCAGTACAAAAATTAATGTACGGTAGAATCCTATAGAGGTGCCGTCAGCCACTGATACAACTAACCGGGCAGTCTAGACCGGAGTGGCTACCCTCTCTGAAGGGAGGGGGAGACAGGCAGCAGAACCCCGCTGTGGGGTCTGCAGGATAGGCTGTGGGCTTGGACGCAGCGGCCTGAAAACTGGAGTGGTTAAGTAGCACACTCCTTGACCTGCTAAAGGTAAACTGTGCCTTTCTGCCAGCGGGGAATACTCCCCTGATCAGGCGGACACAAGAATAATGGACGCAAGCCAATCATTCGCATCTGCGTCACCTACGGACGGATCAATGTACATAAAGTAGCGTCCGTGTCCGCGGTAGAGACATCTTCCTCGTCCGGTGAATCAGCTCGTAATCAGAGCTGCGGGACGGGGAGGACAGGGGACCCTGCGTCTCCCTGTCAGGAGAACGGGGTCTGAGCCCAGAAGGAGAGTCCCTTGTGAGCTTGGCCGAGCGAGCAGAAAACGCCTTGAGAGGGGAACTGCATGCTCAGCAGATGCCGGGACAGCCGACCCCTGGAAATAGGAATCCTATGGGGGTCAGCCACCAAAACCGGAGCAGCTGGAGGGACCATTAATGAGCCCCCATGCTGAGGGGCCACAGTGGTTAGGAGCTCGGTATAGCCGTACGAGACTACCTGCAGTGGATAATAAAGAAACAGCCTGCAGCCTCGCTCTGTGAGACATGCTGCAGAGGTGGGGGCTCTGTCCAGCATGGGTAGAATACCCAAGACAGGGGTTCAGCCTGGGGGGACTCCCACCTAAGAACCATTACAGTGTGCCGGTTCAGGCAATATGAGGTTACATGCAGCACATGTAGAACCTTGTAGCTTAGCTGCTAGAGTGAGACATGCTGCTGAGGGGGAGATTCTATGATAAAGAATTAACTCCTTCAGCATGCCTGAGAGTGTCATGCTGCTGAGGAGGAGATTCTATGATAAAGAATTAACTCCTTCAGAATGCCTGAGAGTGTATAAAAAGTGCACAACCAGGGGTTGTGACTTATCAGGCCATATTATGAGTGCCCTCCGGATTCCAAGCCTGGACCCTCAGCCAGTATTCCCTCCCTGTGCTGCAGGGCAGCCAGCGCCGACCAGTGTACTAAGACGCTGGAAAATGGCGCCAGAGTGAGGGGGGGAGGCGGGGGTTAACCCAGGAGCGGGAATCGGAGGGCGAAGGAGATGTACAGGGGAGGGAATCATCACCTCAAAACGGAGCGTCCTCCCCTGTGCAGAGCGGCCGGCGGGCGGCTCTGCAGCGTCCCCCTGCATGCCTGACATGCAGGGGAACGAAACGAAACTAGGCCGCGGCTGAAGCCGGGGCCTAAAGTTATGCATGCGGCCGAAAATCAGGCCTCATCGGCGCGGTTCTCAGTAAAAACTGTGGAACCAGCCGGAAACACAGTAAACAAAGCAGCATTATTCAGCAATCACTGTCCCCCCCAATAAAAGTGCCCCACATGCAGAAAGACCCTCTGAATAAACGTCTCTATACTTAGCTTTGAGACGCAGGGTCCAGTCCTGTGGGGTGGGGGTCAGTGCTCCGTCCAGCAGGGTCCTGCACAAGGGCTGCGGATGGAGGCCGGTCTCCTGCAAGGCAGTGAGAACCGTGTTGGCTCCAACTTCAAGCCAGAGCCCCTAAGGGATGTTGAAGGAGCGCGGCATGAAGGGCTCCTGCCCTGAAGTCAACCTTAACAGCACTGCCGCCAGGGGAGTGTGAAGGGACATGCCGGGGGTCCAGTGGACCCGCTTTTCTTCCAAATCTTTGTAAAAAATGAAAAATCAAAAAGGGATGCATGTGTGTGTGTGGATCCTCCTGACACAAAGCAAGAAACTGGCTAGAACTGGCTAGCAGGGGGTGTATATGCTAGGAGGGAGGAGCTACACGTTTTGAGTGTAGTAACTTTGTGTGTCCTCCGGGGGCAGTAGCTATACACCCATGGTCTGGGTCTCCCATAGGAACGATAAAGAAATGTGTGGTTAGAATTGAATCACATAGCACCAGAGTCGCTCAATCTACAGGCTAAATACAATATTAATGTAATAAAATCCCAGAAGCCGGCTCTGGGCACTGTCCGGATTCCAGCAGTTTCTTCACAATGCTCTCTACAATGGTCTACACATTGAAGCACGTTAATAAAAAGTGTAATGTGACGACTGTTTATCATCAGCAAATATTGTATAATTTACGAGGCATTTGTTGGTGCAGTTTGGCCCCATGGATGTCCGTTACAGCTCCGTACAAATCGAAACCTCTACAGTGCTATTAAGTGGCACGTGAAGGAGCCCTCGTACAATGTATGATTGGTCTGATGTAGCACAGGCGGATCATCAGATTTTGGAGTAGAACCTGTCACATTTCTGTAAAATTAGTCCATGCCCCCAAACTCAAAACTTGTTTTTAAAAATAAATTTAAAAAAAAAATGTGTGACCAACTTCTTATGGTGCACATGCCACTGCTATATACATCACCACATCCACTGTTTATAAATTTGCTAAATAAATCTTAAAGCGTATGTCTGTCTTTGAACATTATTTTAGTCCAGACATAAAAAAAAGTCTAAAAACAGCCATTTTGGAAACTAAAAAAATCAGTTCTGCTCCCTTTACCGTTCAGGTTCTGATCCTACTTGGTTCCTACCAGTCTTTGCATTGCCTTGTAGCTGACCACATGCCATCTAGTCACGTGTTGTTCGCTAATACCACCTTCATATCAGATCTTACTAATACCACGCTCACACTACATTATCGGAATACCACCCTCATACCATATCATCCTAATACCACCCTTATTCTACATCATGCTAATAGCATCCTCATACCTCATCAGCCTAATACCACCCTTATATCAGATCTTCCTTATAACACACTCATACTACAAAGCTGTAATACCAGCCTCATACCTTCTCAGCCTAATAACAGCCACTTACTAGCTGTTAAAAATACCACCCTCACACCACATTACCTTAATACCATCCTCATTCCATATCATCCGAATACGACCCTCATCCAATATGACTCCAATACTACCCTCATACTACATCATCCGAATACAACCCTCATACCATATGACTCCAATACTACCCTCATTCCACATCATCCGAATACAACCTTCATACCATATCACCCTAATACTAGCCTCATTACACCATCCTCCTAATATCACCCTGATACCAACTCTTTCTAATAGTACCCTCACACCTCATTTTAATAATACCACCCTCATACCACATCAGCCTAATACCACCCTCATTACCCCCATATTCAAACCTTCATAATACCAACCTCATATCAGATCTTCCTAATACTACCCTCATACCATATTACCCTAACACTACCCTTATACCACATATTCCTAATACCACGCTCATTACCCCTATATCCAAACCTTCCTAATACTACCCTCATACCACATCTTCCCAATACCACACTCACACCACATTACCGTTATTCCACCCTTACTCCATATTACCCTAACACTACCCCTTATACCACATCAACCTATTACCACCCTCTTACCAGCTCTTAAAAATACTACCCCCATACCAGACTTTTCTAACACGACCCTCATACCACTTGATCCTAACACCACCCCATACCAGACCTATCTAACACCACCCTTATACCACTTGATCCTAACACCACGCCCATACCATACCTATTTAACACCACCCTAAGACCACTTGATCCTAACACCACCCCCATACCAGACCTATCTAACACCATCCTAAGACCACTTGATCCTAACACTACTTCCATAGCAGACCTATTTAACACCACCCTCATACCACTTGATCCTAACACCACCCCCATACCAGACCTATCTAACAGCACCCTAAGACCACTTGATCCTAACACCACACCCATACCAGACCTATTTAACACCACCCTAAGACCACTTGATCCTAACACCACGCCCATACCAGACCTATTTAACACCACCCTAAGACCACATCATATTTACAAATACAAAGAACCTTGTAGAACACAAAGGACCCTGTGGTCTATGTCTGGCATTCATATATTAATGTTCTCTATACCGGTATTATTTCACAGTGATTTCTTTTATATTTCTGCATCACTGTATCAGTCATTGGTGGTACATGCCCTCCTAGAGATAGATCAGGAGGTTACTCAACACTTATTAGCTGGGACATGCCTTTCTCAGAAGCATCTACAGGAGGTGACAGCGACTAATGTGACAATGTGCTTCTGTGATTGGAGGATAAGACTGTGTATGACACTTTTCTTGATTTCCGTCTTTTTTTTCAGAGCTGATTTTCGTAAATTGAGTGTCTACATTAGTGAATTGCTGTCACCAGTGACTGACAGCCACTCCATGTTTTAGAGGCATAGTCTGACATTCACACTAGTAATTTTACACCTCTACATAACAATGTTTCATGGATCTTATAGAAAGAAAAAAATCATTGTTATGAAATCAGAACGGGTGTTTAAAAGGAATTTCCAAGACTGAGATATTGACTTTATCCTCAGGTACATCATCAATATCAGACCGGTGAAGGTCCGACTTGGTACTCCCACCAACCAGCTGGTTGCACCTCCTTCCGTGTATAGTCAGATGTTCACAGTATATAGAGCCCAACCTGCTCAGTTGTTCCTGGATAAGGCAGCTCAGCTCCGATTCACTTCAATAAGAATTGAGCTGTAGTTCCTGAGAAGGATCACATACAGAGATGCGCTGGTTTCCTTTTGTACATTTTGAGTTGCAAAACAGCTGATCATTGGGCGTGTTTGTGTCCACAGATCTGATTTTGAGATTCTATCCAATGGATAGGCCATCAATATCAAAGTTTTGGACAACCCCTTTGAGAATCAAAAGTGCTAAAAAAGTAAAATAAAACCCCCCAAACGTAATAAAGTACAATAGCAGAACAAAGTAGAATATTCATTTATCCATTCCTCCAAATATTGACGTGGCACAGACTACTAAGAGCTACACCAATAATATATAGATATATTAAGGAATACTTACATCAACAATCAGGAAGTCCAGCCAGCACCAGGCATTGGTGAAATATTTCACAAATCCATAGGCCACCCATTTCAGAAGCATTTCAAGAATAAAGATATATGTGAACACCTTATCAGCATATTCCAGCATGGTCTTAATTGTTTTCCGCTGCTCAATGTAAATATCTTCGAAAGCCTGAAGGAAATAATAAAGTTTACAATAATGTACAACTTGACGTTCAAGCCCAGAGCGTTGGGGCTACGGGTTGATGATGCTACTGATGATACCCTTGGGTAAAATGCCACCTTTTCTGGCAACTGTGGACTATCTCTTTGTGGTTTTCTGGTCTGGGGTATCATGGCACGGTGCGACAGAGATAACAACTAATAAACAAAAACTCATAGAGTGGTAATTTTATCCAATGGATGTGTGCCTCTTTCTAGTGTTATATGTGTCACGGGACATTCATGTAATTTCTAGCAATAGAAGGTCACAGCGTTTGGCAAAATGCTCCTTTACTTTCTATTGTTCAGGTATACGGCTCGGCGCATAGGTGCGGAACCTACCTAGAGCGGGGAGTCACCCCAGGGACCAGCAGTAGGTTTGGTCAAGGGTCACAATTTCCCCCTTCCCTAGATGCAAGGGTCCCCTTCCCTTACCTTTTGCCACTTGATTGGTAACTATCGTGACAATATGCTTGAGTTTTTGCATGTGCTTTGTGCGCTACTGTAAAGTTGCGTCATGCTCTAAGTTCTAACTGGATATCAATTTTTCCTTGTTAAAATTAAAGGGGTTGTCCACTACTCTTACATTGATGGCCTATTCTTAGGCGGGCTTTGCACACTACGACATCGCAGCCCGATGCTG
Organism: Anomaloglossus baeobatrachus; assembly: GCF_048569485.1. NCBI lineage: Eukaryota > Metazoa > Chordata > Amphibia > Anura > Aromobatidae > Anomaloglossus > Anomaloglossus baeobatrachus. The sequence continues at coordinate 50,940,615 of NC_134359.1, forward strand.
CGATGCCGAGTGCGATAGTGCCCGCCCCCGTCGCAGCAGCGATATGTGGTGATAGCTGGCGTAGCGAAAGGTATCGCTACGCCAGCTTCACACACACACTCACCTGCCGTGCGACGTCCCTGTGGCCGGTGACCCGCCTCCTTGTTAAGGGGGCGGGTCGTGCGGCGTCACTGCGACGTCACACGGCAGGCGGCCAATCAGAGCGGAGGGGCGGAGATGAGCAGGATGTAAACATCCTGCCCACCTCCTTCCTTCCGCATATCCTACGGAAGCCGCAGTGAGGCCGGTAGGAGACGTTCCTCGCTCCTGCGACTTCACACACAGCGATGTGTGCTGCCGCAGGAGCGAGGAACAACATCGGACCGTCGCGTCAGCGTAATCATGGATTACGCCGACGCTGCACCGATGATACGATTACGACGCTTTTGCGCTCGTTAATCGTATCATCCAGCCTTTACACACTGCGATGTCGCATGCGATGCCGGAAGTGCGTCATTTTCAATTTGACCCCACCGACATCGCACCTGCGATGTCGCAGTGTGCAAAGTGCCCCTTAGTATAGATCATCAATGTCTGATCACTGTGGTGAAAACGTGGCAGTTCTGTAGGGGGAGGTGCACAAGTAGGATCCAAATCCGTAATACAACTTCCATAAAACTTGGCACTCAAAATAGCCTCTCAGCAAGCAGTGAACACTGCGCTTCAGCAGCATTGTATCTCTCATTATCCTGTTTCTGGGGGGGGCAATCTGTACTGATGAAGGTCTATGAGACCGAAACATCTTTGTTTATGGATTGCAAGTACCCTATTAAATACTTCAATTTCTTTCTTTCTATTTTGAGTGCTAAGTTTTATTGAAGTTGTATCAAAGTCTGATCGGCCTTGGTCCGATACCCCACACCCTCACCGATCTGCTATTCTCGGTACTGGCAGCAGAGAGACAGAAATTGCCAGTTCTGGAGCTGCCCTGTCTTCTGATAGCAGCTGTATCTGGATACTGCACATCTTTCTCCTATTGATTTGAATAGGAGGCAGATGTGCAGTACCCGGCTGCAGGCGTTATCAGAAGACGAAGCAGCTCCAAAATTGAGCATTTTCAGCTGCCTGATACCGCTACCGGCACTGAGAACAGCTGATTGGCAGAGGTGCCAGGTGTTGGACCGTGGCCGATCATACATTGTTGACGTAGCCTAAGGGCGGCTTTGCACACTATGACATCGCAGGTGCGATGTCGGTGGGGTCAAATTGAAAGTGCCGCACATCCGGCATCGCATGCGACATCGTAGTGTGTAAAGCCTAGATGATATGATTAATGAGCGCAAAATCGTCGTAATCGTATCATCGGTGCAGCGTTGGTGTAATCCAAAATTACGCTGACGCAACGGTCCGATGTTGTTCCTTGCTCCTGCGGCAGCACACATCGCTGTGTGTGAAGTCGCAGGAGCGAGGAACATCTCCTACCGGCGTCACCGCGGCTTCCGTAGGATATGCGGAAGGAAGGAGGTGGGCGGGATGTTTACATCCCGCTCATCTCCGCTCCTCCGCTCCTATTGGCCGCCTGCCATGTGACGTCGCACAACCCGCCCCCTTAATAAGGAGGCGGATTGCCGGCCAGAGCGACGGTCGCAAGACAGGTGAGTCCATGTGAAGCTGCCGTAGCGATAATGTTCGCTACGGCAGCTATCACAAGGATATCGCTGCTGTGACGGTGGCGGGGACTATCGAGTGCGACATCGCAGCATCGGCTTGCGATGTCGCAACGTGCAAAGCCCGCCTAAGGATAGGCCATCAATGTAAAAGTAATGGACAACCTCATTACTGTATTGTAATGACAATGTATTTTTTGCCGATCTTTAAAGGATTATTCTAATCTTAGTAAGGTGTCACCTATCCACCACCCCGACCAATCCCGATAACAGAGGATCAGATATGATCCTTTTGAACATGTAAATAGGCACTCCTCTATTCACTATCAAATGGGACTGATGGAGATCGCTAAGTCTTGCATTTGGCAAGTGCAATGGAGTAGCAGTGAGCATGTCTGGCCACCATGCCATTCAAATGGGCCACTTCATACCCTGTTCCTGGAATCCCTGTGGTGGGAGTCTACAGCTATCAGCTTGTTATCACCTATCATTGAAATAGGTGATAACTTTCAAACTGAGTATAAAGGTATCGTCACACTAAGCGACGCTCCAGCGATCCCACCAGCAACCTGACCTGGCATTGATCGCTGGAGCGTCGCTACACGGGTTGCTGGTGAGCTGTTAAACAGGCAGATCTCACCAGTAACCAGTGACCAGCCCCCAGCCAGCAGCGACGCGTGGAAGCGATGCTGCGCTTGGTAACTAAGGTAAATATCGGGTAACCAACCCGATATTTACCTTGGTTACCAGCGCACACCGCTTAGCGCTGGCTCCCTGCACTCCTAGCCAGAGTATACATCAGGTTAATTGCCCGATGTGTAGTCTGGCTATGTGTGCAGGGAGCCGGCACTGGCAGCGTGAGAGCGGCGGACGCTGGTAACGAAGGTAAATATTGGGTAACCAAGGAAAGGGCTTGTTGGTTACCCGATATTTACATTGGTTACCAGCGTCCGCAGAAGCAGGCTCACTGCACATTCAGTTGTTGCTCTCTCGCTGTCACACACAGCGATGTGCGCTTCACAGCGGGAGAGCAACAACTAAAAAATGGCCCAGGACATTCAGCAACAACCAACGACCTCACAGCAGGGGCCAGGTTGTTGCTGAATGTCACACACAGCAACATCGCTAGCAAGATCGCTGTTACGTCACTAAAGTCGTGCCTCGGCAGCGATGTTGCTAGCGATGTTGCTTAGTGAGACGTGGCCTTTACCCTTTAACCCAGGCCATTAATTTGCCAGTGTTTTAAATTGTATGTACAGTGACATTGAAGTATGTGCAGTGATGGTGAAACTTCAATACACTTTTGTATTTCATCTGTCGACAGTGGAGCTATCTAGGGATGGATCTTTACTAATGTACCAATAATTTTTTGGGGTTGGCAAATTTTGGCACCACTTTCAATGAATACATATCTTAAATGGGTTGTCCAGGCTTATGATATGAATGCCCTAAACAGTGACCAGAGATGGAAAAGCACAGAACATTGCAGATCTGCTCCAATTAACGTCAGTAGGAGATGAGCTGCAATTTAGGTCATCAACCACTACAAAGTGTACGAAGCTGCACTTTTCTCGCTCAGTTCACCATTTACTGGAGATGAAAACATCTGGTTGCTCTGGGAGGAGGGGTGTAAGACCCCCACCAATGAAATTAGATTTTAAAGATTGGTCATCCATACCATAATTTCGGAAAACTGCTATAATATCTCCAGTCGGTAACTTTCATGGAAAATAGTACTTACCAATGCGCCACTGCTGAGAAGAATCATAAAGATGATGAAGGTCTCGAACCAGTTGTGTTCCACAATGGTGTAACAGGTTTTCCTAAATGCCCACCATAACTTGCCATTGTTTTCCTCAATGTTCACATTGCAAATCGGAAATCTTTTTACACATCCTAAAATATATGAATATAGTAGGAAATGAGAATGTGCTTTTTCCGGACAATATGTCTGATAAAGATTGTCCAATACAAGTTCTAATAACAGTATAAAAATTGCATGCCAAGTGTGAACAAGTAAAAGAGATCAGGAAATACTTCCAGTTCAGGCTATGGGCATACGGTGCTCTGGAGAGGCCGAAGAAGCCGCTAAGCTTTGCGAGAGGAGAAACACTGGCGGTGTTTTTACTTAACCGACTTCTCTCGCTTCACTCTGGTCACTTCCTTGTTCACTTTGCTATCGTATTTTTTTTTGTAACTGTATATATACAATAGTGGTGGCTTCTAAACAGAAGACTCCAAAAGAATGGTCAGTTCACTTTTAGCTGCTTTACAGCTTTCGATGACTAAGGCCCTGTGCGCACGCTGCGGATTTACCGCGGATTTGCTGTAGAACATGTGTCTTACATTGCTGCAGTCATTCCCCAGCAAATCCTATGGGTTTTAAAAAATGCTGTGCGCACACTGTGGTTTTTTTATACCCGCGGATTTACCCGCGGATTTTCCGCTGCGGAATTAATGAGTATGTCACTTCTTTTCCACAGGTACCTGCGGTTTTTGCCATAGATAATGGAAAAATCCATGGGGACCAACTTGCAGAAAATCCGCGGTAAATCTGTGACAAATCGCGGCAAAAACACTGGTGCAGTTTTGCCGTGGATGCAGGAATCTTCCAGAGGGTCCATTTTTTTTCTGAAGAAAAGGGCACTTTCTAGTGCGCACATGGCCTTAAGCGGTTAAAAGAAGCCCAAAAAGATGGAACATTTGCACAGCAAGTCGTTTGACATTGCAATGCATCTGTTCAGTAATTTTAGCATTTTAAGCGCTTTTTAAGGCGGCTTTCCTGAGCAGATCTGTCTGAAAAAAATGCCATGTGCAGTGCACTCACCCAAAGGCTATGTGCGCACAGAGCTTTTTTCTAGAAGGTTGTGGAGCACCACACTGAGCAGAAACTCTCCAAATTCTCCTTACAAACTAAAAACTCCTCAAAAGCATGCAGGTTCTGCTAACTTTCTGCTCTAAAAACTCTGTAAAAAGACTCAAACTCCTAAAGTTATGTACATACAGGGTCTTTTTCCTGAGTTTTTTAAGTAGAAACTCAATGTTTTTGAAAAGTTTTGAGTTTTAAGGAAGATTTGAAAGGTTTCTGCTCAGTTTACTATTCCAAAACTTTCTAAATAAAAACCTTTGTGTGCACATGCCCTAAAGCAAATTCTAATGTTTACTTTATTGTTACTTGTTGTCAAAATTACATATTACTAATAATCGCTTATTCGTCAATAGGAGAATCAGAAATCATCTCACAATTACAGACCAAGTCTAATGAAAAGAAAAAAATTGTCTAAAGCGAAAAACCTCTTCTAGAGATGAGCGGATCAATTTGCAGCACTCCTTTCTAGCAGCCAGGCCAGCAGTCTGTGGCCAATGGATTAGAAACCAACAAACTCTCTCCTACCTGCTGTCACCATTGGATCCTTTTTTGATTAGTCATATTGGTGTCATGTAATCTTTGCAGCTTTATGCACAGATGACGTCATGCCAGGCCAGATAATCAAAAGAGGAGCCATGGAGGACAACAGTTTGGAGGCAATTCGCAGGTCTCTCATCCAACAGCCACAGAATATTTATCTAGATGTTGGACTGGGGTCTAGAGAATTTATTTGCTCATCATTATTTCATACAATATTTTTTTTGACAAAGCATTTCCTTGTGAAACGTGCGTCGGGTGCAGTGAACCCCTTGTTTTGTCTTGACTTTATAGTGCATGGGTATGACTTTGTAGTGCATGGTGTGAGGTATCAACCGGCTGTATTACAAAAGGCCGGTATGTTTTGCAGAAGCGTGGGTGCTCTGCAATGTGAAACTGGCTGGGACCTGTGGTTCCACAGGATTGCATTCATGCAGAGCCATGGAAGGGTGTGTGATGCTGATTACACACTCCTTACCACCTGTGGGTGTGGCTCCAGGGGTTAAAGCAATCCTGTCTCTGAACCTGGGTGGAGAGTGTCGAGGGCAGTCTAGGGAGAGACTGGCTCTAGACTTCCAGTGTGTGTGCTGGAGATGGAGAGAGCAGAAGCAGGGTGTTTTGCACTCCTCCGGAGACCTTCTTCTGAAGGAAGGGGCTTTTAGGTCCATGTGTAAAGCCATGTGGCTGGAGCCAGGGGGAACCTGGAAAGGACACTAGCCACCTTAAGAGGAAGGTAACTGGGATTGGACCTGGGGTCTGGATACTGACAAGGGTCAGTGACACATGGGTGGCAGTCCAAAAGTGTGTGGACTTTATATTATGTGTTGGTCTTTGAGGAGAAAGCCAACGAACGGCATCTTTATGTTATGTGACCTGATATGGTTTATGGACCTGTTAATAAACCAGATGGTCTGTTAAAGAGACCAATTACTCTGGCGTGCTTTAATCCCGCTACCTGATGTGTGGCCCACATACACTTGGGGCCCACATTGTCACATTATGGTGGAGAATGCGGGCATATGGCCTGGTTGCTAGGGGCAACGCAGCCTGGTTGCTAAGGGCAATGCAGCCTGGTTGCTAAGGGCAACGGCCTAGGACATATTCCTGTGGATACGGACTGCTTGCGGTGGATCGGCGGGTCCACGAAAATTTTTTTGAAGCGGTTTGCGGTGGATCGGCAGGTCCACGAAAATTGTCTGCGCACTCAAGCAGCTGGCGGTGGATCGGCGGGTCCACGAACAGGGACAGCGCTCTCAAGCACCTGGCGGTGAATCAGCAGGTCGTTGGGGACCTGTGCTGCAGTGGCGAGAGTCAAGCGACTGGAGGTTCCAGGCCAGCCGGAATTGCGAGGCCCTGCTTGGTGAGCAGTGATACACCACAAGCTGGAGACCCTGGTTGTACGGGCGGTACAACCCGGAAAGGTTAGTGGTTCTCTAACCCCCCCCCCTGTCTTTGACCACCGGGTATTACCCATTGGAGCGCCCCTCCTGTTCCTCTTTTCGTTGCAGCATGGAGGAGCTCCTGAACCAGCTGCTGCAGAGCCAGCAGCACCAACGGCATGTGCCTGGAGGTCCAGTGACAGCAGTGGGGGCTAAAAGCCAAAAAGAGGGAATGGTCCCTGCGGACGTTGTGGAGGAGCTGTACCTGGTCCAGGGACAGCAGGAGCTGTCAGTGTGTAGCGATGTCGCAGCCATGGACCAGTTTGAGCGTACCCTTCGGGGGCCGGTATGGACACTGGGTGCCCAGGGAGATAAGGGCGAACGGTGTGAACTGGGGGCTAAGGACGTTGCATGGAAACCCCAAAAGGGGGCGGAGTCCCAAAAAGGGGTGGATGCCCAAAAGGGGGCGGAGTCCCAAAAAGGGGTGGATGCCCAAAAGGGGGCGGAGTCCCAAAAAGGGGTGGATGCCCAAAAGCGGGTGGAGTCCCAAAAAGAGGTGGATGCCCAAAAGGGGGCGGAGTCCCAAAAAGGGGTGGATGCCCAAAAGGGGGCGGAGTCCCAAAAAGGGGTGGATGCCCAAAAGGGGGCGGAGTCCCAAAAAGGGGTGGTTGCCCAAAAGGGGGCGGAGGCCCGGAACGGGGTAGTTATCCAACAGGGGGCGGAGCCTCAGAAAGCGATGGTGACCCACAAGGGGGTGGAGCATTTACAAGCCAAACAGGTAGACTATAGCAAGGGGCAATGGGGTTCGCCTTACATATGTCCTACCTGCGGTATAGGCTATCCATCCAGTATGAGGCCACAGAAGTGCTCCGTGGACTTGAATGGGCTACGTGTGTCTGGTCTGTTAGACCCGGGGAGCCGGTTGACCTTAGTTAGACCCATGCCTGATCTCCATGTGATGGTGGGTAGGACGATAGAAGGAAGTTGTGTGCATGGGACCACTAAAGTATATCCTCTGGCCAGGGTGATGATTCAAACGGCCAAACGTTTGGGACGCCCTGATGTGGGTGTAGCGCCAGATCTGTTATATCCAGTTATCATAGGACGGGACTTTGAGCTCTTTCAGGATTTATGGAAGACAGAGGCCGGGACCGATTGCACAGGAATGAGTCGGCCCTCGCCTAAGAAAGCCTCTTTTCCGTATGAGGTTATACCGATTCCCTGTGGGATATTGGGGTGCAATGAGGAGATGGTACCTCCACATAAGGACTGTCAAGAGTTAGGGGTGACCATGACGTCTCCAAAAGGAAGTGACAGTGTGACCACTACAGTTATAGTAGCTCCAGAAAAGGGGGCCGACATCTGGTTAAGTGGGGACGTGTTAGTCCAGGATACCAGGGGGAGCGATGATGACTCCAGTAAAGACACTGACTCTAGTAAGGTGACAAACGAGTACAGTGTGGTACAGATGGGCGAGAAGGGCAAAACTTCCTCCCGACGCCGAAGACGTAATAAGCGCCGAGAGGGGGCACAGTGTAGGCCGTCTGAGGGTGCAGAGAAAGTGACATGCCTGATTAATAAAGACATGGTGCTAATAACACCTGCTACGGTGGAGTCAGACGGTGATATCCTACAAAAGACTGAGGAATCAGAGATTGAACTGACACATTGTGACGACAGAAATCAGCGCGCTGCAAGTGCAGAGAAGGAGCCAACCAAGGACGTAATGGTGGTGGTCCCTATGATTTCAAAGTGTGAAGTTGATAGTCTGTCAGGCGAGAATGGTATAGGAAATGGAATCCTAGAGAGTGTGGGGGAAGGAATAATCCCCAACAGTCGTGGTGAGCAGACTGGTGAACTACCAAGTGCTGGGGTGGATGACAGCGAATTTAGCCCCAAATCTCTAAAAGGAACAGAGTGCCATGTTGAAGGGTGTGACACCCAGGCTGAGGGTGACACTGCAGAGACCCCAGAGGAAGTGGAAGATAATGCAGTGAAGAACCAAGAAACAGCTGGCGCTGAAGTGAAGAGAGCCTCTGAGGAGGTGAAGCCTGGACCAGAGGTCTCATCCAGGACTGGGAGCCTGCCTGACCTGCTTGGTAAAACCATGATGGAGGATATAGAGAAGGTCGTGGGTAAGAAGAGTAAGAAACCCAAATGTTCTGAAGCTGAGGTGGAAGAAGCCTCAGAAATAGTGTGTCATAGACCAGAGAGGTCCGCAAGTGAAGACTCATTCAAGAGGATGAGCAAAGACCATCTGCAACAAGAGATACTTCTTAGGCAGGCTACTGAGAGTCGAGTAAGGGAGCTGGAGAAAGAAGTGGCTGAGCTCCGAAGTCGCTTGGCAGAGTACCAGTCCAAGTCCCAGGGAGACTTGGAGCAGATGGAGCAGCGAGTGTCACTCCTGACCAAACTTGTTGAAGCAGGGGAGGCCCAAAGAGAGCTAACTCTGGAAGCTAAACTTGACAAGCATGTGGCAGGGATGAATGAGACTTCTGTAGTCAAGTGCATGGTGGATATACCTGAGGACTTAAGAGAAGCGTGTGCCACCGGGTGCATGCATGACGAATTTAAGAGAGCTGTGGAAGCGTGTGAGGTCTACTGTACCCCAGGGGCTGAACAGTTAGTGATATTGTCTACCAGTAAAATTACTGGGCAGCGGGTGGCTATTCTAAAGGACATGCACTTCAGATGTGTTCGTATGAAGTGGCAGGCCCAACTGCAAAAGGAAGAAGCCACTAGACAGCTAGAGTATAAAAGGAAAGCGCAGAGTCTGGCGGAAGATATTGTCCAAGTACCCCGGGCTCTGGTGGGGAGAGTCATTGGAAAAACCGGACGAGTCATGCAAGACATGGTGAATAAGTCGGGATTGGTGAGATTAAGAATCCCTGCTGCTAATGAGAGCAAGATACCCAGGGAAGCTGGTATGGTTCCGTTTGTCTGTGTCGGGACTGTAGAGAGTCTTGGAACCATTCGAAGCCTTATTGAATATCGGGTACACCATGTATGTGACATGGAGCGGTTGTGGCAAGAAAACCTGAAAATTAAGGAGCAGCTTCGCCAACTGTGTGGGGGACAGCAGCCGTCTTCCACCCGTTGTTCAGGGGAAAGAAGTGGAAGATGGCGTGTCGGTCCAGTAGTTCAGACGCGCGATAAAAGGAATCGCCGACAGAGTGGTAACCTACGATGTACGGTAGATAGTGGCCGCTATGAGCTTAGAGTTCCCGACAGTAGCCTTGGGGGTACTCGAGAAAGCCTAGGTTCGGACAAGACTGTAGGTTTGACTGGGGACATGTCTCTCTACTACGGTGACCCTGGGAGGGGGTCAGGGAGAGAACGGTCTGGAAATGGGACGTCCTTTAACCCTAGGTTGACCAGACAGGGTTTGGTGACAGTGTCGGGCGATGCCTCAGGGACTACTGCTCTTGGACGGCCCTCTCGACTGGTGGGGCATGGCAGCGGGGATGCCCTGTCTCGCGGCCCCAGGTCATTGGCAAGTGTTCTCCCCTACGGGTTTGAACAGAGGGGGAGGGTATGTGAGGTATCAACCGGCTGTATTACAAAAGGCCGGTATGTTTTGCAGAAGCGTGGGTGCTCTGCAATGTGAAACTGGCTGGGACCTGTGGTTCCACAGGATTGCATTCATGCAGAGCCATGGAAGGGTGTGTGATGCTGATTACACACTCCTTACCACCTGTGGGTGTGGCTCCAGGGGTTAAAGCAATCCTGTCTCTGAACCTGGGTGGAGAGTGTCGAGGGCAGTCTAGGGAGAGACTGGCTCTAGACTTCCAGTGTGTGTGCTGGAGATGGAGAGAGCAGAAGCAGGGTGTTTTGCACTCCTCCGGAGACCTTCTTCTGAAGGAAGGGGCTTTTAGGTCCATGTGTAAAGCCATGTGGCTGGAGCCAGGGGGAACCTGGAAAGGACACTAGCCACCTTAAGAGGAAGGTAACTGGGATTGGACCTGGGGTCTGGATACTGACAAGGGTCAGTGACACATGGGTGGCAGTCCAAAAGTGTGTGGACTTTATATTATGTGTTGGTCTTTGAGGAGAAAGCCAACGAACGGCATCTTTATGTTATGTGACCTGATATGGTTTATGGACCTGTTAATAAACCAGATGGTCTGTTAAAGAGACCAATTACTCTGGCGTGCTTTAATCCCGCTACCTGATGTGTGGCCCACATACACTTGGGGCCCACATTGTCACAATGGGTATTACTTACACTTAATTAAACCATTAGAGTTGCAGTCATCTTTCATCCTTGTATTTACTATGGAACTCCTATTGGTATTTATCTACAGTATAAGGTCTTTTTGGTTGGCATATTTGGGTTGGTTATGGCTACTTTTCCACACCATGCTAACTATTTAGATTATTGACATGCATGCATGAATGATGTATATATCTACTCTTTCTTTTGGCAAATATTTGATTATATTTACAGGTTATTTATCTATGTATTTTTTTATTTGAGGAGTCAAGCTATTAATTAGGATATTTAATGTATTTACCAGGTGTCCCCGCTTTTTTCACCTTGCCTGTGATAATATTATTATGTGTGTGTTATCTTGTCTTGCTTTATTAAACAGGTCGTCTACTACTTTTACCTTAGGATAGGTCATCAATGTCTAATCAGCTGGGGTCTGACACCCTGCACCCCGCCGATTAGCTGTTCTTGACGCCGGCGGTGGCAGCAGGAAATGCTCAGTTCCAGAGCTGCTCCATAGCAGCCACGGCCGGTTACTGCATCAGCCTCCTATTGATTTGAATGGTAGGAGGATCTGGAGTACCCAGCCACTGCCGCTGCTTTCAGAAGATAGGGCAGCTCTGTAGCTGAGCATTTCTGGCTGCCTGCTGAGGCCGGCAATAAAAACAGCTGATTGGTGGGGGTCCCGGGTGTCAGACCCCGGACGATCAGACATTGTTGACCTATCCTAAAGCTAGGCCATGAATGTAAAAATAGTGGATAATCTTTTTTAATATTTTAATAAAATTATCTTCATTTATTTATTATTTATTTACTGACTTGCGTTTTCTATTATTGGGATTGCTCCTAATAGTACACAAAAGCATTATCACATAGATTGTGTCTGTAGGTGTTTAATCATTTTTTTTTATATATATATATTTTTTTTTCTTTGCTGTAGGTCAACATGTTTCTTCTGCAATAAAAATTGTACAACCCTGTGCAGATCTATACTAAGGGTATGTGTACACGGTCTAGAGACACTGCATCCTAGACGCAGCATGTCCTATCCTGCAGAGACGCGAGTGTTTTCCACAGGAGACCACAGCTATCTGTGCCCACGATCAGGTTACGGGCGGTTGCGGACTTTCACTGTGTTCTCCCCATGGAGAACACTCGCGTCTCTGCACAAATTGACATGCTGTGGCTCGGGAAGCCACATTGCATGTCAGTTTACGCTGCAGAGAAAAGAAGCACAGTGGACATGGGTTTTCAATAAATCTCATCCACTGTGATTGTACTGTACAATGCAGTGTTTTGGAAGCGGTGGGTTAAAGTCTCCTCATCTCTGGCATGCTGGAAAGGTGTGTCAGTCTCCGCATGGAGAATAGCTTTCCCCTTAAGACCACTTTACACGCAGCGACATCGCTAGCGATGTCGCTGGTGAAAGCACCCGCCCCCGTCGGTTGTGCATCACGGGCAAATCGCTACCCGTGGCACACAACATCGCTAGGACCCATCACACGTACTTACCTGCCTAGCGATGTCACCGTGGCCGGCGAACCGCCTCCTTTGTAAGGGGGCAGTTCGTGCGGCGTCACAGCGACGTCACACGGCAGCCATCCAATTGACGCGGAGGGGTGGAGAGCAGCTGAAAGAAAGTGACGCCCACCTCTTTGCCAGAGGACGCAGGTAAGGTGTTGTTCCTCGTTCCCTGGGTGTCACACGTAGCAATGTGTGCTGACTCAGGAATGACGAACAACCTGCGACAGTAACGATATTTGGGATTAGAACGACGTGTCAACGTTCAACGATTAGGTGAGTAATTTTGATCGTTAGCGGTCGTTCGTATGTTTCACACATGACGACGTCGCTAACGAGGCCAGATGTGCGTCATGAATTCCGTGACCCCAACGACATCTCGTTAGTGATGTCGTTGCATGTACAGCCCCCTTTAGACTCCACTATAGCTTCTCATACAGTAAGATCAGATCTCATACTTCGCACTGACGAGGGACAACCATCCCGAAACACCGTGTCTGCAAATTGAAATTCTGATCTGGCATAAATCCCAAGTCATATGACAAGGATCATTAAAGGGTCACTTTTGACTTTTAGGATTGCTACCTCCAATAGGTACCTTCAGTTTGTTTACTACCTCAATTAACAGACAATTTGGAAGCAGCGAATACATTCCTGGTCCAAAATGCTGTGGACATTGATTGCATGCACCCACCTTTACAGAAAATGTTCAGGATTACAAAAAAACATGCCTGCTGTATTTCAATAACAGCATTTAAGTTACTCCAAATATCTTCTTTCTATTAAACATTGTATCCCACTGAAAATAAAAGGTATTTCCCTACAGTTCTGGAGGCTAATAATTAGTTTTTTTTATGTTTTTGCTTCTACTTCACACAACATGTGTGCTTTTATAATTTCTCGGGAAACTTATAAGTTCGTCTCATTATATAATCTTACTGTGTAGGCCAACTGCCAAGGAAAGAACTGTACACACAGCCTTTAATGAGCAATGTTCTCCCACTCACCTTCTGTGAAGCAGGCATCTGGCTCCAGAGCCTCCTCTGGTTCTAAATCCACCAGCTCGCCTTCTCCTTCCACGGCTGCCCCAGGGGGTCTGATATCCACGGTGCTCCCTTCCGACGAACTAGTTAAGTTTAGCTTCTACAGAAAAATTCCCAAATAAAAAAACCCAAAATAATATATTAATATATTGCTTATCAATAATAAGTACATTTCTACGTAGCCTATGCCATAATTATAGTTTCTTGATTGTTTGTAACCATTTATTCGCTATAACCGGTCAAAACACTTTTACATTTTAAATTACAGCCTTTTATTAGATACGCCTTACCTTTTTCTTCTAGTCCATACTTTTTTTTTATAGCTTTTGTATCTCACACATCTATTTATTTTATTTTTTCTATCATTTATTATATTGTTGTTATACAAATGAAGCTACAAATTTAATATATTTCCATCAAGACAATAAAAAAGTATTTTCTACCCAAAAGAATAAACTTATACACTGTGTTATGTAATACGTAAAAAAAAAACATATAAAAAAATTATCAGTTACCATTAAAAAAAAAAAAGTATTAAATTTCAAGCAATTGCATCCATCTCTTTCAATGCACCCATGATCACTGTGCATTTTAAAACTACTTGTCAACCCGATATTCATACTTATTCATATCGCTGCAAATGCAGGTTACAAGTTTAGGCGCTGAGAATTGTCCGCTTTACGCGTTGTGCACTTTTGGTTGACGACAAATGTAATTACATTCATTTTTAATTTGGAAGTGGAATTTCTTATTCTAAAACAAGTATGAGTACCGCTTTTATCACAGTAGTTTATCTGGTAGCATACACAGTCTGCATTCTCTGATCCGGTGTAATGTTATTACCGTGTAATGTATAACATCATAAATGGCGGCGCTGAGTGGTAGCAAATGTACATAGAGAATGATGGAAGCATACAGGTTTGAAAACAGTAAATCATAAGCCGTATAATATTTGTGCACCCTGATGATTTAGTAAACCACCGTTACTGCAATTTCAGCCTTTCTTAGTGAGGAGTCGAATACAAGGCTGCAAATAGCAAACTACCAGGACCTACAATCATGGCCAAATTTTTGAGACAGACTCAAATTTTGTTGTTTGCTGCTTGGTTGTTTTTAGATCTTTTAGTCAGATGTTTCTATGGTGAGTGAAGTACATTTATCAGTATTTCATAAGTTTTAAAACTTTTTTTGACAAATATATCAAGATTATTTACAATGTTGACCCTAATTTTTCAAGGTTTTTGCAATTCACCCTGGCAGCTGAATGTTAGCTTTTCGGACAAATCTTGACCGATCAACCGGCTCTTACCTAATCAGTGCTTGGGGTTTATCACAACTGTGTCACTCTGAGTTAAACTCTGCTAGCCTGCTGGTTACCTCTGGGGTCACATGTTGTTGGAAAACTATTACAGTTATTCCCTGCCTTTTTATGATGGTGGAATTTGCTGTCTTCCCATGCTGACTATAGTGTTATGCTGTGTTGGTCTGTATGCTGTTGCGTTCCAGTCCTGATGGTGAATGTGTTGCTTTTTACTTGGTGTTGTCGAGAAACCTGTTGTCTTCTTGTTTCCTCCCTGCTCTTATTTCCCTCCTATACCCTTATCTTGTTATACCTCTGTGTGAGCCTGTTGTGAGATAGAGTTTTGGTTTCCCCTGTTTGTCTATCTCTGTTGGTGTTTTCACACTCCTGTTCTGGCCCTCCTCTGGTGTTGAGGGAGGGGGGCTGGTCAGGAGCAGGGCCAGGGTGGCAGCTCAGATATCTTCACCTTCAGACGTAATTCTAAGATAAGGGATAGCTAAGGACCCCTAGCCTAAGGACTAGTCTAGGAGCTCTTGTCCTCTCCGCTTTCCCCTTTCACCTTGACAAATTGTTTTTGTTTGTCCATTCACTTTTTGAAGATTGACCACAGGTTATCAATGGGCATGAAATCTGAGGTGTTTCCTGGTCATGGACCCAAAATGTCAATGTATTGTTCATCTAGCCATGTTTGTTTTGTGGTATAGTCTCCATCATGTTAGAAAAAGCATTGTTCATGCTCAGGGTCTTGGTGCTCAAAACGAGCAGTTGAATGCTTGGACGGGCTCTACTCGCTCGTGCACCAAGTATAATGGAAGTCAATGGGGAACTGGAGAATTTTTCCGAAAGATCTTCCATAAAAATTTTCAAGTTCCTCATTGACTTCCATTATACTCGGTACACGAGTCAAGCCTGTCCAAGCATCCCACAGCGTCTTATGAATACCGAGCACCCGAGCATGGTAGTGCGCTTTCATCACTAGTTACGAGTACCAAACACCCAAGCATGGTAGTGCTCGCTCATCACTAGTTACGAGAACCGAACACCCGAGCATGGTAGTGCTCGCTCATCACAATGCATATCCAAATTTGCTGGATAGTTGGGAGAAGTTGCATGCAGCAGGTTGGCTCACACATTTGCCTAAGATTACCACCATTAATAAAGAATGGGATCTGGACATCCTCAATCAGCAACTTCTCCGAACAATGCAGGAGCAATTTAGTGATAAACAATGTTCCTTCCAGAATGATGTAGTCCAGGCAAAAAGGCAAAAGTGATAACTAAGAAACTGTTGAACAAAATTTTAAAATGGTCTAGGGCCAGGAAAATTCCCAAATCCCAATTCTAGTGAGAACTTGTGGTTCATTCTCAAAAAGCAGGTGGACAAACATAAAACTAGAAATAGTAATAAACTTTAACCACTGATAAGGTAAGAATGTGTTGCCATCAGTTCGTATGTAGTCTAGAAGCTGATATTCAGCTGTCGATGCAGTGTAGAGACCTTGGGTCAACACTGTAAATATTGGGTCTTTCCATAAACTTGATGCATTTGTCAATAAAAGTTTAAAAAATTATAAAATGCTGATAATTATACTTTAGTAACCATAGGAATATCTGATACAAAGTTTTGGCCACGACTGTACATATCTGACCCAGATGCCTTTTCATAAACAAAAGTGATACTTTACATAAAGAAATATTTGGAAATAGGATGCTAAACCCAGGAATTAAATTTTAGAAATGGTCTGATAAGACTAATATCAGGTGCCCTACTCTTTAGCAGTAGGTTGTTATCCTGGTCCCATGACCATTACTACATTAAAAATTTCTACCACTCGAAGGTGCCCTAGAATATTGGGTGGTGTCTATCTGAATGTTAGCACTTTGCACTAATAGTTGGTTGCAGATAAGTGTCCTTGCAATAGCTCACCATGTGGTCAGGTATGGTATTGCAATGAAACTTTTTAATGGTTTATATGCAAAACAGTAAAATGAAGCAAAGGTTATTATGATTTTTACAAAATTAAAAATTCACAACTGATGTTTTAGAATGCAGCAGATTGTACAGAAAGTGTGCATTATACAAATTTGTTTGCTAACAACCTCTAGATAACTTTAGTATTTGTAATGCTTCCATCATTTACACAGAACAACAAACTCTGCCAAAATGCTGTAGCCAAAGCAAAAGTTAAAACAAAGTCAAGGGACCAAAAGAAAATAAATAATAGTTATAAAACAATAAAATCCAGTTTTTTTTTATAAGAAGTCCCCTACAAAAGCCAACGGGGTAAGTGCTTTTGCTGATCACAATATGATACATTATTATATTTCACTGAAGTATAAATGTAACACTCACAATTGATAAGCAGATAATCAAGTTAAAATGGTCTCAGAAACACTCTTGTCCATGAGCTGTGTCAAAAATTACATATCATCCTCATTCAAGTTGATAGGGCTTGCCGAATATACAAATACGGTCTATAAATAATAATGGTAGCCATTTTGAAAAAAGTCCAACTATTGATCCAACTGATAAAGGCAAACTGGTATTTAACAACTTTACCCACACCTTTAATGGTGACAGTGGATATCTTATTTTGGGTGCTAATTATCAGAGTTTTCTGGTTTTCTTCTCATTACACTAGAAATGGCCAAAGATGCCCACTTAGCCAATCACTGGTTAAGGCAAGTCGTTGTTGTAACCAGCAATTGGCAATTTCTGGATATTTCCAATGTTCAGTTTGGATATTTACAATGTGCTGATGACAGAACCAGGAAGCTCAAGTCAAAGAGTATGGGACCTGTGTGGAATGAGAGGTGGTGACTAAATTAACAGGGCTCACAACTATGACTGTTCTTTAATAATACTGGCATTTTCAT